>NC_046157.1:125970375-126702980 GCF_011064425.1 Rattus rattus
AAAAAAAAGAGCAATAGTGAGGCAAATACTGCATAGTATTGGCACAGAGATAGGCAGTTAGATCAATGGAATAGAATTAAAGACCCAAATATGAACCTGAACCTGCACCCGCACACCTCTGGCTAATTGTTCTTTGACAAGAGAGCTACAACCATCCAAGAGAAAAAAGACAGCATTTTCAACAGGTGATGCTGGTTCAACTGGAGAACAGCATGAAGAAGAATGCACATCAATCCATTCTTATTACCTTGTACAAAGCTCAAGGTCAAGTAGATAAAGGGCCTCCATATTAAACCAGATACACTGAAACGTATAGACGGGAAAATCGGGAAAAGCCTCAAAAACATGGCCACTGAAGAAAATTTCCTAAACAGAACACCAATGGTTTATTCTCTAAAATCAAGAATCAAGAAATCGGAACTCATAAAATTGCAAAGCTTTCTTAAGGCAAATGACAGTGTCATTAGGACAAAAAGGCAACCAACAGATTGTGAAAAGATCCTTACCAATTTTTCATCCAATCAAGTGTTAATATCCAATATATACAAAGAACTCAAGAATGAGACTTTAGAGAACCAAATATCCTTATTGAAAATGGGGTACAGAGCTAAACACAGAATTCTCAACTGAGAAATATTGAGTGGCCAAGAAGCACCTAATAAAACGTTCAACATCCTTACTCATGAAGCAAATGCAAATCAAAACAACTCTGAGATTCTACTTCACACCACTCAGAATGGCTAAGATAAAAAAACTCAAGTGACAGCAAATGCTGGCAAGGATATGGGAAAAGAGAAACAATCCTCCTTTTTTGGTTAGATTACAAGCTGGAACACCAGTGTGGAAATCAGTCTATCAGGTCCTCAGAAAATTGGACATAGTACTAACTGAGGACCCAGCTATACTCTTCTGGGCATATATACCCAGTAATGCTCCAACATAAAACAAGGACACCTAGTCTACTATGTTCATAACAGCCTTTTATAAGAGCCAGAAGTTGGAAAGAACCCAGATGTCTTTCAACAGAAGAATGAATACAGAAATTGTGGTATATTTACACAATGGAAAGCAATGACTTCATGAAAATCTGAGGGAAATGATTGGAACAAGAAAATATCACCCTGAGTGAGGTAACCCAAACATACATGGTATGTACTCACTGATAATGGATATTTTCTCCAAAGCTCAGAATACCCAAGATACAATTTACAGATCATGAAGCTTAAGAAGAAGGAAGACCAACATATGAATGCTTTATTCCTTCTTACAATGTAGAACCAAATACTCATGGGCGGAAATGCAGGGACAAAGAGTGGGGTCAGGACTAAAGAAAAGTTCATCCAGAGACTGCCCCATCCAGAGTAGCGGCCCTTTGTCCTGTCAAGGCTCAGTGCTCCATTGTAGGGGAATATCAGGATCCATTCCATATGTAGCCACTAAACTCAAACATTTTTGCTAATGCCAAGAAGTACTTGCTGACAGGAGCCAGATATGGGTGTCTGCTGAGAGGCTCTACCAGAGCCCTACTGATACAGATGAGGATGTTTGCAGCTAACCATTGTACTGAACATGGAGGAGTTAGAGAAAAGATTAAAGGAGGCAAAGTGGTTTGCAAGCCCATAGGAAAAACAACCATATCAACTAACCCAGACCCCACCAGAGCTCCCAGGGACTAAACCACAAGCCAATGAGTACACGTGGAGGTGCCCATGACTCCAGACACATATGTAGCAGAGGAGAGGATTGTTCAGAATCAATAGGAGAAAAAGCCCTTGGCCCTATGAAGTTTTATTTCCCCAATATAGGGAAATGGCAGGACGCTGAGTTTAGAGACAGTGGGTTGGATTGGGAGTATCCTCATAGAAGAAGGGGTAGGTATGTAGGGGTATAGGAGAAGGAGGAAAGGGGAAGACATTTGAAATGTAAATTCATAAAATATCAAAAAATAAATGAAAAAACAACATCAACCAACCAGACACCTCAGATCTCTCAGGGACTAAGCCACCAATCACAAGAGTACACATAGTTAGATTTATGGTTCCAGCAGCATTTCTAGCAGAGAATGTTCTTGTTGGGCATCTATGGGAGGAACAGCCCTTGGTCCTGTCAAGGCTCGATGCCCCATTGTAGGGGACTATCAGGGCTGGGAGGTGGGAGGAATTGGGCTGGGGGGTAAGAGAGCACCCTCATAGATGTAAGGGTAGATAACTGGTTTCTGGAGAGGAAACCGGGAAAGGAGTAGCATTTGTAATGTAAATAAAAACATCCAATAAAAAATAAAGAAAAGAAAAAAAAGAAGTTATGGTTATCATGTGAATACTTGAAAAAATTAAGATTGACAAGGCTCCAGCATCTCTCTAATAAAATGAAACAATTTTTTACACATTAAAATCTGAAAAGTATTCCAGGTTTATCATACAAGATGCTTAACAAACACAAAGTGGTAATAAAAGCCCCAGAGACAGATTGCATAGGGCTTTTATCTTTTACTTTAAATTTATAAAATGCTAGTAAAAAGCAACTTCTGAGAAACATTGGATTTTGGAAAATACTTCTGAATTAGAATATTGTACCTATTTTAAGGATGTCCTCATTTCCGAATGGGAGGCAGGAAATGTGTTGTGTCGGGGAAGAGATTTTGACTTCATTTCAACAGCAGAAGAAAATGTATAGCTTCCCTCCAAGCTAAGATTATATTTGACTGAAGAAGACCTATTGAGGATCTAGTCTGCACACATGAATGAAGAAATCAAGAAGAATATCAAATCAGGTAAAGAATATGCTAATCCCTTTACATAGGATCACATCTGAAACTGGTTAAGACAGGAAAATCTCAGCCAGGACTTCAGCAAAGCATAACCACTAACTTTTGTTGGCAACAGAGTACTCAGGAATTATCATGCTATCTTTATATATGGCATAGCTGAAAATTTATATTATAGTTTTGTTATAGTCCAAACTAACTTTTAAAAAAAGATAGATGATATACCTGCTGAAACAAAAGTGTAGATAATCATCGTTAGTTGAACAGTGCTCACTGTAAATTCCATCTATGTGCTATTGAATAAAAGTATATTACCTATGGAAGTATATATATTCACAGAGCAAAACAACCAGAAACCAATAAAGTTAAAGAAGTCCTAACAATATTTACCATCGAGGGTGCTAAATAGGATGCTGAGAATTTGAGACATATTTAAGCCAGTATTGAGACTGAAACAATCTCAGACTACTTCGCTAGCTGTTTTATTAAAATTTTGTTTTTAGGACAGCTCACAATAGTTGTCTCATTTGTTCCAACCTCTAAGACTATTCCAGTCAGGAGTTGCAGTTCAGTTAATCCCTGCTTTTTAAAATCAAACAAAGACTGGACAACAAATATTACAGCTAATTTTTACTAATTTTTACATTTTTCTATCCCAATTTTCTGGGGCCCCCTGAAGTGATGTCATCCCCATCTGAGAAGAAATAATTTTCGAGAACAAGATTTCATTTCCAAGAAATGGAGTGGTAGGTTTTGTTCTTTGGGTGGCCAATGGAAGTTTGTCATTATTTAAGGGTGTGGTGTTCAAAAGTTACTAATGGTCTTGTTTAGGGAGAAACCAAACAAAGTTATGTTGTTTTAGGGTTTTTTCTCTATCCTTCTTTCTATCCTATATAGTGTTAGGGAGAAACAGGGGGAGGTACTTAGGAATAATAGGATAAAATGGTAGATTATTGTCTAGTGGCATACACAAGCCATGATTATTTTCAGTATGGACTTTGCATATTGAGAGAGATTTAGGATTATATTTTGCAACAATGAACTATGTATATATGTGTCAACTCTTGTATGAGGTATTTTATCTGTGCCATTCATTTAAAAATACCATGCGAAGTTCCAGTCTTTTAAAAATCTACTATTACAAAATGTTTAGTATATTAAGAAATATCACTTAGTAGTCAGTCAAATCAAATGTATGATAATGTTAGGTCCTAGTTTAATTTCAGAAATAGGCATGATGCATGTACCACAAACAGAATACAACAAATAGAAGAACAGCAGAGAAAAATCTTACGCATAGAAGATACTACAGAAAATATTGACATATATCAAAGAAGATACAGATTGGTAAAAGGTCCTAACCCCAAATGTCCAGGCAACTCTTGACATAGTGAAAAGACCAAACTTAAGATGAATAAGAATAGAAGAGGGTGAAGAAGATTCCCAGTACAAAAGGGTAGAATATATCTGCAACAACATTATAGAAGAAAATTTCCCTAACCTAAAGGAAAGGATGAAAAAAAATAAACAAGAAGCCTATAGAAAATCTGGAATAAAAAAACCCAGGATAGCTAAAACTATCCTCAACAATAAAAGGACTTCCAGGGCAATCATTATCCCTGAACTCAAGCAGTATTACAGAGCAATAGTGATAAAAACTGCATGGTATTGGTACAGAGACAGACAGATAGACCAGTGGAATAGAATTGAGGACCCAGAAATGAACCCACACAGCTATGGTCACTTAATTTTTGACAAAGGAGCCAAAACCATCCAATGGAAAAAAGATAGCATTTTCAGCAAATAGTGCTGGTTCAACTGGAGGTCAGCATGTAGAAGAATGCACTTATCACCCTGTACAAAGCTTAAGTCCAAGTGGATCAAGGACCTCCACATCAAACCAGATACACTCAAACGAATAGAAGAAAAAGTGGGGAAGAATTTCAAACACATGGACACTGGAGAAAATTTCCTGAACAAAACACCAATGGCTTATGCTCTAAGATCAAGAATCGACAAATGGGATCTCATAAAACTGCAAAGCTTCTGTAAGGCAAAGGACACTGTGGTTAGGACAAAATGTCAACCAACAGATTGGGACAAGATCTTTACCAATCCTACAACAGATAGAGGGCTTATATCAAAAACATACAAAAATCTCAAGAAGTTAGACCTCAGGGAGACAAATAACCCTATTAAAAGATGGGATTCAGAGCTAAACAAAGAATTCACAGCTGAGGAATGCAGAATGGCTGAGAAACACCTAAATAAATGTTCAACATCTTTAGTCATAAGGGAAATGTGGATCAAAACAACCCTGAGATTTCACCTCACACCAGTGAGAATGGCTAAGATCAAAAACTCAGGTGACAGCAAATGCTGGCGAGGATGTGGAGAAAGAGGAACACTCCTCCATTGTTGGTGGGATTGCAGACTGGTACAAGCATTCTGGAAATCAGTCTGGAGTTTCCTCAGAAAATTGGACATTGAATTACCTGAGGACCCAGCTATACCTCTCTTGGGCATATACCCAAAAGATGCCCCAACATATAACAAAGACACATGCTCCACTATGTTCATAGCAGCCTTATTTATAATAGCCAGAAGCTGGAAAGAACCCAGATGCCCTTCAACAGAAGAATGGATACAGAAAATGTGGTACATCTACACAATGGAATATTACTCAGCTATCAGAAACAATGACTTATGAAATTCATAGGCAAATGGATGGAACTGGAAAATATCATCCTGAGTGAGGTAACCTAATCACAGAAAAACACACATGGTATGCACTCATTGATAAGTGGCTATTAGCCCAAATGCTTGAATTACCCTAGATGCACAGAACACATGAAACTAAAGAAGGATAACCAAAATGCGAATGCTTCACTCCTTCTTTTCTCTGTTTTTTTTTTTTTTTTTTTAGCCGTTAAAGGCTAGGCTCACAACCAAAAATATAAGAGTTCGGTTCACTCCTTCTTTAAAAGGGGAACAAGAATACCCTTGGCAGGGAATAGGGAGGCAAAGTTTAGAACAGAGGCAGAAGGAACACCCATTCAGAACCTGCCCCACATGTGGCCCATACATATACAGCCACCCAATTAGATAAGATGGATGAAGCAAAGAAGTGCAGGCCGACAGGAACCAGATGTAGATCTCTCCTTAGAGACACAGCCAGAATACAGCAAATACATAGGGGAATGCCAGCAGCAAACCACTGAACTGAGAACGGAACCCCCGATAAAGGAATCAGAGAAAGGACTGGAAGACCTTGAAGGGGCTCGAGACCCCTTATGAACAACAATGCCAACCAAGCAGAGCTTCCAGGGACTTATCCACTACCCAAAGACTATACAAGGATTGACCCTGGGCTCCAACCTCATAGGTAGCAATGAATATCCTAGTAAGAGCACCAGTGGAAGGGGAAGCCCTTGGTCCTGCTAATACTGAACCCCCAGTGAACTGGATTGTTGGGGGGAGGGTGGTAATGGGGGAAGGTTGGAAGGGGAACACAGAGAAGGGGAGTGGGAAGGGTTAAGGGGACGTTGGTACAGAAACCAGGCAGGGGAATAACAATCGAAATGTAAATAAGAAATACTCAAGTTAATAAAGATGGGGGAAAAAAGGGTGACAGCTATCACTGATCAGTGTAAGCTCTAAAGTTAAAATCCCCAGGCTATCCGGGGCCATCCATTGGCTTTCTCCCTGGTGTTGATGCGACCTCCTCAGCTTCTGTCTGTCTGGCTCCCTGGTCACCAATAAGGACTTGCAGTCCATTTAGTCATCAGTTCCTTTATCTGCGCTTGGAAACAGGCAGCTGGCCTCACCAGCTTCATTCTCCATAATCATAACACCTGTGGGTGCCTTTCCAGTTCCAGGAATCTGAAAATTTAACGGCAGATACTGAGTTAGCAATCAACATAACTGTGTCTTCTTCAACCAGCGTTACTGAAGAGAGTGGAAACCATAGAAAATGACACACATTTTAAGTTTATTGTCAATAATTTGTGACATTGAGGAGACATAAAATGCATGAAACTGTTACAATAATTTTTTGTAAAATGGATGTGCCAATTTAAGACATTCACTTTATGAGAAAGATTAGCTACAGAGAAATCAATCTTTGCCTTGTCAATATTTCCAGTCTGGCAGATATATTAGGGATATGTAAACATATGTTCCACCTTGCCTTGGCCCTGCAAGAAAATATATTTGCTGCCTGCCCCAAATTGCTTAGGAGTTATGGTCATGTTCCATAAGATAATACCTCTAAGCCTGGATAGCTCAAAGTCACATATTGACAAAGTAGAGCCATGCCTTATCATAAATCATACTCTTCCTCAGTGGAAGTTATAGCTATAAGATATTCTATTTGATCTAGAAACCACTGGACTCTCTTCTGCTGAATCCAGTGGAAATGAAGGAGCTGATTCCCCTGAAAATGCAACAAAGTACTTCTCAGTTTCAACTGGCTTTTTCACCCACACACAGATTGCTTAAAATCATAATATTGCTTGATTACAATGATGCAATTTGAATATTTCAGTTTTAAAAACATAAATTAAAATAAAATCCTTATTGAAGGGTCTAATCTCATTTGTTATAGAAGGGATTAAAAATCACAGAGACATCAGCAATAGTGAATGGGTTTGATATCTGCATATGGAATGGATTTCTGGGTGGGGAAGTCTCTGGATGACCTTTTCTTCAGCCCCTGCTGCACTCTTTGTTCTTATATTTCCTCCTGTGAATGTTTCTTCTTCCCTCTAATTAAGAATCCACATTTTGGTCTTCCTTCTTCTTGAGCTTCATATGATCTGTGAATTTATCCCATCAGAGCTCCCAGGGACTAAACCACCAACCAATGAGTACACATGGAGGGACCCATGACTCCAGCCACATGTGTAGCAGAGGATGGCAATGTCCAGCATGAATAGGAGGAAAAGCCCTTAGTCCTGTGAAGGTACATTTCTCCAATGTAGGGTAATGCTAGGGCTTTGAGTTTGGAGTGGGTGGCTGGGAGTGACAGCATCCTCAGAGAAGTAGGGACAGGTGGGAGGGAGTATGGGAGAAGGGCAAAAAGTGGATAATATTTGAAATGCAAATACATAAAATATCCAAGAAATATAAAATTAAAAAAAAAGAAAGAAATCACAGAGGAGTTCAGCAATGACCCTCAAAATCCACCAGTATGGCAACAGCCAAAAGTCATGAATAAGGGTTTAAGAAAAATTAACCTACCAAATGTCACGATGATCTGAATGTCCACTGATATAACAGGACAAACACAAGAACAATGGACCACATGGTGTTAGGAACTTAACCTACATAGCATTGGTGCATTATTTAATTCTCTATGGTAACATGATTCACAGATGTGCAAGACCATTAAACTATAAATTTTCTACTTGCTCTGCTCAACTTATATATTAACTGATTCCACAGAAGTAAAAATTGTATTTTTTAATCTTTCTGGTTATCTTTTATGAATTCCTTTGCCACAGATCAACTCAAGACTGACTTAACTAGTTCAACATACACATCTCAATAACCACAGAAGAATTAATCAGACTGTGCTGCTTAATATCAGTAGTTATGATTGTCATACAACACAAAGAAAAGAAAATAAAGCAAAAAGCCTTACTTTTTCTATTACTGACATTCTTTGACTACAAAAAATTCTTGCTCAGGATTGAGAAGATGAAACATACACCGTTCTCTTTGTAGATAAGTCTTTTAAACAGTAACATTTTCTTCTCTATTAAATAATCTTCTCAGATTAAATATTTATCAATAAACTTAGATTCTCATCTTATTTTATAACTGTGAAAACAGAGAAGTAAAGCCTGATTATTAAGCTTCCCTGACACTGCATATTTCAAAATGATGTATTTATCATGACCTGAAAAAAAAATGGAAGTTAAAGGACTCAATTTGTAAAATCTTCACTCATATTGATTAAACTTCTTATATATCTATAAAATCAATACTCATTTTACTATATTCTGAATCCCACAAAATTATGAAAATTATGTAGAAATGTCCCATATGCTTCATGTAAATGTTATGGATATTCCATATCACAAAGGCAAAAACAAGAGCTGTGAGAAAATTCTCTATTGTGCATTTTCTGTTCATTAAGAATTGCAACCCCATAAGAACAATACCAACCAACCAGAGCTCCCAGGGACTAAACCACTACCCAAAGAGTACACATGGACAGACCTATGGCTCCAACTGCATATGTCGCACAGGATGGCCTTGTTGGACACCAAGGGGAGCCCAAGACCCTCGTCCTGCCAAGGCTGGAGCCTCCTAGTGTAGCGGAATATCAAGGTGAGGAGGTGGGAAGAGGGTGGCGGTTGGGGAGGGTGAACACCCTTGTAGAAGAAGGGGAGAGGGATGGGATAGAGGGCTGATGGATGGAAAATCAGGAACGGGAATAACATTTGCAATGTAAATAAAAATATCCAATTAAAATAATAATCATAACTAAAAATAAAAGTTCTTGGTCAAAAAAAGATAAAAAGAAAAAGCAAATACTAGCTAATTTAACAAAAAATTATTTTGTGTCATGATTGAAAAATGATTTTTCTATCAGTGTTACTTTGGAGCAGGATTGAGCTTTTTAGTTTGTTTGTTTGTTTTGGTGTTTTAACACTCCCATTTGATTTCAGTGGGATTGTTGCTTAGTTTAGGGTTGATGTAAGCTACATATTTATATTTCATGATATTAAATAATGTGTTTTCTTTACTTTGAATATGTATAAATTTAACCACACCAGGTGCCTCCTAGTCGTGCTTGTTTTTCTTACAAGTCGCTTTTTACTTTTAGTTATTAACATGGATTTAATCATATGTCTGTGTGAGTGCATGTGCAGATGTCTATAGAGGCACGAAGAGGGTATTAGATGTCCTGGAGGTGGAGTTTTGGATGGTTCTGAGCTTCCTGCCATGGTTCCTGGCAACCACACTGGGTCCTCTACAAGAGCAGCAGGTGCTCCTAAACGCTGAGCATCTCTCCAGCCTTATATAAAAGTTTTTTTTTTTATATTGGCAGCAAATTACAATGTTGCAGTTTATCTTATTTTGTAAATATATTTATTTTGATCAAACTTGATTCTAAAAATTAAATAAGCTTTTCAGATTAATCCAAATAATTCTTATTTTAAAATGTGATATTTGCTAGTTGCAGTTGTATTTTGCTTTTCTAGTTTTCAAACTAATTTTAACTATATTTGGAAATGGAATCATGTGGTTGGCCCAGCTGAAGAGGTATTCATTGAAGCCAGCCAGATGTAGAAACTATTTCTTAATATCAAATTGTGTAGCATATATATATATATATATGTATATATATACATATATATCATTTCTTTACATACTAAACAGACTAATATCTTTAAAAGTGTTTAAAGAGACATCTAATATGTCACTGACATAAATAAATCCTCCAATCTCCTTCCATTCTTTGCTCTCCATTGCTCTGGCCTGTTTGAATTTCCTTAAAAACATACATGCCAAACACTTCTTGCTAAGAACTCTTGTTTTTACTGTACTTTTACTCATAGAACCTCTTTCCTATACCATGATTCTCACTTCTTGAGACTTCTGAGTATTACCAATGATTAAAGTTTTCGATAGTTTTATCCAAGGGTGCTACCCCAAGATCAGTTGACTCTATATATGCTGTTTTGTAGCTGGTTATAGCTCTAAAATTTTCATTCATAAGACTTTTTAACATTTATCAAAAATGTGATAAATGGATGTAAATTTTGCTGACAGAAAATGTAAAAATTTAAAAAAAAAGAAAAATGTAAAAATTAAATTGTGGGCAAGCCAATTTATCTCCTTTAAGCTCATTAATTTTTTTTATACATGTGTTTGTGAGCATGCATGTGAATGTCATAACATTCCTATATAGGTCAGAGTACATCTTTGCTAAAATTGCTCTTTTCCATCCACAGTGAGAACCTATGGGATCAAACTCAAGTGTTTGTACTTTTCCAGCAAGCACCCGCAGTTGGGGAACCGACTCACAAGCCTTTAGTTAGCTTTATGAGAATGGTATCATTCAGCTCCATCTTTTTCCATCGATTTTTTTAGACTTGTGATTATTTACCTCTTATCTGTGTTTTGTGACAGACTAAAAGTCAAAAACTATAACATCAAAGTTACAAATAGTAAAATTCATATGTGAGTCTTGCATATTTAATTCTAGATATGTTTTATTTTATGTATAATTAGAGAAAATGTGCTTTTGATTATTGATCTTCAATACAGTATTGTCTTCCAAAGTCTGTGAAATAATGCTTGGAATTCCAGTACATTTAATATCTAATGTTAACAATTGAATATAAATACTGTCATAGTGTTTTGCTATATCCCCAATAAACCCCAAACTGTGTTTATGTAACTTCAAATGGATAGATAGTCATGCAAATTTTGTTGAAAGTAACTACTCATCAATTATTTAAGGTAACAATTTGGCCAATTAAAATTAAATTACTTTTAAACATGTACTTTGTAGAAATTTTTAATGAGTGTGAGCGAGGTCTTGCCTTCAGTATACTTCAGTATACTTTACCATGCACATGTCTAGAGAAGGTAGAGGCCCAAACGTAGGCTTAGAACTGAACCTGGATTCTTCACACAGTCAGCAAGTGTTCCTAATTATTAGATGATCTCTGCAGTCCAAAGACGTATTATTTTTAGAATCATATGCTGAACTTAATCCAACATCATTGTTATTAATTCCATGGCTATCTTTTACAACGAGTTCTGGATAGAACTTTGAAGCCAAGAAGCCAACCATTTCTCTATAGCATGCCTTCTAAAGACTAATTAATGAAATGCAATACCCCATGTTTCATCCTCTGAAGAAAGTGTGCATTCCTTTCAGGTTGTGATCCATCTACTCTCTAATGATAGTTTACTCTACCATTTTATTTGCATAAGTTTGTTTATTTATTTATTTATTGTTTTTTAATTTTTAAAAAAATTCTGTGATCATTTATTACAGTCCAGTCTTTTTCCCCCCTTCCATCTGCCTCCTGACTGTTCTACATCCCATACCTCCTCTCCCCTACCTCCATCTCCAAAAGGATGTCTCCAGCCCCTTAATCTCCCGCCCTTACCCCAAAAGACCTCTCCATTCCCTGGGACCTCCAGTGTCTTGAGGATTAGGTGCATCTTCTTTCACTGAGTCATGACCAAGCATTCTGCTGCTGTATTTATTTCGGGGGTCTCATGTCAGCTGTCTATACTGCCTCCTTAGTAGTTCAGTGTCTGAGCAATCTTGGGGGTCCAGGTTAGTTGAAACAGTTGGTCTTCCTACAGCGTCACCCTCCTTCTTGGCTTCATCCAGCTTTTTCTTAATTGTACTGCAGGGGTCACCAACTTTTGTCCATCGACTGGGTGTAAATATTTGCATCTGACTCTTTCGACTGCTTGTTGGGACTTTTGGAAGTCATGCTAAGCTCCTGTTTGTAAGCACACAATAGCATCAGTAATATTGTCAGGCTTTGCGGCCACCCCTTGAGCTGAATCCAAATTTGGGCTGGTCACTGGACCCCCTTTCCCTCAGACTCTTCTCCATTTTTGACCCTGCAGTTTTTTCAGACAGGAATAATTCTAGGACAGACTTTTTGATTATAGGATGGCAACCCCATTTCTCCACTTAATACCCTGCCTATCTACTGGAAATAAACTCTATAAGAGTAGTTTACTCTCTTAAACAAAGCCATCTTTCCACATCCTCATATCTATTCATGATATTAAGGATGAAGATTGCTATAGCCATGAATTAAAATATTAGTTTGGAAAGAGTATCTCATTTTTGATGTATTTCGTAGTTTATTTTTACAAATATTTGAAAAGTCAGCATGGCCTGTTACGCAAAGATTTGAACAAAGCAAGAAGCTCATTATTTAGCTATTTAGTGTTGATATGTTGACAACTTTGAACAATCAGGAATAATCTCTTGCTTTCTTACTCTGGACAGGTTCTGCTTAAGAACCCTTATAGAACAAGCTAAACTACTCAATTTTACTTAGAGTTTGACCTCTTTCCTTGTATCCCACAGGGAAGCAACTTAGTATTTAGTCCAGTGAGGAATCTTTGTTGAGGGTGAAAATATTCTCCTTTAACTCTATGAGTTTGTCTGCTTAGTATACTCATGGCTGAAATATTGTAGCTTGGATTCAATGGCTGTTGAGAAGGGACAGTTTTTCACTTTTCTTCCTTTTGAAATGACTTATGAAGACTTAAATATGCTGCGATCAAACCCCTCTCCCATATATCCATAGTGGCATCCTATCTGCAAAATTCTGAAATTAAAAGAATGACATCTTTTTCCTCTTACATGTGAAAGGTGCTTAACACTCATTGATATGTGAAATCACAATGTGATGACTATTCCAAGTTATTAACTTGACTCTATCTGGAATGAACTACAATCTGAAACTGGAGGGCACATCTTCTGAATTGTTTGGAGATTCCAGTGTGACTCCTCTGGCTAATACCTACATTAGACGTAAAACAATACTGGTACTGAAGTTTCATTTGGTGACAAAAGATGTCAAGTTGTGGAATCTGTTTTCCTCATTATTTGCTAATTTCATTTAGATCACCTTCATATATGTGTATTTTAAAAACAGGGCTCTGTTCTGTCCAAGTGGCCCCCTTATGGCTTTCTCTCACTTCCCGGAGTCAATATGTCTGGACTATTGAAGCTGTGATCTAGATCTCAAGGCTAGAAGACATAGACTTTTGATTCAGATCTTGAGGCACAGTGGCCATGAAAAGCATAAGCCCAGGCAAGGTGGTATATGCCTTTAATTACAGGAGACCGAGGCAAGCAGATCTTCAAATTCAAAGCCAGCCCAGGACAAGACAAGTTCTAAGTAAAGAGAGCTTAGGTCCAGTCATGCTGCTGCACACCTTTAATTTGGATCATATCTTTTGCTGCAGTCCTACATAAGGACAATGGAGGAAGGAAGGCTTTCTTCTTTTTAATCTCCTCTGCCTCTGCCACCTCTTCCTCCTCCTCCTCCTCCTCCTCCTCCTCCTCCTCCTCCTCCTCCTCCTCTTCTACCTCTTTTCTTCCTCTTCCTTCTCCTACTTGCACCTACTTGCCAATACATCTACTTGGAGCCTACTTCTTCACAATTCCAGCTTATTTATACAGAAGATCATCTGAATCACCCAGCCTCATGGGATTTGAGCAACTTCTAGATTCCCGTTCACGGCTTCCCACTGTTGTGTTAATTAGACTGCAGACTGTAAGTTATTCCAATAAATTATTTTAATATATAGATATTCCACAAGTTCTGTGACTCTAGAGAACTGTGATGAAAATAATTCACAGTAGTTGAAGATGAATAATGACATATATGCCTATGCACTCACCATGGAGACCAAGAAACAGAGAATGCCCTGTCAATTTCTGTTCCATTATTGCTTTCTCACACTTGTTCAAAGAGCAATATAGCTTGACTACAGAGGCACAAACTACTTTAGGTATCATTTACCTGATTGGTGTGTTACTTAACTCTGTGTAATTTTGGATCTTATAAAAAAACATGTAAGTATGTATGTATACGTTATTTTATAACTTTATTTTTGATCAATAATCACTTAGGTTATCTATGTTAATATTTGTAACTGTCACTTAAATTTATTGGCAACTGTGTAATATTCTATTCAATACATGGAGTGAGGTGATGTTTGGTTGGCTTTCAGTGTGGATAAATCTGATGGACACTATTAGAAATTTCTGTAAACTTTTCTAGGAACATGTTTTCAATAGAAGTTCTTTTAGGAAAGCAAATACTACAATACAGAACAAGCACAAGTCCATTGCACTATGATGCACATACACATTTTTAAGAATATATTTCAATTATCTATATACTCAGTAGCAAATAAATTTTAATTGTTTTATGTAATATTATTTTTGAAAATTTAATCAGTACAAGATTAGACGGTTTTTACTGTATTTTTTTTATTCAGGAAAAACACATTAAGAAAATATTTTTTACTTAAAATTTAGTGCACGTAGTAATGTTTTATAGTGCAGTTTTTTAAAAGACACCTTACATTATCAAATAGACATGTGTTAACTTTCTATGTGATGACTTTGGGTATGTTTCTGTCAATACATATTCCTTTGTTATAAGTTTCCTCATGAGTACAGCCTTGATGTTACATTGCTTTTTTTTAATGTTGGAAAAACTTCCATTTATTGGCTTGCAAATATTGGTGGCAAAGTTTGATTCCATATTACATTTAGAGGCTGCTGCATTAAAAGTTTTTATATTTTCAAAATAAAAGTTGATACTAAATTTAAAAGTTGATACTAAATTGATTTCATTTGTTGAGTATTTTTGCTTAGTAGAAACACTAAGTATGAATTTCAAATAGTCATTATGATAATTAGCCAATATTAATATGTGGATTGTTGAGCTTTAGGGTCTCTCATTGTGATACCCTGTGTATTGTATATTTCATAAATACTGGCAAACCCTGAGCAACATACTCCCATTACAGCTTCATGAGGTAGTATCACCTCTTCCAAATGTTTCGCCTCTAGGACTAATTGTTTCATTTTGTTATCTAATTCAATTGCAAAACTGACATTTTCTTTTTCTCTCCACCTTTGCATTTTTCAGAATGTTCATTAATTGATATTATTCATTATGCAATTTTCAGTCTGACTTGTCTCACCAATATTTATCGATAGTTATTTGAGTGTCCTCATATTATCACATGCTTGTGTAACACATTTTTATATATTCACTCTTTTATTTTCTAGAATGAAAGGAAAAATAAAGTGTTATATGTATTTTATTTCTTTGAAAATTTATAAATGTATACCATGTATCTTTTGATAACCATTCCAGCATCATCCAGGTTGCCACCAATCTCATATCTGTCTATTCTTTTCTTCCTTTCTTCTTTCCTTCCTTCCTTTCTTCCTCCATTCCTTCCTCCCTCCCTTATTCCCTCCCTTCTTTCCTTTCTTTTGTTATAATTCATTGAAGGCAATCAATGCTGCCCACATTTGGATGGTATGTCATTTCTCATCCACCACCAATGGCTCCCTGATTCCTCCCTTGTTAGTCATCTGCGAACAGTGTAAATTTCTAAAATCTGCCAATAGAAACAGCAAAACTCAATACCCTTCTCTCTTTGCATTCTCTCCTCCACAGACTAAAACAAAATTTTGTGGTGTTAGAAGAGGTAAAGAACTTTTCTTACAGTAGGTTTTGACTTTTACTGGGAAAATGTAAATTAACATAAATTTACCCCAGATAGGATGGCAAGCCAAAGAAACTATCTGCTAAAATGTAGTTTGGTGAGTCACCCAGTTCCTAGGTCCTCTGGGTTACTTAGAGTAACATAAGAAAAGGTTTACTTAAAGGAGTATGAGTGACTTTAGATAGATATATTCCGGAAAAGTCACATGAATCATGACTAAGCAAAATCGCTTCCTGAGAACTTCCTTTCCAAGATGCTAGCTAGTGCCCAGAATATTTTATCACCAGCACCTGTTTCTGCTCTTAAAACTTTGGGCTCATGAGTCTAGTAAAGTGTGGATCTCTCTAGGCCTTTTGAGATTTTTAGATTTCTAAATTTTATGATATACTTCTTGCCTCCAAAGAGGGAATGTTTTACTTTGAAGTAAAAAGTTGCATAATACTTTCTTCTAAATTATAGGTCACAATGTTTACTAGTATGCTACTAAAAACTGAATGTTAAATTACTCCTTTATGGGTAAATATGTTAGGCACACTGGTTAAGCTATAGGAAATCCATTCCAGCTCTGCTACTCGATGCATTCAACCCAACCATCATAACCATAAAAAGTAGCTTTATTTCATTTTAAGCAATTTCTAAGGTGTGCATTTAAAGATATTTTTGAAAGAATCTGAACTTTGAAAGAAAGTGAAATATGGAGAAAAGATAATGTTTTATATGATCAGCTACTGCATGTACTTAGGCTGCCAGTAAAATATTTTGCTATTTTGCTAGAAACTTCAGATCTGAATTAGAAAGAGAAAAAAAACAAGTTTTATACTAGGAAGATCTTATAAAATGGAGTAAATTTTTATGGGATATTTTATGTATTTTCATATCAAATGTTATACCCTTTCCTGGTTCTCATCTCTCCCATCCCCCTCCCCCTGCTTTCATGAGGACATTCCCCTTGCCTTCGCACCCACCCACTCCAAACTCATCACCCCGGCATTCCCCTACACTGGGGAAATAAACCTTCACAGGACCAAGAACTTCTCTTCCTATTGATGTCAGCAATGCCATCCTCTGCTACACATGTGACTGGAGTCATGGGTCCCTCCATGTGTACTCTTTGACTGGTGGTTTGATGGTGCCCGTGCTCTCATGGTACCTACCGAGAACCAGGTGTAGGCCTGCGAGGTTTAAGAAAAAACACATACTTGGGTCATCTGTGTTATGAGAATGCCAAAGCTTTACTGAGGTTCACAGGATATGAATGGAACCACAATGAAAAATGAGTTTGCATTCTTAGCAGGAAAACAGAAACTGGAACCAAAAGCTGATATCAAAGATGTTAGTGCCCAGGTGTAATCACCCAGATGCGCAGGTGCCAAACAGAAAGGTCAGAATGTTCCTTTGCTGGGAACAAAAGGCTTTCATATGCATCAGCAAGGTTCAACAGTGGGCAACCACTTGAGGGGGCCCAGGAGGGTCTGATAGTGGATTAGTCCCTCGGAACTCTGGTGGATCTGGTTGTTTGATATTGTTGTTCTTCCTATAGGTTTTCAAAAACCTTCAGCTCTTTTTGGTCCTTTCTTGAACTCCTCCATTGTGGTCTCCTTGTTCAATACAATGATTAGCTGCAACCATCCTCATCTGTATCAGTAGGGCTCCGACAGACCCTCTCAGGAGATATTCATATCTGGTTCCTGTCAGCAAACACTTCATGGCATCAGCAATAGTGACTGGGTTTGGTTGTTGCATATGAGATGGATCCTCAGGTGGGGCAGTCTCTGGATGACTGTTTTTCAGTCCCGGATCCAACCTTTGTCCTTGTATTTCCTCCTGTGAGTATTTTGTTCCCCATTCTAAGAAGGACTGAAGCATCCACACTTTGGTCTTCCTTCTTCTTGGGCTTCATATGGTCTGTGAATTGTTTCTTGTCCAATTTTCTGAGGAAACTCCAGACTGAATTCCAGAGTGGTTGATTGTTCCAGCTTGTAATCCCACCAAAAATTGAGGAGTGTTCCTCTTTCTCCACATCCTTGTCAGCATCTTCTGTAACCTTAATTTTTGATATTAGCCACTCTGCTGGTGTGAGGTAGAATTTCAGGGTTGTTTTGATTTGCATTTCCCTGATGACCAAGGGTGTTGAACATTTCTTCAGGCACTTCTCAGCCATTTGGTATTCCTCAGTTGAGAATTATTTGTTTAGCTGAGAAGCACTTAAATAGATGTTCTTTTCTTATATTTTATAAACATGTCTCAAACGTCTGCAGGCTTTACAAGTAATTGTAGACAAATTCCTAAAATTGGTTCAGTTATAAAGTATCCTAGTTAAATATGTATAAAAAGTATTCATACACTATGAATACTTTTAAAAATGTAGGACAATTAATCTTATATTACTGGCAAACATTGTAAATAGCTAATAAATATATTGATTTAAAGTTCTTTAAATTGTTTATTCTTCATAACTAATATATCCCTTAAAGCTAACACAAATTTTTGTCTAGAATGGTATATATTATTATTTCAAATTAAATATAAATCCTGAATTTGAAATTATTCATTTGTTATTTAGGTATTTGCATTTACTGATGTCTTAAATCAATAAAATTAAGTTTATTTCTATTCATCACCATAAACTTGTTAAAAACCATGAAGTTAACAACCATAGTATAAATATTGAAGGGCTGAGCAAAGGAGATCTGTTGAATAAATTAATTTTGTTAAAGCAAATATTTAGCAGGATGCACAGGGAGAAGAAACACAAAAATATGTGTTCAAATCCTATAAAATGTGGGAATAAAAAAATTCTAACATTGCATATGTCCATAATTTACAAAAAAATAATTTGAATAAAGTTAATATAGTTAATAATTCAAATACAAATTTTAAAAAGGTAAAACAAATTATAGAAGGAGTCAAGGTTACCTTTAAACAAAAGTCTTCGAGAGAAGGTAAGCCTGCTGTGAACATTTAGTTTGAACAGTATTAAATGGTTTAGGTAGACCTGTTCTTTATTTATTCACTTTTAAAATCGAACTAACATTGATCTTGGTATCTGAGAGGGGGAGAAAACAGTTCCATTTAACTTGTTAAAGATTAGTATGGCATATATAAGTGTTTTATATATTTATTGGAAGGGTATTAATTTATTAATATGTAATAGGTGATTCATTGCTATTTGTATCTTTACATATTCAAATCCAGCCACTCTTCCTAAGCTAGAGCTTGCTGTACACTTTAGAAAAGAAAATGGTGCATAATGATTTACTACTGTGACATGTTTTAAAGCTATGGAAGTACTATACATGTATCTTAATACTTTTATTTATTGAAAATGAACCCCCAAGAAAGCAATGCACATTTCCACAGAAAATTAAAAATAAGAAATCAAAAGTTTTGTCATTTATTTTGCCAATGAAATAAGACAGGTAATATCCACTTCCTACTGCATACACCTAACACTAATAAACCAAACCAAATATAATTCAATATCGAAGAATATCAAACACTAATGGCAAAAGACCAAACTCTTTAAAAAAGTGGAGACTGACATTTTGATCTTACCATCTTCAAACCTGAGTGGCTCAGGTGAGAGGTCAGATGAGCTGAGAAAAACAATACAGGATAGTTGTTGGGGGGAAATGCTATACAGCTTGTGTGTGTGTGTGTGTGTGTGTGTGTGTGTGTGTGTGTGTATGTGTATTCCTTTGTGTGACACATTTTCTACGTGAACATTTATACAAATTCTGAAAAACTACTGTCAATAAAATAATTTATAATTTTTTGCTTGAATTTTAAGGAAAAACTTGGGACAGAAAAACATTATCTTTTGTATTTAAGAAAAACATTTGCCTTTTTTGAAAGACACATCTAAGAACGATGCTATTCATATAGTTGTTTTTTTTAATTGCTATAGATAACGTCAAAATAACTAAAACAAAATTTAAATGATAAAGTAAGAAAATATAAGAAACATTAATCATTATGCATATATCTTCTATTTCTTTTAAAAATTATTTTTACTATTCATTTGAAACATATAGCTATAAATAAATTCCATAAGATTTTATCTTGTCTAATAAATAAGTTATGTAACTAACCTTGAATAATTCAAAACTTTGAAAGTTTATTGTTTCTTGCTTAGTGATAAATAATACAAGGATGTATAATATTGCGTTGGATATTATGTGATGTTTAGTCACAATTGTTTATTAATATATTTGCAAGATCCAATTAATGGTAGAATTCAACTGAAATACCTTGTAAGAGAATAAATTATTTAGTATACGTGTATGTATCTATACATATGGCATGAGTCTTAATGTAGTAAATGCAAAGATATAAGCTACAACTTTAAATGCTTTTATCATTTTAGTCACATAGTATTGAAGACAGGTTTACAATATTTTAATAAGTAACATAGACTTCCAAATGGCCTTGAAAATGAAAGCATAGGCCTAAGGCACATATTCAAAGGAAGCATTTACAGACAACAGTTATTTGAGTTTAGAAACTCAACATTCTTATCTTATAAATTGGAGAACCTCAGTTGAAATGGTTCAGAAATGCTTTTTGTTTGAGAGATGTCCAGCTCTCCAAATGCTTATAGATAATTATCCAACTGAAGTAAGGAACATATTTTGCTCAAGAGCCTTTAAACTGAATTACTTTCATTTGCCTACAAAACATCTCATTGAGACTTAATGAGCCAACAGATCTCCGAGAAACCTGAGAGTGTGAATACATTCCTAAATTGCTGGTGGATTGTTTGAATGTCGTTTTTTTACATTCTTCTAATAGTTGTGTGATATAAAAGCAATAATATTACTAATAAGCACTAGCTATAGGTTACCTATGAGAGTGTGATTACTTTGTAACAGAGATAAAATATTTATTTGCAGAAATATATCACAGTAGACAATGACATAGATAGATAGATAGATAGATAGATAGATAGATAGATAGATAGATAGATAGATGGATGGATAGATAGATAGATCAAACAGATAAGGTCAGAGAATCTGTCCATAAATGTTCAAGATATGGTATATTATACAACATGCCTATTCTCAGCGAGAACACCTAGGACATAGTTATGTGTACTTCTTGTTCTCATTATACAAGACTAACATAAAGTCACTACCCATGCATCTGAGAACATTGGGCCATGCACCCTTGAAATAAAAGTCTTGCTCGCTCTCTCTCTCTCTCTCTCTCTCTCTCTATATATATATATATATATATATATATAAATTAGAAAAGAAAGAAATTAGAGAAACAAAACCTTTCACTATAGCCACAAATAGTATAAAATGTCTTGGTGTAACTCGTACCAAGCAAATTAAAGATCTATATGACAAGAACTTCACATCCTTGAAGAAAGAAATTGAAGAAGGCCTCAGAAGATGAAAAAATCTCCCATGCTCATGGATTGGTAGGATTACATAATGAAAATATCTTATCAAAAGCATTCTACAGATTCAACTTCAATACAATCCCCACTAAAATTCCAACACAATTCTTTACAGACATGGAAATACAATTCTCAACTTCTTATATAAACAAAACAAACAAACAGACAAAAACCAGAAAAAACCCAGTTTACCTGAAACTATATTCAACAATAAAAGATCTTCTGGTGTAATCACCATCCCTGACCTAATGATGGAATAAAAAGAAATTTGTGATAATGTCGGCATGGTATTGGTACAAAGACAGAGAATTTGATGAATGCAATAGAATCAAAGACCTAGATATAAACCCACATGCCAATGTACACTTGATCTTTGACAAAGAAACCAAAGTAATGCAGTGGAAACAAGAAAACATCTTCAATAAACTCTGGTAGTCAAACTGGTGGTCTGCATATAGAAGAATGAAAATAGATCCCTATTTATTACCTTGCACAAAGCTCAGGTCCAAGTGGATCAAGGACTTCAACATAAAATCACATACACTGAATCTAATAGACTATGAAGTGGGAAAGAGCCTCAAACTCATTGGCACAGGAGAAAATTTTCTGAATACAGCACCAATGTCTCAGGGTCAAAGATCAACAATTGATAAATGGAACCTCATAAAACTGAAAAGCTTCTGTAAAGGCAAAGGACACTGTCAATAGGACAAAGCAGCAACCTACAGATTGGGAAAAGAACTTCACTAACCTTACATTTAATATCCAAAATATATAAAGAACTGAAGTAGTTAGACTGCAAAGAAAACCTAATAACTCAATATAAAAATATGGGGTACAGAGCTAAAGAGAGAATTCACAACAGAGGAATCGCAAATGGCTGAGAAGCACTTAAAGAAATATCCAGCATCCTTAGTCAACAAGGAAATGCAAGTCAAAGTATCCCTGAAGTTCCACCTTATACCTATAAGAATGGCTAAGCTCAAAAACTCAAGTGACAGCACATGCCATCAAGGATGTGGAGAAAGAACTTCATTGCTGGTGGGATTGCAAACTAGAACAACTACTTTGGAAATCATTCTGCTGATTTCTCAGACAATTGGAAAGAGTTCTATCTGAAGAGCCTGCTATACCATTCTTGTGCACATCCCCAAAAATGCTGCACCATACCACACGAACATGTGCCTCACTATGTCTATGGCAGCCTTATTTGTAATAGTCAGTAGATGGATACAATCCAGTTGTCCCTCAAACAAAGAATGGATACAGAAAATGTTCATTTCCTCAGTGGAATACTATTCAGCTATATAAAATGAGAATATCATAAATTTTCCACATAAATGGATAGAATTAGAAAATGTTGTCTTGAGTGAGTTAACCACACCCCAAAAGTACATGCATGGTATGTAATCATTGATAAGAGGATATTAGCCAAAAAGTACAAAATTCCCAGGATAAAACTCACAAACTATAACACATTTAACAAGAAGGAAGGCCCTAGAGAGGATGCGTCATTCCACTTAGAATGAGAAACAAAAAATAATCATGAGAGGGAGAATGGACAAACCTGTGTGGTAGAGGGTAGTAGGAGGGGAAAATTGGAATAGGATCAGACAAAGGTGGGGATCACGAAAGTATCCTAGAGGGTCATGAGACTGAATGGACATTTGCAGCTTCAGTGGGTGGATAGCGGGAGACCTTCTAGAAAGTCCCAGAGACCTTAGATATGAGAGACTCCCAGGACTAAATAGATCTTAGACAAAATGGCAACAGTGGGGAAGGGAAACTCAAAGTGTCTACCTCCAGTATATAGACAGAGCCCCAAGTGGAGGGCCAGGGTTACCAACTCACAGTCACATTTCTGATTCAGAATTGTTCCCATCTAGAAAGAACTGCAGGGACAATAATGGAGAAGAGACCAAAGGAAAGGCTGCCCAGTGACTGACCTAACTTGTGATCCACTACGGATGGGGTGGGGTGTACCAATTCCTCACACTATTACTGATTGCTTAGCGACAAGACTTAGCATGACTATCCTCTGAGAGGCCCTACAAAGTAACTGACTGAGATACATGCAGATTCTTACACCCAACAAGGGGTCTGGTCTCAGACCCCTATCAAAGAGTAGGGGGAAGGATTCGAGTAGCTGAAAAGGAGAGAGACCCCAGAGGAAGATGAGCAGTCTCGACTAACCTGGACGGACCCCTGGGAGCGTCCAGAGACTAAGCCATCAGCAGGCAATACAGGGGCTGGTTTGAGGCCCATGGCACATATATTTCAGTGGACTGCCTAGACTGGCCTTAGTGGGAGAAGATGTTCCTAATCCTAGAAAGACTTGAGGCCACAAGGAAGGGGGATGTCAGGAGTGGGAGTGAGGAAGAGCAAGTCAGTGGGGGAATGGGATGAAGAACTGTGGGGAAGGTCTGGGAGGGGGTCAACATATAGAATGTAAATAAATAAAATAATTAATAAAAATTAAGAAATAAAAGTTATGAATTGTTCAAGGAAAATTTTAATTAAATATTAAATAAAATAGTGATTAAACATTAATGTTTAATTAATTATTAATATATAATATTTTAATTATGTTTTCATAAATTATATATTCACTACTAGTTTAAAGCTCTATTTTCTGAAGATTATTTGTCCTGTACTAGTTTCATTTCTAAGAATCTATTATTTTCAACAAATAATTTTTATACAGTATTAAATTTTTGAGTCAATTTAGTACGTTTAGTAATTTTAAGTATTTTTTTTTACAAAATATAATAGCACTTTATTATAACAAAGTTAAAACAATCCAAAATAGCTTACAGAAAAGAATTACATAGCACCTATATTAGTCACCAGAAACAATGGGGCAGTGAATCACTTTACTAAATAAACAGTTAATTTTCACCTTGACTATCTACTATACCTTAAAATCTTTATAAAGAAGAGCTGCATTTAGATACAAAATACAGAATTTATATAAACCTTGTACATAATAACTTATTTAATAGTAATAATTGACAGAACACTTGCAATCCTCCTGTTTATAAGAATAGAAATAATGTAAGGTAAACTATTTTTATGAAATGTATACAGTAAGTAAGTGATGAAGTCCACATTTAAATAATTTTCACATCAAATTATTCAAAAGACTTAGAAAAAAATGAAAATAGAAAACTCACTTTCAGAAATGTAGGTGTCTTTAAAGGCAAAGGGGTATTTTGTTTGCTTAGCCAATCAGTCATTCTATGGGGTCTTGGAAAACAAAGCAGAAGGCAGATTAGTATATGACAGTTAGAAGAACTTGAGTGTTAGAAACTTTCTCCTTATTTTTAAATTTAAACCAAATTGAAATCAGGCAGTTACTATTATTAGTCTAGCCCCTCTTAAGCAAAAGGTTTTTTTTTATAAGTTATCATGCTAATTCGCACTGCACTAGAAGACAGAAAATAGTAACCCTCAATAAGAATGAGAATAGAGAATCTTATAAGTTAATTTGCACATCTTGATTACAGAAAATTAGTGTGAAAGAGGCTATATTTAAAGATATTTCGTACTTTGAATCTTTACACTCTCTACTATCTCCTGTCAAGTCATTGCTATTGACATAAAAACACGAAAATTTAAGACTATTAAATATTCCAATGAAAGTAACATTTGTCACTGTACTATGCATTAATTTCAAATTTCACACCTAAAAAATAAGTATAAACCCAAAGCTTTGTAATACTGAAGTTCATTCTTTTTCTGCTTAGAGTTTAGAAATACAAAATGGATATGAAGGGGCTCTAAATTTCATTTCTTGAATATTTCTAGATGAAAGTCTGATTGTTGATTTGCAAGTTCTATTTTATTGATTCCTGATTTGTTTCGTCAACTTCAACAACAGGTAAAACAATAATTAAAAAAAAAGTTAAACCATGCAGTGGAAAAAATGAATGTTTAATAAAATCAGTCTAAATAATACAAGAAAAACAAAACAATTAGTGCTGTGTGTGTGTATGTGTGTGCACATGCACATATACATGCATATATACATATATATATGTATATATACATATACATATATATATAAATTGGTTGAGTCCATTTTTGTTGTTTTTCCATCTATGGTTTCAGGGACAGCTTTCATCTCTAAAAGAGGCTAATTTTTCCTCTCCTTTGAGTTAATAGTTGTCTGTATTCTTCTGTATGTGAGACACTGAAGAATTCTTTCTACAATGTTATTGTTATATAATTTTGGTCTTATTTATGCATATATTTCTAAGAGAGACTATGTCATAGCAGATGTCCTTTTATCCTGGCTCTTATAATTGCCATCCTCCCCTGATATATTCTCTGAGCTGTGGATGCACATGCTGCAATGCAAATATAGCTGTCCAGGCCTTTCCCCCGGTGATCTATTATATCAAGTTGTAGATTTCTCTGATAATCTCCATTTTCTGTATAGAGAAGTTTTTTTGATGAAGGGTGATAGTACTCTTGTTTACACATGAGTATAAACTTAATATACAGAGCATTTCAATGACTTTCAAAGTGATAGGAAGGGATTCTTTACTAAGGACCATGGCTATCTATCCTAAGAAACTGGCTGGGTTTCTTGTATTAGATATGATTTCCCTTACATCCAGTTAGGTAGCTGTTGACACTGACAGAAATGCCCTTTATTGTGCCTTTATGCATATCTTGTTATACTGGCATTGTTGATGTTTGTTTCTGATGCATCAAGGCAGGACTATTTGTTAAATTGCTTCCCTCTTCTGGCACCTTGAATAGTGTTTTATGGAACCATGAAAACTAGACCAACGAAAAAAGGTTTTCTGCTTAGATATAGCTCAAGTACTCTGAGGCCTGTGTCCTAAGTGTATGATATCTTTAACAATAAAAGATACTCAACTTCCAAGAGGCAACCAAGGGTTATATCTATAAACTGTATTGCTTTGAGAATCTACTCTGACCAACCAATTGAATGGAGAATTCTCATATCTGTAGCTGCATTTTTTTATTATATTATGTTTTTTGGGGGAAAACTGTTGAACAAAGTGGTTTTATTCTCTTTGAAATATGTATGTATGTAAGTATATATGTACATATATATATTTCTATAATTTTAATTAAATACAAAATAATATGACTTCATGGGGTTTTATCAGACATACTGTTGTTTTCTCTTATTCTTCTGTATTGACTTTTCCTTCTTCCCCATTTGGAGCTTCCTTCCTATTTACAGGATGCCACTTGATATTGCTTATTCTCACATTTCTTTCAAGTACGTCCCTGACCTACCATATTGTACTTTTTCTTTCATGATTTTTGTAGATAATTCACACTGTGTACACAAGTCTGATTATTTACAGCTAGGAACTACCGATAAGAAAAAACATGTATTATTTCGCCATCTGAGTCATTGCTGACACTGACACATCACTCCATATATCTTTTCTTGGCCCATGCATTTAACTATAAATTTCATGACCTCAGTTTTGCCTTCATATGAATAATGTTCCACAGTATATATGTACCTTATCTTCATTATCCATTCCTAGCTTGAAGGGCATCTATTTAGATGTTCCTATACCATAGCTATCATGAATATAGCAGTTGTGAACATAGTTGAGCAAATATCTTAAATTGTATTCTTTGGGCACATTCATAAAGTCTCAGAGCTAGGTCATATGGGATATTTAGTTTTAACCTTGCTGCAGATTCTCTAGGTTGACCTCCAGAGTGGGTACACCAGTTTGCATTCCCATCAGCAGTGGGTGAGCAATCCTCTTTCATCATGATTTCAATGAGTATTTATGGTGAGTTCTGTTGTTGCTGTTGCTGCTGCTTGCTGCTGCTATTGCTATTGTTGTTCATGATGTTAGCTCTCCTGACTGGGATGAAATGCTATCTCAAAGTTTTCTAGTGTCCATTTCCCAAAGTACTTTTTTTATTTGTCACCCATTGTGTGAACACTATTGATCATGACAGGAAGCAGAAAAGTACAGCTCATTGATTTTCTAAGGCTCCTAAATGTGTTAGATCTGACATATGTGATGGGTAGGCATGTTTACAAAAGAAGTTCAGTTAAGCTAAGATTAGTTAAGAGCATTCACAATGAAATAAGAAACCTTGTAATTGCAAGAGAAAATAAAAGAGTCAGAGAATTGTTTTGTAAATGTTATCAGCATAAAAATTAGTCATGAGCCTTCCTAAGAGACTACAGTAAAACACATCAAGGCTTTGATGCTGCATTTCACAAACGGAGCAATAACTCTGTAAATTCAGTTTTTTACCTTTTAGCCAAGATAGGCAATGCAAAGCAATTTGTTATTCTCTCCTCTTAGCTTAGGAGAATTATCAAAATTCTATCAAGTTTTTAAAATAAAACTGAAAAAAATAATATAATTTCATAGAACAAGTAAAATTGATAGCTATGTTTTTTTTTGTTTTTTTTTTTAGTTCTTTTTTTCGGAGCTGGGGACCGAACCCAGGGCCTTGCGCTTCCTAGGCAAGCGCTCTACCACTGAGCTAAATCCCCAACCCCGATAGCTATGTTATTAACTGTTAATTCAATATTTTATTCCTACATAAAATGATCTACATTTTATTCCCTTCATTATCATACTGATTTTTTAAAAGACAAATTTTCACCCATGATTTATATCATACACAACCGATGTAGAAATTGGAATAGAAAATTCAAGTCATAAGGACATTTTCTATCCAGGGAACAATTCTCATTTTTAAATTAAAGCCAGAAATTGTGATCTTGTATCTATGTTGGAAGCTGTCTCAGTGATATATTAATATAATGTCAAGAGAACAATGTATCATTAATACACAATAGTGTCAAAATCTTGGGTACTTATTTCCAGTACATTAAGTACCATGATAGTGTGTATGCTCTAGGTGAGTTTAATTAAATTAGCATCAACTAAGTGATGCTTCATGCCCACAAACAAAATGTATTTGGCAGTCAACTTTCTCATTTTTCCAGGTCATTTATCATACAATAATACAACTAAACTTATGAGAATAAATGAGAACATGGAGTCATGTAATGTCATATACCAACTTACTGGAAACTGAAGAAAAGTCTCCTATCCCTTAGACATTGCTCTGGTTTTGAAAACTTGAACTTCAGTACATCCTGTTATTCTAAATTACAAAATTGGTACCTCTGAGTACTACAAGTTATCTTTCTTCATGTCAAGGCCTTAATAAATTGTTTTAATGTATCATAGAAGAGTGGGCAGCCCTGTTTGGTCCCTGATTTAGTGGGATTGCTTCAAGTTTCTCTCCATTTAGATTGATGTTGGCTACTGGTTTGCTGTATGTTGCTTATACTGTATTTAGGTATGGGCCTTGAATTCCTGATCTTTCCAACACTTATATCATGAAGAGGTGTTGAATTAAGTCAAAAGTTTTCTCACCATATAATGAGATAATCATGTGGGTTTTTTTCTTGGAATTTCTTTATATAGTCAATTACATTGATGTATATTGAACCATCCCTGCATCCACGGGATGAAGTGTACTTGATCGTGATGGATGATAATTTTTATGTGTTCTTGGATTTGCTTTGAAGAATCTTTATTTTGGCATCGATATTCATAAGGGAAATTGGTCTGAAGTTCTCTTTCTTTGTTGGGTCTTTGTGTGCTTTAGATATAAGTGTAATTGTGACTTCATAGAACAAATTGGCTTCTGAAGATGCCAAATGGCCTTGGTTTCTGTGCTTATGTTGTTACATTTGCCTCTTGCCGTGTGGTTATGTCTGGTGGGAGCTGGAGTTGCTATCTTTGACAGTCGTTTGAACCTCAGGTAAGTCTGTATTTCAGCACTTCTGGGAGACCAGCTCTCTCCTGGCAGAATCCAGGCACAGAGGGCTGTGGTCTAGGGTCAGCTCTAGGCACAGACCCTTTAATTTCTTAATGAGCTCATTTATACTCTGAGTAGAGGAAGACTACTGATTTGTTAGAGTTACTTTCATAACCAGTCACTTTGCTGAGGTTTTTTTTTTTTTTTTTTATCAGCTGTAGAAGTTCTCTGGTAAAATTTGTAGGGCCGTTTATGTATACTATCATATGATCTTCAAATAATGATATCTTGACATTCCCTCTTCCCAATATCTATCCCTTTGATTTCCTTTTGTTATCTAATTGCTCTGGCTAGAACTTTGAGTACTATATTGAATAGATAGGGGGAGAGTCAGCAGCCTTGTTGTGTCCCTCATTTTAATAATATTACTTGTGTTTCTCTTCCATTTAGTTTGATCATGTTTAAGTTTGCCCTTGAATTCCTGAATTCTCTATTACTTTTAACATGAATGGGTATTGTATTTTGTCAAAGGCTTTTTCAGCATCTAATGATATGATCATGTGTTTCCCCCATCCCCTTGAATTTGTTTACATAGTGAATTACATCGAAGCATTTACAAATACCAAACTATCCCTGCATTCTTGGGATGAAGCCTACTTGATCATGGTGAATGATGTGCTGTTTCATTCATTCAGTTAGCAAAAATTTTATTCAGTATTTTTGCATTGAAATTCATAAGGGAAATTGGTCTAAAGTTTTCCTTCTTTGTTGGGTCTTTGTGTGCCTTAGGCATCAGCTTAACTGTAGCTTGATAGAAAGAATTGGGTAGTGTTCCTTTTGCTTCTAGTCTGTGTAAGAGTTTGAGAAATATTGGTACTAGGTCTTCTTTGAAGGTCTGATAGAATTCAGCAATAAAGCCATCTGGCCCTGGGCTTTTTTGGTATGGAGGTTTCTAATGACTGCTTCTATTTCCTTAGTGGTAATGGGACTGTTTGGATAGTTTATCTGATCCTGATTTAATTTTGGTATCTAGTATTTGTTTAGAAATACATGCATTTCTTCTAAACTTTTCAGTTTTGTTGCGTACAGATTTTGCAGTAGGATCTGAAAATTTTTTTGAATTTCTGTTGTTATGTCTCCCTTTTCTTTTAGTTTTAATGTATCTCTGTTTGGTTTCAATTTCCATGATCTATCTGTCCATTGGTGAGAGAGAGGTGTTGAAATCTCCTATTATTGTATGAGGTTCAATGTGTGCTTTGAGCTTCAGTAAGGTTCCTTTTACAAATGAGTGCTCCTTGAATTTTCAAGATAGTTATGATGAGTATGTAATGCCCTTGACCAACTTTTTTGATAACTTTTGGTTGAAATCTATTTCATTGGATATTAGAATGGCTACTCCAGTTTATTTCTTCCTACCATTTGCTTCAAAAAATTTTTACATTTTACTTTGAGATAGTGTCTGTCTTTGACACTGAGGTATGTTTCTTGTATGCAACTAGATGCTGAGTCCTGATTATGTATCCACTCTGTCAGTAAATCTCTTTTTATTGGAGAATTCAATGCATTGATGTTGAGAGATATTAAGGAACAATGGTTGTTGCTTCCTGTTATTTTTGTTGCTAGAGTTGAAATTATATTTATGTGGCTATCTTCTTTTGGTTTTGCTATGAGAAGATTAATTTCTTGCTTTTGAGGGGGTATCCATTTCCTCCTTGTGCTGAAGTTTTCCATTTATTATTATTTGTGGGGCTGTATTTATGTGAAGAGATTGTTTTAATTTGGTTTTGTCATGGAATATCTTGGTTTCTCCATCTATGGTAATTGAGAATTTTGCAGATAAAATAGCCTGGGCTGGCATTTTGTTCTCTTATAGTCTTCCTAACATCTTCCCAAGACCTTTGGGCCTTTAGAGTCTCTGGTGAGAAGTCTGCTGTAACTCTGATAGGTCTGCCTTTATATGTTGCTTGACCTTTTCCCTTACTGCCATCCCATGGTTAAAAATTCTGACCCAGAATTGCTCCTGTTTGTAAGGTTTCCTTTTGGAAAATTTTATTTCCTTTAGTGTTGCAATGAACCAAATTAACTGTCTGTTATAATGACGACTGATATAGCTGTCTTAAAATGGTGTAGATGATGATATCATCAGGAAGTTCATGAGTGCCAGGGCCAAGGCATGTTGAATTTCAAAGCATTCTTTGCTATCCTTTGGCTCTTAACATTATTTCCAATTCCTTTTCCATGATGCGCTTTGAGCCTTGTGATTGGTAGTACATTATATAGATACCCATTTTGTGACTGCAATGAACAGTAAAATATCTTGGGAGTGTGACAAGTTATACTTCTTTATAAATGCTTCACATTGCAGAAGGGGACCTTCATGTTGAACATTGAAAATAGAACCAATCTACAGTATAAAAAATTGGTAATATTCACATTAAGCAAAAACAAAACAAAACAAAATAAAATACTCCATTGGCGCTATAATTTTCCTGAGCTGTGGGTCTTTGACTCCTTTTGCAACACAAGGTATGCAGTCCTTTGTTATAATGGTGCAGGCCTCAGCTATCACTATAGAGTTGTTGGTTACCTGTCTGAACTTCCTAATAATACAGTACAATGATTATATTCTGACTTGTTAAATCCATATTTAAACATTCTGAGTATATCCCTGTTTCAAACCACTGAAATTTTATCTGTTACTGTGCTATATAGTAAATTCAGAAATGGTGAAAACTGTCCATCGAGGAAGAAGTTTTCAGATCAGTCTCATTCTGGTTTCTACATATCTTCTACAACCAAAGTGAGTAATGTTATTAGCAATAGCATATTATACAACTATTTTTGTAATTTTTGAGATTACAACATAATTACATAATTTCCCCTGCTTTTTCATTTAAATCTCTCCATATAACCCTCCCTCTTCTTTGTCTTTACAATAACTTTTATTCACTAGTTGTTATTATATAAATATATATATTTATATTCATAGATATTCATTAATAAATACAATTTTCTCAGTCTCTATAATGATACTTCTACACATATATTTTCAGGAAAGGCAGTTTTATGTTGCAATTGGAACTTAAATTACACTACTTAGGGCAACCAATGGCAACAGCAATAGACTATGAAGTTTAAATTTATAACAGCACAATAAAGAACAATAGCAAGAGTATTTTTGTTTGGAAATCTGCTGAGATATCATTGGCAAATATCTTCTAGGGAGTTTTCCCTTAGAGACATTAATTTAATAAACTATGTTACAACTCTTTATATAATAAATATATTTTAAAGATAAAAATAGTGACTTTTCATAAAAGTTTTCTATACATTTTTGGCTTTGATTAATCTACCTTCCTACTTTCTTTTCTCTCTTCCTCTCAACTTATTCTTTGGAGGTGGGAGAAAGTTATATATTAATATTAACATCATCACTATAGCAACCTTACTTTAAGGTTTCAACATAACCTTGCTATGTTGAAAAGGTCATTCCTTAAATAAAAATTCACCTTTAAATATTAGCCATTGGATTATGATCTAAAGACTATTTTCATGATATCCTGAGCATCATTTCTGTATTATAAAACTCACTCTCCTTTCCAAGACATCTCACTGGTTCCTATGTTCAGAGGACTTCAGGCAGGTTCCCCTTGGGCCATGAATATGAGAAGTGGTGGTCTCACTTGTGCTCTCAGGATTGTCCTCAGTTCTGAGAATCCAGCTCTCTCCCAGCAGGATCTTGGTACAGAGAGCTTTGGCACAGAGTCAGATCTAGGTGCAGGCAGAATGCAGAAGGATCCTGTTTCAGACTGCTCCTGTTCCTGTGTCCTGAGGGCTCCAGGAGGATTCCTCAAAGCAGAAGTGGCAGTCTTACCTGTGCTCTCAGGTGTATATTACAGAATAATAGTGATAAAAACTTTATGATATTGGTACAGAGACCAGCAGTTATATCAATGTAATATAATTGAAGACCCAGAAATGAAACTACACACCTATGGTCACTTGATCTTTATCAATGGAGCTAAAATTATCCAGTGGAAAACAGCATTTTCAACAAATGGTGCTGTTTCAACTGGTGGTAATCATATAGAAGTATGAAAATCAATCCATTCTTATCACCCTGTAAAAAGCTCAAGTCCTAGTAGCTTCAGGACCTCCACATAAAACCAGATACACTCAAACTATTAGAAGAAAAAAAAATGGAGTCTTGAACACATGGGCACTGGGAAAATTTTCCTGAACAGAACATCAATGTCTTATGCTCTACGATGAAGAATTGACAAATGGGACTTCACAAAATTGCAAAGCTTCTGTAAGGCAAAGTATACTGTAATTAGGACAAAGTAGCAACCAATAGATTCAGAAAAGATCTTTACCAATCCTGTATTTATGGGATATAGGATTATCCAGTAGAGGGCTAATATCCAATGTATACAAAGAACTCAAGAACTTAGACTCCAGAGAATCAAACAATATTAAAAATAGGGTACAGAGCTAAACAAAGAATTCTCAAATGTGGAATATCTAATGGCTGAGAAGTACCTAAAGAAATGTTCAACATTCTTAGACATCAGAGAAATGCAAATCAAAACAACACTGAGGTCCACCTTACATCAGTCAGAATGGCTAAGATAAAAATCTCAGGTGATAACAGATGCTGGCAAGGATATGGAAAAAGAGGAGCACTCCTCCATTGTTGGTGGGATGGCAAGCTGGTACAACCACTCTGGAAATCTGTCTGGAGGTTCCTCAGAAAACTGGACATAGTAAGAACTGAGGACCCAGCTTTACCATTCCTGTGTTTATACCCAAAAGATGCTCCAACATATAACAAGGATACATACTCAACTATGTTCATAGCAGCCTTATTTATAATAGCCAGAAGTTGGAATGAACCCAGTTATCCCTGAACAGAGGAATGGATACAGAAAATGTGATATATTTACACAATGGAGTAGTACTCAGCTATTCAAAACAATGACTAAATGAAATTTTTAGGCAAATGGAATGAACTAGAAAATAACCATCCTGAGTAAGGTAACCAAATCACAAAAAAATCCACACATGATATAAACTCACTGATAAGTGGATATTAGCCCAAAAGCTAGAATTACCCAAGATACAATCCATAGACCACATGAAGCTCAAGAAGAAGGATGACCAAAGTGTGGATGCTACAGTTTTTCTTAGAAGGGTGAACAAAAATATTCATAGAGAGATAAGGAGACAAAGTTTGGAGCAGAGACTGAAGGAAAGGTCATCCAGAGACTACCAGCCCATATATACACCACCAAACCCAGACAACATTGCAGATGTCAAGAAGTGCATGCTGATAGGCACCTGACATAGCTGTCTCCAGAGAGGCTCTGCCAGAGCATGACAAATGCAGAGGTGCTCGCAGTCAACCATTGAGTTGAGAACAGGTTCCCCTTTGGAGGAGTTAGAGAAATGATTGACGGAGCTGAAGGTCTTTTCAACACCATTAGGAACAACAATACCAACCCAGGGAGTAAACCATCATCCAAAGGGTATGCATGCATCGACCCATGGCTCCAGCTTCACATGCCACAGGATGGCCTTGTTGGACACCAATGGGAGAAGCTCCTAGTCCTGCCAAGGCTGTATGCTCAGTGTAGGATAATGTAAGGGTGGGAAGGTTGGAAGGTGTGGGTGGTTGGATGGTTGTATACCCTTAGAAAAGCTGGGGAGAGGGGATGGAATAGGGGTATATGGACTGAAACCTGGAAAAGGGGATAACATTTGAAATGTTAATAAAAACAATACAATAAAAAATTAACTTTCTCCGAAGCTATACTTTATAAACCCTGCCCTTACATAAATGTGATATTTACATATTAATTGACAAATATCCTGACCAGTCAACATAAATTCTATGTACTGTTTTATTGATTGGAATAAAGAATATTTGATCATATTCACCCCTTCTCACTCTCTTACTTCAATCTGCTGCTGCTGATCTTCATGCTGTATTATAGTATTTCTGCAAATCTTTTTTTTTCATGAAGTCATTGTTTTTTTGTTTTTGTTTTTGTTATTTTTTTTATTAACTTTGTATTTCTTATTTACATTTTGAGTGTTATTCCCTTTCCCGGTTTCCGGCCAAACATCCCCCTAATCCCTCCCCCTCCCCTATTTTGTATATGACAGGCAACATGATCAATCTTTATTCTCTAGTATTGTTTACTGTGTTTAATGACATGATTAGTAAGCAGTATGCCCCTTGTACTTGACTGGATGGTATTCTTTGTGTCTCATAAGTCAGCCACAGCCCATTCCTTTCTTTGTTCCTCAATGTAGTAAAAAGAATTTATGAGCAAACCTGGTTATTCTTTGTCTCCATTTTGTCTGTATCTGAATAAATGGTTGTACCCCTCAGAGCTGCTATGTGGACCATTGCCTATACCAATCTTTATTCTAATTGTACCTGAGTTACAGGCTCTCTGGTCAGCAAGACCTGGTTCCTGTTTGTCTCTAAAACCCCTGAAACTACATGGATGGTCATTCCCCATGGTAAGAAGCAACCTGTCAAAGCCCATTCTTCTCTTCATTTGGTTTGGATGTTAGTCACAGGCTCTCTGGGCATCAACTCCTGACAGTCTTTTCTTTCCAATTGTCCTTTAAGTGAATGGATGTTTGTGTCCCTCATAGCATAGTTGGCATGGCCATAGCTCATTCTGCTTGCTACTCTGCTTTGGTTTGTATCATACAGACCTTCAGAAGAGGGGGATGAGCCACCTAGCTGAGATGTCAGTGATTATACTTTAGGAATAGCCTTTAGGAGCCTTTAGGATAGCCTCTCCTTTTTCTGGTATCCAAATCCTGGCTGTATCCTTGGAGCTTGGAATGGAAGACTTTACTCCCTCAAGCCTTTCAGCCTGGTTTCTGGCTCTAGATCTTATAGTATTCTGCCTCTCTTCGTGGGTATAAAACTTCTTGAGATTCTTCGCTTCAATCTTATCCTTTGGGATACTGATCATTTTAGTTTTCACAGGCTAATGTCTCCTCATGAAGACATCACCTAAGCCCTGGGAAGTCTTGGGTTTCTGGCCTCTAGCCTGGAAGCTGGGCAGTGAGTGCTGTGAAGGCAAGCTGACCTTGGCAGGGCGTACTCTACTGGGACCATCTGGATCATGTCTCACAAGCCAGGGCTGTGGTGACCCTTTGATATCAAGTCAATCGTACTGTATGCTTGTGGTTTTAGACCTGAGTTCTGTGATTCCTGTGAGGTTGGTGTTGAGAAGGCCTGGGCTTCTGCTGGCCCCTAAAGACCCAAAGTCCCTGAGATTGACTTGATGGCCATTGTGAATTTCACTGGATTCCAGTGCCACTCTCAAGGTACGAGGTAGCTCCTCTTTCTCCTCCAGGGCTTTAGATTGTCTGGCTGCTGAAGGTGGGACCCTTTCTTCAGGGGCAACTCCTGTCCCACTGCAGTGGGGATGTCTTGCAGCCACATCCTGAAAGCTTTCTGATGCTTGATGCTTGGCCATTCTTGGGGTAGTGTTTGATTGTGAGCTGCCTTTTCCCGTTCTTCAGATAGTCCTGCTTTGCTGGGGTTTTGCCTGGAAGCCGAAAGCAGGTTGCTGAACACTCAGGAATTCCTGCCCTGGATCTCACTGGGACTTTGAGGGCTCATGGCTGATGGCAGGTAGAGGGGCTCTTTGAGTCTCCCAAACCTCTGTTGGTGAGGGTATAATCTCAGTCCTCTCTAGCCTGGCATCTGATACACTTTCTATTCTTGTACTTCCTGAATCTTGGTGATGTGTATTTGTCAGGACCATGGCAGCCTTGGAATAGTATTCATCCTTGGATTCACAGATGGATGAGGATGATACACAACCTGGGGAATACTTGAGGCTGGAAACCCAGGGCAAGTGAGATCCTTTGCCTCAAGTATCTGCAGACATGATCTCCTTTATCCATTTTCTAATATCTGCATATAACTGAAAACATACCATATATATTTTTTCTGGTATGGGCTGTCTTACTCATTTCTAATTACATCAATTAGCCTAAAAATTTCACAATGTCAATTTTTAACAGCTGAATAATACTCAAATGTGTACCACATTTTCTTAATTCATTTTTTTGTTTACTTACACCTAGATATTTTCCATTTCCTGACTATTACAAATAGAGCAGCAGTAAAGAGGGTTGAGTAAGTGTCCCTGTGGGAGAAAGAAGTATCATTTGGGTGTATACAGAAGAGTTAGATAGCTAGAACTTAAGGTAGATCAATTCCCACCTTTCTAAGTAATTATACTGATTTTGTTAGTGGCTGCAAAAGTTTGAACTCCCACTAACACTCACTGAGTGTCAAGAGCAATGGATGAGTGTTCCCCTTATTTCACATCCTGGCCAGCAAGAGCTATCACTTGTTTTATTGATATCATCATTCTCTTCCACTGAGGAAGAAGCATGAGACATTCTCAATAGCCCTTTATTATTAAGTATAATAGGTTTAATAATTGTAATAAGTGATGGATGTATTATCATATGTATCAGATAAAATTAGATACAACCACTTTTGCAAGTTAAATCTTATTTATGCAAGAAATTAAATTCAAGTACAGCAATAAAATCTGTGTGTATTTAAGTGAAATGGATACTTTATCTGAAAAAATAGTTTACAAGTTCTTTATCAGTTACATGTTACTCTAGTAAGAATTTGTAAAAGCTTTAAACCAAAAAATAATGGTTTGCTCACAATTGTGATCCCAGAAGCTCCATAGAAGTTGATTTTGTGGAGCCTAAGAGGAACAACTCTATATTGCCAAATATTTTTGCTGGATCTCATCTCCACATGTCCATGGAGTTTTGGTCCATCTCCTTCTTAAGGTCAACAGCACAGTATTTTAAATTCTTACTATTTGTGTTGCTACATATCTTGTCTCTCGGATACATTGTTTCCCATTTCTGAGGCTTATAATTCTTTCATCAAAATCAGTAATATACTCAGGATTGAATTACTGCTGTCAGGTCTCTTACCCTAATCATGTCTGCCAACACATTGCAAATAACTGAAAATAATCACAGAATGAACTAGTTTCAATGATGAAATACACTCCATTTAGGAAAGTGAAGAAGCTGTTAATAAGTGTGTCTATAAGATTATTAATGTTTCTTTCAATAACTTTATCTACAAATTGAAAGCATGTTAAATCTATTTTCCTTTATGCCACATGCAAATTGGTATTGTCAAGAATGATTAATTCACACTTAAAATGATGCCAACATCAAAGTGTAACTAGACATCTTTCTGTCGCTATATAACAATGAATACAAAGTAAACATATGAAATTAATATGAAATTAAATATATAATTTTTATTCCAATGAAAGTTATGCTAAAACATAAAACAACATTCCTGTTGTTACATTTTGAGGTGCAAAGGACAACTATTAGCCATACCATTCTAACTGAAAAGTGTTAAATCTTTATTTTACATTTTGATTAGTTTATGCTTTGATTAATGGTAAGCTGTGCTGTCTGTTTGAAAAATAATGCGCGTAACAGTTTTGTTTCATATGGTTTATAAAAGAATATGTGTAAGTCAATCAGAGAAAAATATGCATTGTTATAAAAAATGTACCTTATTTGATGATGCTTCATTTTCTAATTTATGATATAACATATGGTATTATTTCCTCCTTAGTACAGAATGCTTGATGGCCCTTTAACTGTCACTTTTAACTCATATTTGACTGCAAAGATTCTTATAATTATGTGTATTCTTCTTGAGCAATTCCCATTGCACTTTTTCTGTCATTATTTGTATGTAAAATTAAGATGATTTTCTATAGTTTTTATTAGAAATGTCTTTTAAAAATGATTATGGATTTCAAATATGCATCTTATTTATAGATTATTTTCCTCACATATTATAGATTCTCCTTCATTTCTGCTATCAAATTTACCTAAAAATTATGGCTGTGTATAAATATTTATAATTTTTAAGTTATGATACACTATTTAGCTACATATAGTTACACTGTACAGTAGTTTTAATCCAGAAATATTACTGCTCTGGCCAAATATCACATCCAAAGACCAAGTTTGTGTGAGCTAGCTGGACATGCCACACAATTTTAATCTTTATGGTTGGAATACAGACAGGACATTTGTATATACCTTCAGTGTAAAATTAATTTACAAAAGAATGCAACCATGTTGGAAAGTGATATCTAATTGAGAAACACAGTATAATGAATCAAAGAATGATTTGACAAAATGAATCAGAGATAGGAAAAGCACAACTCTTACAAGAACAGCACAGGAAGTAGAAGCTGTTTGAGAGTTCATCAGTTGATTGGAAGTTGAGGTTGTGAGGTGTTGGTGCAGAGAGAGCTGGATTGTAGGTGACTTTTTTCCTCAATAAATCCATTTCAGGGTAGGTAACTGAGGCAGTTTAGGCCAGAGAATAAGGAGCCAGATTAGAGCAAATTGCCAGAGGTTGTTTAATGTCAAGCAGAGTAATTCAGTGAGAAACTGGAAGAAACCATTTTGAGTCAGTCAACTTGGAGTGGAGTTTGAGCCAGAACAACTAAGTTGAACCACCCAGCCCTAGTTCAGAAAAGTCTAGAAAGGGTTCCCTTATTCAGCATTAAGCCTCTGTGACAAAAATTACATCAGGCAAACAAAAGTAATTTTTCCATTTACATCTGATAATACGACACTAGCAATAGGGCAGCCATGTTTTTTCTGAATCAACCAAAATAAGCAAATAAATATTGCTTTATTTTATATTCATTTTTCCTTAACATCTGTTGGTATTTAAGCTACCTGCCATTAATAATTTATTTTCTTTTTGTTTACCTTGGATATTGGATGGGATGATACTGAGTATGGTGATAACAAAAGTATAACATCAGCATATATAAAATATTTCATTGCTATGTTCATGTAGCCAGGAAAACAACATAAAGAAGGAAATAATTATTTGGCTCATAGTTATAGAGATGTCAGTACCAATTGCAAGAAGAGCATAGGAGAAAGGAACATTGCATTTCTTAGTTGTTAGGAAGCAGACAGAGGAAATGTAAGAAAGTTACAAGGACAGATATATTCCTTAAATACATGTCTTCAATGACATACTTCTTCCAACCAGGTGTTACTTTCTGTCCCTTTACTGTTCTTCTGCCTTATTATTGATTTTGATTCCATCAAAAGTTTACTCTAACAATTAATTTAGAACTCTCATGACCTGTCTTTGTCTTGCAAGATCATGAAAGGCACCCACAGCAATGTGTTTTACTGACCTCTTAAGGCTTTCTCCATCTAATCAAATGAACACTTTGTACTAATTATAATGCCCATCAAAGGCTAATTAACAATGCTAATCTTAAACTTAAATGATAAATGATAGATAAGATATGTTTGCAGTACTTCATTTTGATGCCTAAGAAATAGAACTCCGTCTTGACACCATTGAAGATAATCAAACCAAACTTATGGAATATAAGGAACATCTAGAATATTTTAGTTATTTTCTGGTAGGCAATTTATTTAGTTGAAGCAAAGTATCACCTGAACCTGGACTGTGTAATATCAGCTACTACTTCGCAAAGTAGCCTTTTTTTTTCTGGTCAACAAATAATGTCATTCATTCCAATATAATTATTTCAGTATTCACTCTAAAAAAATTAAGATGCATCTCTTTTTCACATGTTGAAATACCAAAACAAAAATTGTAAGAAGGGAGTTGCACTCAACAAAACTGAAAGAATATAGAGCTCTGATGAGTACTCTGACATCAGACATAGGGATTCAGAATTTTTTATTTGCTCAAGTGGTTTTCAGTCGTGGTTTGGTCTTGGACTTCCTTACTGTGTTCTTTTTTTGTTTTTTCTTCCACTTATGAATGGTGTTGCATATCATGTGTAAGTGTATGCTTTTTCATTTTGATTTTACAGGGTATTATGTTTAACAGATTGCATCAATCTCACAAGAAACATAGTCTCAGACTGTTTTAAACAACGGACCTTTTGAAGTTAGATGAAATGTACATTCATCATGATGTAGCTATAAGACTAAGGGGTACAGGGAGTTGAATGTGTTAGTTTGGAAAAAAAATGGCTTCCATAGGCTCACAGGAAGTGCCAATATTAGGAGGTGTGTCGTTGTTGGAGTAGGTGTGGCTTTGTTGGAGGAGGTGAGTCACTAGAAGTTGACATTAAGTTCTCAGAAGTTCAAACCAAGTCCACTGGCTCTGTTCACTTCTGTAGGGTTTTGGGTCCTGCATCTGCCCTGCCACAGGCCCGGCCACTTGGGAAGGCAGAATGCAGAGAGTTTGACTGCATTTATTCCACACGCTGGGTGGATGCTGAGCTGTGGGGAAGCACAAAGGCACCACTTGGGGTGGGGAAGCACAACCTGACATAGGAGAAACTGGAGCTAGCTCGGGGACCTTGGAGTGTGTGACAAGACTGGCACTGTGGAGTCCCCAGTCTCTTGGACACCCAGGTGCTGCTGGGAGCTGTGGATGAGCACAGAACAGAGTTGGGGACCAAAGGCTGGTTCTAGTCTGGGGCAGGGAGTGGGGGGATGTGAGAGCTTTGGTGGCTGCAGCAGGCATGGTGTGGGTGTAGCTAAGAATACAGAGAGGCCTTTATATGGGTTATTAGACAGTGACTCTGTAGTCAAAACCCTTCTTCATCGCTCCTCATGGTTGATCCTGATGAAAAGAGACAGTCCATGGTTCTGAATCATTTTTTGACAGGGTAGAAAGAAGGTGCATAGAACCATACTGCCTTATCAAGTTGACCTTGAGATTAAATACCTTCTTCACAGAGGAATGTCTGGGAAGGAAGGCTTATTGGCTATGTCATCTAGGCCTTTATGTAGCTCATTAGCATGGATATCTGTTTTGAACCTTTGTGGCTATTGTCTTGGTCTGAGATGTTAGGGATGCCTCATCTACATGTGGAGAGACTTGGGGCATTGCCCTTACAAGAGTGAGGGCCACAAATCTACAGGGGATAGCAGCTAGTGACAGGGACCTAATACTCAAGAGCAGGCAAAGCTTATACTGTCCCTTCAGGGTTTCCAGAGCTTCAAAGCTTTTGGATCAATTGTGGACCAGGCTACATTCATAGTCCACTATTCCACACACTTCTTTCTGTAACATCATGACCACCACTATATGTGCTTACATGGTATCATGCTTCCTGCCATGATGATAATGAACTTAAGCTTTAAATGGTTAGCCAGCCCAAAATAAACATTTTTCTTTATAGTATTTGCAGTGGTCATGGTTTCCTTTTACAGGAATAGAAACTCTAAGTTTCTTAAGAGATACCTAATACAATAAAACTGTTCTGTTGTAGCTGGTTGTCTTTGAGGTTGAAGATAACTCCTTACTGCTGAAGATAGCACATACTTCAGACACAGAACTCAGAAGATTAAACTTGAATCTGACCTCAAGACCTCTTCTATGTCTATCTCTAGAATGTACTAAGTGAGCTGCCAAGGAAAGATAGAAGTAAATATTCCTACCCAGCCTTGTTCCCTATGAAATACAACAATGATCAGTATGGCATGATAGCTTTCAAGGGCCATAAGTTGCATTCATATTTTTTCAGTAAATTTTTCATTTCAATTTTTTCCTAATTGGACTTAAGGCCTATACAACACGAGTAATATTATGGCTCACATTAGAAATCTAGCCAATTGGGACTAGTGAGGTCATGGATCTTAGAGAAAAACTCATTCTTGCTTATTTACTAGAACAGCATGACTTCTAAACATTCAAACTTAAAAAAAAAGTAGGGAAGAGTCTTGAACACATGGGCACTGAGGAAAATTTCCTGAACATAACACCAACGGCTTATACTCTAAACTAAAGAATCTACAGATGGCATTTCCTAAAATTTCAAAGCTTCTGTAAGGCAAAGGACAATGTCATTAGGACAAAATCACAACCAACAAATCGGGAAAAGATCTAGTAGAGGGCTAATAGTCAATATATACAAGGAGCTCACAATGTTATACTCCAGAAAATCAAATAACCCTATTAAAAATGGGGTACAGAGCTAAACAAAGAATTCTCAACTAAGGAATATCTAAAGACTGAGAAGCACCTAAAGAAATTTTCAACATCCTTAGTCACCAGGGAAATTCAAATCAAAACAACCCTGAGATTCTGCCTCACACCAGTCAGAATGGCTAAGCTAAAAAACTCAGGTGACAAAAGAGGCTGGTGAGGATGTGGAGAAAGATAAACACTCCTCCATTTTTGGTGGGATTGCAAGCTGGTACAACCACTCTGGAAATCAGTCTGGAAGTTCTTCAGAAAATTGGGCATAGTATTACTTGAGGACTCAGCTCTATCATTACTGGGCATATAACCAAAAGATGCTCCAGCAAATAACAAGGGCACATGCTTCACTATGTTCACAGCAGCCTTAATTATAATATCCTGAAGCTGGAAAGAATCCAGATGACCCTGAACAGAGGAAGGCATTCAGAAAATGTGGTACATTTCCACATTGTACTCAGCTATTAAAAACAATGACTTCATGAAATTCATAGGCAAATGGAGAGAAATAGAAAATATCCTGTGTAAGGTAACCCATCCACAAAAAACACACATCGTATGCACTTACTCATAAGTGGATATTAGCCCAAAAGTTCAAATTATCCAAGATACCATCCCCAGATCATATGAAGTTCAAGAAGAAGGATGACCGAAGTGCGGATGCTTCAGTCCTTCTTTGAAGGAGGATCAAAAATATTAAAAGTAGGAAATACAAAGACAAAGTCTGGAGGAAAGGCTATCTAGAGACTGCCACATCCGGGGATCCTGTCCATATGCATACAGCCATCAAACCCAGACAATATTCTTGATGCCAAAAGTTCATGATGACAGGAGCCTGATATAGCTGTCTCCCAAATTTCTCTGCCAGAGCATGACAAATACAGAGGCAAGTGCTTGCAACCAACTATTAAACTATTAAATGGGGTTCTGTTTGGAAGAGTTAGAGAAAGGATTGAAGGAGCTGAAGGAGTTTGCAACCCCATAAGAACAACAATACCAGCCAACCAGAGCTCCCAGGAACTAAACTCCCATCCAAAGAGACAGACCCATAACTCCAGCTGCATATGTAGGAGAGGATGGCCTTGTTGGGCACCAATGGGAGGAGAAGCTCTTGGTCCTGCCAAGGTTTGAACCACCAGTGTAAGGGTATATTAGGTTGGGGAGACAGAAAGGTGTAGGTGGATGAGCGGGTGAACACCCTCATAGAAGAAGGGGAATGGGAAATGGGATTTATGTCCAGAAAACCGGGAAAGGGGATAACATTTGAAATGTAAATAAAATAAATCCAATAAAAATGTACCTTTATACCCACAAGTTAATATTAATCTTACCCCCCCATTACAGAAACTTTTCATTGCAACAGATGAAGAAAATTAAAAAAAAAAACCCTTTATTAGGTCAAAATAAAATATTAATTGATCTTGAGATATCCATCCCCAGAATAGTATTTATCTACAACAAAATTCATTCACCGAAGACTCAAGAACTTACAGAAGTATGGGTCAGAGATAGGTGATAAAAATCAGAGGACCAGGAAGTCTCATTTGAGATTTGCTCTTCAAGAAATGACAGGAAAGGTATACCCATAATATTTTAGCAATATTGTGTATAGACTAGACCTGGAAATTAACTACAAGAATACAGGTGGTAAAACTGAAATGCAGGAATCTCATTGAGGCCTATCTCTAGATAGAGATCTGCAAACAAATATGGACAAACTTTTGAGAAAAACAGCTATAAAGGGAAAATTAGATTTCCTCATGGATTTTAATCCCTCTAATTAGTTATACAATACCATTTGGTCTTCCCTAAATTTATATAGGTGCAACACTAACTAGAGTCAGCAATAGTTGTATATTTTAATAAAATGAGACTCTGAATTGAGAGGGAGTGAAAGGGCACAGGGGAAGTGGGAAGGCTGGGATGGTATAATTAAAAATTAAAAATTAAAAATTGAAAAAAAAATGAATAAACAGGTAAATAAATATGAGTCCTTACTGAGATTTCAGCAGATTTGGAAGCACCAGAATTTCCATGCCTCTGTCTAAATAAACCATGTCAAAACTAATTATGTTACCATTGCTATCTAAGTCAACTGAAATAACTTTTATAATATCTGATGATGCTGCTAAAAATTGGCCTGGCAGGATGACCTGTTGTGTTCATTTCACATTAATCATGAAATCTAAATCTTCCTAAAATATATTTATAATCGTTTTTCATAAATGTGAGCTTTTCGTACAAGAAATAGTCAGATAAAAGAGCTATTAAATAATTTTATAATAAAATTATTTCTTCATACTCCCTTGATTATTTTACTTATCCTCTAGACCCTATAACTTACCAGTAAGTGGCACTACTCCAGTGAATGTTATTTTCCAAGGAATTTTCAACAGCTTTTCAAAAGCAGAAATGTTTGGCCCTATGTTTTCATAGTTTCTGGATGATAAAAATCTAGAGCTCATTCTTTAATAATCCAATTCTAAAAGTAAATTAATTTATTATAAATCTTACCTGTGAAAATCAAATGGACTTACATGCTTTATATTTATAATAATAATTGTGTGAGAAATATAGGGAGTCTTGTGAGTATAAATGCTTGAGTTGGTATCTGCTGTTGACAGGAGCCCAACCATGTCATGGATCCTAGTCTCAGACTCCAGACAAGTGCACAAAGCTTTCTACTGACCAACCTGCAGATTGTGACAATATATTCAGAAAAGTTCAACTACAGTGCTTCCAATCATATTTACCACATGAAGCCAGCCTCCCGTGTTATTAGCTAAACCTCTCTTTTCAATATATCTGTGAAATGTAATCAATACCTCATTGGTTATCAGTATCCAATAGTTGTGTCTCCCTGTTCAAGTGCATACAGTAAGTATGCTGAGCTCCCAGGGTTCAGCAGTTTCTCCATTGGAAAGCCCAGTGCACATGATGCCAGCTTGTCTGTGTGTCTGATTGTTTGTCTTTTCTTCACTTCCTTGCTTACCTAGACAAGTACATACCTGGAGCCATTCTGGAAATGACATAATTTTAAGCTCAAAAGCTTGAATTACCCAAGATGCAATCCACAGACCACAAGAAGCTCAAGAAGAAGGATGACCAAAATGCAGGTGTTTCACTCCTTCTTAAAAGGGGAAAAAATCCATAGTAAGGAATATAGAAGCAAAGTTAGAACAGAGACTAAAGGAATGGCCATTCAGAACCTGCCCCACATGTGGCCCATATGTATATGGCAACCAACACTAGATAGAATTGATGAAGCTAAGAAGTGTGTGCTGACAGGAGCCTGATATAGCTGTCTTCTGAGAGGCTCAGCCAGAGCATGTCAAATACAGAGGCGAATGCTAGCAGCAAACCATTGAATTGAGAACCGGGTTTCTGTTGGAGGAATGAGAGAAAGGATTGAATGAGCTAAAGGGGCTTGCAATCCCATAAGAACAACAATACAAACCAACCAGAGCTCCCAGGTACTAAACCACTACCTATGGCTCCAACTGCATATGTAGCAGAGGATGTCCTTGTTGGATACCAATGGAGGAGAAGCCCTTGGCTCTTCCAAGGCTGGATTCCCCAGTGTAGGGGAATGTCAGGGTAGGGAGAACGGAAAAGGGGAACAAACATATAATCTGAAATTTTCAGTCTTCTAGTAACATGATACTTGGGTATATCGATTACATTAATTTAACTAAAGTATCTTCCCAACTTGGCTGCTAATAAGTCATAGTGTGTTTGTGACTATAGTATCTTAGGTTTATAGAAATCTCAGGAAAATATAGATCTCTGATATCCTGCATGATGGTCATGTTTTATAGAATCGATAAACATAATCATGTTAGATAGTAAATACTACATTGAAAGGTTAAATTTTATAGATATTATTGTATACTGGTGCTAGACAAATCAAGAAACTTTGGTTTCTTAAATAATAGTCTTCTGAATCTATGTCAAATGAATAAAGATCACAATTGAAAGTGGATCTCCGTTTTTCTGCCATGAGAAGGGAAGCATAGGAACTCCCTGAATAAAGTAGAGTTGGGTCATTATAATATGGAGGACTTTTAGTCTCATGCTTCTGTTGTTACTACTGAAGTAGATTAATGAGAAGTCAGAGAAAATAAGTCACTTAAAATTTCATACACTGAATTACTGCTTTGTTGACAAAACGGTTTGTTTTTGTCTGTCTGTTTTTTACTCAGATAGCAAGATAATCTTGTCTAAAGGAGCCTTAACAGGGGGTTGGGGATTTAGCTCAGTGGTAGAGCGCTTGCCTAGCAAGCGCAAGGCCCTGGGTTCGGTCCCCAGCTCAAAAAAAAAAAAAAAAAAGCCTTAATAGGAAATATTCTTTTATTTTTATTTTTTCGATGTTTTCAATTATACTTTTTATTTACATTTTAAATGTTATCTCATTTCCTGGTTTCCCCTCCAGAAACCTGCTATTCCACCCCCCAGCTTCTTATATTCTTAATATTGAAAACTCAAGCTTCCAGTTTCCCTCTGTTCCCAGAGATAATGCTGTCCCATGGGCCTCCAGACCCAAATCCTGCCCTGAGAGAGTTCTACCAGGAATATTTTCAATCCTAAACCCATAGGTAAGACCCTCTTTTGTTCCTCTAACAATCCAAAGAAGGACTAGCCAGGAGTGCATAGGGTACAGAAATCAGGAGCAGCCTGAGACAGGATCTGTCCCTTCTCTATCTGTACCCAGAGCTAAGCCTGTCCCATAGCCCTCTGGACAAAAAAAAAAAAAAAAAAAAAAATGCCTGGAGAGAGCTGGTCTTCCAGGAGTGCTCTCAGTTCTAAAAATCATAGGCTCACAGAATCACAGGCCCATAGGAGGGACAAGTTCCAGTTAGAGACAGAAAGAAAAACAAATATCAGAGTTAACCAGATTGTGAGAAGCAAGAACAAAACCTAAGCAACAGAAATCAAGAAGAATTGGCATCATCGGAACCCACCATACCCAAAACAGCAAGTTCTGGAAACTCCAACATACTAGAGAAGCAAGTATGGATTAAAAATCACATCTCATGATGATGATAGGGGACTTTAAGAAGGACATAAATGCCTTCCTTAAAGACATACAAGAGAACACAGGTAAACAAGTAGAAGTCCTTAAAGAAGAAACTAACAAACAAAAAAATTTCTTTAAGAGTTACAGGAAAACACAACCAAACAGGTGAAGGAATTGAACAAAACCATCTGGAATCTAAAAATGGAAATAAACAATAAAGAAATCACAAAGTAAGACAACCCTGGAGATAGAAAATCCAGCAAGAGATCAGGAGTCATAGCTAAAAGCATCACAATCAGAGTATGAGATTGAATAGAGAAATTCAAAGGGGCAGATGATACCATAGAAAACAGTCAGACAGTACTCAAATAAAATGCAAGAGGCAGAAATCTCCTAACACAATACGTCCAGGAAATCCAGGACACAATGAGAAGACCAAATCTAAGAATAATAAATATAGAAGAGGGTAAAGATTCTAAAATTAAAGGTCCAGTAAATATCTTCAACAAAATTATAGAAGAAAACTTCCCTAACCTAATGAAAGAGATGCACACAAGCTTACAAGAAGCCAACAGAACTCCAAATAGATTGGACCTGAAAAAAATTTCTCCATTCACATAATAGTCAAAACAACAAATACACAAAACAAAGAATAATAAAGCAGTAAGGGAAAAAAAAATCAAGTAACATATAAAGGCAGACCTACCAGGATAACAGAAGAATTCTCAATTAAGACTATGAAAGCTAGATGATCCTGGGAATATGTCACACAGACCAAAAGAGAACAAAAAGCCAACACAGGCTACTATTTACAGCAAAACTCTCAATTACAATATGAAGAAACAAAGGTATTCCATGACAAAACCAAATTTATACAATATATTTCCACAAATCCAGCCATACAGAGGATAAAAGATGGAAAAATTCAAGACAAGGGGGCTAACTAAACCCTAGAAAAAGCAAGAAAATAATCTTCGTTCAACAAAACCAAAAGAAGATGGCCACAAAAACATAATTCTACCTCTAACAACAAAAATAGGAGGAAGAAACAATCACCTTTCCTTAATATATCTTAACATCAATGGATTCAAATCCCCAATAGAAAGACACAGACTAACAAACTGGATACATAAACAGGACCAAGCGTTTTGATGCATACAGGAAATGTACCTTTCTTTTTGTTGTTTTGTTTTTGTTTTTGTTTTTTGTTTTTTTGTTTTTGTTTTTTGTTTTTGTTTTTTTTATTAACTTGAGTATTTCTTATTTACATTTCGAGTGTTATTCCCTTTCCGATTTCCGGCAAACATCCCCTAATCCTCCCCTCCCTTCTTTATGGGTGTTCCCCCTCCCATCCTTCCCCCATTGCCGCCCTCCCCCCAACAATCACGTTCACTGGGGGTTCAGTCTTAGCAGGACCCAGGGCTTCCCCTTCCACTGGTGCTCTTACTAGAATATTCATTGCTACCTTTTTGACAAAGACAGACCTCAGAGTAAAAGACTGGAAAACAGTTTTCAAGCAAATCATCCAGAGAAACATTCTGGAATAGCCATTCTAATATTGAATAAAATTGATTTTCAATGAAACATTTCAGAAAAGATACATAAGGACACTTCATACGCATCAAAGGAAAATTCTACTAAGGTGAACTCTCTATTCTGAACATGTATGCTCCAAATGAAATCATACACACATCCATAAAAGAAACTTTACTAAAGCTCAAGGCACACATTGCTCCTCATAGAACAGTACTGGGAGACAACATCCCACTCTCATTAATCAACAGACACGGAAACAGAAATTAAACAGAGACAGAGCGAAACTAACAGAAGATAGAAGCCAAATGTATTTAGCAGATAGCTCTAGAACTTTTCATCCTAAAATAAAAGAATATACATTCTTCTCAGCACCTCATGGTATCTTCTCAAAAATCGACAATATAATCAGTCACAAAACTGGTATCAACATATATAAGAATACTGAAATAATCCAATGTACCCATCAAATCGCCATGGAATAAGGCTGGTCCTGAATAACAACAAAAACCACAGAAAGCCCCCACACACTTAGAAACACTGAACAACACTCTACTTAATAATAACTAGCTCAAGGAAGAAATAAAGAAATTCTACACTTTTTAAAATTTAACGAAAATGAAGGCACAACATACCCATACTTATGGGATATAATGAAAGCAATGCTAACAGGAAATTCCTAGCTCTGAGTGACTTCAAAACAAAACTGGAGAGAGCATACACTAACAGCTTGACAGCACATCTGAAAGCTCTAGAACAAAAAGAAGCAAATACACACAAGATGAGTAAACCGAAGCAAATAATTAAACTTAGAACTGAAATCAACAAAGTAGAAACAAAAAGAACTATATGAAGAATCAACAAAACCAGGAATTGGTTCTTTCAGAAAATCAAACAGATAGGTAAAATCTTAAAGAGACTAATCAAAGAGCACAGAGATAGCATCAAAATTAACAAAATCAGAAATGTAAAGGTAGACATAATAACAGAAACTGAGGAAGTTCAAAACATTATCTGATCCTACTACAAAAGCCTATACAGAAGAAAACTGGAAAATCTGGAAAAAATGGACAATTTTCTAGACAGATATCGGGTATCAAAGTTAAATCAGGATCAGATAAACCATTTAAGCAGTCCCATAACCCCTAAAGATATAGAGGAAGCCATTAAAAGTCTCCCAACCCAAAAATGTTCAGGACAAGATGGGTTTTGTACAGAATTCAATCAGGCCTTCAAAGAAGACCTAATAACAATATTCTTCATTCTTTTCCACAATATAGAAAAATAAGGAACAGTAACCAATTCAATCTTTGAAGCCACAATTATGCTTATCCCTAAACCATAGAAAGATCATAAAACGAATGAGAATTTCTGACCAATTTCCCTCAAGAATATCTATGCAAAAATAGTCAATAAAATTCTTGCCCAGTAAATCCAAGAACATATTAAAACAGTCATTCAATATGATCAAGTATGCTTCATCCCAGTGATGCAATGATGGTTCAATATATGAAAATCCATCAACATAATCCACTAAATAAAGAAACTCAGAGAAAAAACATATTATTTCATTAGATGCCGAGAAAGCATTTGAAAAAATTTAACACTTCTTCATGGTAAAAATCTTGGAAAGATCAGGAATACAAGGGCAATATCTAAACACAGCAAAAGCAATATATGGCAAACCAGTAGCCAACATTAAACTGAATGGAGAGAAACTTGAAGCAATCACACTACAATCAAGAACTAGACAAGGCTGCCCACTTTCTCCCTACCTATTCAATATAGCACTTAAAGTCCTAGCCTGTGGGATGGCGGTAGGATTTGAAAGGTTCCCTGACTCCTGATTGAGATAGGATGAATCCCTGGGACCCTAAAAAGGATGGCAGCCGCATTCCCATTCTTTAGGGAGATCAAGACCTCACTAGCTGTAACCCCCACCCAAACCCCTGTAGAGAGGTTTGAGACAGATCAGTCACATAGGACAATGCCCCAGCCCTCCACCACAGGTGAGGATGTGACCACAGGTCACATAGCCTCAAGACAAATCAATCATAGAAACAGGACCACGCCTCCAAATATGTAGATAAGGTCTTCCCAAGCTCGCAGGCCAAACCAATAGGAAGTACCTGCTGTCACACACTGACTCTTCCAAACACTGTATTTAAGAATCATGTACAAGATTAAAAATATGCAGAAATTATTCCATCATCTGAGAGCTTCTATCATAAGAGCTGTAACACCACCGCTTGGGGAAGAGATCTACTCTCCGGAAATAGCCACCAGAAGCTCCCCTGCTCTCCTCTCCTGCTGACAAAGCCTGACCTGGGCAACCAAAACAGCAGCAGGGCAGCAGAAGCTGTTCCCCAACCCTGCCCAAGTTCTCTCCCCCTTGCCAAAACCACACACCTAACCAACCGGGGGAGATATCTTCATAGAGAGCTCCATGTGCCAGAACCCAATACTAGCCATTGCAATTAGACAACAAAAAAGAGGTAATAGAGCTACAAATTGGAAAGAAAGTCAAAATATCACTATTTGTAGATGATATCATAGTATACATAAGCGACCCCAAAACTTCAACCAGAGAACTCCTAAATCTGAAAAACAACTTCAAAGAACTGGATATTAAATTAACTCACCCAAACTAGTAGCCTTTGTCTATTTAAAGAATAAACAGGCTGAGAAAGAAATTAGGGAAATGACATGCTTCAAAATATTCACAAATAATATAATATACTCTGGTGTGACACTAACCAAACAGGTGATAGAAGTGTATGACAAAAACCGAAAGTAACTGAAGAAAGAAATCAAAGACGATCTCAGAAGATGGAAAGATCTTCTATGCTCATGGATTGGCAGTATTAATATAGTAAAAATGACCATCCTATCAAAAGCAAACTCCAGATTCAATGCAATCCCCATCAAATTCCCAACTCAATTCTTCATAGAGTTAGAAAGAGCAATTTGCAAATTCATTTGGAATAACAAAATACCAAGGATAGTGAAAATTATTCTCAGCAATAAAACAACTTCTAGTAGAATCATTACCCCTAACTTCTAGCTGTATTACAGAGCAAGTGTGATAAAAAGTGTATGGTATTGGCACAGAGACAGTCAGGTATATCAATGGAATAGAATTGAAGACCCAGAAATGAACTCATACACCTATGCTCATTTGAACTTTGACAAAGATGGTAAAACCATTCAGTGGAAAAAAAGACAGCATTTTCAACAAATGGTGCTGGTTCAACTCGAAGTCATCATGTACATGAATGCAAACTGATCTATTCTTATCTCTTTGTACAAAGCTTAAGTCCAATTGAATCAAAGACCTCTAGATAAAATCAGATATACTGAAACTAATAGAAGTAGAAAGTGGTGAAGTGTCTTGAACACATAGGCACAGGGAGTTCCTGAAAAGAATACCAATGGCTTATGCTCTGAGATCAAGAATTGATAAATGTGACTTCATAAAATTGCAAAGTTTTTATAAGGCAAAAGACACTATCAATAGGACAAAATGGTGACCAACAGAGTTGCAAAACGTATTTACCCATCCTACATCTCATAGAGGGCTTATATCTAATATATAGAAAGATCTCAAAAAGTTATCCTCTAGATAACCAAATAATTCTATTAAAAATGGGGTAGAGAGCTGAACAAATATTTCTCAAGTCAGGAATATCGAATTGCCGAGAAGCACACGTAGAAATGTTCAACATCTTTAGTCATCAAGAAAATGCAAATCAAAACAACCCTGAGATTCTACCTCATTCCAATCAGAATGGCTAAGATCAAAAACTCAGGTGATAGCAGATGCTGGCGAGAATTTGGAGAAAGAGGAACACTCCTCCCTTGTTGGTGGGATTGCAAGCTGTTACAACCATTGAGGAAATCAGTCTGGTGAAAATTGTCAGTACCTCAGATAATTAGACATATTGCTATCAAAGGACCTAGTTATACCTCTCCTGGGCATATATGCAAAAGATGCTCCAACATATAATAAGGATTCAGGCTCCACTATGTTCATAGCAGCCTTATTTATAATAGCCTAAAGCTAGAAACAGCCTTGAATGGATACAGAAAATGTGATACATTTACACAATGGAGTACTACTCAGCTATTAAAAACAATGACTTCATGAAATTTTTAGGCAAATGGATGGAACTAGAAAATATCCTGAGTGAGATGATTATACAGAAGATTATACATGGTATGCATTTTCTGATAAGTGGATTTTAGCCCAAAATCTTGGAATGCCCAACTTACAATTCATGAACCATATGAAGCTCAAGAAGGAAGACCAAAATGTGGAACCTTCAGTCCTTCTTAGAAGGAAGAACAAAACACTGACAGTAGGAAATACAGTGGTAAATAGTGAATCAGAGACTGAAAAAAGTCCATTCAGAGACTGCCCACCAGGGTTACATCCCATATACAGCCACCAAACCCAATCAGTATTGCTGATGCTAAGAATTACTTGCTGACAAGAGCCTTATATGGTTGTCTCCTGAGAGGCTCTGCCAAAGCCTTACTAATACAGATGAGAATGCTTGCAGTGAACCATTGGACTGAGTACAGGGATCCCAATGGAGGATTCGGAAAATGGACTGAAGGAGTTGAAGGGGTTTGCAAACCCAAAGGAAGAAAAACTTTATCAACCAACCAAACACCCCAGAGCTCCCAGGGACTAAACCACCAACTGAAGAGTACACGTGGAGGAGCCATGGCCTCAGCTGCATATGTAGTAGGTGGCTTTGCCTGACATCAATAGAAGGAGAAGCTCTTTTTCCTGTGAAGGCTTGTTTCCCCATTAAAGGGGAATGGCAGGATGTTGAGGTGGGAGTTGACAGGTGGGACTGGGTGGTTGGGAGAGGGGGCATCTCCACAGAAGCAGATGAAAGGGGGTTGGAGATGAGAGACGGGGAAAGGGGAAACCATTTGTAATGTAAATACAAAAAATCCAATAAATATTCAATATAATAAAATAAAATAGCCAATAAACAAAGAAACGATAAGAACTGTTCACATTGAAACATATTGAAAACTGAAAATATAAATAAAAAGAAGGAGCTCATAATGATGAATAAAACTCAAAATTATGTTGGCAAAAACCTAAACTGAGTGATGATCCACATTTAGTATTGAAAATCATTTTGTCTAAATTAAACAGTACTCTTAGATATCATTGTTTTTCCATTTCTTTTGTGTTCTTTCTTTAAAATATTAAACTAGATGGGCTATAAGAGAATTAAATATGAATTTACTTGTAGGCCTAGTTTCCATTTGTGCAATGTTCTACTTGTGGAAATGACATTTGGGAGCAAATATGAAGAATGCCATGGAAGCCACCGTGTGATAAGCCATTTGTTTCCCTGTAATCTCTCCCACTGTTTACCTTGTTAAGGTATTTGTTGAGAAATTCTGCTACCTCTACTGGCACCAGACAGGACCATCATCAGTCATTGCACATGCTCTGCCCTGCAATTGCTTTTACAGGATTCAGGAGGGATATGGATTTAAATTTTAAACTAGTTTCTGTCAGGGTGACAAATGAATGCCAGAAAATTGTAGGACAGTGGTAGAATGTTGAAATGTGTGACGAAAGTAAGGGACCAATCTCTAAGCAGAGTCAATAGAAATATTTTTAAAATAACTCCCCTGATATAACCTTCCTAATATTCTATATTTGAGGCATAATATAAGCACTTTCTGAAGTTTTCAACCCAGAAATAACATAATTTATTGCTCAGAGGATCTATATCCCTATGATAACTTCTTGTAAAACATAAAAATTGATCAATAGCTCATGTTTTTATGTGAATTCAAAATAATTCCTCTAAACTGTGCATCTGTTTATTGTTTGACCTTATTTTGTTGTAACACTGACTGGTTGCTTTATTGCTAGTGTTATAAAAACAAGAAAGCAACTAATTACGTACTCTAAAGCCAGTTTGCTTATTCTTATCTTTGAGCATATTTCAGATAAAAAAGGTCTAGGAGAGATTGCTTGATTTTCATGAGTGCCAATAAATACATTTAGATAAACACAGTGAAAGTAACTGATGTCCTACCCAGAGTGGCATGGTGAGGTCTAGTATAACCTGGAATCGGGTATTCTATTTTTAGAAGTCTATGTTACAGGCTTCAAACTTCTCAATTTCCTAAAGTTTTTATGTGTTTCTCTCCAAACAGCTTTCTCTCATGGTCATGGGATCAGTTTCATAAGGGCATTTAAGAAGCACAGTATTCAGATCCAGTTAGTACTACTCATATTTTGATATCCAGTTACTACTTCTCATATTTTGATAAAGCACTCATAGAAAATAAGCTATGAATTAAGGGCTAGTCAGAGTTTTCTCATATAATTGTGATGCAGGCAATCTTAAAAGCAAGTACATTTCATAAATGTGACTTAAACATTTGTTAATATAATTATTCACTTGATATTTAATGTTTTTTCAGAATCAGTTAAAATTATTTAAGCAGCAATTCAACTGGCTCTAGAGTTCTGGACTTTAGTGAGTGATATAAATCTCACTATTAACTAAATTTATAACTATTTGAAAATTATCAATTTGCTTATTTCATATATAATAGTATAAAACTGATTTTTTACAGACATTAATAAAAGAAAGATCACAATAGAGGAAGACTCATTTGCTCTTATTGGCTTCTTTTTATGGGCTTTACCTTGGTCCTCATTTTTATTAGGTACCATAGGTTCCAATTAAGTATTTCCTAATTTTCTTACATCCTTGCCTTTTGACTCTCAAGGCTTTGTTCTATCATAGCTATTTTTTTTTCTTGTTGTATGGCTATTTTCAACCTTGCTGAGAGGAAATATAAAAAGATTACCGTTGAATTTAGGGAGGAGTTTACTCTGGTGGCCACAATTGGAATAAGTACGACAATTGTTTCTTCAAGTGATTGTTTCTATACCGCAACTTAAGGGATCAGAATTGGAGTTTTCCATTTTTTAATACAGGTAAAGTCTACCTATAAATTAAAATTATCTTTTGGGGTGTCTTACAGATGTTTACTGTCTCAGAGGGTCCTGCATTATTCTTTGTTCTAGGCTCAAGGTTTCTGCTTCTTCAGGTTCTCCAGAGAATATCTGGGCATACAGCTGGAATCAAAGAACTAATACTTCCTCTGGAAAGGATCCCAGGTGAATTTCTCCTCTCCAGCTCCTGTGAGACATTTCCTATCCTCTGTGATATTTTTGCCAGATATCCTCTGCTTCCTGCATCATTGGTGGCTTTTTTCTTTTCCAATCACATTGGGCACCAGATGAAAATGGTGCTTTTATTTTCCTGATATGATGGTTGTCTTGGAGAATTATTGCTAAATAAACTCACCCTGTCTATTTCTTACTGAATTCTGGCTGCCTGGTTCAAGTGGGCTCTTCTGACTTAAACTCCCCTCCAAGCTAACTGATTCAATCTGACTTCTCTCAGCTCCTCTCAAAATTGTTGTAGTTGGTCTCAAACTAATCCTGGCAGTTTATTCTATTATTCTGGGTGCTCTTCATTCTCCCGGTTTAACTGCCTTTGATGACCTGAAATGAATTGCATGAATTCACTAATGAACTCAAACCACTGTACTGTACTCACTGTATTGACTCTCAGCTGGCTGACAGATTCTCTTGCCAGATCTTAAGTAACTATTCTTTAGAAAGCTTTGCTTATCCTATCTGTGATTTATTTGATCAAATAGTTCAGTTATTCACTGCTTTGTCTGGCCCTCAATTAGACATCATTGTTTGCAATTAAAGATGTGTACTAAGGGAGGGCATGTTGGCATTCCAGTCAGATGACAGAGACTTAAAAGGTCTTTGGATGTAATCAGAGGAGCTGGATTAAATTTTCTCCACACTGTTTAGACTAGGGTGGCTTTGACTTGTCAATGATGTACCTGTCTCTGACTCCCGAGTTTTGGGATTAGAGATGTGCATCCATCTTTTGACCTTTTCTTTATCACATCAAAGCTTTTGCTGAATAGTAAATGTGTTTTGATTCATGAGTATTGCTGTACTTACGTCGTAAGATTAGTATTAAGCTCTTCAGTCTGATCAGTGGTTGACTGTGAGTATAAACATCAATATAATGTCTAAGCTTACTACAAGCAACTTTGAAGGGTATATGTTTGTTGTTTCATCTTTTTGGGTCCTTTAAAGATACCCAGCCAGTTACCAAATATATGCAAGGTATACTGTAGCTTTTGTAAATATGCCGCTTTTTTTCTTTATTAATTTGAGTATTTCTTATTTACATTTCGATTGTTATTCCCTTTCCCGGTCTCCGGGTCAACATCCCTCTAACCCCTCCCCCTCCCCTTCTTTATGGGTGTTCCCCTCCCCATCCTCCCCCCATTACCGCCCTCCTCCCAACAATCACGTTCACTGGGGGTTCAGTCTTAGCAGGACCAAGGGCTTCCCCTTCCACTGGTGCTCTTACTAGGATATTCATTGCTACCTATGAGGTCATAGTCCAGGGTCCATCCATGTATACTCTTTAGGTAGTGGCTTAGTCCCTGGAAGCTCTGGTTGCTTGGAATTGTTATTCAAATGGGGTCTCCAGCCCCTTCAAGCTCTTCCAGTTCTTTTCTCTGATTCCTTCAACCGGGTCCCGTTCTCAGTTCAGTGGTTTGCTGCTGGCATACGCCTATGTATTTGCTGTATTCTGGCTGTGTCTCTCAGGAGAGATCTACATCCGGTTCCTGTCAGTCTGCACTTCTTTGCTTCATCCATCTTATCTAATTGGGTGGCTGTATATGTACGGGCCACATGTGGGGCAGGCTCTGAATGGGTGTTTCTTCTGCTTCTGTTTTAAACTTTGCCTCCCTATTCCAGCCAAGGGTATTCTTGTTCCCCTTTTAAAGAAGGAGTGAAGCATTCGCATTTTGATCATCCTTCTTGAGTTTCATGTGTCCTGTGCATCTAGGGTAATTCAATCATTTGGGCTAAAGGCACTTATCAATGAGTGCATACCATGTGTGTTTTTCTGTGATTGGGTTACCTCACTCAGGATGATATTTTCCAGTTCCAACCATTTGCCTACAAATTTCATAACGTCATTGTTTTTGATAGCTGAGTAATATTCCATTGTGTAAATGTACCACATTTTTTGAATGCATTCCTCTGTTGAAGGGCAGCTGGGTTCTTTCCAGCTTCTGGCTATTATAAATAAGGCTGCTATGAACAGAGTGGAGCATATGAACAGAGTTGGGGCATCTTTTGGGTATATGCCCAAGAGAGGTATAGCTGGGTCCTCAGGCAGTTCAATGTCCAATTTTCTGAGGAACCTCCAGACTGATTTCCAGAATGGTTGTACCAGTCTGCAATCCCACCAACAATGGAGGAGTGTTCCTCTTTCTCCACATCTTCGCCAGCATTTGCTGTCACCTGAATTTTTGATCTTAGCCATTCTCACTGGTGTGAGGTGAAATCTCAGGGTTGTTTTGATTTGCATTTCCCTGATGACTAAAGATGTTGAACATTTCTTTAGGTGTTTCTCAGCCATTCGGCATTCCTCAGCTGTGAATTCTTTGTTTAGCTCTGAACCCCATTTTTGAATAGGGTTATTTGTCTCCCTGCGATCTAACATCTTGAGTTCTTTATATATTTTGGATATAAGGCCTCTATCTGTTGTAGGATTGGTAAAGATCTTTTCCCAATCTGTTGGTTGCCGTTTGTCCTAACCACAGTGTCCTTTGCCTTTTGAAGCTTTGCAGTTTTATGAGATCCCATTTGTCAATTCTTGATCTTAGAGCATAAGCCATTGGTGTTTTGTTCAGAAATTTTCTGCAGTGTCCATGTGTTCGAGATGCTTCCCTAGTTTTTCTTCTATTAGTTTGACTGTATCTGGTTTGATGTGGAGGTCCTTGATCCACTTGGACTTAAGCTTTGTACAGGGTGATAAGCATGGATCGATCTGCATTCTTCTACATGTTGACCTCCAGTTGAACCAGCACCATTTGCTGAAAATGCTATCTTTTTTCCATTGGATAGTTTTGGCTCCTTTGCCAAAAATCAATGACCATAGGTGTGTGGGCTCATTTCTGGGTTTTCAATTCTATTCCATTGGTCTATCTGTCTGTCTCTGTACCAATACCATGCAGTTTTTTTTTTTTTTTATCACTATTGCTCTCTAATACTAAAATGCCGCTTTTTGTTTTTAAATTATTTGTCTTTAAATTATTCCTTCTACTTTGTGTGTTATTACTTTATGGGGTCTTCTCTTAGCTGTCTCCTAATAATATCTTCTCTGGCTCAGCTAACCTTCTCCTGACTTAACTGTTCCCACCTATCTCCTCACTCTGCTAGCCCAATTCACTTTCATCTGCCTCTGGTTTGCACTCCCATAACATATGTGGCATTATTGCAACAGTATATATTGTAGAAATATTGCTATTGTAGATCACAGAGTTGTAGCTAGATGATCTTGGCTCATATTTTTTACTTTTGGCTGTGTGAAGTTTAACTTCCTGCACATGTATACTAGACAGAAGGAGTGAAAATTTTATTGACACACCAAATCAATTTCTCCATATTCAATAGTATCAGTAAGTGCTGTCTTTAACAACCGGTTCTGCCATATTTCTGGAGTAAGGTCCAGTTGACCACTTTCGACAAGTCAACATTAGGGATCCCATATCTGACACTGGAAGTTTTACTCGGTGACAAAACTTGTCTAATTTAGTACTGTTTCCCCTTTATATGGTTACATCATTTAAAATCCTTTTATACGTGCATACATTTCAGGAAGAATTTACAGTAGTGTTGTTTTTAAGGCTTTTAAAAAAGAACTTTTTCTTTAGCATTTTGCTGTCTAGATTCCCTCTTTTAAACTTCTCAGCCCTTTCTTCTTAATCCTCCTATTTCAGTTTCACCTTTATATCTCCATAATGTTATATTTTTCTTCCCTTTAGAGAAGGCTTTCTTAATTCTTCCTTATTTATACCTTATTGAAACCTTGAAAGATGATATATACATAGAAAAGCATATATATCAAATTTGTCTTTTGAGTTTGGATTTCCCAACTCAGGTTGATTGTTTCTAGCTCTAGTTACCTGAAAATTTGTAATTGCAACTTCATTAACAATTGAGTAGTATTATTTATGTAAAAGGTGCACTCCAATTTAAACATTTAAAATTAGAGCCCACATGTAACAAAATGTGTGTGCTATTTGTTTTTCTCAGTATGACTCACTTTATTCCAAATGATTGTTTCCAGCTCCATCTATTACCTGCAAATTCCATACTTTAATTTCTGTTGTAACTGAACAATGTTTCATTGCATAAATGTAGCATATTTTCATTATTTATTAATTGATGGACATCTAGGTTATTTGCATTTCCTCATTAGTGTTAGTAAGATATAAAATCAACTATTCACTAATCAATTGTTGCAATTTAAATGAAATAATTGTATATGTATTTTATTATCAGCAAATATATCTATATAATTTTAATAACTGGATCACATTTAGTTGATCAAAATATTTTATTCATTTTCAGTCACTTTAAATATGCTGCCCTATACATATATTGTAATTCTAAATTATCTTATCTTAAAATTCATTAAATATTATCAGAAAAAACTTTTGGAAATATAAATGCACTTTCAAGTTTGTACATAAAATATATTTCCAAAATTCCTTATAGATGGACAACGTTAGGCCAGCTTCATTTCTTAAAAGCCGACAAGCTGTTAAAAATAATCACACTTGTTTTCTGTGTATTTTATATTATATTCTTTTCCAATTTAATTTGTAATCATACGTTATATATTCTTTATGTCAAAGCACACTGGAAAATTTACCTTTCTTCAGTAAATAATCAAGGATTTGTGAGTATAATGAATATAGTTACAGTAATTATTAGAACAATAAAATGAGAATAGAGTACTCACTGGAGTATAGAAAGAAAACAATTTGAAGGTGGAAGGATAGAACAACACTAGGAATATAATAAACTTTCCTTTTATAAGTGTCATTGTTATCTCCTCTTTAGCTCAAGTCAATCATTTTATGTTGTCTTGGAACTCTTCCTAATCACATAAAATACCCTATCTTTGCATTATGAAAGAATGAGAAAAAGAATGAATTGCTGATGAGATTCTAATTGTGACAAATAATAAACCAAATTATCTGTAAAATACACATTAAGAAAAACAAAATTTCTTTAGGTGGCTACTAAATATTCACTATATTTTAGGTTAGATTTTAATGTAATTCCGTGATGTAAACTCATACTTTTTTAATCATTACAGTAATTATGAACAAAAGTGGCTCTAACAATTTATCCTTTTTTGGCTATGATATACTTTTAATGCATGAAACATTTAATATATAACAGGAATATTACACATTAACAGGAGAGTATTTAGAAAGGATGATATATTAAAAATTCTATAGAATCTATATTAATAAGCAATAGAATATTTAACAATTAGATTTTAATTTATAAGAAAACCTGTCCAGAAATGTTATTAATCTTGAACTATAACTAAAGTTTTACACCTATTTATTTTTGCTTGGAAAGCATCATTTTGATACTTTATCTTTTAACATGAAATAAAATTATATATATATATTCAAAATTACAAACTTATTCACACTTTCACATTATTACACATATTTTGAAAGGCCCGAAGCTCTAATACAAAGTAAATACTTAGGATTACTTCATTTAGGTTCTTGTTCTGGACAATTTCAATCCTGATATTGACTTTACTAGTGAGCATCTCTCCTGGTAGAATTGATTTATGATGCACTCCATTGCTATCCCAACATTTTCCAGAGAAGTGACAGAGAAGTTCTGTTTCTCTAACCTTCTAATCAATGAAGCACAAACAAGATCAGAAGAAACTAAACCCTTTTCACAAGGTGATCAGACACTAAATGTCAGGTTGTGAACACTGTGTTTGAAAATAAATAGTAGACCTATCTACCTTGTTAATTAACATTGTTTTGTGACTTTTAGAAAATCAATTTATATCTGACACAAGCTAAGACTGTTGTTGCTTAAAGGTTTTGCTTGGAATAAATGGATGTTTATTATTTTATGTAAATGTTAATTTGTTTTATGTTTCTACATGTTATATTTTTGAGGTTACGAACAAATGTACATTTAAAATTACACATAAATCAAATATATGTAAACAAATAAAAACCTCGGCAGAAATGTAACTAATAAAACATGTCATTTTGCTAAATTGAACATGGCACAATAAATTCCTTCAGGCTTCTCATGTTAATGAGACATTACATGTTATTATAATATAGTCCATATTGAATAAGGTTATTATGTCCTAAACCAATTATTGGCTTTTATATTTTAAGTACATTTTACACTAATTTCTTTTGTGCAAAAACTGAAAAATATGTTATATCAGAATCCTATCAAATATTACATATATTCTTTGGCAGTAAATACTGAGGAATATACTGCTAGATTATAAAAAAATGTAGCAAGATCCAAATACACACAAAATCTAAAGATAGATGAGATTATGAAACCTTTCACAATGCATTGTTTCTGCTTCAGAAACTCTGAGACTCTCGTCCCCACTAAACTGGTACCTTATGACTCTCTCTGGGGTCTGCATAGCAAGAGAGGAAAAGAAATAGAATGAGGGATAGAGAAAGAGAGAATCGTTGAGTTTGTTTTGTAATAATCCACTCTAAAGGGAATTTACTCACTCCATTAGGTGAGAATAATTCCCTGCAAGTGCAATGTCTTCATTGTACTCTGTGTCTTTGTCACCTCATTACCACCACTCCTCCAGCATGTACTTGTGTTACAAAGCCAAATCATATCCAAATTAGAGCAAAAATGATTACTAATGGTGACGTATTCAACTGTTTGGAGGCTCCACTGTAAAAGAGCTTTGAATGTTGCCTAATGACTCATAAGGTCTAAATCCGTGATTGCTATATTTCTTGTTCTCAGATGGGGTAGAGGTTTTGATGCAGGAAGATGATAGAGATAGTCAGTAGAACACATTCACAAAAAATAGATTCGACATGTACAATTTTTCTCTTTGATGATGGCTCAGATTCTTCGAAAAATAACCCATTTATCAGGAAGAGTAAGGCAAACTCATTACAGCATTCAGGAAATTACTGAGAGCATAACATGAGTCAAAGGCTAATCTTGACTACAAAGTTAAAACTGGTTTAAAGAAAAAAAAATCAACCAACCAAAAAACCCTTCCAAACCACTGCTTCTGTGTTATCACAGACATGAGAGGTGTGCAACAAATTAATCTGACCTGAGTCACTAAAGCACTACATCGGAGAAGCTCATAGAGAGAGTGTTTGTAGGTGCACATTAGATTTATAAACAACAGGAGTTGCTCTGTCATGTGTGCTGTTAAAGTCAGAGTAATATGATGTGACCCCTCTGGGAGTCAGAACCAGAAGCTCAAGGCTACGATCAGTTTGAAGCATATATTTATAATGGCCTACAGAAGAGACAGCAACTGTTAAGTGATTCACTTCTATTGTAACAAAAACAAGCAAACAAACAAACACTAAACAGTGAAAACAAAGCAATGAAGAATAACCACATGGTGAAATTCCACTGTGTTTGTTTCATTTCAGAATTTATTTCAGAATTTTGGAGTATCAATTGCACATGTATGCATTCTAAACTTTTTGATGAACCTCATATTTGTTCTCAAGACTGTCAAACAACATGGCAGATATACAGTGTTCTGCATGTGAACATGTAACATAGCTTGTTAAAAAGTATCTTGTCACCCCACTCTTTCCTTTTTGTTCTTTTAAGTAATCCATATAATTATACCATTTTCACACATCATGTAAATTATTCAGAAAAGTAATGTACAAAGATTAATTTATATCTTTAATAGTTTATCTTCACCACATAATTCTCAAAATCAAAGGATTCTAAACTAGTGGGAAGCTATATTGTGTACAATTTGTGCAATCCCTGAACATTTTATCTATATAGCCCTATATTTTTTAACAGTAAGTGAAGATTAAAAAAAAACTCAATGAGCATTTTTCTCCCACCTCTCTACCTACCTTCAGCAGACCTGTGGATCCTGAACTATACAGGTAACTTTCCCATCCCCAAATCCATATTTCCTGCTAGGTGTGTTCGGTGGAGTAAGCCAAGCTGCCTGGAGCAGTCTGTTGGCAAAGGCATACATCCATTCTCCCACCAAACCTCTGCTCACCTCCATCAAGCTTACAGCTCCATAACCACACAGACTTGAGGATACTGAACCACTCAGACCTGCAGAACCAGAACAATACACATTCAAGTGTATGTATGCATCAGAGTTGTGGCATACCAAAACCAATAAGTTAACCCCTCCCCCCAAATACTTACTACAAGAGGAATATCCAGGGACCAAACCCATCCAGGTAGCAAAAGACCCTTGAAAGAACACAATCAACAAAAGCCATAGCAATTTAACACCTTTAGAGCATAGCAACTCTACTACAGCCAGCCCTGGATATTCTAACACAACCAAAGCACAATAAAAATTATGTTAAATGCAATATTATAAAGATGATAGATGCCTTTAATGAGGAAATAAATAAATCCCTCAGGAGAATACAACCAAAATGGCAGAGATATTTAAATAAAACAGAAACAACAGATGCAAGCATTGTCAACAGGATACAGGATATGGATGAGAAGATACAGAAGAAATTGACGATCACTCAAACATAATGTTAAACATAACAACTTCCTGACACAAAACATCAAGGAAATTTGCATTACCATGAAAAGGCCTAACCTAAGAATAATAGGAATAGAAGAATGAAAATAGTCACAGCTCCATGTCCCAGAAAATATCCTCAATAAAATCAGAGAAGAAAACTTTCCCAACCTAAAGAAAGGGGTTTCTATAAATATACGAGAAGCTCATAGAATAACAATTAGACTAGACCAGAAAAGCATATCATCTTGCCACATAATAATTAAAACACCAAATCTACATAAAAAGAAAGAATATTAAAAGTGGCAAGAAAAATGGGCATACAACATACAAAGACAGACTTATCAGAATGACACCAGATTTCTCAAAAAGGATTCTGAATGCTCAAAGAGCCTGGAGAGATATTTGAAACCTGTAAAAAAAACCGCAGCTGGCAACCTAGACTACTATATATAGCAAAACTTTCAATCACCATTGATGGATGAAACAAGGTATTTCAAGACATATCCAAATTCAAACAATATCTATCTGCAATTCCAAATATATAAAAAATACAAGAATGAAAACACCAACTCAAGGAGGATAAGTACACTGAAGTAAACACAAGAAATAAGTAATTCCATATGATCAAAAGAAAGAGAAACACACACACACACACACACACACACACACACACACACATACACATCACACAAATACTACCAACATCAAAATACCAGGAAAAATAACAACCACTGGTCATTAATATCTCTCAACATCAATGGACCCAATTCCCCAATAAAAAGACACAAGTTAAGAGACTGGATATAAAACAGGATCCATTATACTGCCACATACAAGAAACAAACCTCACAATATAGGTAGAAATACCTCAGAGTAAAGGAATGAAAAAAATTTTCAAGCAAATAGACCAAGGAAGCAAGCTAGAGTAGCCAGTCTGATATCTAATAAAGTGGATTTCGACCAAAGTTAATCAAAAGAGACAGGGAAGGGCAATTCATACATATCAAAATAAAAATTTACCAAGATGAAATCTCAACTCTGAATATTTATTCCCCAAACACAAAGGCAATCACATTTGTGAAAGAAACATCACAGAAGCTTAAAACAAACACTGAACCACATACATTAATGTGGAAGACTTCCACATCCACTGTTACCAATTGACATGGCATCCAGAAAGAAAATTAAACAGAGAAATAATGAAACTAATAAACATTATGAATCAAATTATCCTAACATACAACTATAACATATTTTACCCAAACACCAAAAAATATACCTTATTTTCAGCACCACATGGACCCTTCTCCAAACATGACCATGTTGGTAACAAAGTAAGCATCAGCAGATAAAAGAACATTGAAATAATGCCTTGCATCTTACCAAACCACCATGGATTAAAACTGGACTTCACCAACAAAAATACCAGAAAGCCTACACACTCATGGGAATTCAACAACTCTCTACTCAAGGATCTCAGAGTCAGAGAAAAATAATGAAAGAAAATTAGAGAGTTTCTAAAATTCAATGAAAATGGAGTTATAACATACCCAAATTTATGGGACAAAATGAAAGAAGTCCTAAGAGAATTGTTCATAGCACTAAATGCCATCATTAAAAGAAAAAGGAAGAAAAAGAGCAAAAGCAAAATTTTTAGAATTCTTAGACCTGAAATTTAAAAGCATACCTAAAAGTTCTAGAAAAGAGAAGTAGACACAACGAAAAGGAGTAGAAGGCAGGGAATACTGAGAATCATGGCTGAAATCAATCTGTTAAAAACAAAAACAATGCAAAGAATCAATTTATTCAAGAGCTGGTTCTTTGAGAAAAATCAAGAAAATAAAGATAGAAAAACCCTTAGCCTAATTATCTAAAAGACACAGAGACAGTTTCAAATAAATAGAATTAGAAATGAAAAGGGATATATATATATATATATATATATATATATATATATATATATATATATACAATAAAGAAATTGAAAGAATCATTTGTTCTTACTTCAAAAGCCTGTACTCCACAAAACTGAAAAATATTAAAGAAGTGAATGATTTTTTGACAGATAACACCACATATAAATCAAATTCAGATAAACTGTTTGAACTTAAAACATTCACTGAAAGTCTGCCAAACAAAGGAAGCATAGGGCTGGGTGATTTCTGTCCAGAATTCTACCAGACTTTCAATGAAGAGCTAATATTAATACTCCTCAAACTGTTCCACAGAATAGAAACAGAAGAAACACTGCCTAACCCATTCTACAATGCCACAATTGCTATGATACCTAAACCACATAAAAAACTCAACAAAGAAAGAGAATATCAGAACAATTTCTCCTTGAATATTGATGTAAAAATACTCAATAAAATACTCACAAATCAATCCAAGAACACATCAAAAAAATCATCTATTATAATCAAGTAGGCTTCATCAATGGATGAAGGGATGTTTCAATATACAGAAATCAATTAACATATTTCACCATATAAACAAATGGAAAAAAAATCTCATGATCATCTCAATTTATGGTGAAAAACCTTTGACACAATACAATCTATCTTCAGATTAAAAGTGTTAGAGAGCTAGGGGATACAAATTGCATACCTAAGAATAATCAATGCAGTATGCAACCATCCAGTAGCCAACAAGTCACATGGAGAAAACTTAAATCATTTCATATAATATCAGGGACAAGACAGGGTTGCAAATTCTCTCACTATCTATTCAATATCGTACTTGAATTTCTACCAGATCAATAAGACAGCTAAAAGAGATCAAGGGGATACAAATCAAAATAGAAGAATTCAAATTATTTTTATTTTTAGATGGGGCTATATTACAGCCTCAAAAATTCTAACGGAGATCTCCTACAGCTAATAAACACCTTTAGCAAAGTGGTTGGATACAAAAATTAAATCTAAGATATCAATAGTCCTCTTTTATACAAATGATAACTGGCTGAGAAAGATATTAGGGAAACAAAACTTTTTACAATAGCCATGAGTAATATAAAGTATCTTGATGCAACTCTAACTGAGCAAATGAAAGATGACAAGAACTTTAAGTCCCCCAAGAAAGAAATTGAATGAGAGATCAAAAGATGTAACAATCTTCCATGCTCATGGATTGGTAGGATTAACATAGCAAAAACATCCATCTTACTAAAAGTCATCTACAGATTTGATTCAATCCCCTTCAAAATTCCAACACAATTTCTAGTATATCTTGAAAGGGAAATTCTAAACTTCTAGTGGAAACATAAAGAACTCAGGATAATCAAAACAATCCTGAAAAATGAAAGAACATTGGGAGGACACACCATCCCTGACCTCAAGCTATACTACAAAGCAATAGTCACAAAAACTGCTTGGTATTGATATAGAAACCAACCAGTTCATGAATGTAATTAAATCAAAGACCAAGAAATAAACCCACACACCTTAGAACCTTGAATTTTTATAATGAAACCAAAACTTTACAGTGGAAGAAAGAAAGCATCTTCAATAAATGGCTCTGGTCTAACTGGATGTTGATATGGAGAAGAATGAAAATAGATCCATATTTGTCACCTTGCACAAAGCACAAATGGAAGTGGATTAAGGACATTAACATAAAGCTATGTACATTAAATCTCATAGAAGAGAAATTGGAAAATATTCTTGATCACATTAATACAGGATTCCAGAACAAAACAATGGCTCAGGCTCTAAGAACAATAATTGATAAATGAGGCCTAATGAAACTACAAAGCTTCAATAAGACAGAAGGACACTGTCAAGGACGACCAAAGTGTGGATACTTCAGTCCTTCTTAAAAGGGGGAACAAAAATATTCATAGGAGAGGAAATGAAGGCAAAGTTTGGAGCAGACACTGAAGGAATAACCATTCAGAACCTGTCCCACATGGGTATACAGCCCATATATATACAGCCACCAAATCTAGATAGGATTAATGAAGCTAAGAAGTTCATGCTGACAGAAATTGGATATAGCTATCTCCTAGGAGGCACAGCCAGAACATGTCAAATACAGAGGTGAATGCTAACAGTAAACCATTCAGCTGAGAATGGGAATCCCAGTTGGAGAAAGGAGTGAAAGAACTGAAGGGGCTTGTAACCCCATAAGAACAACAATGCCAACCAACCAGAGCTTCCAGGGACTAAATTAAACCACCACCCAAAGACTATACATGGACTGACCCATGGCCCCAGCTGCATATGTAGCAGAGCATGGCCTTGTTGAGCACCAGTGGAAGGAGAAGTCCTTGGTCATGCCAAGGCTGGAACCCCCAGGGTAGGAGAATATAGGGGGAGGGGGCTGGGAAGAGGGGTGGTTGAGGAGGGCAATACCCTTATAGAAGAAGGGGAAGGGAATGGGATAGGAGGCTTATGTCCGGGGAAACCGGAAAAGGGAATAACATTTGAAATGTAAATAAGAAAATATCCAATTTAAAAAAAAAGAAAAATAAAGGAAAATGTGAGGTGCTGTGCTGTTAAAAGCTGCTTACCGCCTTTGCTACAGCATGGCTGCCTTAGGGACCTGGCTATCCAATGGCCGCCCTGCTCCCCCCCCAATGAAAGGCCAACTTCGAAGAGAAGCTCAAAGGAGAAGCTTGCAAGACAGAGTTGTGCTGCTGACACAGGAAATGGATGCAGGATTACAGGCATGGAAGCTCAGGCAGCAGAAACTGCAGGAGGAAAGGAAGCAGAAACATGACCTTAAACCTAAAGGGACTTCACTGAGAATCCACTTCAAATCAATAAAAGCTCCTGTCCCACTTTCCCCACCCCAAAAAAAAAAAAAAAAAAAAAAAAGCTGCTTACCTTTCTGGTCTACATGGCACCAAACAAACAAGTAACAAAATGAGTCCAGCTTGTTTGTTTATTTTTGTTTGTTTGTTTTGTTTTTGTTTTTGTCCTATCTGAAAAGAATTTGCTAAATCAGTATTTAATTAAAAAGAAGACATAATATTGAAAAAATAATTATGGTCTAATTTAAAAAATATTAATTAAAAACACAAAACAAGTAGTTGCTCTAATTTTGATATGCCAAATTATGATACATTATGTAAAAGTTCAGTCAAGAAGTATACATAAAGTCCAATACTTCATAGTCTATAAATTGAATATAAATATAGATTATTGCAAAATATTAAGTAGTGAGAGTAGGATGCATCTGAACCCTTAATTCTGATGTTAACATGTATATGTTAATATGTTCTGATTTGAAAAACACATCTCAAGAAAGAAAAATGGAAGAATGACATTGAAAATGTAAAAGCCGTAATGATATTTCAGATAAAATTATGAATATGTGAGATTCAGTCTGATTCACATTTTAAGAAAATAGAAAATTTAAGCACATTTAAATGACTTTGATCATAGTTCTTGTAAACTTTGTCTATATTCCTGTCTATAAATTATAACAAATAGAAACAATGTGTAACACTATATATAGACTAAGAAATATTTACACTTGAATTGTGCATTTTCTATAGTAATAATAATAAAATTATGTTTAAATATATCACAATGAAATTGTCATTTTGAATTTTGAACTATTACTCATTTTAGTATTTTATAGACATCTTATTTTGCATATGTATTTTCAGTATATGTTATATTTTGTATGTCTATTCAGAAACTCAAATTTATTAAGAAAGGATCATATCATATAAAAACATATTTGTCTTGTTACCTTAAAATACATCTTCATTTATGACATTTAATTATACATTTTTAGCATTTGTTGGAAATGGTTATTTCATAATCTGCAGCCAGATTCATTAATACAATATTAATATTTTGCTGAAAAATATTTTGGATTTTTTATGTATTTTTCTTTACTTCCTGACTCTTTGCAAACTAAAAGTAGAATATGTATGTATTAAATGTTTTGGTTTTCAAGAAAGTATCTTTTCTTGGAAAGTAATTCACTTAAGACTTTTTAAGCCTTAATAATAACACTTTGACAGTTGTAGTAGGTTAATGTAACCTTGGAGCTTTTGGACAGAACATTAGCTCAGCTGGGAGGGAGCTATTTGGTTCTCTAAAATTTTCCTCCTACTACCACACCTGGATAATCACACATGTTTCTATAATGAAACCATTTTCCTAGCTCTCTTCAGCCAGTAATTTATTTAAGCATTAAGATGAAAACTGCATGATTTTCTTCTAATAGAACTACCTTACACAACACTGCTTGAAAACAATATATAATTGTATGTATTTTTCTTCTGGAAACTAGGAAGAGTCTATTATAAAGAACCTATAAATGTTTTAAAATGTTACTTTTTCCTGACTGACTTAAGGATATTTTGAACAATTCTAATCACTTACATACTTTAATTGTTTAGTAAATAAAAACTTCAGCAATGTGTCACATTTTCTTTACTCATGCATTGATGAAATGCTACTGGTTTATTTCCTACTTGCAGTGAACATGTAATAATAAGTGGATGTGACAGTATCTCTGTGGTATTTTAAATGAGAGTCCTTTGAGTACACAGACAAGAGTAGTAGAGATGAAATAGTTGAAATTCATTCTCTCTCTCTCTCTCTCTCTCTCTCTCTCTCTCTCTCTCTCTCTCTCTCTCTACCTATCTATCTCTCTCTTATTCTCTACCAGAAACCTTATTACTGAGCCACACAGGGTGTATATCAATTTATACTCTATCAACAATTAGTTGATTTTCTTTCTTACACTAACCTTTCTAACACTATTTGATTTTGAGTTCCAAAGTTGTTTTAATTGTCCTATTCCTGATGGTTAAAGATACTAAATACTTTTTGAATTAGGTAAATATTACTTTTTTAAAAGATCACCAGCTTGCCTGCTGCTCTGAAGACCCCAGAGTCTGAAAGCATCCCAGGAGTTCTGCTGCACGCAGGGCGACAGGTAAGAAACCCTCCCAAACAACCACAAATGCTGAGAACCCCAAGGAGCCAAGCAGACAAGGGACCCATCCCTCCCCCAATGTCCCACCTCAAACTCTACCCCCCTTCTGGCCTGCACATAACACCGAGGAAGATCACCAGTTTGTCTGCTCCTCTGGAAAATTACAGTCTGAAGACTTCCCAGCACTTCTGCAGGATGCAAGGTAACTGACATATACACATAATGCCACCTACAATACCAAACATACAGGAACTAACAATCATCTTCTTATTATATCTCTCAACATCAAGAGACTTAATTCCCCAATAAAATGGCATAAGCTAAGAGATTGCATAAGCAAACAGGATCCAGCATTTTGTGGCATACAAGAAATACACATCAATAACAAAGACAAGCACTACTTCAGGGTAAAATGCTGGAAAAGATTCTTCCAAGCAAACAGTCTCTAGAAACATGCTGAAGTTGCCATCCTAATATCAAACTATAAACTATGTAGGTTGAAATAGACTTTCAACTAAAAGTTGTCAAGTGACAGAGAAACACAATTGATATTCATCAAAGGAAAAATCTACCAAGGAAAAAAAATCACAACTCTGAACACACATACCTCAAGTGTATAGACAGCCACATTCAGGAAAAAAATGTGCACTAAAACTCAAGAAAGCATTGAACCCCACACAATAATATTGGGAGATTTCAAAAAGCCACTCAAACTAATGAACTGGTCATTGGAACAGAAACTATACAGAGACACAGTAAATCTTATAGAGGTTATAGACCAAATGAATTTAACATATATACAGAACATTTTACCCTAAAACAAAAGAACACAGCTTCTTCTCAGCACTCCATGGTACCTTCTCCAAAACTGACTAAATAAACTGTCACAAAAGAAGCCTCACCTGATATAAGATTTAATTAATCACATACATCCTATCGGACCACCACAGACTAAGGCTAGATTTCAATAACAACAAAAATAACAGAAAACCCACATACCCATGGAAATGGAACAACTCTCTACCAAATGATAATTTAGTCAGGGAAAAATAAAGAAAGAAGTTAAAGACTTCCTGGAATTCAATGAAAATGAAGACACAGCAAACCCAAAATTATGGGACACAATTAGGAAATTCATTGCAATGAGTGACCTCATAAATAAATTTGAGAGATTTTTACATTAACAACTTAACAATATACATGAAAGCCCTAAAACACTAAGAAGTAAGTACAATCCAAGAGGAGTAAAAGCCAAAAAAATAGCCAAAACTCAGGGCCAAAATCAACGAAATAGAAACAAGAGACTATATAAAGAATCAACAAAACCAGGAGCCTGTTCTTTGAGAAAACCAACAAGGTAGATAAACACCCCCCCCAGCCAAAATAACTAAGGACACAGAGACAATATCCAAATTATCTAACAAAATTATCTAACAAAATTAGAAATTAAAATGGAGACATAACAACAAAAGGAAATTCCAAAGATCATCAGATCCAATTACAAAGGTCTATTCTCAACAAAACTGGAAAATCAAGATGAAATGGATAATTTTCTAGAAAGATACCTTGTACTACAATTAAATCAAGAGCAGAAAAACTATCTAAAAGGGATCATATTGTCAAAGGAAATAGAAAAATCCTTAAAAACTTCCCAACTAGGGCTAGAGACATGCCTCAAACATTAAGAGCACTGACTGTTCTTCCACTGGTCTTGAGTTCAATTCCCAGCAACCACAAGGTGGTTCAAAACCATCTCTACTGGGATCTGATGCCTCTTTCTGGGGAGTGTAAAGACAGCTACAGCCTATTCATACATAAATAAATAAATCAAAAAAAGAAAAGAAAAGAAAAACCTCCCAACTGAATAAAGCCCAGAGCCAGATGGCTTCAGTGAGAATTCTACCATACCTTTAAAGAAGAGATAATACAAATACTACACAAATTATTCCATAAAATCAAAATAGAAGGAATACTATCTAATCCATTCTATAAAGCTGCAATTAATTTGATATCTGAACCACTAGTGGACCCAACCAAAAAAAGACCAATTTTACCTTTGAATATTGGTGCAAAAGTACTCAATAAAATTCTCACAAATTGAATCCAAGAAGAGATCAAAATCATCATTCACCACAATCAAGTAGGCTTCATTACAGAGATGCAAAGTTGGTTCAATACACAACAATCCATTAACATAGTCAACTATATAAACTAACTCAAGGGGGAAAAATATGATCATCTCATTAGAGGCTGAAAAAGACACAATACAATTCTTCATGTTAAAAGTATTGGAGAGATCAGGAATTTAAGGCCCATACCTAAACATAATAAAGGCAATATACTGCAAACCAAAAGCCGTTACCAAATTACATCCAGAGATACTTGAAGCAATCCCACTAAAATCAGGGACAAGACAATGATGCCCACTCTCCACTGCTGGGCATTGTATACTCAAAATTCTAGGCAGATGAGCATAGAAGGGATGAAGAGGATACAAACTGGCAAAGAAGAAGTCAAGCTATCACTATTTGTAAATGTTATGATAGTGTACATAAGCAACCTCAAAAACAGTATAAGACAGCTTCTACAGCTGATAAACAACTTCAGCAGTTGGCTAGATGTAACATTCACTCAAACAAATCAATAGCTTTCCTTTATACAAATGATAGGGGCTGAGAAAGAAAATAGTGAAGCAACATGGTTCATCATAGTCACAAATAATACAAAAGACCTTGGAGTAACTTGAACCACACAAGTAAAAGATCAGTTTGACAAGAACTTCAAGTTTCTCACGGAAGAAATTTAAGAAGATTCAAAAAATGAAGAGATCTTTCTGGCTCATGGATTGGTAGGAATAACTTAGTAAAAATAGCTAGTCTTCCAAAAGCAATCTACATATTCAATTCCCATCAATATTCCAACACAATTCTTCAAAGACATGGAAAGAGCAATTGTCAATTTCATATGGAAAAACAAAAACCCAGGATAGCCAAAACAATCCTGAAAAATGAAAGAACTTTGGAAGGAATCACCAAACCTGACCAAAAGAATTGATACAGAGCAATAGTGATAAAAACTGCATGGCATTGGTACAGAGACAGACAGGTTGATCAATAGAATCAAATAGAAGACCCAGAAAGAAAACCACACATTTATGGACACTTGACCTTTGACTAAGAAGCCAAACATTTATAATGGGGAAAGAAAACATCTTTAATAAATGGTGCTGGTTTAACTGGCAGTCAGTATGTAAAAGAATAAAGAAGATCCATATTTGTTACCTTGCTCACAGAGAAGTCCAAGTCGATCAAGGACCTCAAATTAAATCCAGATACACTGAATCTTCTAGAAGAACAATTAGGAAAGAGCTTTGAACCTATTGGGAAATTTCTTCCCATGGCTCGTGTTCTAAGACCATGAATTAATAAATGGAACCTAACGAAACCAAAAGCAAAGGATATAGTCAATGGGACAAGTCAGCAACATACAGATTGAGAAAAATTTCACTAACCCCATATCTGTTAGAGGGTTAATATCCAAAATAAATAAAGAACTCAAAAAACTAACCTCCAAGATACTAAACAACCCAATCAAAAGTGATGTATAGAACTAAACAAAGATTTCAAAACAGAGAAATCTTAAATGGTTAAGAACTACTTAAAGAGATGTTCAAAGTCCTTAGTCATCAGGGAAATGCAATACAAATGGCCTTGTGACTCTACCTTATACCTGTCTGAATGTCTAAGATAAAAACTCAGGTGACAGCACATGTTGATGAGAATGTAGGAGAGACTCTCCTCTAGAGCTGGTAGGAATGCAAACTGGTACAGCCATTCTGGAAATTAATCTAGAAGTCCCACGGAAATTTGGAAATAGATCTACCTGAAGACCACTCTTGGACATATACCCAAATGAAGCTCCACCATACCACAGGGCATGTGATCCACAGTGTTTATATTGGTCTCATTTGTGATTGTCAGAAGCTGGGAACATCACTGATGTCCCACAACAGAAGAATGGATACAGAAAATGTGGTTCATTTTCACAATGGAATACTACTCCATTATTATAAAGGAGGACATTGTGAGTTTTGTAGGCAAATGGGTGGATCTAGAAAATATTATCCTAGGTGATGTAATTCAGACCAAAATGTTAGACCTGTTATGTAGTCATTAATAAGTGAATTTTTAGATAAGAATATACAGAAGACCCAGGATACAATTCACAGAACTCAAGAAAGTTAAAAAACCAAATGGCTGAAGTGACAATGGCTCAACCTCTCTAGGGAGGGAAAAGGAAAATAAATTAATTATAGGGGGCAGAGACAGGGAGAAATCTATGTGGGAGACAGGGAGGAGAAAGAGGGAACATTATCAGGTTTTGGTGGGGGAATAGGAGTGAAGCCTGATGACCAGCAGACAGAATGAACACAGGGACCTTGGGAGACAGGAGATAGGGGGTGATCCTCTAGAATGTACCAGAGACCTGGGAAGTGAGAGACTCCCAGGACTCAAACAGAGAAACCTTAGATGAAATGTGCAACAGTGAGGAGATGAAACTTGGAGAGTCCGTCTCCAGTAGAAAGACAGGACATGAAGTGGAGGGATGGGGTTGCCATCCCACATTCAAAAACTGTGACCCAGATTTGTTCCTGTTTAAAAGAACTGCAGGGACAAAAGTGATGAAAAGACTGAGGGGAAGGAGGTCAGTGACCAGTTCAACTTTGGATCGATCTGAAAAGAAGGCTTCAAGGCTAGAAGGCTATTTCTTATGCTATGTATATTTACAGACAGGAGCTTAGCATGGCTTCCAGCTGAGGGGCTGAACAAGCAGCTGAAAGAGTTACACTCAGAATCTTACATCCAACCAGCTGAAAGAAGCTGGGGACGCCTCTGAATTAGGAAAAAACTGGAAGGAGCTAAGGAGGAGGGCAACCCCATAGAAACACCACCAGTCTCAACTCACCTAGACCTCAAAGTCTTCTCAGACACAGTCATCAACCAGGCAGCATATACCAGCTTATATGAGGCCCACTGACACACATACAGCAGAGGATTGCCTGATCTACCCTCAGTGAGAGAAGAGGCGCCTAACACTCTAGAGACTTGGGGCCTCAGGGTGTGGGAAGACCTCTTGTGGTAGGATTTGAAGTAGGAAAATCCTCCTAGAGATAGGGCAGGAGGAATTGGACAAGGAGCTTTTAGAGCATGGACCAGGAGGGGGATAATGGCTGCACTAGTAAAAAGAAAAATTAAGACCTGTTAATTTTATTTTCTTTGGTGAAATAATGAAATTTCAACTATAACCTGTGAAAATACATGGATTGGGGTAAGTCCAAATTGTTTCCTTCTCTATTTTAAGTATCCCTAGGCCTATGCCTGGAAGCTTCTAGATTCCATGGAATCTAATCTTCTTCATGCCTAGATCTTTCTCACTTCAGCTCCAGCCTCCGTCTGTTTACCTAGACCTTTAATATTTTTAGACTGAGATTTACAGATAAAGAAGCTTACCATTTCTAGTTCTTACTGAACTCTGGCTGACTGGTTCAACTCCGTTATTATGACCCAAACTCCTCTCCAAGCTGACTGATTTTTAACTGGCTTCTTTGACTTCTCACTGAATTGATCTACTTGGCCTGAAACTAACTTGGGTAATTTGTTCTATCATTCTGCCTCCTTATTCTCTGACTTCAACTGTCTCTGCTGACCTGGACTGAACTACAGTAACTCCACTGCACTAACTACATTGAAGAATCATTAACTGAATGATTCTTCCTGCATTGCTCTTAAATAATCTCTCCTTCCTGTGCTTATGAGTTGGGCATATGTTATCTTTGTCTCCTTCTTTCAGATGTCTCTGATTTGTCACTTCTTCCACCAAATTCAACATCATCTTCAAACATGTTTTTTTTTTCTTTTTATAAACTAACTTTGCCTTCATTGTTGGGTGTTAAAGGTATGTACCGAAATCTAACAGCTAAGTGAGCCATGTAAGTTCATAAACAATCTTGAAACCTTCAATTTCAAATCTCTTTCTACATATCCATCTTCTGAGTATCATTTCTAGTACTGTAACAGATCACCTGTTGCCTCCTCAACTTCCTCTATGTCCCCATATCCAGAAGATCATGCACACCTTTCCCTACTGCCTCCCTCACCACCCCTTTTCGAGACTGCTACCTCCCACAGGACCTCCCTGGGAACCTGACAGCAACACTAACAACAGTGGCAGATAGGCCATGGAAGCAGTTAATTGATCTTTAGATCTTCAGAGTTTGTCCTCACCTCTTATCCCCAAATCTGATGCTCGGTTCTGTAGCAGATTATTTTCAGTAGTCTCTCTTCCCTCTCTACCTCCCTTTCAATGGACTGAGTAGATCCTGGGGCAACACATTGTTTTTCTCCCTCCTGTTGACCCATTAGACCCTCCCTTTCTATCCTGTCTATATACCCAAATATCAGTTCCAAATAAAACACATTTGGACAGGAGACTCTAGTGGCAACACTTAGATAAATCTCAGAAGCATTCCCTTGTAGGGGGGCCACACATACTACACTGCACTAAGAAGCACAAGGGCACCAGAAACAAAGGACTAAAAAACTAAAAACTAAAAAACGACCAGATTCTCTATCCATTCTTCAATTCAGGGACAACTGAGTTGTTTCCATGTTCTGTCTATTACAAATAAGGCTGCTATGAACAGAATGGAGCATGCGCTCTTGGTATATGGTAGACCAATTTTGACTACAACCCAGGAATGGTGTAGAATGATCTTGACATGGAGCTATTTCCGGTTTCCGAGAAACCACAGTTTGATTTTCAGAATGGCTGTACCACTTTCCAATCCCACCAACAATGGCAGACTGTCTCTCTTTTTCCATACCCTCACCAGCATGTATTGTCCCTTGAAGTTTTGGTCTTAGCTGTTCAGATTGTGATAAAATAGAATCTCAGGGTCATTTTAATTTGACTAAGGTAAACTCATGAACATCATGAATTTTACAGGCAAATGGGTGCAAACAGAAAGTATCATCAGAGTGTGGTAACCTAGACCCCAAAAGGCATATATGGTATATACTCACTGATAAGTAGATATTAGCCCAAAAGTTCCAAGTACCCATGATACAACTCCCATACCATATCAAGCTTAGTAAGAAGTGAGGACTAAATGGGGATACTTTAATACCATTTAGAAGGGAAAAACACAACAATCATGAAAAGCAGGGGAGGAATAGCATGGTAGGAGAGGGGAGAGGGAAGAAAATGGTTTATTAGATCAAGTATGGAGGGAGACAGGAGAGAAGAACAGAGGACCAGGAGAATGAAAACAAATATGAATCAGTGTGGGGTGGGGGGCATGGGGAATCTCTAGCGTTTTCCAGACATAAGGGATCTGAAAGGCTCTCAGAATCCAAGTGGGATGACCTTAGCCAAAATGCCCAACAACAGTGAGAAGATGGAACCTAAAGAGATCACCTGTAGTAGATATACACGGTCATTATTTGAGGAATGAGGCTACCCACCCATCTTCAAAATTCTTGCCCTGAATTGTTCTGTCTAAAGGAAATGCAGGGACAGAATTGGAGCAGAGACGTCTGTAAAGGCCTTCCAAAGACCTGACCAACTTAGGATCCTTCCCATACACAGGCACTAAATTCTGACACGATTACTGATGTTGTGTTGTGTTTTTAGACAGGAGCCTAGTATGGCTGCCTTCTCAGAAGCCCTTCAATTAGCTGACTGGGACATACAAATCCTGACAGCCAACCATTGGATTGAGATTGGGAACATGTATGTAAGAGTTAGGGAAAGGACTAAAGGAGTGATAGAGGATCAGAAACTCATAGGAAGAACAATAGTATCAACTAACCCAGATACCTCAGAGCTCTCAGAGGCTAAACCAACAATCAGAGGATATATGGACTGGTCTGTGACTCTGATACATATGTAGTAGGGAACTGTCTTGTCTGGACTCAGTAGGAAAAGATGTACTTAATCCTGTGGAAACTTGATGACCCAGGGAAGGGACAGTTAATTGGGTGAGGTAGGAGTGGGTAGGTTGGTGGGTGGAAGAGCACCCTCTCAGAAGCAAAGGTGAGAGGGACTAATGGAGGGAGGACCAGGAAGACAGGCAATATGGAATGTAAATAAATAAAGTAATTAACTTAAAAAGAAAATCAGTAACTAAAATACAAGAAAAAAAGGGAAAAAGAGATAAAAAATGAAAAGACCAAAGTCAACATCTACAATTAAAATTAAAAGAAAACCAGAGTCCTGGATGCCAGCATATGAAAGCATAGTAACATCCAGGACAATGAATCTCCATTAAATCTCAGATACTCTACTATAGCGGACCCTGATAAAAGCAACATAGCTGAATAATAAGACAGGGACTTCAAATTAGGCTTTATGAATATATTGTAAGTCATTAAAGATGAAATAACTTCCTTAAAAAAACCTGAGATAACACAAACAATGAAATAAAGAAAACACTTTAATCTCATGTAAGTAGGAAAAAGAATCAGTAAAGAAAATTGAAACTGGGAAAACTGGGAATAAAAAATTTAGGAACTTGAACAAGGAACAAAGAGGCAAGCCTCACCAACATCCTGTAAGAAATAGACAATCTCAGTTAGAGACAAAAGAGAATGAATGGATACATCAGTCAAAGAAAATATTAAATCCCCCAAAATACTGGCAGAAGACATCCCAGACATCTTGGACACATAAAACAACCAAATCTGAGAATTATTGGAACAGAAGGAAAACAGAAAATATTTTCAACAAAACCATAAAAGAAAATTTTCCCAGCTTAAGAGAAAAATGCCCAATATGGCACAAGAGGTATATAAAGATCAAATATGATGGATCCAAAAAGAAATTATCCAAGTTCCATATTCATCAAAAAGTAAACTCATAGAACAAGGAATGGATATGAAAACCTTCATAGTACTATAATAAAATAGCCTATATAAAAGCCGATATATTAAAATAACACCTGGCTTTTCAATGAAAAATCTAAAAGACAGTGGATCAAGGGAGATGTTATACAAATTCTAATACTGGTTTAGACTCCTATACCTAGAAAAACTTTCAACCACCATATATGGAGAAGAAAAGTTACTCCATGATAAAACCAGGCCACATCACATGAGGCCTGGGGGTTAAACTTAGGACATAGGGCTTGATGGATACTGCCTTTACTAGAGAAGTCATCTCACATATCCATGCTGTATGATTTCTAAAGAGAAATGATGTTGAAATCAATAGACCATTAGAACTTCACAATGAAATGTGGCCATTTTCTCTTACAAGAATTCAAATAATGCAGTGACCACAGCTATTGAGGGAAGAAGAAAATAAACACAATGAGGTTTCTAGCAATTTCTTGGTCAATGACTGATCCAAAAAGGACATCAGAATTAAATATACTTCATATTTTGAAGAAAATATTAATTCTTAAAATGTAATTTAATAGGAAGTGATTTTTATTCTATATTATTCAACAAGTATTAATCTTACTTTTTGTCGACTTACAATAATATGAAGCACTAGGGACATTGATCAAGCCAGTTTACTCAGTCAACTGGGTCTCAAAAGAGGGAGCAAGGATTGAAAAGAAAAAACAATTACACAACACTATAACACAACTCCAGCTAGTGCTGAGACTGAAGTGGGTTAACATTTTTCCTCTCTGCTTTTATATTATTGTAGGTCCATACAAAGAACATGGTCAATCCTAAGTCATAAACAGAGTAGTTAAGGAACAAATAAAGTATAAACAAAAGTCCCGTGATTATAGTATTCAGTATCTTAACAAGGCCCATCAAGATATGAAGAGCACATTGCTAAGCTGTATTCAACTTGAGCCTGTTTCCTGGGTCCTAGACAACGTCAAATTCCTGCCTGAGCCAACTTCTGTGTCCTAGCTCAATTTCAAATTCCTGTCAAATTTCTAGAAGTGGCCCCAAGAGCTCTCCACAGAACATGGTAAGGTCAACACTATAAATGACAGAAAAGAAACTCAGAAATATTTTTGGCTGAGCATATGAACCCATAAAGTATTTCTGTTATTGAAAATAACAATTGAAATTACCTTGTAACTCTTGCACTGAATTGAAAATTTTATTTCAGTACAAAAGTTTCACAAAAAAAAAATAGCCAATGAACTGAAGAAACAAACTAAGTTGTATCAAGAGGGAAATATTTAAAATGATAAATAAAAATCATTTACAACTAAACAGTTATGTAGATTTCATATATTAAGGGGGGAAATCTAAGTATATAATAAGAATAAAAGCTAAATGTCTTCAAACGACTTCTGCAAATAGAGGCAAAAACAGATGTACAAGAAGAGTTGTTTGTATTGTTTACTGAGTTAATTGTACATATGTTTTTATTTTCTACATTTTTATTATTAATCATTTTATTTACTTACATTTCAATTGTTGCTCCTTTTCTCAGTCTCCCTTCATGTGTTCTTTACCTTATCCCCCACCCCTTTGCCTCTGAGAAAGTAGTTCCCATCCCAACTACCTCAACAACTACCCCTTCATATTCCTTTCTTAGAGGTCCCCCACCTCAGTCCAATGGGAGGCTGTAACTATCAGTATCTGTCTCAGTCAGAGCTTGATAGTGTTTCTCAGTGGACAGTCTTGCTAGACTCCTGAAAGCACAGCAAAGTATTAGTAATAGTGTCATGGTTTGGTGCCTGCCTGAAGAATAGATCCCAAGTTGGGATGATCACTGGATGGCTGTTTATAAATCTCTGCTCCATTTTTGTACCTGTGATCCTTTTAGTCAGGAACAATTCTAGATCAAAAACTTTGAAGGTAGGGTGTTGACCCCATCACTCTATCTATTGAAGGTGGTCTCTTGAGTTTCTATCTCCTCATGATTAGGCATTTCAGATAAGGTCATCCACATTGAATCTAGAGAGTTTCTCAAATGATAGGTCTTGGGTACATTCTAGAGGTTCCTCAACTCTCCGCCCCCACAGCTTCTTATTTCCTTTCATTTATTTTACTATGAACTGTTTGTACTTTGAAATTTCATACATTTAGACAATGCATTCTGATTATTCTTTGCATCATCTCTTTCTCTTTCCAATCCCTGTCAGCCCTTTTCCTTTCTTCCAGTCCTTCTGTGGATTCAGGACTTTTGGACTTTATTTGTTGGTTTGTTTATTTCTTTGAAGAGTGAACTCTATATTTTCTTATATTTTTGGTTTGGAGCCTAACCTGTAACGACTGAGTCATGTCTTCAGCTTGAATTCTATATTTTCAAAACCCATTTCTTAATTAAATTGTTTAATTTTATTTACAATGATTTCATGAGTATAATTCCTCACTGTAAACCCTCTAAATGTATATTGACATATTTATGATATACCATATCTTATTCTATACTAAACTTAATTTTATTATCTTCAGAAATTTCTCTTTTTTGTTTTATTTTTTTCTTTTTCTTTTAGTGAATATTATCTTTATTTACATTTCAAATGTTATCCCTTTTACTGCTTTTCCCTCCAGCAACCCCCTATTCCACCCTTCCCCCTGCTTCTATGAGAGTGCTCCCCTACTCATTTAACTAACCACACGCTCCCTGTTCCCTGCTCTGGAATTTTCTTACACTGCGGCATCCAGCTGTGACAGGACCCAGGGCCTCCACTTCCACTGATGCCTGGCAAGGCCATCTTCTTCTACATATGCAATTGGAGCCATGGATTGTTCCATGTGTAGTCTTTGGTAACTCTGAAGTATCTGGTTGGTTGATGATATTGTTCTTCCTATGGGGTTGCAAACCCATTCAGCTTCTTCAATCCTTTCTCTAACTGCTCCACTGGTGACCCCATTCTCAGTCAAATGATTGGCTGTTAGCATTTGCCTATTTGTCTATTTGTCATGCTCTGGCAGAGCACCTCAGGCTTCTGCCAGCATGCACTTCTTGGAATTTGCAACAGTTTGGTGATTTTATATAGAACTTCAGATCTTTCTTATAGATATTTCTTCAGATATGTGCCTTTGTCTTTAAGTTGTACTATAAATAAGTTTTGCTTCACAAAATTTCATGTAATATTCCTATAGTGTACTTATTCAAAGTTACTACACAAAAAGTTATGTAGTATAGTCAAATATTATCGATAAGCATTGGGGACAAAACTGGCATTAAATAAAATATAATGTAGTATTGACCTGAGATAAAGACTTCCCAGGTCATGAGTATCATTTGTCAAAAGAGGACTTTGTTCCTGACTGATTTCCATGAATATTCATCAAAATATCATCAGATATATTTAGCAATATAAAGCAGAGCATCAGTAAAGTCTTAAAAAATAATACATTAGCAATTCTCAAATGACCAAACCATGGAGACTGTTTTAATATTTTCACAACCTTTCAGACTCATCCTGCTGTTTTGAATTTTTGGAAAAGATATATGAATGTGTGATGCAATTTATTTTCTCTATCATAGTAATAGAAAAATAAAATGAATCTTGGTTTTGAATCTTCCATACAACTTTGTATAATTTTTATTTAATTTCTGCAAGCAATTTTTACTTATTATATACAACTGCATCATTACAGTTCATTTTTTTCTATCATGCCATAAAATTCATTCACAATCATTTCTTTATTCACTTTATACATGCTATTCAGAGCAATTTTTAAAAACAAAGCGAAAAACTTCATCAAAATACCATTTACTCATTTTCTATGTATGCTCTTTCAAACACATCAAAATCACAATTTATTTAGATTCTTCTAACAAAAATATTATATATCATTCTTTACTAATATTATTTATTAATTACTTAGATATTAGATATGATTATAGGCTTTTTTTATCTTTTTTAACAATACTATGATTTACAGTCTGCTAAGAATATGTCGCAATGAAGTTCAAAATACAAATTCATAGGTCATTAAAATGCAAGTACATAGCCTTTTTCTTTTTTATTTATTGAATATTTTATGTATTTACTTTTCAAATGTTATCACCTTTCCTGGTTCCCCCCTTTCTTTCCCCATTCCTAGTGCTTCTATGGGGGTGGTCCTGCTCCCATCCACCTACTCCCACCTCACCTCCTTGGCATTACCCTAAACTGGAGAAATGAGCCATCACAGGACCAAGGGCTTTTCCTCTTATTTATGACACACAATGCTACTCTCTGCTACATATGAGACTGGAGCCATAGGTCCCCGAATATGTACTCTTTGGTTGGTGGTTTAGTCTCTGGAAACTTTTGGGGTGGGGGTTCTTGTTGGTTGATATTGTTGTTCTGCATATGTGGTGGCAAAAACCTTCACCTCCTTCAACTCCTTCTGTCCTTTCTCTAACTCCACAATTAGAGTTCTAGTGCTCAATGTGATGATTAGCTGTGATCCTCATCTGTATCAATAATGCTCTGGCAGATCATCTCAGGAGATATCCAAATAAAGTTCCTGTCAGCAAGCATTTCTTGGGATCAACAATAGTGACTGGGCTTAGTGGCCTCATATTCGTAGGATCCACAGGAAGGGCAGTCTGGGGATGGCCTTTCCTAAATGATCTGCTCCGCTCTTGTCCCTGAATTTCCTAAAAGCATTTTATTTCTCCTACTAAGAAGACTAAAGCATCCACATGTTGGTCTTCCTTCTTGAGTTTATATGATCTGTGAATTGTATCTTGTGTATTCTGAGTTATTGGGATAATATCTAGTTGTCAGTGAGTACATACATTGTGTTGTTTTGTGACTGACTTACGTCATTCAGGATGTTATCTTTTTCTTTTTTCTTTTTTTTTTCCATTTTAGAACAACATTGTAAATGCTGGTCTGCTCAGTCCATGGTCACAGGGCAGTTGTAACTAGAGACAGCTGGAAGGACAGGGAGGTAGGGAAGATCAGTCAGGAGCAGAGAAAAAAGAGACTTGGGAGGGGAGGCAGGACTGTAGAGGGCCCCAGTAGGATGAAATTTTTTAGTTCCATCCATTTGCCTAAGAATTTCATGAAGTCATTTTTTAAGAGCTAAGTAGTACTCCACTGTGTAAATCTGCCATATTTTCTATATCCATTCCTATGTAGGACATCTACATTCTTTCCACCTTATGGCTATTTTAAATAAGGCTGCTATGAACATAGTGGAGCATGTGTCCCTGATATATGTTGGAGCATCTTTTGGGTATCTGCCTAGGAGTGGTATTGCTGGGTCTTCAGATAGTACCATGTCCAATTTTCTGAGGAATCACTAGACTGATTTCCAAAGTGATGGTACCAGTCTGCAATCCCACCAACAATGGAGGAGTGTTCCCCTTTCTCCACACCATCACCAATATCTATTGTCAACTAAGTTTTTTGTCTTAGCCATTCTGACTGGAGGTGGGATTTCAGGGTTGTTTTGATTTGCATTTCCTTGATGACTAAGGATATTGAACATTTCTAAAGTTATTTCTTGGCCATTTGATATTCCTCAGTTGAGAATGCTTTGTTTAGCACTGTACCACATTTTTCTTTTTTCTTTTCTTTTTCTTTTTTTGAGTCTGCCAAGTGAGTGCACCATTCCTGGAGGAACTGCAATACCAAGTCAATGCATGGAGGGGAGGTCCAGCAAGCTCCTGTTCCAACTCCTAGTTCCAAAAATCCATTTAATATACTGTCCTCAGATAGTGGACATATCAGATATTAAACTGAGAAGAACAGGTACTACACTTGATCTTAGCCAAAAGGCTGAGAAGTGATGTACCACATTTTTAATATGGTTATTTGATTCTCTAGAGTCGAACTTAGTTCTTTGTATATATTGAATATTAGCCCTCAGTCAGATGTAAGATTGGTAAAGATCCTTTCCGTATCTGTTGGTTTCCATTTTGTCCTAATGATAGTGTCCTTTGCCTTACAGAAGCTTTGCAATTTAATGAGGTTCCATTTGTTGATTCTTGGTCTTAGAGTATAAGCCATTGGTATTCTGTTCAGGAAATGTTCCCCTGTGTTTGAGGCTCTTCTCCACTTTCCTTCCTATTAGTTTCAGTATATCTGGTTTTATGTGGAGATCCTTGATTCACATGGAATTCTCTGTTGTACAAGGAGATAAGGATGGATAGATTTGCATTCTTCTTCATGCTGATCTCCAATAGAAGCATGTGTTGAAAATAGTGTCATGGATGTTATTGGATGGTTTTAGCTCCTTTGTCAAAGATCAAGTGGTGATTTAACCAATCATTTCTGGATCTTCATTTCTGGGTCTTCAGTTCTATTCCATTGATATACCTTCCTGTTGCTCTACAAATACCATGCAGTTTTTATCATGATTGCTGTGCAATACAGCTTGAGGTTAGACACAGTGATTTCCCCCAGAATTTCTTTTATTGTTGATCATAGTTTTCACTATCATTGGCTTTCTGTTATTCCAAATGAATTTGCAAATTACTCTTTCTGCCTCTATGAAAAACTGAGTGGGAATTTTTTTGGAGATTGCTTTGAATCTATAGATTGATATCAGCAAGATCACTATTTTTCCTATAATATTTCTGCCAATTCATGAACATGGGAGATCTCTCTATCTCATGACATCTTCGATTTCTTTCTTCAGAGACTTGAAATTCTTGTCATATAGATCTTTCAGTTGCTTGGTTAGAGTTACAACACAATATTTTTTGTAGGACCTGATAATTTTTAGAATATATTTGGTTTTGTTGTTATGGTTCTATCTTCATTTCTGATTTTGTTAATTTGGATACTATCTCTGTGCTCTCTGGTCAGTCTGACTAAATCTCAGGGGCAGAAGATACCATAGAAAATATTGACACAATAGTCAAAGAAAATGCAAAATGCAAAAAAACTCCTAACCCCCAAACAGAAAATTCAGGACACGTTGAGAATATCAAAACCAAGTATAATAGGTATGGAAGAGAACAAAGATTACCAACTTAAAGGGCTAGAAAATATCTTCAACAAAATTACAGAAAAAAGAGATGTCCATAAAAATAGAAGTAGCCTACAGAACTCCAAATAGATTGAACCAGAAAAGAATTTCTTCCTGTCACATTATAGTCAAAACACAAAATGCACAAAACAAAGAAAGAATATTAAAAGTAGTAAAGGGTAAAAGGTCAAGTAACATATAAATACAGACCTATCAGAATTACCAAACTTCTCAACAGAAATTATGAAAGCTAGAAGATCCTGCACAGATGTGATATAGACTCTAGGAGAACACAAATGCCAGTCCAGGGTACTGTATCCAGCAAAATTCTCATTACCATAAATGGAGAAATCGAGATATTCTATGACAAAACAAAATTTACACAATATCTTTCCATAAATCCAATCCTAAAAAGGATAAGAAATGGAAAACTTCAACACAAGGAGAAAACTGCACCCTAGAAAAAGCAAGAAAGTAATCTTCTTTCAACAAACCCAAGATAGCCACACAAACATATTCTACCTCTAAAAACAAAAAAATAACAGTAAACTTCATTAACTATTTCTTAATATCTGTTAACATCAATGGACTCAATTCCCCAGTAAAAATATATAGACTCAAAGACTGGATACTTAAGGAGGACTCAGAATTTTCTGCATAGAGGAAAACCACCTCAGTAACAAAGACAAATGCTACCTCAGAGTAAAAGGTTTGAAAAAAAAGTCTAAGCAAATGGTCCCAAGAAAAGAGCTGGAGTAGTCATTCTAAAATTTAATAAAATCAATTTTAACCAAGTTATCAAAAAAGATAAGGAAAGAAACTTTATACTCATCAAAGGAAAAATCTACCGAGATGAACTCTCAATTCTGAACAACTGTTCTCAAAATGTAGGGGTACCCACACTCATAAAAGAAAGTTTTCTAAACTCACAGCATACATTGCACCACACACAATAAGAGTGGGAGACTTCAACATCCCATTCTCATCAATGGACAGGTCAAGGAAACGAAAACTAAACAGAGACATGGTCAAAATAACAGAAGTTATGAACCAAATGAATTTAGCAGATATCTTTAGAACATTTCATCCTAGAACAAAAGATTATAACTGCTACTCAGCACCTCCTGGTACCTTCTCCAAAATTGACCACATAATCAATCAGAAAAAAGGCCTCAACAATATGAGAAGATTAAAATAATCATGTGCATCCTATGAGATCACAAAGGACTAATGCTGGTCTTCAATAACAAAACAAAACAAAAGAAAAATACAAACAACAACTACAACAAGAAATAGAAAACCCACATACAATTGGAAGCTGAACAACACTCTACTCAATGATCACTTTGTCTAGGAAGGAATAAAGGAAGTAACTAAAGACTTTTTAGAATGTAATGCAAATGAAGGCACAACATACACAAACTTGTGGGATACAATGAAAGCAGTGCAAAGAGAAAAACTCATAGTTCTGAGTGCCTCCAAAGAGAAAATGGAGAGAGCAAACACTAAGAGCTTGATAGCACACCTGAAAGTTTTAGAACAAAAAGAAACAAATACACCAAAAAGGAGTGGGCAGAAGGAAATAATATAACTCAGATCTGAAATCCACCAAGAAAAACAAAAAGAACTATATAATGAATCGATAAAACCAGGAGCTGTTTCTTTGTAAAATTTAACAAGATAGATAAAACCTTAACTATAGTCCTTTTCTCAACCAAAGAGAAAATCTAAAAGGATATTATTGTCTATATTGTTGCTTACTCTCATTGATCTGTAATGGTAAATGATATTAGTAAACATACTTATGTGTAATTATTGTGTCTCAGTATTCAATATACTTTATTGATACATGAAATTTTCATTTTTGCCACTTTCTTTAAATGTGATGAAACTGTGCAGTAATATAATTGGATAGTCAGCCAGAATTCCAGTAAAAGGAGAAATATTGTTCTCTTAGATATAGGCATTTAAAATAATAGGCCCTTTAAAGTTGCAGGAAGAATGAAGAGGTCTGAAGCCTTTAGTGAATCAACAAAGAGCTCTAATGCTACATAGAATGCCAATAATATCAAAACCAGAGGAATGTAGCATGCAATACAAAGGCATTATATAAAGCTATATCTGGAGTAGGAAATGATGAAACACAATTCTGTGATAATGCTGACATCAAAGAGTCCAGATAATTTTGAAAAATTTAATCTATAATCCTAAATATAAGTATATTTAAAATAATACTTTATGTATCACTTGTTATAGTATGGTTTATTCTTATGTGGTAACATACTTTTATCTCACCATCTGTCATGGTTTGAATATGCTTGGCCCATTGGAAATGGTACCATTAGGAGGTAAGGCCTTGCTGGAGTAGGCATGGCCTTGTTTAAAGAAGCATGTCATTGTGCAGGCAGGCTCAGATGACCACTAATTTTCAGGACCATCTAATACAGAAGAGCCAGTCTCCTCCTCACTGCATTTGGAACAAGATGTGGAGCTCTTGGCTCTTCCAGTACCAGGACAGCCTGCATGATGCCAAGCTTCCCGCTATGATGATAACTGACTGAACCTCTGAAACTATGACCCAGCAACAAATAAATGTTTGTCTTTATAAGAGTTAACTAATTCATGTTTCTTTACAGCAATGACAACCCTATTTTAGACACCATCCCAACTACTCAGGAGAAAATAAAATATATAGTTCACCTTTACTCACAGTGAAACACAAATTGCAACGCAGTTCAAAGAAAATTGGTCACATATTTTGTTTTACTTTATAAAATTGTAACTAAAACAACAATAACATTTTTAAAAGCTTAAACCTAAACAGGATTTAAGAAAGTCCACATTGTGGGAAGCTTACAAGTTGCCAATATATTGTGCAAATAAGTAAATATAGGTAAAGGTTCTGATCCTAAAGTCCTAGTCCCCAGTTGGTTCTTGGTACATCAATAAAGATGTTATCAGCCAATAAGCTTGGCAGAATAAGCAGGACTTCTAGGTCCCTGCAGGAGAGCTAACAGATGCAAGGGAGAGAATAGTAGTTTTACCATGCTTCAGAGGGAGTAAAGGTGACCAGCCATTGGAGATCTCCGGCACAGTGACCATATGCCACTTCCTCAGGTGGGAGATATTAGAAGCATCTAACCATTGAGTCATAAGGCAGGTTGAAATTTATATTAAAGTATGGGCATTTCTTCCTTAAATCTGAGGGAACCTGTTTGGGGCTGGTAGCAAGGTCTGTCCAGATCTTAAAGTGGGAAAGCAAACTACATGCAACAAATAGACACACAATGTGGAAGGGGAGAATTCAATTTTAATTTAGGAAATTTCTTGGACTGATAACAGGCATGCATGCGCATGCAAATGCACACACACACACACACACACACACACACAAAAAAAAAAAAAAAAAAAAAAAAAAACCAGAGTATAAAAGGGAGCACTGGTTTCTCATTGAGCAGTGTTGAATCATAGCTCCAGATCATTTAACTGGAACAAAGAAACACAGGGAGAGCCTTAGCTCAAAGACAATGGTAGCTTCTATTATCCAGTCAAGCAGTTATTAGGAGGAGGCTAATAAGAGACAAAGAGTAAAACTGCTTGCTTCCTACAAGCAGGTAATCAAAGGATAAATTTTTAAATATCGATTTTTTTTAAGGATAAAAGGGAATACAGATTTTTGCCGGAGCTATGAGTAGATTTCTCCTGTGGTTTGGAATTAATACAAAGACCTTAAGTTGAGAAGCAAAGAGGCAGTTGGTAGACATAGCAAGCAATAAGCTCCATAGAAGAAAGGTGAGGGAAAGAATGAATAAATGCCTTACAGACATATAAAATCTTGCCAAGAGAGTTTCTCAGGATATTTGAGCATGGTCTATTCATGGGATTTCTGGGATATATTTGCTCATCCCCACTTTATCTTCTATTAGTTTCAGTATATCTGGTTTTATGTGGAGATTTTTGATATACTTGAACTTGGGCTTTTGCACAAGAATGGGCCGATTCTTATTCTTATTCAAATGCTTGATTAGTATCACACAAAGGTATTTTATATTATTTGTGCCTATTTTGAAGGGTGTTGTTTTCCTATTTTTATTCTCAGCCTGTTTATCCTTTGAACAGATGAAGGCTACTGATTTGTTTAAGTTAATTTTATACCCAGGCACTTTGCTGAAGTTGTTTATCAGCAAACAACTTTTTGGTGGAATACTGGGGGTGACCAAATTATACTATCTTATCAGTGCAAATAGTGATATTTTGACTTCTTCCTTTCCAATTTGTATCCCTTTGACCTCCTTTTGTTGTTTAATTGCTCTGGCTAGGACTTCAAGAACTACATTGAATAGGTAGGGAGAGAGTAGGCAGCATTGTCTAGTCTCTGATTTTAGTTGGATTGATTCAACTTTCTCTCTATTTATTTGATGTTGGGTACAGGTTTTCTATATAATGTTTTTATTATATTTAGGTATGGGCCCTGAATTCCTGATCTATAGTGGATTTCATTGATGGATTTACATATATTGAACCATCCATGCATCCGTGGAGTGAAGCCTCCTTGATCATGAAGGATGATGATTTTAATGTGTTCTTGGATTCAATTTTCAACAATTTTATTGAGGATTTTTGCATCAGTATTCACAAGGAAATTGGTCTAAAGCTACTTTTTTATTGTTAGGAGTTTGTACAGTTTAGGTACAAGCATAACTGTGGGTTCATAGAACAAATTGGGTAGCGTTCTCTTTGTTTCCATGGTGTGGAAGAGTTTGAAGAGTATTGTTATTAGTTCTTCTTTAAAGGTCTAATAAAATTCAGCACTACACCTATTTTGTCCTGAGATTTCTTTTTTCCTCTTCCTCCTTCTTTGAGCGTGCTTTCCCAACCCCCACCCACTCCCTCACTCCTCCCGACCCGACCCTGGCATTCCTCTACAATGGGGCATTGGGCATTCAAAGGAACAAGGACCTCTCCTCCCGTTGATGTCTGACAAGGTCATCCTTTGCTACAGATATAGCAGGAGTCATTGACCACTCCATGTATAATCTTGGGTTGGTGATTTCATCCCTGGGAGCTCTGGGGTGTTCAGGTGCTTGATATTGTTGTTTTTTCTATGGAGGTTGCAAACCCCTTCAGCTCCTTCAGTCCTTTCTCTGACTCCTATATTGGGGACCCCATTCTCAGTAAAAGTGTTGGCTGCAAGTATTTGCCTCTGTATTTGTCAGTCTCTGGCAGAGTCTCTCAGATGACACTAGATCAGGCTCCTGTCAGCATGCACTTCTTGGCATCTACAATAGTATCTGGGTTTGGTGACTCTATATGGGATGAATTCCCAGATGGGGCAGTCTCTGGTCCATATTTTGTCTCTGTATTTCCTTCTCTGAGTATTTTCCTCCCCCTTCTAAGAATGACTGAAGCATCCACACTTGATCTTCCTTCTTCAGCTACCTGTATTCTATAAATTGTTTCTTGGTTATACTGAGCTTTTGGACTAATATCCAGTTATCAGTGAGTGCATACCTATTGTGTCCTTTTGTGATTGGGTTACCTCACTCAGGATGATATTTTCTAGTTCCATCAATTTGCCTATGGATATCATGAAGGCAATAAATCTAATAGCTGTATAGTTCTCCATTACGTGAATATACCCCATTTTCTGTATCTATTCCTCCATTGAAGAACATCTGGGTTCTTTCTAGCTTCTGGATATTATAAATAAAACTGATATGAGCACAGTGGAACATGTGTCCTTATTATATGTTGAGGCATATTTTGAGTATATGCCAGGGGTGTTATTCCTAGGTCCACAGATAGCAATATGTTTAATTATATGAGGAACTGCTAGACTGATTTCCTCTGTGGTTAAAGGAGCTTACAATTACACTAAAAATGGAGCAGTGTTCCTCTTTCTCCACATCCTAGCCACCATCTGCTGTCAACTGAGTTTTTATTCTGAGCCATTCTGATTGGTAGGAGGTAGAATCTCAGGGTTATTTTGATTTGAATCCTTAATTATGCTGGTTGTTGAACATTTCTTTTGGTGCTTCTCAGTCATTTGATATTTACCAGTTGAGAATTCTTTGTTTAGTTTTGTACCCCATTTTTCAATAGGGTTATTTGATTCTCTTCAGTTAACTTTTTGAGTTCCTTGTATATATTGGATATTAGCGCATTATTAGATATAGAAAGGGAACTTGGAAAATGAGTTTTCTGGTGCAATTTTTGGGGTCACTTAAGTATACTATCATATCATCTGCAAATATTATTTTGACTTCTTCCTTTCCAATATTTATCCTTTTTATATCCATTTGTTGTCTAATTGCTCTGGCTAAGACTTCCAGTACTATATTGAATAGGAATGGAGAGAGTGGTCAGCCTTGTCGAGTTCCAGATTTTTAGGGTATCTTCAAGTTTCTGTCCATTTAGTATGATGTTGGCCACTGGTTTACTGTATGTTGCTTTTACTACATTTAGATATGAGCCTTGCATTCCTGATCTTTCTAAGTCTTTTAACATGAAGGGATGCTGAGTTTTGTCAAATGCTTTCTCAGCATCTAATGATATGATCATGTGCTTTGGTTTTTTTTTCTTTAAATTTGTTTATATAGTGCATTATGTTGATGGATTTCTGTATACTGAATCATTTCTGAATACCATGGATGAATTCCTGAATACCTTGATCATGTGATTAATTGGTTTGATGTGTCCTTGAATTCAATTTGAGAGAATGGTATTTACTACATTTGTATTGATATTCCTGGGGCAACTTGTTCTTTGTAGAGTTTTTGTGTGGTTTAGGAATAAGCATAATTGTGACTTCAAAGGACAATTTGTATAGTGTTCTGTTTTTTGATTTTGGGGGATAGTTTGAAGAGTATTGGTATTACGTTTTCTTTGAAGGTCTGATAGAATTCAGCACTAAACTTCTGATCCTGGGCTTTTTTGATAGGGAGACTTTTAATGACTGCTTCTATTCCTTTAGGCATTATGGGACTGTTAAAATGGTTGATCTGATCCTCATCTAATTTCTGTAATACAAAATACATTAAAAAGTGAATTGTTACTGCTGTGCCATTATTGGAAGCATGTGCTTCTTTTTCCAGGCATGTTACAGTATTCACAGGTAGATGAGATTGATGTGGATATTTTTCCTCCCATTATGTGCATAGCCCCTTTCATGACTATGAGTGCTAGTCATTATGATGAATTTCCAGTTGAGTACAAACTAGATTTCTCTATGTTCTCTATGTCAAGTTTATGTCGTCTTCAGATTAGGTTACTGTAAAAGTGGAACTAATTGCAGTGGTTAATCTATAATACAAATGAAATTTTGACAAAATAAAAATTTTGGCAAGAAAAATAATCTCCTGATCTTTAAAAGACATTTCTTGAGCATTTTATTCATTGTTGTGTTCTGGTCTGCAACTTCCCTGAATCAGTATGGGGTAGCCCAAAATGAGCATTTAATTTTTCTCATCTGTATTATGTTATATTTTATTTTTTCAGTAAAAGGCTGTCACTTTCTTGCTGTGAGTTGTAAGTTTCAAACATAAGACATATGAAATGTGCTAAGAAATTTTAAGATTTTTTTTTTTAATGTTGGGGACTATATCAATACCAGCCTTAATTGATCTCTTGTATCGTGGGTACTCTTTTTTCATGATTACAACCACTTGCAGAAATGTTGAATTGTATTATTGTATACAATAATGCTATGCATTTCTTTTACCTTGGATGTTAGATAACAGATTAGACTAATAGAGAGAAATAAAGACATCTAATAGAGAAAAATAAGACCAGAAGTACTTCGATGCAGGTCATTTATTATACATGAAAAGCAACAAAATTCAAACCAGAATTTTATCGATATATACAAGTAGATAGTAATATATTCATATAAGTTTAAAGCTTTAAATTATGACTTTTCTTTTCTCAGTTTTGTTCTTTGCATCTAAAGTTATCTACAAAAGAATAGAGTCATATTTCAATTGTGTTGTTTGATCTGTCAGCACTAAGTCATTTTCTTAAAGACAGTATTCTCAGAGTCAAGGAAAAAAAATGCAACTTCAAAGTACTAAATCTCATTTCTCTCTTTAAATATGATAACATTTTCAAAGGTGAGAGAAAGCTGCCTTGAAGCTAAGAACTGATTTTTATGCTGTAACTTTTTATTTCATTTGAACTTGATGTGAAATAGACAAGCACACAAGACATCAAGGATGGCTGGCCTAGTTTGTTACAGTGACATATTTTAGATGTCAGAACTGTGAAACTATTGCTAATCAGAAATGTTAATATCTTATAGCATTTATTGAATGCCTAGTTTATTAAACAGTATTAACCAAAGCACTGGATACAAAAAATCTCACAGAGTAAATCTATTAAAGTTTTTTTGGGTGATGTTGAGAAATATCCTCCATAGACTTGAACATTTGGTACCCAGATGGTGACATTATTTAGGGGAGGATGTACAAGCATCTTTTGAGGATGTATATCACTGGTGGAGGTCACTAAGGGTTTATGGCCTTTCACTATTTCTTGTGATTCCTTTTTACTTCAAACTCATGAATGAAAATCTTACTAATAATCTTCCTGTTCTTTCTGTCTTTGTTCTTCTTGATGTTGACATATCATCTCCAGTAATAAGTACTCTATCACAGTAGATTCAAGTTAAAATACATTTTAAAAAATTGTTCAAGTTGCTTTCAGGAGGAACATTTTTGACAGTAACAGAAAAGTATGTAGAAAAATCTGTATCAGGAAAATTGGGCTGTTTCTTCACAAAACCTGATTATGTTACTTTTTGGAGTTATGTAGACAGATTTGGAAGATTATGCTAGACAGTTGGATTTTCTCATGTGAGTCGGGTACACAACAGTGAAGAAAACAGTGCAAACAGTTGAGATTTAGCTCATGAAGTTTCAGAAGTGATCAAGCTAATGTCAGCAAGCATGAAATAGTCTATTAATATGCTATATAACCCCAATAATGCCTATATTCTGCCAATGTTTGGAGAATTTGCTAAGATTGAATTTAAAGGTACAAACTAATTTCTTTGGTGTAGACAGCACATTTCAAGATATCATAACATTGAATTAGTGTTAAGGTTATTTATAATTACTTTTATGTAAGTTTACAATGCAAAGGGGAAACAATTGGGAAAGAAATGAAAAACATACTAAATTTAGAGGTTAACGAGCCTGGAAAACTTAATGTTGCAGTCAAGCTGTTTGTTTATAAACAGGCAGAAATTTCTATAGAAATTATCAATATCATGTGTGGGGAGAAACAGGAGAGAGGCTCAGAGGACTGGGAAAATGAATAAAAATTTGCAGCTGCCAATGACTGGGGGATGGGAGCAATCTGTAAGAAGTCACAGATACATGGGATTAGGGAGGTTTCCTGGAATCAATGAGAGTGACCTTGGCTAAGATTCCTAACAGTGGGAACATGGAACCTGATGAGACCACCTCCTGTATACACAGAGTATCCCCAGTGAAGGGATAAAGACAATCCCCCATCTGTTGTTGTAAAAATATAAAAAATTAAAAAAGTTTTGGTTGTCTTTTATCCCCCTGGTCTGACACCTCAGTGCCACAAGATATCTGCTAGATATCTTGGATTAAACACATCCCTACTCCACAGCGGCCCACTGTCTCCTGCCACTGCACACTTTGCCACACTAAAATAGTCACATAAAAGAACACACAACACAATAATCTTTGACCCAATTGGTAAGATACAATTGCCCACCAAACATACAAAGCCCAGTACCATCCATCCCTTAAAAACATTTGTAACAACCTGTAAAGGTACAAAGTGGAATCTTCACGTCAGCTGCCATTGTCCAGCCACGGCTTTCTCTCTCTCTCTCTCTCTCTCTCTCTCTCTCTCTCTCTCTCTCTCTCTCTCTCTCTCTCTCTCTCTCTGTCTCTTCTCATCCATTCCAGTGTACTCCTCTTCCTTCAAACTTCTCTCCAGCCCATGCTTCCTTCTCCTCCAATGACAGGCCTCCTTCTATCCTGTACCTGCCCCTCACCTGCATTTTACAAATCCAATGGGGAGAAGGTTCTGGTGAAGTCACCTGATTCCTGAGTAGTTACTAGGCAGCTGTCCTAGAGGCAGTGCAATTAGCATCAAAATACAGATAACTCCAGGGCAAACCACAACAACCACCCAAAATGTTTCCTGTCTAAAAGAAATGCAAGGACAAAGATGGAGCAGAAACTGAAGGAATGGTCAATTAGTGAACAATATTAAAACCCATCTCATGGGTAAGTGCCAATCCCTGACATTATTGATAATCTATTATTGTTGCACACAGGATCCTGGTATAACTGTTCTCTTAGGTGCATCAACCAGCAGCTGACTGAAAGAGATGCTGATAGCTACAGCCGAATATTGGACTGAGATTGGAACCTCTTATGAAACAGTTGGGGGAAGGATTGAAGGCCCTCAAGGGGATAGGAACCTCACAGAAAGACCGACAGAGTCAACTAATCTACACCACTGGGAACTCTCAGAAAGTGAGCCATCAACTCAAGAACATACATGGGCTGGAACATGGCCCCAGCACATATGTAGCACATGTGCAGCTCATTTTCTATGTTGGTCCTTCAAGAACTGGAATGCAGGCTCACCGAAAAGCTGTAGCCTGAATGTGGTATCTACTCCCCTAGAGGGCTGCCTTGTCTGGCCTCATTGGGAGAGGATGTGCCTAATCTGGCAGAGAATCATTATGCTAGGATCGGGGATACCCAGGGATTGTCCATCCTCTCAGAGAAGGGATAGGGCCAAGGGAAGGTACTCTGTGAAACGTGGCCAGGAAGGGGTCAGTGTTTGGAATGTAAATTAAATAAATAAATAATAAATAAACAAATAAATAAAATTTTAAAATAATAAAACAAAAACAAGCAAACTAAACAAACCAAACAAGCAACAACAACAAATAAGTTACCCTGCAGAATATAACGATATAAAATATATTCTGAGGTTAAGATCCCACCCAGCTAAGCCTTCAGATTCTGTAAAAAAGTCTGATTAGGTTGCATGATCCTAGAAATAAATTGCCTAGGAACTGTATTCACTCACTTCAGAAGCAGCTGTAATCCGAGTGAGCATCAGGATTTTATAGTGTACATGGTACTAACTTAAAGGACAAGAGAGGTGCAAGACTGGTAGCACCACGAATTCTTCTTATGCAGTTTCAGATAGTGGCTAAGGCCAAGCAATGTCACATGATTGGACTTTTTGGAAAACTGACACTGAGAAGACATTGTGTGGAACTGTGAGATGAAATATGGGTTGTAAAGGGGAGAAAGGAGTTAGAGATATCAGATATGGAAGACATCTTCCAAGAATAGCTGCATACAGAGACTGGAAACAGCCTAAGGGAGAGCTGTACATTTCAGGCAACAATGCTAGAAGGGCTGAGATATTCAAACCTTTTAAAACTGGAGTTCTAGTTGTAATACATGTATCTACAGTATTTGGAATTTTTTATCCTGGGCTTTAGTCTTCCTATGACCAAATCTCTCCTCCTTCATATTATTTGAATTTTCTTGCAAAAGAGATGAATTTTCCATGCCAATGTATATTGGAAGCATAGAATTTGATTTCAGTAATAGGGTCACAGTTAAGATGTTGCTGTAATTTTCAGGAGAGGTTTGACCAAACTTTTGAGCACTGCTAAGACTGCTCAAAATTGTTCATCAAAACTTTTTGGTTTTGTGTTTGTTTTGTTTTGCTTTGCCTTTGTTTTTTGAATTGGACTTAATGTGTTTGGAATCATGAGGTGAACATGTACCTACTTGTGGAATGTTGTGGCTTGAGTGAGAGTTGTTCCTTATTTAGTTCCATATATTTGGATGTTTGATCTCCACTTGGTGACACGGGTGGAGAATATGTAATCCTACTAAACAAAGCTTTGAAGTCACTACAGACAGCCTTTGAAGGTTAATAGCCTCACCATATTTCTGGTTTTCAATTACACTTTTCTGCTGGATGGAATGTGCTGAATGTGTAAATCATTCCCTGTTTCTCTGCTTCTATGCCTTCCCTGCCTCTTGCCATGTCTGCCTAGTCACAATATATTGCATCATTCTGGACCTGTAACTCCAGTGTTTCCTTTATGCCTGTGTTTCCTCTCATCAGAGTATTTAAGCATAAAACCAGAAGACTAACCAGAACATCTATTTGGAGAAATGATGGATGAGTATGGGAAGTCAACTAAACAAAAGTGTATGTAAAGGACATAAGGAAAGCTAGTATCTTGTGAGCCATTTAAAAGTACATAAATCCAAACACTATCTGATTGGACTTAGACCCCACTCCATGAGATGGAAGACATTCCTGACACTACTCAAGTATCCCCGAACTTGAAACTAAACAGATCATGGACATTGGAAGACCAATCACAACTAAAATGAACTGGAAGGGCCGTCCCTTTGATGACTAGATTTCAAAGTTCTATGTGGAACTATTAAAACAGCTGAGGGTAAAAAAAGATGCCAATGATAGAACTCAACTCCAAAATCAGGAAATTACGATACCAGCCTGACATATAACCATGTTGATAGAAACAATAAAGAAGTGGAAGAAAAAAAGTATCCAAGAACTAGAACACACTGGAAAATGACGGAAAATGTAATGTCCAAGGCAAGATCCATATATTGCAATCAGGAACAGGAGTACTCTGAAGTTGCATGCCCCGGAACTATACAGGAATATCAATATCTATTGATATTGCTTTATCAATAGAACTGAATTTGGAGAATTTCAGAGTTTCACAGACAACCTTGATACCTGAGTAATAGAGCAAGATGATTGTGGTACCAGCAACAATGTAATTGGACCTGCATCCTGCTTCACTAGAGGGGACATATATTGTATTGCAAATTGGGCCAAACACCTATGGCTAGAGAGAGGGCAAGTCCTTCAGCAAAGCTGTATCTACTCTCTAGCTATATTTGTAGAGTACAAAATAGTACTCTAAATATTTACGTCTACATCTAAATGATGGACAAATTATGACTCTTGTTCTTAATCATAAAATCTCTTTTGTTTCCCTCATGTTTGGTGGTGAAGACAAGGACATGTGCATACTCATGTTTCTTATAATAATTCTTAGTTCTGTTCAGTCTTGAATAAGGCATTTATATTGTTCTCTCTCATGTCCAGAAAATGATGCAGAGTGGGACGAAACATGTAAGAGCCAGAGGATATGGTAAAATGATAAAAACGTCCATGATCAAGACAACATCCACCCATGACAATTGAGAATGGACACAGATTTCATTTACTTGCATTGGATCTACCCAAGAATTGCCTTATCAAGAGAACTGAATTTGGAAAGTTTCAGAGTTTCTCAAACTTCAATATATAATTATCATCTATACATAGATTCTGGGTAGTATATGCCTTCAGTTTTTACTTCAGTTTTCTAACTATTGGTGAACTCATACAACTCCAGTGAATAATTCTGTACTCTAAGAGCCTTGGGTATAATCAACAGGGCACAAAATAATTTTTACAGATGAAATACAAGAATGTGTTTTGAATACTTTTAGTGGCACATGAATATAAAATTTTATAGGGAGAAAAGAGTAAGGTAGTAAGTACAAAAAAAATATGAGGCTTAGAAAGAAAGGAGTAAATGTCAGGACTTACATACTTACATGAAATAATCAGATGTAAATTTAGGTAATATTTAAACATATTTAAAATGACAAACTAATAATAGGGAAAATATATTTTTTCTATTCACATTTGCTTCTACTAAGAATTTTAATAAAAAATTCATATATTTTTCTTATTTCTTAATTAAAATTCAGACTCCATTGTACTCCACAGATTTCTGTGGTATTTTAATTCATTATATTTTATGCAATTTAGAATACATTAAAATATTCATAATTTATAAAGATTCATTATTTTACTGACTATATGACAATCATGAGTGAAATATAAATAATTTGGAACTGTATTTTGCAGCCAGTATGGAACTTGAAAACTTATGCTATGTATAAGTTTAAATTTTCTGATGAAATACCAGAGTGTGTTTTGAATTCTTTTAGTGGCACATATATATTCAACTTTAGATTGTATTTTTGGTTTCTTAACTATAAAAGCATAATGAAATACATGTATCGGCTCATACACATTAAATGTATGAAATGTGTGGTATATGAGTTATAACAATAAAAATATTTCAAAGGAAACTTAAGAATGCAATAAATATATATGCCAGGATTTTACAAGAATTAACACTGAATATCAAATCCATGGAGTGAGAACTGAAACGCATATATAAGTAAATGTGGAACCGATATCTGAATTTTCTTTCTACTTACTTCCAAATTCTTTAACTCAGTTTGACCAACTAAAACTGAATTAAAGACATATTTATACCTGGTGACAATGCTCTTTTGTGTCACTGTTGAGCCAATGGTTGAAACCTAATCTATGGAGATACCGCTTGTGGTAAAATATTGTATATGGGCCTGTAATTTCAACTAGAAAACATTTCCAGTCACTTAAACGTACTCAAATTTTATATTCTTATCAAAGTGAAGCTGATTCTGCCTTCAAGTCTCCTGTCAAGTTTTTGAAGTGATACTTCTGAGAAATGCAGGCATTATTAAATAACTTCAAGATAACAGTATGAAATGTGTTTCTACACAAAGAAATGCACAACTAGATTTCTGTGCAATCAAAGTACTAAGTAAGTACAATAAAATCAAAATCTCATTAGGGCCAAATCTACATTTCCCCCATCTCCAAAGACTCAGACCATTGCGGAGGAGAGGACAGAAATACTTTAAGAGCTACAAGTTGGTGAGGACCATTGCAAAATTGTACCTTCTGATATGTCAGGGCATTCACCCATAAACGCACTAATAAAAAGCAGCTGTGGTAGCCTGAAAGATTGCATGTTGTTAACCCAGTAAGCACTAAGAGGAAAAGGTCTCAGAGGCTGTACTCGGAGCTAAGAAACTATTGGCAGTTGCTGGCAAATGGAGGCAGCTTTTATCAGGGATGTATCGGGTGGGTTGCTCATATTCAGGTGGATTCCCACATACTAATGCCAATTTAGGGATTGTTAATTGGATTCAGTAAGTTAGAGAAAATGGGAGGAGAAGGAAGGGGAAATAGAAGAGAAGGAGGAGAAGGAAGTAGAAAAGAAGAGAAGGAGGAGAAGGACAAGGATAGGGACATAAATTTGGGAGGGGTGCGTAGTGGTGGTGTTGGGAAGGTCAGGAAGAGTAAAGAGAAAAGTATCATACTCAAGAGTCTATGAAGTTATATTTGTGTATAATGTTTGCCTCAATACATAGTGTCTACTTACATTTAGAAAAGAAATTTAAAGGAAGAAAAAATAATATACAACATTGAAAAATAAAATGGTCAAATTTGGTTTTGTCAATTTTTGAAGGTCAACCTTTAGTGATCAAGAAGGACTCCTTTGAATGTAGTTTCGAAGTAAAGTTGGCTAAAGACAGAAGAGTTTAAGGAGTAGACAAGCATAGAGTTCTTCAGCTAACACAAGAAATGGCCATATATGGGCACTGAATACTCACTTGGCTAAAGTTGAAATTCCATTAAAAGAATAAGACTGACTCCTGAATACAATGAAATAAAGAAAGTGGGTGACAGGAAGCTAAAGCTATTGGCAGCATTTTGGTCTAGACACCAGCAGGTTAATAGACCAACATTTTGCCTAGTTTGAAGGCCATTAAGAAGATCCTGGCAAGCTTTGGCATTATGGAATATTAAGATCAGCTCACATAAATCACATTATGCAGCTACTGTAAAGTTTGACTACATGTTCTCAGTGGAGCAGAGAGTCCTGTTTGCTGTCCTATCCAGCATTGCACCTCTTGCTCTGTGACCTGCAATCCCACAACACTGGACAGGAAGACAAGAAGGAATCTGAGAATAATAGCACGGAGTGGGCGTGGCATGAAAACATTGACAGTATAGGTTTAAAAAAAATAACAAATGAAGCAAAAGCTCAAAACCACACATGCTTAAATGAGAGGAATAAGGAATCTAAATTCTTGATTAGATAAACAGTGACCAATGCTGAGGGGAGAGTAACGGGGCATGGCTGGCATTGTATATTTTTATATTAAGATATATGCACATGACATTTTGTATGGAAATGAGGGTATACACAGGGGTTATTGTCAAAATATTTTAACAGCTGGTGCCACACTGACTCAAACTGGGTGATGTAGACTACCTGCTGTGCAGACATCTGGACTCTGAATTTGGACTGAAGGCAAATCTTGAGGGTAAGGGACAGGACAATTAATAATATAAGGTTATCAGGATGTTTAAGTTTTTCAGTGGTTAAAACACAGATGTAGAAAATAAAAGAACTCAAATATTAGCCACAAATAAAATTGTATCAGTGGACTTTCTTAAAATTCTATAAAATTATAATCATTTTGATTATAATCACTGTTAAAGAATACATTAGGAAACAATATTTTGAGAACTATCTATCCATATGAATGGGTCACTTACCTGAACTATGCCATAATTGTGTATTATAAACATATACTACATTATAATACATCTGACTTTGAAATTATTTACATGCATCAATAGAAGATAAAGTTTCTTAGTTTGGCAATGAATATTGCTTTTCTCATTTTCATTCATGGCATGACAAATAATTTCTGCATGTATTAGTGATCTGGGCACCATATATTGGGATGAATACATTTTTTCAAGTATGTCTATTGTTCTGCTTAAATTCATTATGCATGAGACAACTCTTACATCAGAGCAATTGTGTTTCCTTATTGCCAGGGCACTCCATTCATCTTAAGTGGTCCATAAACATAAGCAATTTTAAAATACTGAAAAATGTACACTTTGATTTTATAATTAATTCTATTTTTATGTGGATGTGTATATTACTGAGTAGAGCTATGTGAACTATATGGGTATATGAGTCCGGAAGGCATGTCATATTGTCTGGAACTGTAAAAGGAAAATAGGTGAAAGCTAGACTGTTTGTTCTGGGAACAGGACACAGGCTCTTTGAAAGAGTAGCAAACTGACTGAACTGCTGGGCCATCTCTCCAGCCACTCTTCCTGCTCCTACCTCACAATAGTTTACTTTAGCTTCCGGTTGCTTCCTGTGCCTGGAGCTGGCCCAGTCCCACAGCAGTCTGTACCCAAATCATGAGGGTGGGTGGGAGAGCTGAACTCCCAGAAGTGCAGAAAATTCTGAAATCAGGGGAGAACACCACTTCTGCTCACATTGCTGGCCCAAGATGACCCACCTCTGTCGCCTCTGTCTCTGTCCTGCAGAAAGGAGCGACACCACAATGTTCTTCTCAAAGCAGTTTATTCAGGAACCTTTCTTTCTGCATGCAAGCAGCAATCTCTCTTTTCTTTTCTTCTCCCTTTCTCCTCCCCGCCCCCACCCCGAGCACACTCCCCTATATCCTCCCTCAACTCTGCCTCCTCAGTCTGGACTGCGTAATCCCAGTTCATAGGTCCACGTCACACGGCCTGATCTTGCGTCATGGTGCGCCTGCACAGCTCTCACAATGGACATGGCTAGTTTCAGGTATGTGAGGAAGTCAGGTGCTAGTCATGAGACTTAACTGCAGGCCCAGGCGCCATCTTGGGACTGCCGCCACACCCGCTCTCCACATCCTTTGTGACTGTATAGCTCAGAATGGCTCCCTACACACCTTGATCCCCCAGAATACAGGAACCCAGGAGCAGTCTGAGACAGGATACTTTTGGTTTCTGTCTTCACCTGAAACTGACTGTCTGACGCATCTCACTATACCCAGATATGTCTAGGAGAAAGCAGGTCTCCAGGAATGCTGACACACAGACTTACAGGAGGGTCAAGCCACTGTCAGAGACAGCAAGACTAGCTAACAACAGAGATAAACAAATGTCAAGATGCAAGCACAGGAATCTAAGCAACAGAAACCAAGACTACTCGGCATGAGAGCCCATTTCTCCCATCAAGACTAATACTGGATATGCCAACACACCTGAAAAGCAAGATTTGATTTAAAAATCAAATCTCATGATGATGGTAGAGGACTTTAAGTAAAAAGAAAACATAAATAACTCCTTTAAAGAAACACAGGACAACACAAATAAAGAAGTAAAAGCCTTTAAAGAGGAAACAAAAATCTATAACGAAATACAGGAAAACAGCAAAACAGGTGAACGAGTTGAACAAAATCATTCATCATCTAAAACAGGAAATAGAAACAATAAAAAAATCACAAAGTGAGATAACCCTGGAGAAAGGAAACCTAGGAAAGGGATTAGAGGTCGTAGACTTAATCATCACCAACAGAATACAAGAGATAGAAGAAAGAATCATAAGGACAGAAGATACCATAGAAAATCTTGATACAATCATCAGAGAAAATGTAAAATGTAAAAAGCTCCTAAGCCAAAAGATCCAGAAAATACAGGACACAATAAGATCAAACCTAACGATAATAGGTATAGAGGAAAGCAAAGATTCCCAACTTAGAGGGCCAGTAAATATCTTCAACAATATTATAGAAAAAAAATTATCTAACCTGAAGAGTTGCCCATAAACATACAAGAAGCCTACAGAACTCGAAATAAATCAGACTAGAAGAGAAATTACTCCTGTTACAAAATAGTCAAAACACCAAATGTACAAAACAAAGAAACAATATTAAAAACAGTAAGGTTATATGGTCAAGTAACATTGAAGGCAGACTTATCAGAATTATTACAGACTTCTCCCCAGAGACAATGAAAGCCAGAAGGTCCTGCCCAGATGTCATACAGACTCTAAGAGAACACAAATGCCAGCCCAGACTACTATATCCAGAAAAACTCTCAATTAACAAAAACAGAAAAACCAAGATATTCCATGAAAAATCCAAATTTACAAAATATCTTTCCACAAAGCCCTACAAAGGATAATAAATGGAAAATTGGTGTACAAGGAGGGAAACTACACCATAGAAAACGCAAGAAAGTAATATATCTCCAACAAACTAAAAAGAGGAAAGCCACACAAACATAATTCAACGTCTAATGACAAAAATAACAGGAAACAACTGTCACTGTTCCTTAAAATACCTTAACACCGAAGGACTCAATTCTCCCAATAAAAAGACATAGACTAATAAACTGAATATGTAAAGAGGACACTGCATTTTGATACATACAAAAAACACACCTCGGTGACAAAGACAGAGACTACCGCAGAGTAAAAGGCTAGAAAACAACTTTCCAAGAAACTGGTACCAAGAAACAAGCAGGAGTAGCCATTCTTAATTTTTTTCTTTTTTTTTTTCCATCTTTATTAACTTGAGTATTTCTTATTTACATTTCCATTGTTATTCCCTTTCCCAGTTTCCAGGCAAACATCCCCCTAACCCCTTCCCTTCTCCTTCTCTATTGGTGTTCCCCTCCCCATCCTCCCCCCATTACTGCCCTCCCCCCAACAATCAAGTTCACTGGGGCTTCAGTCTTGGCAGGACCAAGGGCTTCCCCTTCCACTGCTGCTCTTACTAGGCTATTCATTGCTACCTATGAGGTTGGAGCCCAGGGTCAGTCCATGGATAGTCTTTGGGTAGTGGCTTAGTCCCTGGAAGTTCTGGTTGGTTGGCATTGTTGTTCACATGGGGTCTGAAGCCCCTTCAAGCTCTTCTAGTCCTTTCTCTGATTAATTCAAGGGGGGTCCCGTTCTCAGTTCAGCGGTTTGCTGCTGGAATTCATCTTATTTATAATAGCCAGAAGCTGGAAAGAACCCAGATGCCCTTCAACAGAGGAGTGGATACAGAGAATGTGGTACATCTACACAATGGAATATTACTCAGCTATCAAAAACAATGACTTTATGAAATTCGTAGGCAAATGGTTGGAACTGGAAAATATCATCCTAAGTGAGGTAACCCAATCACAGAAAAACACACATGGTATGTACTCACTGATAAGTGGCTATTAGTCCAAATGCTTGAATTACCCTAGATGCACAGAACACATGAAACTCAAGAAGGATGACCAAAATGCAATGCTTCACTCCTTCTTTAAAAGGGGAACAAGAATACCCTTGGGAGGGAATAGGGAGGCAATGTTTAGAACAGAGGCAGAAGAGCCTGCCCCACATGTGACCCATACATATACAGCCAGATAACATGGATGAAGCAAAGAAGTGCAAGCGGACAGGAACCGGATGTAGATCTCTCCTGAGAGACACAGCCAGAATATAGCAGACAATTTTCTAGACAAATACCAGGTACCAAAGTTAAATCAGGATCAGATAAACAATGTAAACAGATTTATAACTCTAAAACAATAGAAGCAGTTACTAAAAGTTTCCCAACCAAAATTAAAGCCCAGGACCAGATTAGTTTAGTGAAGAATGCTATCAAACCTTCATAGGAGACCTAATACCAATACTCTTCAAACTATCCCACAAAATAGAAACAGAAGGAATACTACCATAATCCTTCTATGAAACCACAATTATGGTTATATCTAAACCAGACAAAGACCGAAGAAAGAAGGAAAAGTTAAGATCAATTTTCCTTATGATAATAATGCAAAAATACTCATTAAAATTCTTACAAACAGAATCAGAGAACACATTAAAATAATCATCCATCATGATCAAGTAGGCTTCATTCCAGGGATGCAGGGATGGTTCAATATATAGAATTACATCAACATAATCCACTATATCAACCAACTCAAAGGAAAACCACATGATCATCTCATTAGATGATGAGAAAGAATTTGACAAAATTTAACACCCCTTCATTTTAAAAGTCTTGGAAAGATGTAGAATTAAAAGCAATATACATCAAACCAGTAGCTAACATCAAACTAAATGTAGAGAAACTTGAAGCAATCCCGCTAAAATCAGGGACAAGACAAAGTTGTCCACTCACTCCCTATTTATTTAATATAGTACTTGAAATCCTAGCCAGAGAAATCAGACAACAAAATGGGGTCAAATGGATAAAAATTGGAAAGGAAGAAGTGAAAATATCACTATTTGCAGATAATATGATCGTATACTTAAGTGACTTCAAAAGTTCCACCAGAAACCTGCTAAGCCTGATAAACAACTTCACCAAAGTGGCTGGGTATAAAATTAACTCAAACAAATCAGTATCCTTCCTCTACTCAAAGGATAAAGAGGCTGAGAAAGAAATTAGTGAAAAGACATCCTTCATCATATCACAAATAACAAAAATACCTCTGTGTACTCTAACCAACGAAGTGAATGATCTTCAAGTCTCTGAAGCAAAAATTGAAGAAGATCTCAGAGGATGGAAAGACCTCCCATGTTCATGGAATGGCAGGATTAATATTTTAAAAATGGCAATTTGTCAAAAGCATTCTACAGATTCAATGCAATACCCATCAAAATTCCAACTCAATTCTTCCTAGAGTTAGAAAGAGCAATTTGCAAATTTATTTGGAATAACAAAAAACCCAGGATAGCGAAAACTATACTCAACGTAAAATAATTTCTGAGGGAATCACCATCCCTGACATCAAGATGTATTACAGAATAATACTGATAAAAACTGTATGGCATTGGTACAGAGACAGGCAGGTAGATCAATGGAATAGAATTGAAGACTCAAAAATGAACACACACACCTATGGTCTCTGGAACTTTGATAAAGGAGCTAAAACCATCCAGGTGGAAAAAAGAAAGCACTTTCAACAAATGGTGCTGGTTCATTTGGCGGGATACTTGTAGAAGAATGCAAATAGATCCAACTTATTGCGCTATAGAAACCTCAAGACCAAGTATATCAAGGAACTCCATGTAAAACCAGATATGTTCAAACTAATAGACAAAAAAGTAGGGAGGAGCCTTGAACACATGGCCACTGTGGAAAATTCCCTGAACAGAACACCAATGGCTTATACTCTAAGATCAAGAATTGACAAATGGACCTAATAAAATTTCAAAACTTTTGTAAGGTAAAAAACACTCTCATTAGAACAAAATGGTTACTAACAGATTGAGAAACTATCTTTACCAATCCTACATCCAACAGAGGGTCTAATATCCAATATACACAAAGAACTCAAGAAGTTAGACTCCACAGGGCCCATCATCCTGTGGAAAAAAAGGGTTTAGAATTAAACATAGAATTCTCAACTAAGGAATATCGAGTGGCTGAGAAGCATCTCAAAAAATATTCAACATCCTTAGTCATTGGTGAAATACAAATCAAAACAATCTCCTGAGATTCCACCTCAAACCAGTCAGAATGGCTAAGATAAAAATCTCAGGTGACAAGAGTTGCTGGTGAGGATGTAGAGAAATATGAATACTCCTCCAATATTGGTGGGATTGCAAGCTGGTACAACCACTCAGGAAATCAGTCTCGAGGTTCCCTAGAAAATTGGACATAATCCTACCTGAGGACCCAGCTATACCACTCCTGGGCATTTACCCAAATGATACTCCAACATATAACATGGACACATGCTCCACTATGTTCATAGCAGCCTTATTTATAACAGCCAGAAGCTGTAAAGAACCTGGATGTCCTTAGAACAGAGGAATGGTTACAGAAAATGTTGTACATCTACACGATAAATATGACACAGCTATATATAAAAAAAAAATGGATGGAACTAGAAAATGTCATCTTGAGTGAGGTAACCCAAACACAAAGAAACACTCATGGTATGCACTCATTGATAAGTGGATATTAGCCCGAATTCCTGGAAGCTCAAGAAGTTTGACCACAGTATGGATACCTCAGTCCTTATTAAATGCAGGGACAAAAATATTCATAGGAGGGGATATGGAGACAAATTTTGGAGCAAAAACTGAAGAAACGGCCATTCAGAGACTGCCCCACCTAGGGATCCAGTCCATATACATACAGCCGCCAAACCCAGACAATATTGTTGATGCCAAGAAGTGCATGCTGACAGCAACCTTCTATAGCTGCTTCCTGAGAAGTTCTGCCAGAGCATGACAAATATAGAGGAGGATGCTCACAGCCAACCATGTAACTGGGAATGAGTCCCCATTGGAGGAGTTAGAGAAAGAATTGAAGTAGCTGACGGGGTTTTCAACCCCATAAGAACAATAATACCAACCAATCAGAGCTCCCAGGGACTAAACCACCATCCAAAGATTACAAATGGACAGGCTTATGGCTCCAGCTGCATATGTAGCAGAGAATGACTTTCTTGGGGAACCGATAGGAGAGGTCCTTGGTCCTTCTAAGGCTAGATCCCCCAGGGTAGGGGCACGTTAGGGCAGTGAGGGAGGAAGGAGTGGGTGGTTGGGATGGGAGTTTATTGACAGGAAACTGGTAAATATAAATGAAATGTAAATAAATATCCAATAAGAAAAAAAGTATAATTTAATATTTTCACTTAACCACTTGTATTTAACATTTTATTCTATATGTAATACTTAACATGTAGTAATTATTTTCTTATGATTATTTTATCCTTTTAATATTCCTGGACTTTTCATTTCCTAATATTAAGGACACTTTTTTTGAATCCACTTATTTCTTCACAAACATGCTCACAAATATGTGCCCTTTTTTTTTTTTTTTTACCTTCTTTGCGTATCTATGAGAATGACTACAGGGAGCAAAGTGTTCTGTAAGACATAGAAATCTACACTTCTGTAACCTGATGGTGGGCCTTATACTATCTAGAACTTCATTATTCTTTAAGATGTTCAAAAATTCAAAGCCACCTGCTTTTCTTTTCTGCTTATTTAAGTAAAAAAAAAGTGTATCTATGAAACATCCTATATACATATGTAGAACTACTACCAATTGTAAATTGTAGCTTCAGAAAAATCAGATAATTTAAGAATTCTTTCAGAGATATAATCTAATCACACTTCTTCTTAATTGTTTTTTTTTTCTCATTTCCCAGAGGTAGATTATATTCCAAATTTTGCAGAGTTTTTTTTTGTATTTATTTTTAGTTTCATTTGAGATATTTGTGTTTACTCTTGTATATCTTTCAATGTATAGAAATATTTTTTTCTAGAATTCTCTTATCATTTTAATATTTTCAATTATTAATGTATTTTCAATTACTAAAATGTATTGATCCCTAAACCATATTGGCAGAGTTATAATGTGGAAGAATAAAGACGCTGGAGACCTCAACCTTATACAAAATGCCATAAGCAAGTAAGGATCTGAGAGTGGGTGACATACATACATACATATATATATATATATATATATGCAAATGGCTTTATACAGACTGAGCAGGCTGTACTTATGCATACAAAACGTATATGTAGCGATACTTAATGACAATGGAGGCCAAGATTTTGACAAAGAGCAATGAGTGCTATAACAGAGGCCTTGGGATGAGTAAAAGGAAGGGAGAAATAATGTAAATGTAGTTTTAAAACATAACATAAATAACAAAAGTAATTAAATAAATAGTTCATTAAATAAAAATCCCTTGATATACTAGTGTGAGGTTATGAAGATTTTACTCTTCAAACTTGATGAGACTGTTACAATCCCATAGCTTTTATAAGAACACACAAAACTCCTAGATAGGGACAAAAGAAGTGACAACTTTTAAGACACAAGGCATGATAAGGAGGTAATAGGCATTGGAGCAGCAGCTTAAGAGCCAGTGGTTAGAAATCCTTCACTTTTGAAAACGTCTTTAAAGTTTGCTCTAACTACTGATAGGTTATCTTTATTTCTAATAACGTATCTTTTTCCTGTAGGGAGTGGAGGAAACTGAAAGAGGGAAATCCTGAGCATATATGTATTTGGATACAGGCATGGCCTGTCAAGGACTTCCACACCACTTAATCTAAGGTAAATTGTAGCAGCCATTACCCATATGGGTCAGTTCAAGAGAGATGACCAGGCTTTCCTAAGGGTTCGAATTATGAAAGTTTACAAAATCTGAAAGTGATGACAAGCAATAGCAACTTCCTCTTCACAAATATGGATGTTTGCAGATTCAGATTGCTTATCTTAATAGGGTTATTTGTTTTTCTGGAGTCTAACTTCTTGAGTTCTTTGTATATATTGGATATTAGCCCTCTATCAGATGTAAGATTAGTAAAGATATTTTTCCAATGTGTTGGTTGCCATTTTTCCCAATGGCAGTGTCTGTTGCCTTACAGAAGCTTTGGAATTTTATGAAGTCCCATTTGCTAATTCTTTATCTTAGAGAATAAGCCATTGGTGTTCTGTTCATGAAATTTTTCCCAGTGGCCATATGTTTGAGGCTCTTATTGTTCTATTAGTTTGAGTGTATCTGGTTTTATGTGGAAGGCATTGATCCACTTGGACTTGAGCTTTGTACAGGGCAATAAGAAGGGATCAATTTGCGTTTTTCTACATGCTGGTCACCAACTGAACCAGTACCATTTGTTGGAAATCCTATCATTTTTAGCTCATTTGTCAAAGAACAAGTTATACAGGTGTGTGGGTTCATTTCTGAGTCCTCAGTTCTATTCCACTGATCTACCTCCCTGTGTCTGTACCAATACCACACAGTTTTTATCACTCTGTAATACACCTGGATGTCAGAGATGGTGATTTTCCCCAAAAGTTCTTTTACTGTTGAAGATAGCTTTCGCTATCCTATTTTATTCTGTTGTCGTTTCTTTGTTTTTTGTTTTTGTTTTTGTTATTCCAAATGAATTTGCAAATTATGCTTTCTACCTCTATGAAGAATTGAGTTGGAATTTTGATGGGGATTGCATTGAATCTGTACATTGCTTTTGGCAAGATAGAAGGGGAAATAAAATACTCACAGGATGAAATAAGGGGACAATGGGTGGAGACTGAAGAAAAGGCCATCCAGAGACTGACCCATCTGTGGATCCATCCCATATACAGCCAGCAAACCCAGTCACTATTGCTGATGCCAAAAAGTACTTGTTGACAGGAGTCTGATATGGATGTTTCTTGAGAGGCTTTGCTAGAACCCTACTGATACAGATTAAGATACTTGCACCTAACCATTAGACTGAGCATGGAAACCAAAAAATGGAGTAGTTAGAGAAAGGACTGAAGGAGCTGAAGGGGTTTGCAATGCTGTAAGAAGAACAACAGTATCAAACAGACCCCCAGAGTGCCCAAGGACTGAACCACCAACCAAAAAGTTCACATGGGAACATCCATTGCCCCAGCCACATATGTAGCAGAGTATGGCTTGTGGGACATCAAGAGAAAGGGGCCCTTGATCCTGTGAAGGGTCTTTTCCCCAGTTTAGGGGAATGCCAGGGTGTTTAGGTGAGAGTGGGTGGGCACAAAGTGGAGCATCCTCATAGAGGCAGGTGGACGGGGAGGGGAACCAGGAAAGGGGATAACATTTGGAATGTAAATACATAAACTATTCAATAATAAAATACTAATCCTGAGTGAGTTAATCCAATCACAAAAGAGCACGCATTGTATGCATTCACTTATAAATAGGTATTAGCCCAAAAGCTCAGAAAACCCAAGAAACAGTTCACAGTCCATATGAAGGTCAAAAAGGTAGAAGACCAAAGTTTGCATGCTTCAGTCCTTTTTGGAGGGGAGAACAAAATACTCACAGGAGAGAATACAGAGAGAAATTGTGGAGCAGATGTTGAGGGAGAGGCCATCCAGAGACAGTCTCACCTGAGGATCCATCCCACAAAGAGTCACCAAACCCAGATACTATTAAAAATGCCAAGAAGTACATGCTGACAGAAGCCTGGTGTACCTGTCACCTGAGAGGCTCTGCTAGAGACTAGCAAATACAGCACCTAGCCACTGAACTGAGAATTGGTTCCCTTGAAGGAGCTCAAGGGGTTTGCAACCCCATAGGAAGAACATCAACCAACCAACCAACCAACAATAGAATACTCATAGAGGGATGGATGGCTCCAGCAGTGGATCACCCTGTGGGACATCAATAAGAGGAGTGGCCCTTGGTCCTGTGAAGACTTGATGTCCCAGTGCAGGGAAATACCAGGGCGTGGAGGAGGGAGGGAGTGGGTAGGTGGATGAGGGACCACTCTCATAGAAGCAGGGGTGAGGGGATGGGACAGGAGGTTGCCTGAGGGGAAAGCAAGAAAGGGGCTAAGAATTGAAATATAAATAAAAAAATCCAATAAAAGAAAAAGTATAAAGAAAAAAGGGCAAATAAAATTTCCCAAATGTTATTTTAACCAAAGCAGACTTTTCAAATATTCAGTATCCTGCTTTGTTCAGTATCATTCTTTTTTTTCTTTCTCCTCTTCTCCCTCCTCATTTTCTTTGAAATGTGTCTCTTATGATTCAATCTGTACAATAACATGGGAAGAGGGGTGCTGTGCCTTTCTAACCGGAAGCTGGTCATGAATTCAAAGTTGCTTACTGCTATCTTTGTTGAATGTCAAGAACAGCACCTCCATATGATCTTAGTCATGGAGAGCATCAACAGCCATCTGTGATGCCCTGGTGATGATGACAATTTATCTTTCTTCTCCTCCTATATGAGTCCTTTGAGATCTGATTGTTCTTTGTACATTCCCTTTCATTTAAACCAGTTTTCAATAAAAATGCTGACTAACACCTCATTACATCTGTCAGCTATCTAAGAAATGCATGACTCTTACTAGAATTGAGGATATGAACACAAATTGTCTATTTTTATTATGTTTCCTACATAAAGACTGCAAATTTTTCATTCCTTACAAAAAACTGTTATTTTCATTTGGATTTTATATATCAAGATAATAGGGAAAACATAAACATAAAATGTTGAACATAAAATTTATTTTGATCAATGAAATATATAAAATTCAGAAGATTAAACAAATCCATAACAAAAATAACAGCAGAGAAAATAATTACAAATAAGAAAAATTATTATAATTAATACAATAACACTACATGTTTACTCCATGTTATTTAAAATATATCATTAAAACTCAAGTAATGACAGAAAGATTTAGCTGAGCTGAAAATCTGCATGATTAAGATATTTATGAAATAGAATGCATTGTCTTGTGAGTTAAATAAATCAATCTGCCACATGCTATATATAATTGAAATACTCTGACTAATAATTTTCTCTTTCTTGAAATAAAAGGACTATCAAATACACAGAATGTTGTTTTCCTCCTTTACTAAAGAACACACTCTTGAAAATACAAATTTATTTGGCAAAGGTAATAAGCAATTTGGTATTGTTATTGCTTCATGTTTTACAAGTTAAAATGACACTAGGATGAGAAGGATAGTTACCTTTTATCCAAGGTTTAGCTAAATAAGCATTATGTTGATATTATTATTTATGTGGTAGGGATAGGGCAGAATTATGTTTCCATTAAGAAGGTCAATCAAAAAGGATATGAAAAAAGGAACCAAATTGAAGACATTTGGTGCATTTCAAAACACACATTCCACACACAAATATCAATGTTTTTCAGCTATTGGAAATTATGCATTTTTGTCCCAGAAATTTTTCTGAATAGTGTTCATCAATTTTATTCTAATATAATATTTAGACATTAACTTAACAAATTTGCAGTGATAAAACTGAAATATAAGAACACATAAATACATCTATGTCAGGGAATGTCATGGCAGGGAGGAGGGAAGGGGAGGGTGGTTGGGTGGAGGACCACCCTCATAGAATAAAGGGAAGGAGGGAAGGGATAGGGGATTTAAGGACTGGAAACTGGAAAGAGAATAACACTTGAAATGTACATTTAAAAATTCCAATTAAAAAAAGAAAGCATATATTAAAGTGTATAATAAAGAGCACAATATTTTAATTGTAATTTTAATACAAGACCAGTTGAGAAGAAAATTTCTATTAAACTATGTATGTGAGCATATTTCAACAATGTTTGTACCATACATATATATCATGATGCATAGTATACATAAGCTTTGAAAATTATTTTTTTTGCCAGAATGATGAAAGAAGTTGAATTACATTTCGATGTCTGTAGATTTGGGCCATGATACTAATGAACTGATCTAATTGGACCATGTTGATAATCTTCAAAGATATCCCCAATTGACTTTGAAACAGTAAAAACATTAGGAATATCTCCCCCAGGGTTGTCTGGTTTAGATTTCACTGTTTCAACTGAGACATGAGTCAATATTTTTTTGACATTCATCACTTCTAAGCTGGTATCCCATTGTGTTCTAGCACTTCCTAGTATCAATCAGAGATGTTGTAAAAATCTACTTCTCAACTCATGTTAAGTTATTTTCCAGTTAGAAAAACCAAAGTCATGTATGACATATATCTTCAGAATATGACTCTGTGCGGTAATATTTTTGGAGTCCTACTTTCATTTGGAACCATTGATATCCATGTTCAAAAAAAAAGCAAGTAAAATAAGCCTACAGAAAAATCTAATAGAGAATTCAGATTAATTAGTGCAGAACAAATATGTACACACTCAACCTATTTATATAGATCCTTTGACTACCATTTTTAGTTTCGTAGAAATGGGCAAATACATCTCCAATGTGAACAAACTAAAATGATATCATAATATTAGTATTTGTAGTGATACAAAGTGAAGAGAAGAAAGAACTATTGCCTAGACCGAATTAAACTATCTGAATTCCTAGGTTAAATAATCTTGCACTTCATAGGAAAACTTTTACAAATACATTTTAATTATGTGCAGCTAACAGTTTCACGGAAATTGGGAATTAAAAAAGATATCATATGCACTAACAGGTATTTAGTTAGGAAATAGGAAAAACAATATTAATGTTATCACATTTATCCAATATCTGTAAAATACCACTTTCATTTTTATTTTCTAGTTACATTCACATACACATGTTTGTAATATTTCTGTTACTAGTAAGGACAATTTCAACTTGATACTTTCCACTTTTGAATTAAATTAATTATAACTACGTGATATATTCAGAATTAATGATTAGTATTAGTGTTTACCTAAATACTTAGAATGTGCTTGTCATATTCCTGCATCTTTGACTTATGTTCTTACATTATGCTTTCTCTGTGTATAGGATTGTATGTGTGTGTATCAACTAGTTTAGAATGTTCATATGTGTGGTTTATTTGTATGTATGAATTTGTTACAGCATTATGCAAAGAGAACATACATAGGATCTATAATATTTGATTTGGTCTAAACTTTTCTGCTTTGGTCCTGTGGCAATTAATGAATTTTGGTTTTATTTAAGATCAACAGCTAGTATTATGTAGGATTATTTAAAGTGAAAATAATTTAGACATATACACTTATGCATACATAATAATTCAGTTGTGTTTATTAAGCCCACACTACCACAAAGTGGGCATAATAGTATTACTGAGAACTACTTTCCATTGGTCTAATGTAATTTCAACAAAAAGTGGACACAGACTTATGCACATAAAGACAATATGGAAGAAAGGTGATGATTTCATGGAGGAAAGGTACCTTTTTCACTTTACCTCTTTATTATTTGACCCTAAAAATAGCCACTGCCTTGTTTTTCATTATGCATATTGGCAACGTGAACCACAGATTTTTTGCAGGTGAAATGAATAGTTGCTTTGCTCAAAAAAAGCCTCTGGCAATCAGCCCTGCATTCTGCTAAACCAGCATGCTGACCACCTTCTTGGCTTGAGTCAGAAGGCTATTTGGAAAGCTTTTAGTCATTATGTTCTTATGTGATATAACTGCCCACTTTTCAGCATGACTCATTTATCATTCTTTTATGCCAAAGAACTGAATTATCTGGGCTTTTTTTCATGTTATCTTTTAGAAAAGTCTGACATGACTTTAATGTCAGTATTTTTTTTAACTAGAAAAGAACATATGCTATATTTTGAAAAGTGACTGAACTTGACAGCATGAGAATTGACACTTAGAATATGTAATTTTCTAACGTTGCCCCATGGGACACATGTGTGTTTACTTTTCAGGCCTGAAAATATAAAGCTTTCTACATAACACTCTTGAGATTGCATTAAAGACAGTTTAAAGTAAAATATAGACAAAAATTTGATCCATCTGGAGGCACGGGATATGGAAACCCCTTGGTAAGTGCACTTTAGGACCATGCGGGTATGCCCATTGTCCCATGTAAAACAGCAAGCACATCATAGTAACAGCTGTAATTATTACATGAAAAAAAACAGATTTAAAAATCTTATATTATCTCTCATGAGAATGGAGTAAGGATATAAAAATGGTTTTAGTTATTACACTTCGCAATGCCCCTTACAAATCCCTAAATAATAGCACGCTGCACACAGATTATGCCTTCTATACCTTACTCTGTCTTCTTTATAGTTAGTTTGTTTTCTCCAGTCATGTTACTTCCTCATGAAATAATTAAAAGTACTTGGGTATGGTATTCTCCTTTTATAGTCTTGAAAACAAACACATTCCCAGACACACATGCAAACACAAAACAGAAACACGCACAGAGAGAGAGAGAGAGAGAGAGAGAGAGAGAGAGAGAGAGAGAGAGAGAGAGAGGAGAGAGAGAGAAACAGACAGAGAGACAGAAACAGAGACACAGAGAGAGGAAGAATGAGGAGGAGGAGGAGGACAAGGATGAGGATGAGGAGGACAAGGAGGAGGAAAGAAAGGAAAGAAGGAAGGAAGGAAGGAAGGAAGGAAGAAAAAACCAAAAGGATTTCATGATGCTTTCATGCTTTTAGTTTATACTACTCCTGATATCAAATCCTAAAGGAGAATTAAATTTGATAATGCCTAATGAACACCCTTATTGTCTGTTTCAATCCATTTGTGAATCCATACATTAAAATAGAACTCTGAGGTCTTCCCTAATTCCAGTATTAGTTTTGATACATCAGAAACACTTTCCAAAATGACCAAACAATACATTTTTAAGTAATTTTTTTCTACCAATCAATATTTCCCTCCCTATTTGTCAAGAAACAAATATAGCTCAGGCTTCTTTATCCAAAATATTGGTAGGTGCTGAGGGAGCATAAAATTCCCATGAAGCCATTCTTATAATCATGGCTTTGGCAAACTAGCTTCTAGAAGCCATTAAATGCACATCATAAATCTGGCCACTGCAAATCTATATGGGAATTCATGGGATGCAAGGAATGAATTATGCATTACAGAACTGCTGACTGGCAAGGAAAGAATGTTTACTCAGATGTATATTGTATAGAAAGAGATATATGTTTTTTCATGGAACCTATGAATTCTCAATGTTAGCTATCTGAAATTGCCACAGAATATAAATAACTGCACAATATTACAATTCAAGAGAAACAGTAGAATTCATATGTGTAAGATTACTACATTTTTGAGTAAATTAATGTAGTAAATGTGCAGGTGCATAGTGTTAAATGTATGCAAAGTAATATATTATTTACATTGGATATGGATTATATTAGTTTATATCACCAATCCATGAGAAACAAAATGTTTCTTGTAAGTTTTGCCCACTCATATCAGCATAGCTAATAAATTTTATTTGCAAAAATGAATATTTTAATGGAAAGTATTAATAAAAACATAAATTTTATTTAACTCTAAGTCACATAATATACACTATACTTAATATCTTAGACCAAAAGTTTAGAAAATATATATTGTAATAGGAATCTCTCCCACTTACTATAAAATTTCTCATCTGACAAACCAAGGAGATGGTTAAGAGTACTTGTTAGTTTTGTAAAGGGCCTGATTTAAACTCCTAGGATCTACGTAGCAGTTCACTGTCTTCTGTAACTCAAATCCAGAGGAAAACACGGCCTCTTCTGCCATGCATGAAGGTAAACACATATATAAAACTAAATGTTTGTTAAACAGATCAATAATTGTGCATGTTAAATAAAATGCTTAAGAGTAAGTTGGCATCCTGATGATGAATAATTAGATTAGCCTGATTAGGTACAGATGACTTCACACACAGATTACGGCCTGCATGATTAATTCCGATTGTTCACTATATTTTAATTGCTTGCTTTGTTTAATTTATTTTTTCAGAATGTAATGAGGTATTATTCAAAAGACTCTTTCTGAGACACAGGTTGCTTAGCCCATGAGATAATATTTTAGGAAAGTAGAGAAATTCCCAAGCCTTTCACACAGAACATTTTATCTATACTCTATTTATTAGTAATCATTGTATTCATTTTTATTTCAAATGATATCCTCGTTCTTGGTTACTCCTGCACAACCCCCATCACACCCCTCTCCCTTCTCCATTTTTGCCTCCATGAAGGTGCTCCTCTAGCCACCCATCCACTCCCACCTCACTGCTCTTGCATTCCCCTGTGTAGCAGCATCAAGAGTCCAGAGGACTAAGGGCCTCCCCTTCCATTGATATCAGATAAAGACATCCTGTGCTACATAGGTATCTAGAGACATGGCTCAGCTCTTTGGATGGTGATTTAGTCTCTGGGAGCTCCAGGTTCTGTTTGTAGATAGTGTTCTTTCTATAGGTTGGAATCTCCTCCAGCTCCTTCCGTCCTTCCCCTAGATCTTCCATTAGGGTCCCTGGGCTCATTGTAATTGTTGGGTGTGAGTATCTGCATCTGTATTGGTCAGGAGCTAGTAGAAACTCTCAGGAAATAGCATACCAGGCTGTCAGCAAGCGCTTCTTTGTAATAAGTGTCAGTGTTTGGTGTCTGCAGATGTGATGGATCCATAGGTGGGGCAGAATCTGGATGGCCTTTCCTTCTATCTCTGTTCCAGTTTTGTCCCTGTCTTTCTTTTGGACAGAACATTTCTGGGCTAACAATTTAGAGATGTGTGTGTGTGTGTGTGTGTGTGTGTGTGTGTGTGTGTGTGTGTGTGTGTGTGTGTGTGTGACCATCCTTCAACTGGAGGCTGTGCCTATCTACTGGAGATGGTCTCTCCAGGTTCTATTTCCCCTTTGTTATTTCTGCTCAACTCATCCCCAATGAGTCCTGGGAGCCTCTAGCTTCCCTGGTCTCTGGGACTTTCTAATGGTTACCCCCAGTTCCCCATCTCCACTCCTACATATTTCTATTCAATTCCCTGACCCTCTGTATTTCTCTCCTGTCCCTTCTAATACCTGATCCTGACCACCCCACCCCTTTGTTCCCTCACTCCCAGATATCTCTACCTCCTGTGATTATTTTGTGTTCCCTTCTGTATAAGAGGGAAGCACCTACACTTGGTACTTCTTTTTTTCTTAAGCTCTGTGTGTTTTGTGCGTTGTATTGTGGGTATTCTGAGCTCTGTCTGGGTTACCACACCCATGATATTTTCTAGTTGCATCCATTTGCCTACAAAATTCATGAAGTCACTGTTTATAATAGCTGAGTAGTACTATGTTTTGTAAATATACCATATTTTCACTACCTGTTGGCATACATTGGGATTGTTTCCAGCTTCTGGTTATTATAAATAAGGTTGATATAAACATAGCATGTGTCCTTCTTATATGTTGGAGCATCTTTTGGGTACATGCCCAGTAGTAGTATAGCTGGTTATTCAGGTAGAACTATCTCCAATTTTTTGATGAACCACCAGACTGATTTCCAAAGTGGTTTTATTGGCTTGCAGTCCCACCAGAAATGGAGAAGTGTTCCTCTTTTTCCACATCCTTGCCAGCATCTGCTTTCACCTGTGTTGTTGTTGTTGTTGTTGATGATTATGTTTAATATGTTATTTATTAACATATCAAACGTTATTCCCTTTCCTGGTTTCACCTCCCCAAGCCACCTTTCCCATTCCTTCTCCCTACTTCTATGAGTGTGCTGCCCCATCTACCCTTCCACTCCCACCTCACTGCCCTGGCATTCCTCTACACTGGAGCATCAAGTCTGCACTGGACCAAGGGCCAGTGTTTGTAGTGTACTTCAAGTTTCAGTAGTATAATGTAGTCATTTCAGTTAGCAACCTAGAACGTATGTCATGAGAGTATTATCTTTCATAAAATAATAGGAATGGATTCTTAATGTACCAAGAAATATTTTAAACCATATAGAAATATACTTGATCTCATACAATTACACTTAGGACATTTATGACTCAAGGAGTCAATATGCTCATATAAATTTAATCCCAAAATGATGATAGATTGTTAAATATTTGCATAATGCAAAAGCAGTTTTAAAATAATAGGGAAATTGCAGACAAAGACTGCTAGACTACAATCATGGTTACACACTTGGTTTGAGAATACAAATTAGAAACTTTATAATGAGGCAGGAAAACTCAGAGTGAGAAGTTGTGTTTAGGGATATATGCATGCAGCAATAATTACTGAGAAACCAAACAAACTTGAAAGGTATCAAGAAGAAGTAGGTTGGAAGATATTGGGTGAGGAAGGAATGGGGAATTATATTATGATTTCAAAAATATAAGAAATAATAAAAAGAAAAAATGAAACTATTAAAGATGAACTGACTAAAAACAAAGAAAAAATTATGATGTGCTCAACAGACTTCAGAAATATGTGAATTTCTTCCTTTTTATGCTTTTACAGTGGAAAGGAGTTTTAACATTCTCTCTACAAGAAAAAGTATAGTAATGTGTCCTTTTACCTTCTCTTCTAATATTTTTTCATTGCAAGTACTTAAACCTCCATTATGAATACTCCCTTTTCAGAATTATTTACTCACAGACATAAATCTAGTCAATCTATAACTAAATTTACAAAGTCCATTTGTAATAAAAGAAAATGACTTAAATTTCTAAGTCAACAAATTTGTTATGTTACCAAAAAGGCAACCTTCATGTTACATAGAATTGTTGATAATATTCCCAAGTCTGAACAGTTATGGTTTTATAATGAATTTTAACACTTAGTTAACATCTAATTATCTTTTTTTTTCTTTTTTTCGGAGCTGGGGACCGAACCCAGGGCCTTACGGTTGCTAGGCAAGCGCTCTACCACTGAGCTAAACCCCCACCCCCAACATCTAATTATCTTTATGTTACTTTTTTTTATAATTACCTGGAAAAAAGTCCTAGTGTCACACTGCTAACTTCGTAAGTGTGTTTTCCTTCAAACATTCAGTTTTTGTTATTTTACGCAATCCTCACAAATCACGGGTCAGCATGCTCAATAGTTTTTGCCGCAGGTGTCTCATCGCCTGCACACTTCAGTGCAGGACTAACAATTAACTAATGTCTCTTCACTGACTTCTCATGACTCACAGAAAAACTGAGTATTTGTAAGGTACCATTTCGGCTCCATTAAAGATTATCCAAAAGCCTAAAAAAAATGGAACTACTATTTTTCAGCTCATATGTAACAAGTTAGCAATGAATTTTTGTTGGCTAAAACAATGATTTTAGTGCATTGTTGTAAAGATATCATAGTATATTCTTCATTACACATCGATGTGAATGTACAGAAACATACTTGACACATACAGCACTGATGCTGTGATACATTGTAGAATATCATTGAAAATCGTCCTTTGAGATATGGTTGCTTTCCATTTCATTGTTTTATTTATTTATTTATTTATTTATTTATTTATTTATTTTGATTATTTTAAACTTATTTCTACAGTCTAGTCATTGTTCACTTCCCAGTCTGCCCCTGGACGCTTCCTCATCCCATTCTTCTTCCCCAGACTTCAAGAGGATATCCCCAGATTGTATAAAATAAGGCGTTTTCATTTCTGATAGATTCTGGTATCAGAATCTATTAGAAAAAAGGTTCAGTAAATGTTTGTAGAACTGAAGACTACAAGTGCCTTGGGTAAAAGAGGGTACCAAGAAATTAGAGAGATGGTTCAGCAGTTAACAATACCTGCTACACTTGCACACAACCTAGATTTACTTCTGGTTACCAACATGTCTACTCATATCTATCCACAATTTAAGTTCTAGGGAATTTGGTGACCTGCTCTGGTCTCCATAGGCATACATCAGGGTATATATTTGCATACCTGAAGACAAAATACATAAAATAATAACTAAACAAAATTATGATTTATTATCTTATATACCTTTGTAGATGAAGCAATTAATATAGCTATACAGTTTATTGTCAAATTGGTGATATTCATATAGATAGATAGATAGATAGATAGATAGATAGATGGAAAATAAACAATTATTTGTTATATATAAATTGCTTATCAATGTATTTACATATTTTTAAAACTATAGAACAATCAAAGGTGACAATATAGTTATATCAGGAAATAGGAGTATATTAACAGAAAAATAGAAATGTATTTTTATATCCTCTTATTAAACTGGGTAAATTCTGAGAACCTAATATAGAATAGTATAAGTATAAAGGAAGATAAGTATACATGAGTTTCCAAAACAGAGAATCAAGGGCTATAGTGTAAAATATTAAATTTTTATTAATATTGTTTGAATAAAAATTCAAATAACATAAAACAACATAAATGATATTTTGGGCAATATGTTAAGTGAAACGTGCCAGTTACAGGAGTTTAAGGATCCACTTTTACAGGCATCTGCAAAGGTTCTCAGCACAGAAGTAAAGAGGTAGGAAGGATAATAGACCCTTGTCTGAGCCTAGCCTGGGGTATAAAATAGCTGACAATTGGTTGCTTTAATATTTCAATTAAGAAGACAAGTTAATTTTGGAGATCTGTTGTAAACCATTGCAGCTCTAAAGAACAATGATAGCTGCACTTGTAAGTAAATGATAAGAGGCAGGGCAAGTACCTGTGGTATCAAGTTCCTGGTAATGAGGACCCTGAGGTAGGAGATCACTTAAACCCAACAACCAGAAGTAAGTGTGTGTGTGTGTGTGTGTGTGTGTGTGTGTGTGTGTGTGTGTGTGTATGTCTTTGTGTGGATGAGTATCTGTGTGCTCTCTTGTTTAGGGAAGACTACTTTTCTTGCACATATATGCATTTGAGTGCAAGTAATTGCAAAGATAGAGGTATCAGATACTCTTAGAACAGGAGTTACCATTTGTTGTAAGATACTTGATATCAGTTTGGGTTCCAGGAGGTGAATTTAGATTGTCTGCAAGACCAGAGCAAACTGCTAATTGCTGAGATATTGCTCCAAATCTAGACAGAGATTTATAAACTTAATAAACATTTAGTTTGTAGATAATGCTTGTTGGACTTCATTAATATCAGTAATTATCCTTGATTAATAGTTCCTGATGTTACCCAAGGCCTCATTGCCTTAGAACTAGGAACATTTTAAAATCTCATCTTAAAATTGATTACCCCTTGCTGGGCCAATCAGCATGTTTAGATAATTTCAAAAAAGTTTCTCATTATATTAAAATGGTACACAAAGTAGGCTTTTTTATTGTAATGATTTTAAAAGGAACATTTATAAAACATAAAAGTGCTACTAAATGAATATACTCCTGTACTTATTAAATCCCTAGGTCTGTGTATTTGTGTATAAGGTTCCCTTCATTTTCCTCTAATGTGTAGTCTGTCATTAATAGATTTTCAATGATTATGTGTTCCTATTATTTGTGTTGTTAGAAGTGGTATTATGTTTGTATGATTCTCTTCTTTTGGGTTTGTTGCGAGATGCTTAATTTTTTGTGTTTTCTTGGGTGTAGATACCCCTTGTGTTGGAGTTTTCCTTCTACTATCCACTGTATGCTGATTTGTAGAAATATAATGTTTAAATTTAGTTTTGTCATGGAATATCTTGGTTTTTCCATCTGTGGTGATTTAGAGTTTTGCTGTGTATTTGTTTTCTTTGGATGTTCTGTCCATGACCTTCTAGCTTTTAGAGCCTTTGTTGAGAAGTCTGGTGTAATTCTGATATGTCTGCCCTTTTATGGCACTTGGCCTTTTTCCACTATTGCTTTTAATATTCTTTTTTGTTCTGTGCATTTACTATTTTGATTATTATGTGAACAGAGGAGTTTCTTTTCTGTTGCAATTTATTTAGTGTTCTGTAGGTTTCTTCAACCTTTTCAGCCATCTCATTCTTAAGGTTAGGGATGTTTTCTTCTATGACTTTGTTGAAGATGTTTTCTTGCCCTTTGAATTGGGAATCTTCTCTCTCTTCTAATTCTGTTTTCCTTAGTTATTCTTAGTCTTTTCATTATGTCCTGAATTTCCTGGATGTCTTGGATTAAGTGCTTTTTGAGCACTGTATTTTCTTTGACCATTTTGTCAATAATACTTCTCCTCTGCCTGAGATTTATGTTTTATCACATGTATTCTGTTTGTGATGCTTACATCTGTAACTGCTGATCTCTTTTGTACATTTTTCATCTCCAGGGTTCCCTCTATCTTTGCTTATTTTATTGTTTCTATTTCCATTTTTAGGTCTTGGACAGTTTTGTTCAATCCTTTTGAACCTGTTTGATTTTGTTTTCCTGTATTCCTTTAAGGGATTCAATTGATTCCTCTTTATTGTCTTCTACCTGATTACCTGTGTTCTCTTCTATTTCTTTATTGAAGCTATTTATGTCTACGTCAAAGGCCTCTATCATCTTCATGACATAGGATTTTATGTCAGAATCTTGCTTTTCAGGTGTGTTAGGGTTTCCAGGGCTTGCCTTTGTGGAAGAACTCAGTGCTGATGATGTTAATGTTTTCTGTTCCTTATATTCTTGAACTTTCCTTGAGCCAAGTGGTTATCTCTGGTGTTAACTGGGCTGCTTGTCTCTTACTGGTGCCTGATACTCCTTGTAGGCTTGTAGAGCTCTGTAACCTCAGTTAGAGCAGGCCTCCTGGAAGGCAGAGAGTGGTGTCTTTGGTTGGTGGGGATGAGGAGTCTCCTGTGTCACTGGTTAGGTCAAGCCTCTTGTGTTTCCACTTACAGCACACCTCCTTGTAGACAGACAAAGTCTGTGATGTGGGTTAAAGTCAAGATTACCTGATCTGTCACAGGCCATGTAAAACCATATATATATTTGCTTAAAAAGGCCTCCAAGATCAGAGTGGTGAGATAAATTGCTGTCTCTTGTAGGTAAGTATGTCCTTTCAGTTTTCCCATTTGATCTCCTTTGCTCTAAAATCTCTGCTTCTATTATTCAAGGTGACCTTGAGGAGCTTCTTGTTATTGCGGGGCTGGTGAGAGAATTCATGATACTACTGCACTTTTATGTAAGACATATCTCAGTGGTTACAGTTCTCTACATCCCTGTATCCATGTGATTTTCAATGACACAGCAGAAGACTACAACATTTTATCCACTGAGCAAAACCAGGAGGCCTGTGTCTCCATTAGCTACTGAGACATGATTCCATGGGGCACTGGAAAAGGCGTCCTGTTATCATTGATAGGTGTGAAGGAGCAAGGTACCCATCTGATTACTCCTGACCCAGAAGATGAACTTCGGTGCTGCCAGCCCGGATGAACAAAATTTCCATTTCCAAGCTCAGTTGTCTTTGATGTTGCAGAGACTTCTGACCAGCCTACTCTGTAGCTTAGGTAGGATTATGTGTGGCGAAGTAGGGGGCATCACAGCTTTATAAGCAGTGTTTGACTGGAAATAATAATTGTTGTCCAGAAGTTTCCTAATTCATACATGCCCTTCATTTCTAGTTTAATGACAGACAGTATTCCTAGGCTTATTACTGTATCCTCACTGGCTTGTTTGGTTTCCATGTTTGCTTGTTCCCACTTGGATGGGAATCCTGTTATTATCCAGGGCTCAAGGCCTCACTGTTGGCATTATTTAGCTTTCGGAGTGTTACCGCTTCTATCTAATATAAAACTCCCAGAAGTTACCGTAAATACAGATGGATGCAGTTATGAACCTATCAAGCAAACTTCATTTAATACTTCAGTTAATTGTGATCACTATTATTGTAAGAACAAAAGCTTGTTTTTCTTTATTGTCTATTATTGTTCCCAATACATCAAAGCAAGCAAGTACAATTTAAAAAGAATTTTGAGACTAAGAAGTAAGGTGCTGGTTGGGTTTTTTAAATCAGGCAGTATGGAAGCCTTTCATTCTGAAAGTTATGCAAACATATGTGGGTTTACAGAATGTTTAATTGGCTTTTACTACACATATTCTAAAAATATAACACCAAGCTACACTAACTTTTCACAAACATAAAGCCTTAATCTTCTTGGCATATTGTGAAAGAGAGTCATCTCATGAGACTCTGTTGTTTCTGTTACTCAACTAGGTTTCTTCAAGTGAAAAAGCAAAACTGTGACATTTTATCTGGCACTGACAGGACAGTGAGAGTCACAGGAGAGATGGACTCTAGATGCTATGACAAGACAGGCATGAAATGCACTGACTCTTAGAAACTTATGGCAAAATAATATGTTTTTTGAATTAATTCTTTGCTGTATTTTCTGATAATATCCATAAGCTAGGGTTCTTGCCATAAAAATATATGTACAAATGTTGTCAAAGTGCCTATGTTAATAGCACATGGTCTGAAGTGGAAATTTGCAGAAAATATTACTGTTGTCCCTACACAAGGGAGATCCATATTTGTGAAGCTTTTCAGAGTTTAAAAACATTAAAGTGGTACATAAAAATTAGTACATCCGTATTATTTGGTAGTCAGTTTTTAAAACTTGAAACCAACTACACCATGAAAAAAAAATCTTGTTTTTAAAAATTACATAGCCACTAATGTACACACACTGCTTAAATTATTACATAATTACGGATGGTTTTGGGCTGAATAGGTAGCTCAGCAGTTTGCACCACTGGCTGCTCCTCTAAGGTACCATGGCTCAATATCTAGCAACAATCTGGTAGCTACTCACTTTCTGTAGATCCTGTTCAATGACATGCAAGGCTCTGTTTTTAAGTACAAGGCCATCAAACAGACACTGTACACAGGTATACATGCAAATACTAACTCACCAAAAATAAATAAAATTAAATAAATTAATTTAATTTATTTTTTATTTAAATTTAATAAAATAATTAAATAAAATAATTAAAAAATAATTTGGTGAATGCATTGAATTTTGACCCCCTGAATAGGTAATGATGAGTAAAACACAGTTTAATTAGTGCACAACTTTTTTTATTAGTTCCAACATTGCACTTTTAAAATATAAGTGAAACCCAAGTGACAGAGGATGACAGATGCAGGAAGCAGAAAGGCCTTGGATCTTTATTTCACATGTACTTTTCTTTCTATATTCCATTTCTTTATTATGACTTGTGCTGTGGCACTCTAAAGTTATTGAGAGATTCTGTCACCTTGTTTTACTACGGGCTTCCTTTGTCATGAGACCTTTCTGTTGTTAAGCATAAAAGGAGAAGTATCTGAAGTGATTCAGACATCAGAACAGTGTTTTTATTTCAGTTTTTAAGAGGTCACTAAAGCTGAACAACAGTAAATTACATTGCTAAAACCACAGTGTCTGTCAACAGAGCACACTTTCACAGCTGGCTTTCTGAGTTAGAATTGCATTTTGGAAATCTTATTAAAGTGCCAGTAAGGGGTAAATTGGGCTTCCCATTTTGATTGGAAATTTTGAAACAAAGAAAGAATATTTTGTTTTGTTTTAATTCATTAAAATAGGTTGTACATTTATGCTTTGTTGTTAGTATAAACATGAAACATGCATTAACAAACAATGAGGACCTTAGGTACAATATATTTCCTATTTATTTTTCTGAACAATTGTCTTAAAAATACAAATAGTGATGAAACTTAACTTCTTTTAAGTAGAACACAAAGCATGGGAAACATAGGTTCTTATTTGCTACTCTGAAGAAGAGTGGACGTGTCTCCTTTGTTTCCTTCCTCCACTTACTGATTATTATCTTTTCAATTCTACATGGAAATAATGAAGATAGTAAACTCCCCAAGGTGAACAAACCACAGACAGTGTTTGTATCTCTTCAGCAAATGTTAACAGCATTGGGGGAGCTGGCTCATTTCCAGGAGAATAATGGCAGAAGAACTTTACATTTTAATCTCAAATTGAAGAGTACCTTGCATTGCTTTGTTTAACTGAGTTTAACACATTGAAGCCAGTGCCATTGTTGCTAATTTTGTTCTTATGTGATGAGGGTTAATGGAATACAAGGCAATTGAAAACGTACAGGGATACTATGACTTTATATTTCATGTTTCAAATACCACACTACAGTAAAGGTTGAAATTTGAAGCTTAGTATATGATATTTAAAGAATTTCAAGTACCCCAGAGTTGTCCTTAAGTGTCTGATATTAGAGTCTAAAAGTTACAACATTCGATTTGTTATTTGTAGTTGAAGAATTATGCAGAACTAGAGAGGGAGAGTACCTCAGCTGCTTGGATGCTGAGTCTCTCAGAGTCTACAGGTTACGTCCACCTTTGGTAACCTTGGAAAGAATCCAAACTGGAAGAGGGTCATAGTGAAAGGTTTTGGTGTATTGGGTACATACTTTTCAGTAGGATCACATAATACTTAATTAATTGTGATTTTTATTTTTATGGCCATAAAAGGGGGCGTTAACTATACCTCATGTTCCTGCTATGATATGTCATTATGGACACAAAGTAGCTGTGGAAGAAATCTGAAAAACTATAGACAAAATGAAATATTTCTTTTTATAAGTAGGATTATCTTAGGACCCTTTTTTTATTAACATAAAACAGACTGATTCCATTCATATGTAAAACGCTTCCCAAAGGTTTTTCTTTTTGAATACTTACATCCCAGCTGGTGGCACTTTTTGAAAGATTCTCACCTGGGAAGAGGCTGATCCTTGCTGGAGGAAATTTTTTTTGTGGGAGCCCATTGGACTTTATAACCAGGTCTGATTCCCAATTCCACCTTTGTTTATAAGAGCAGACAAAATGTCATCATCCAGCTTCTTGCTCCTGCATAAGGCAATCCTTAAAATCTGCCATATCCTACAAACCATAATGACTGTATATCCTTCTGGAACTGAGAGCCAACAGAAACCATTTCTCTTTTGAGTTTCTCTCACAGCAATTCAAAAGCAAGACAAAGTTACTGAGACATAGACTAATAAAAACATGTTAATATTCTTTATATTGAGGTCTTGTCTGATGTAATGCTATCACTGGAAAACCACTGGGGAATATTTTAGAACAGAGGCTTGGTTTTCTGTCCCTGGGTGTAATGTGGACATCAGATAATCCAGGATTTTAGATACATAATCATGTATGTTAAATAAAGTTTCTTTAGAAATTTTCTTTGTTACTGATCAACTTTGCTGTTATTACTATTTTGCAAGTCATGGAAAAGGATACGGTTTACAAATTTGATCAATAAAGTGGCTTTTGTTTTGTCTTTGAAGGACATTTCTTAACTATCTGGAGAATGGTCACTTTTAGAGATCATTGCATCTATTGGTTATGTACTTCAGTTGCTAAAAAGTTAAAGATCAAGCTATTAAGTAAATTGTATCTCCCACAAGTTTTTATCTTCCAATTACAGGATAGACTTCGTAGGGATTTTTTCTTTTCTAATACTTCTGTTTCATGGATCATGTTAGAAGACTACTGATAGATAATAGTGTATCTGCAAGAGTGTTTTCAGAGTCTTCTTTAAGTGAGATGGTCAATGAGGGAGAAGTTTCTACCCTGAAGATGAACAGTAGAATTTCACTGGCTGGAAGCCCAGATAAAGGAGGAAGGGGGTGATGTCTAGCTTAAGGCTCCCCTCTTTGTCTAGACTGTCAGGAGATAGCAGACACACTACTCTATTCCCACATGCCATGATGACTGGGCTCAACATGGCTGAGCAGTAACAGAGATCACTGACCATGAACTTATAGATTGCTTTTCTAAGCTTTATTACAACTGTGGGAAAAAATGAAGACCAAGAAAATCGATATTTAGTCATCATATCTGTTTTAGGTATGTAGGAATGTTTATTGTAATTATGTTAGAATGTAAAACATTTAGATGACACATACTTCATAATAAAATATTTGGTAATATAAACATTGAAAGCATGTTCAAAATGAGAACTTAGTATGGAAATAAGAATTTTTCATAAAGATGTGTACACATTCAGATATTAAAATGCTCCTTCACGAAGTAAAAGATATGATGACTTTGCCAGAAAATCAAGCCTCTTTTGTTGGCATCAGAAAAAGAAAAACAAAGAAAAAAGAAAGAAAGAAAGAAAGAAAGGAAGAAAGAAAGAAAGAAAGAAAGGAAGGAAGAAAGAAAGAAATGGAGACTGTTGGGATAGAAATCTTGGCTTGAGTCCAGACACATCACACCAGGCCAACACTGTTCCACGTGGGAAGGTTTAATGAAAGGAGGAAACAAGGGGGAGGGATGATAGAGAGAGAGCGAAGAGTAGAAGAGGAGAGGAGTAAAGACCAGCCATGAGCATTGGGGGGGGGAACAGAGGGAATGGGGAGAGAAGGGACAAAGGGGAAGAGGGGAAGAGCAAGAGAGTGAGGAGGGGGAAAGCAGCTCCTTTTATGGTGTCAGGCCCACCTGGCTGTTGCCAGGTAACTGTGGGGGTGGAGCTTAGACAGAAAGCTAACAGAGACTTAGTATCTACATAGGAAAAGTTAAAACTAATTTTTATTTTGGGGAGGGTAATATTTCTATTGTAAAGAAAATTAAATGCTGACAATCTTTAAATGCTGAAAATGTTTTTCAAAACTTTTAGTTATAAATATAAAGTTACATTTTCTAAGGAGATAGCAACAGGTAGAAAAAATGTGGCATGTAGTTTTAAATAAGTCCCATGCTAAACCAGCTATACATTGGCATTCCCCCCTTTCCCCCTATCCTCCCATTCCCCTATGGCCATTCCTCATGGCTTGCTCTATGGAGGCTGGTCTTGCCCTGGTTCCCAGGCTAGCTTGATAAACTAACCAAAGCAGTTTAACCTGAAATACCTGGAGTTGCATTACTCAGGCCATCCACCCCCTGTGGCTAGCCTGCTGGACATCAGCTACTTCTCCTGAGCTCCTGTTAGCCCCATGAAATGAAAACACTGTAGACTTGTATTATAGGACCCAGATTTATGAAGGTAAATCTCCAACCCCAAAATGCCCATGCAAAGAACATACAACTCAATAATATAATGACAAGCTGCAAGCTTAGATTGGACAAATATACCACTACACTATTCTATTGCCCATGTCTGAAATCCCTAGCTACTTGTAGCTCATCCAGGTCACATGGGTCTGTTCCATCTTCAACCTCATCTCCCTTCACCTTCTTCCTCTGTCCTCTATCTCTCTTCTCTCTTCTTTCTCTATAACTTGCAGCTCTACCTTTTCCTTCAACTGCTCAATCACAGGCTTTAGCCTTTATTTGACCTGTTACGATTTTACCTGACATCACATGAGTATGTGATGTCATTGGGCACCCCTCTTGAGCAGAAAATATAAACAGCAAAACATAACAGAAAACACACACACTTAAAGAAAAATTTCACTTGTATATAATCCTTGCACCCATTACTTGGATATTGATAATTTCCTTCATCAGTGATAATTTTTTAAGGTTTTCTTTTTTATTCAAAAATAGAATATGTGGGCTATATATAACCAGGTCTTTATTTGCTATTGGAATTGCAAAATGAATAAAATTGTCAATGATATTAAGGCTGCCCATTGTCATCATTTTGAACTAAACACAAAGTTGCTAATGTTTGCAAACAGCACTTTTCAAACATCACCCGGTCCCTAGTAAAATACAGAGGATTCCCAAAAGCAGTTGGACATTTGACGCTCATTCTGTCTTACTTTCGTTGTATGAGATATTTAGTTCGGTTTTGAAATTAAAAACAAACAAAATAAATAGATAAATCTATAGATAGATAAATAAATAAATAATTCCATTATAAGATAAAATATGTAGGCAACAGGAAAACACAACAAGAATTAGAATGCACGGGCTGAAGAGCTGCCTCAACAGCCACAAGCTCTTGTTGCCCTCACAGAGGACCTGAAGATGAACTCCACGACCCCACAAAGCAGCCTAACAACATCTGTAGCTTTGGTTGTAGGGAGTCCAACACCAGGAATGAACTTAGCTCGCATACATATATGTCGGAATATCACTCACACATATAGAATAAAAATAAATATTTTTATAAAATATTTAATAAAATACAGGAATTAGGGTACATGTTAATAAAATTGTTTCTGTGAAAAAGACAAAAAACAGAAAGCTAAATTAATAAGTAAATAAATAAATACATACATACATAAATAGCTTTAACTCCCAAAGGCTTTATTTGTACATGGAATGAATATTCCATGAATATATTGATGTTTGCATTCTCAAACATGAAAGTTATAAAGACTATTATAAAGAAGACTATTTAAAACTGCGAAAAAAGTTAAAAAAAATTCAGGGCAGTTCATGACAGGAAAAAATATCTCTTTTTATGGGAATTCTCCTAACTTATTACTTGACCACTCAATAATATATAACATGTTTCACATGTGGTCATTAACTGAGTTTCTCTTATTGTATAAGATCAAATTACTTTACCAGTCTGAAACTCCAATCCTCTGCAGCCATGCAATGTCCTGAGCTCAGAGTTTAGAAGCTAAGAGAGATAACTAATAATATTTTTAACAAGAACATTTGTTAGCCTTTGACACATTTCCCCGTAGTACTTGGGGTCAAGAAAGATCACGGCTTCTCATTTAATCTCTAGAACTGAATTTCCAATGGACACATAAGGATATTTGAGTGGAAAAAAATGTTTCTGAGGCATTACTTTCCAAAATGAACTGATGTCTCTATTGTTTCATTGATATATACATGTCTTATAATATTGAAAATTATCTTTGGAGCATAACTAGATAATATTCTTAAAAATTATATTCTAAAGTATAGATGTTACAAGACAAATGTTAGCAGACATACAAACAAAAGGACAAAGAATTGGCAAGAGAAATTCCGTATGCATATTTTGAAATGAACTCCAAATTTGAAATATTTTGTGAAAATATTTTGGCACTGGAGTTAAAATGTGTCTGCATATGTAACATGTTTTGTCATCTATCTATCAGTTGGTAGAAATCTATACTGATTTTCTTTCTTAACTGTTGTGAAGATATCAACAATGAACATACAATAGCAAATATCTTCATAGTCAGATACAGAATCTTCTAAATAAACAACTATGAGTAGGATAATTCTGTGTCTGGCTTTTGAGAAATACACACACACACACACACACACACACACACACAATTTTACAAATCCACATATGTAGATAAAGAGCTACTGGCAATCAGTGGCAACAGACGGTGCAGAATTCGTTTACTATCTGGCCTTAAGTGATCAGATTATAAGGTAGTGGGAGGGATATTGGATGATTTGAACTAGTAGAGAGAGTAATAGAAATTAAGTAACTAAAGAACTCATGCATAAAATTTTCTAAAATATGAAATAAAAAAAATCAAACAAATGATAGAAAGCAAATGAGCACTACCAAACTTTCGCAACTTATTCTATGGAATCCAGTATTATACTGAGACCCAAATCTGAAAATGACACAGTCACAGTGAAAAACACCTGGAACAATTTTCTTAATAAATGGTGACATAATTCTCATTGAAAATTCATAAAAGTATTAATAGCATAGTAATAAGATCAGACATTTTGATCAAGCTCATTTCATTCCAGGGTATAAGAAATTATATATATATATATATATATATATATATAATTATATATCATTATATATGTATACAGTATACAAAAGATCATGTGGTCATCCAGTAAGCAATTTTAATGAGATGATTTCCATTTTGAAAATATGAACTTGTGTTCGAAAAATAACATGGGTTTTGTCAGATAAAACAAGTAAAAATGATTTCCTCTTCAAAAAAATTATATCATGACGCATGTTAAATTCCTGACAAAACTAGGAATGGAAGAAATACAATCCAATGTGATAAATATTTATATAAAATGTCTTTAGATAACATTATACTAAATGTGGAATTGAAAACATATTGTTTCCTCAGAAGTCATCAGTAAGCAAGACTGGCCACTATTTTCAAATATATTCAAGACAATGCCACTATAGAGCAGCATAAATAAAATGGATACAAATAGGCAAGTATAAAATTATATTGTCCCTATTTGCAGATGCCATCCTGTTCTTAGAAGACACTAAAGACTTTACTAGACAACTTCTGTACATGTTCAGATAATTTTCAACATGGCAGTGTGTCACATCTGCATATATTATGATTAGGGTATATATGTATGGCAATATCAATAATGAACCATATGAGAAAAATAAGAAAAAAATTCCATTTATAATAACCTAAACACAACCATTTAATCTCTAGGATTAAATCTAAACAACAGATAAAAATCAATTTCACAGTATATACATTTAACTACTAAAGATAATTTCAGAAGATAGAACAATATAGAATAACCTCCCATGCTCATGAAATTGATTAATAATGGAATTTGATGAATAATGATGTGCCTATGACTTTATTATTATAATCTATCAGTGCAATTATAACAACTTTCTTCAAAGAACTATAAAAAATAATTTTACCATTAATATGGAATCCTAAAAGGTCACAAGGAGTCAAAACCATCTTATGCAGAAAAAAATAAAAGCAAGAATTTTTAACAAAAACTAAATTATTGTATAGAATCAGAATTACAATAGCTTAGTACACACACAAAGACAGTCCAATATAATAGATACGGAATGCACTTATAGAGCTCATCTTCAGCTGAGTTATAAAATACATTGGGGACAAAGATAGCCCATCAACAATTGGTGCTTTGTAAACTACAAATCCACATATATAAGAAAGAAAGTCTGTATCTTTCACCCCTGAAGAAAAAAGTCAATTCACAGTGAAATAATAACCCTCATGTATATCATGAGCTGCTTGAATTCAAAAGGGAAAATCCTTCAAGAAAAATGGATAGACATGACCTTCCTGCAAAGACTCCAGTTGTACAGGAAATAATCACAAAAATTGATAAATATGATTTTATGAAATGAAAAAGCTTCTGCAATGTAAGGGAATGATCATAGACTAAAGAGACCAAATATAGAATGGAAGAAAACAACCTGTTCAAGGGAATGAGAAAGGAAAAAGCTTCTACAAAGAAATGAAATGAACAGCAGGTTAAAGGGACACGCAAAATCAATTACTGACTATAAACCTTGAGAAATTATTATCTTTATTTTGTAAAGATATTAAAATAAAAAATCTCCAACCCAATAAATAGGCAAGTAAATTGAACAGTGTCCTCAAAATAAGAAATATAAATAACTAATACAAGTCCGATATAATTTATATCATCTCAGGCCTGAGTATCCTAAAAAACAAAACAACAAAAATCCCATAATACTAGGATTTGATTCAACTGTACCCTTTCTAAAGAGAATAGATCTAACTGAGGATACTGAAAAGACATTTGAAATATTTATATTAGTCAAGGTTTGTCCATCAACACAATAATATAGGACATAGACATAATGAAATTTGTTAAATGATTAAAAAGAAAGAAATTACAATAATTTTAGGAAAACACATACAATTGTATATTATAATCTATATTATAAAAATACAGACATTCTTTCTTATATATGTGGATATATATATATATATATAAGAAAATTATGTAGGAGGTGTTAATGTCGTAAAACTGGTGAGCAGTACAGAGTAAAGGAGGAAATAATAATAATATATTCTGTGTCTCTGCTATGCAGATACAAATTTCAACTTCCTATTCTAAAAATATATGGGAATAAATAGTAGGGGTGGGTCTGAGTATATTAAAGAAAGCACAAAGATTTATTATTTGGGATAAGACAGAGACAAGCAAGAATAAAGAACAGAATATTGAACAGCAGGGTAGAAGGTTCTCCTTGGAAATTTCTACTCAGTTTCCTCCAGTATCAACCCCATACTCCCTATGAAATTTATATTAGAGTAAAAAATGAAATAATTCCTGATTATTTTGGGTTAGACAGTTCCTTTTACTATCTACGCAGGGTACTTTGTTGGACAGTTATATCTACAGAATTATCCTAGGAGACATAGACTCAGTCTAGGTTTGGGTCTGTAGCCCAGGGGTAGAGTTCTTTCCTAGTATGTGTGAGACTCTCCCTTAGATAGTGATAGAAGCAGAGAAAAGCTCAGAGGAGAAAAGCTGCCTATGCCTCTATTGGAACAAGTGTCAGTATGTTAAAATGGGGTATCTTTTGGATATATTCCTGTATAGCTGTATCTCAAAATAGATTTATTACCCATTTTCTGAAGGCTTGAGAAACACATTCCAAATGGATGTACAAGTTTCTAATCCCACTAAAAATGGAGGACTGTTTTCTTTGGTTCGCCCAACAGTGGGTACAGTCTTGGGAACCTTTGCTGAAGAGGTGCAGAAGAGGAAATGTAGCAGCTAAGGGATTAAGAACATCAGAAGAAAAGAAATCACAGAATCAAAACAAAAACAAAAACAAAAGAAAATAACATGGAGACATGAATTGAGACTGAACCAACAATCATAGAGCGGATGGGTCTAACCTAGGCACTCTAAATATATGTTAGAGTTTTATAGTTTGTTCTTTTTGTGGAACTGCTAACAGTAGAAGTACGTGTTGTCTCTGACTATTTTGCCTGCCTTTGCGACCCTTGACCTCCTATGTATGTGCCTTGTTGAGCTTTAATATAAGAGAGGTGCCTATTCTCCTTTCAACTTGATAATGCCATATTTGCTTAATATTGCTGAGAGGTCTCTCCTTTTCTGAAGGAAAATGTAGGAGTGGATGGTGCCAGAGCAGGAGGTCATGGAAAAAGTGGTTGCAGAAGAATGAAGGGGAAACTTCTGTGGGGGTGTAATACGTAAGAGAATGTGTTACTAATAAAAAAAAATCTTTCAAAATTGGCTCTTAAGACTCTCATGGTAGTACGTCTACATGTTTACACCATATTTCCCCATGGTGTAATTACACCTAATCAAAGAAACTTCATTTTGCAACAGATAAACATTGGAAATTCCCGTGTGACCAAAAGGCAAAGAACAAGTGGGAATGTGGGACTCATCCCTAATTAATTCATCTACAAGAATATTTGTAAATCAAAGTGGGGATGAATATAATAGAATAAAGTGCATAAAGCTTATAAAAGCCAGACAAACTAGCCATCTCCTGTTAAATAGTGTCGTCTATTATGACAGGGCTCCTGAAACAACGGAACCTTAACCACATGTCACCTCAACAAGATATGCACAAGGAAAGTAACAGCTGATACCCCAGGGTGGGTAGCACAAAGCCTCATTCCATAGTGAAGTATTAGAACAGTTACCGACTGCTAAGCTAGGGGGAGTAGCACCACCTTTGTAATCTCAGAGACACAAAAATCTGACAGGCCACTTCAACAATCTCTCCTCTCTAATGTTGTTCAAAACCCAGTTCCATGTTGTAAGCACTGCCTATGTATGGGAAGACCCTGTCCTTTTCCTCATATAATGGAGATTTTCTTTGCTTTAACTGAAGCCCAAGTTTTTGAAGCAAAGTATGTAGTGGTCTTTTCTCAAAATGAATCAAGCAAATTACTTATACAATTCGAGAGTTTTAGTAACTACACAGAAAAGAGTGCCACTAATCCATGGGCTGTGGATGTGTTTCTAGTAAATTAAACAGAGATTATTTCTTTTAAAATACAACAACAGTAGGATGGTCAAACACAAGGACAGTCAAGGCTTAGGAAATTCTTTGGAGCTACAATATTCAAAGACCAGTTATTACAGTCTTCTCTTTCATTAAGTATGTGTGTAGAGGTACACCTAATCTTGATAGTACTCTCAATAGTTTATTGACGTGCTACTTTAATTGTCATTTCCCATATGTTCATCTTCTATTTCAAAGCTAACATTAAAAAAATAAACTATTAAGTACCATTATTTATGAGTGATTTTAGCACATTTATTTTTCAATTGTTCATAGTCACACATAAATAGGATATAATTATTTGGTATCTTGCCTACTTGTTTGATATATATATATATATATATATATATATATATATATATATATATATATATATTTCAAATTGCTACGCAGTTTATACCAAATTGCTACACAGTTTATTCAAGTATGATAATTTAATTACACAGGAAAGAGGGCAATGACGATTAAAATAGAATCATATGGTTGAAATGATGAAGCTTATTCTAAAGTGATATGAAATTTAAAAATGAATCTATTTCTATTAGAGGCTTTAGAGCTATCAGAAGATTGCGAAGAAATTAGGAATTGTGTACAAAAATTACTTGGAAATACCAGTAAAATTAAAAATCTCTTTGGGGGTTGGGGATTTAGCTCAGTGGTAGAGTGCTTGCCTAGCAAGCGCAAGGCCCTGGGTTCGGTCCTCAGCTCAAAAAAAAAAAAAAATCTCTTTGGAGTTGTTATTTTTTGTATCTTTTGCATGCCATAAAAATCATGTACATAAACGTCATTATCATTTAAAACAGCAGTTGACTTGAGTATAATAAAATTACACATTTAGTAATCTTCTATCAAGCAGAAATGAAACTTGACAACAAAATCAAATACATTTTTTAGTTTAGTGGCCCCCAAATAGTATGGCATCACCACAAAATCTGACTTGGCCACAAATTGTCCCAATTGTAATTAAATAAATTTGGTGGTAAGCTTCTTGAGTTCTTTATATATTTTGGATATTAGCCCTCTATCAGATGTGGAGTTAGTGAAGATTTTTTACCAATCTGACTGTGTCCTTTGTCTTACAGAACCTTTCCAATTTTGTGAGGCCTCATTTATGAATTCATGATCTTAGAGCATAAGCCATTAGAGTCCTTTTTAGAATATTTCTGCCTGTGCCAATGAGTTCAAGGCTCTTTGCCACTTTCTCTCCTACTAGATTCAGTGTATATGGTTTATGTTGAGATCCTTGATCCACTTGGCCTTGAGCTTTGAGCATGATGACAATATGGGTCTATTTTCATTTTTCTACATACAGACATCCAGTTAGATCAGCACAATTTATTGAAGATGCTTTCTTTTTCCATTGTATATTTTTGGCTTCTTTGTCAAAGATCAAGTGTACGTAAGTGTGTGGTTTTACTTTGGGGTCTTCAATTCTATTCCTGTCTCCCTCTACCAATACCATGCAGTTTTTATCACTATCACTCTGTAGTAGAGCTTGAAGTCAAGGATGGTGTTTCCTCCAACTGTTCTTTTATTGTTAAGAAATGACTTTACTATTCTGGATTTATTGCCTTTCCAGATGAATTTGAGAATTGCTCTATGTCTTTGAAGAATTGAGATGGGATTTTAATGGGGATTGTGTTGAACCTGTAGATCGCCTTTGGTAGGATGGCAATGTTTAATATGTTAATTCTGCCAATCCGTGAGCATGGTAGATCTCTCTATTTTCTGCGATCTTAATTTTCTTTCTTGAGACTCTTAAAGTTCTTATCATAAAGGTCTTTCACTTGTTTGGTTAGTGTTACTCAAGAAGCTTACCCACCCCCCAAAAAGAAATAAATAAATGGGGTGTAGAACTAAACTGAGAATTCATAATAGAGGAATCTTGAATGGCTGAAAAGCACCTAAAGAAATGTTGAAAGTACTTAGTGATCAGAGAATGCAAATCAAAGTGACCCTGAGATTCTACCTTACACCAATCAGAATGGATTAAGATCAAAACCTCAGGTGTCAACACATGTTGGCAAGGATGTGGAGAAAGAACACTTGTCCATTGCTGGGGGGGGGATTGCAAATTGGTACAACCACTCTGGAAATCAATTTGGGGGTTCCTCAGAAAATAGACCTACCTAACGATCCATAAATACCACTCTTGGGAATATACCCCAAAGATGCAGACTATGCCACAGGGGCACATTCTCCACTGTGTCCATAGCAGCCTTATTTCTGATAGCCAGATGCTGGAAACAACACAGATGTCCCATAACAGAAGAACCAATACAGAAAATGTGGATCATTTACTTACAATGGAATATTACTCAGCTATTAAGAATGAGGATATACTGAGTTTTACAGGCAAATGGATGGAACTAGAAAATGTCATCTTGAGTGAGGTAACTCAAACCCAAAAGGACATGCACAATATTTTCTCACTAATAAATGGATATTAACCAAAAGAAAAGTGCAGAATGCCCAAGATACATTCCACAGAACTCAAAATGGTCAACAAGCTGAAGGGCCCAAGTGAGGATGCCTCAGTTCCACTTAGGGGGGAGAAAAAAGCACCCACAAGAGAGAGTGAGGGAGAGATAGAAGGAAAGGGGATGGGGGTGAAGGAAGAGAGAAACATGATCTGATGTTGGATGGGGGAAAAGGACTGAAGCCTGAGACTCTCAGGAACTCAAAGTGGGGTACCCTCTATGTAAGGTCTTACAGTGGGGAGAGGGAACTTATTGAATCCACCTCCAGCAGAAAGACAGGGCATCAAGTGCAATATGGGTTTGCTATCCCACAGTCAAAACTCTGACCCATATGTCTTCCTGTCCGAAAGAAATGCAGGGATAGAAATGGAGAAGAGCCTGAGGAAAAGAAGGTCCAGCGACAGTCCCAAAGTTGCTCCAGATCAAGGCGAGGTCCCAAGACTTGACACCATTACTGAAGCTATGGGATAGTCACAAAAAGGGACCTACCATTCCTGCTTTCCAAAAGACCCAACAAGCAGTTAAAAGATTCAGATGCAAATATGTGCACCCAACCAGTGAACAGAAGCTGCTGAAATATCTGGTTGAATTAGGGAAAAACTGGAGGAAACTAAGGAGGGTAACCCTGTAGGAGGACCAGCAGTCTCAATTAACCTGGACCCTTGAGATTTCTCAGACACTGGATCACCAGACAGGCAGCATACACCATCTGGGATGAGACCCCAACACATATACTGCAGAGGACTCCCAGGTCTGGGTTCAGTCAGAGTAAAATGGTGGAAAAATATTTTCTAAGTGAATGGTTCTAAATAGTTTCTCATATTGGTGAAGGTGTCTCTCTTAGGTTGAGGTTCATTTTAGGGCTAGCTTATTCCAAAAATGTTTATAAATGTGTGTAGGAAGTGTTGTTGGTGCAGGACCAAGCTTATTATAGGTAACTTTATTTTGTTTTTCATTTCAGTATGAGATCAATCTCGATAGGACACGTTGAGAGAGAGAGAAAGAGAGAAAGAGAGAGAGAGTAGATAAATGATAGATGATAGATAGTACATTGATGATAACAGGCAGATAGATAGATACATAAGTAGATAGACCTGATTATTTATTGATTATTGTTGAAAACCACTATCAGAGATTTTAAAAGAACACTAACACAATCCCCACATTCTACATTTTGTGTTCCCAGTCCCCGTTGTGAAGCAGAATTCAAATCACCTATCCTAACCTGAAAGTGACTCACTACTGAAAAACACTGATGCAGAAGCCATTCAATTAAATAGGTAATGTGGGTAACTTTATAAAACAACTCTACTGACTTTTATCATGATTAGTTTCCAAGGTCACAGAACAAAACAGAATATATGAATCAATCTTTGCATTAGAAATTTTCCTAGTAATAGCTAAAGCAATAAGAAACTTTCCTTACACTTGCAGTCTAGCCAAGAAACTGTCATGTAGGCCTTAACATTTTACTTAGGCCTTAACATAAATCTCTATTTTAATTCCCATCCACTAGAAGATGCTTCTTTGATGAGAATGAAACAGTATTCTAGTCTATAGGTACATGATTAATTATAGGTCATTAAAAGTGTCATGAGCAAGAAGGTAGATGCATGCAGTTAGGATAACAAAAGTTATATTTATTATGATGAGGGTCTTCACACAGTGTTAACAGTCCAAATTCCAAAGTACAGTCCTACACCCATCTTCTCAAGGCTGCTCACCTGTGAGTTCAGGGTATTAGGTTCAGCCTTAGGTATAGTGGGGATCTGACTAAGCCATTTCAGTTGTCTAAAAGATTTTTTTACTGTGCTTATTATAGGAGTCATTTTATTGCTGTGTTCCTTAAACTGAGTAATGGTAATAGATTTTAATCCAGCACCCGTTACATGACCAACTTAGTCTCAGATTCCTGAGCATCTTATTGGCAATATCAGGTATGAGTTTCACCTCATTGGGTGGATCTGATATATAATCAAAAGGTATTAGTTACTTCAGTCACATTTGGCCAGTTTGGACGGACCAGCATATTTTAATGGCAGGTTGCTGTTGAAGGTTGGAGGTCTCAAAGCTGGGTGATACTGATTGTTACTTTTCTCCTCCTGCTGTATATAAAGTACTTTCCAGCACTATGCATCTAGGTAATAAAACTGAAGATTCCAGTTTTGCATCAGCTCAATTTATGTATGTAAATGATATCTTTGCCCTACTGTCAGTTTATAGAGGGTTACCCATATCCTTGTAAATAGTCTGTGGTTTCAGAGCAGTCTATGGGATTCTTTTGACTGCCTTCTTTTTGAGTTCTCATATGTTCTTTTATACACAAATGGTGCATCGTAGTTTCTTCTTATAGTTATAGGGATACCAGTTATGGAAGATTAATGATAATCACATGAATTAAGCTCATCTTAAATGCTTCTCGCAACAGTCTTAAATAAAGCCATAAAGTGAAAAATAAATTAATGCTGTGGAATTAGAGGGAATAAGGAGAGGGAGAGAAGACGATGAGAGTTCACAAGACGTTAATCTGAACAATATTTCTTACCTTAAACATTAGTTCCTAAAATAAGAGATTAAAACATAACTTTATCATTCTAGAAAATCATGTTGTGTACAGTAAACTTCTCAAGATGCGTTATCTTACTGTGTATAAATCTAGTGCATGCAGATATTGGTTCATATATAATTTGCTTTAGTGTTCCAGTTTTCAGCAAAAAATAATGAAAATACTCTAAAGAAAAATATTTTAGAGATAGTAACAGCTGATTATTTTCAGTTTTCATGAGCAATCCAAGGTATTCTTTAAATCATTTTTGCAATATTAACCTCCCTTGCCCTTGTCTGGTATATTTTGCTGACTAGCCTAGAATCATAAAAAATACATGGACTTATTTTGGTATTTTTGCACATTTATCCCTCTGACCACAGAATCTGCATAACATCTTAATTTTGTTTTGAAAATACACACAATTTTTGAGTATGTGTTTTGTCTTTTCTTGTGCCATAAATAATGTTTCTACATGTAATTTTGTCTCAAATTCTAAGAAAACATTCACTAATTTTTTATTGTCACTTTCTTAAAATATTTTTATATTTAAGTCTAATATTAAATGACATATTTTATTAGTATTGAATAATATAATCACTATTATACTAGCAATCAACAATAATAAAGAAACCTCCTAAGAGGAACACAACAAAATATTCTGAAATATTTATTATTATTATTGTTACTATTACTCATATAGTTATTACTGTTACTATTATTTTAAACAGAAAATGTGGCACGAGTACATTTGTCTACATTTGTAAATAAATTGAAAGGGATTAAAAGAGGCAGCCAGCCTTAGAGATTTCAGCTACTAGCAAACTTTTATTCTAATATATTGACTCCATGTTGGAAGCAGTTGCCATCCTAAATATCAGGGAAATTATCGTTTTTCTATTAATATCTGGAGATACAGTGAGATAAGCAAGTAATTTGTTTTTCTTGTTTTGCTTTGTTTTATATTCAATTGCTTTGTCTGATATTTTCTGGTGGACCACAAAGCGTGCCTCAGGTGTTCAAAAGTATTTACATTTTTTTACGAAGTTGTCAGTTGTCAACAGATCTGATGAGGACATTGTATTTCTCTAGCAGTAGGGAAGCCTTTGTGTGTCAAAACAAGTTATCTTTCCTCAGGCAGAGACAATTCTGTCTACACAGTCCAGTAAATTAATTTTAGCCCTCAGTGGCTACTATGGAGCAGTAGTCTTTGTTCAGTCATCAAAGTCTACATTTCATTTTGACTCCACCTAAACACTATACATCACATGGTAGAACCTACTCAGTATATGTAAGTTTTGAAAAGGCTCTCCGTGAATTAAAACTTCCAAAAAGATCATACAATATCACAGTCACCAAATTGGATGAGTCCCAAATTGATTTGACAAGGAAGAAGGAAATCAATTCTTTTTATTTTTTTATTGGATATTTTATTTATTTATATTTCAAATGTTATACCCTTCCCCAGTTTCCCCTCTGGAAATCCCCCTCACCTTGCTTCTATGAGAGGGTGCTCCCCCATGTACCCACTCACTCCCACCCCACCATTTTAGCACTCCCCACACTGGGGCATTAGACTTCACAGGACCAAGGAACTCCCCTTCTATTGATGCCAGCTGCCCCTCATGAAATCAATTTTTAATTGCATGTCCAGTATATTTAAAGATAAATTGAGCCAAAATATAAAACCACAAGACACAGAAAATACATATTAAGAGTTTTCTTTCTTTAATGGTTCATCTTTCTAATAGGTTGTCGCTCTAAGACAAGAAAAAGTGAAAAATATCTATTCTGTCAAATTGGGCTTTCTCAACTATGACAGTATTCTTCCTGTCTGTTTTATGTCTGTTTTATGTCTGTTTTATGTCTTATGACTGTTTTATGTTAAAGATTTATTTCTTTTAATCTTGTGGTATAGATATTTTGTCTGCACGTATGTCTATGAACAATACACCTGAAGTGTTCATGAAGGCCAAAAATAGTGTTAGATCATCTAGAACACAATGCAGAGAGGTTGTTTTTTTTTTCAGAATTATATATAGTGTATTTTGATCATATATTTTGACCTCTTATACTCTCTGTGCCTACTCAACTATGTGTTCCTTTTCTCTATTAAAAACAAAAAGCTAAAACAAAACAAAGCAAAATGCATACATGTACACACATATGCAAATGGCATTCATTTAATGTTTTTTGACCAGCTATTTAATGGCACTCGCTGCATGAGACATGGGTTAAATATAAATGAGACAAGATCAAACTTTCCAGTAATTATATTATTCAAATTAACACTTAGATAAATGTACTTTCATCCATAAAGTAGCCGTTATTTGTTCTCAGAGGTTGAACTGTCAGTTAGAAAAATATGATACCATCCAATCTGCTTCTTTGTAATTTTTGTGAAGATTTTTTATAATGTGTTAAAGCATAAATGTTAGAAACCTTATTTGATAGTTTTCTCATTATTAAACATTTCTAACAACATTTTGAGCAAGTAGCATTTTAAATGATAATAAAGATCATCAAATGCCTATAACAATAGGTGATATTGCAATATGGATGGGGAGGGAGTATCTCATAAAAAATCAAGTTCAATGAAGAGCTATAGGCATTTATTGGTCCTTAAGAGGGAAAACCAGTTTTCTCCAGGTCCATCATGTGTTTTCCATTCGAAAGATCAGCCCTAAAACATGCAAACATACACACACACACACACACACACACACACACACACAATATATATATATATATGAACTTTATAGATGTAACAATAATAATTAAATACGGAGCACTAATACAAGTAATGATGCATGAAAATTTCAAAAAATGAAAACAATATATTCATACTGCCCCCTTTATCATGTTTTCTTAAATATTAGTTTGATATCTAGTGTAAATGTGTGAACTGTTGGCATAGTCTACATATTCATACTAAAACTGGATTTATTTTAATACACATGTGTAATGAATAATTCTTAGCATATAATCAACACTACCTAAAAAGTAAAGTATATGTAGTATTATAACACATATTAGAATGTAATATGCACCTTTTAAAAATTTTTATTAGATCTATATCTTTAGCTACTTTTCAAACGTTATTCCCCTACCCGGTTTCCCACACATAAGCCTCCATTCCCTCCCTTCCCCCTCCTCCATATGGGTATTCCCACTATACATCCCCCTTACTGCCCCCCAAAATTCCCCTGCACTGGGGGTCCAACCTTGGCAGGACCAAGGGCTTGCCCTTCCACTGGTGCCCCAACAAGGCTATTCTCTGCTACATATGCAGTTGTAGCCCTGGGTAAGTCTATGTATAGTCTTTGGGTGGTGGCTTAGTCCCTGGAAGTTCTGGTTGGTTGGCATTGCTGTTCTTATGGGGTTTTAAGCTCCTACAGCTCTTTCAATACTTCCTCTAATTTCCCCCAAGAAATCCCCCACTGTTCTCAGTTCAGTGGTTTGCTGCTAGTATTGACCTCTGTATTGGACATGCTCTGGTTGTGCTCTCAGGAGAGATCTATATCCGGTCCCTTTCAGCATGCATTTTCTAGCTTCATCAATCTTTTCTAGTTTTGATGGCTGTATAATATGGGCCACTTGTGGGTCAGGCTCTGAATGGCCTTTCTTTGAGTCACTGCTCTAAACTTTGCTTCCATATCCCCTCCTATGGATATTTTCCCCCTTTTAAGAAGTGAGAGAATCAACATTTCAGTCATCCACCTTCTTGAACTTCCTGTGGTCTGTGGATGGCATCTTGGGTAATTTGAGCTTTTTGGCTAATATCCACTTATCAATGAGTGAATACAAAGTGTGTTTTTCTGTGATTGAGTAACCTCACTCAGGATGATATTTTCTAGTTCATTCCATTTGCCTATGAATTTCATGAAGTCATTGTTTCAATAGCTGAGTACTACTCCATTGTGTAGATGTACCACGTTTTTAATCCATTCCTTTGTTGAAGGGCATCTGGGTTCTTTCCATCTTCTGGCTATAATAAATAAGGCTGCTGTGAACATAGAGGAGCATGTGTCTTTTTTATATGTTCAAGCATCTTTTGATTATATGCCCAAGAGAGTTATAGCTGGGTCCTCAGGTAGTGGAATGTCCAGTTTTCTAAGGAACCTCCAGACTGATTTCCAGAGTGGTTTTACCAGTTTGCAATGCCTCCAACAATGGAGGAGTGTTGCTCTTTCTTCACATCCTCACCAACATCTGCTGTCACCTGAATTTTTTATCTTAGCCATTCTGACTGATGTGAGGTATAATCTCAGGGATGTTTTGGTTTGCATTTCCCTGATGACTAAGGATGTTGAACATTTCTTTAGGTGCTTGTTAGCCATTCGATAATCCTCAACTGAGAATATTTTGTTTAGCTTTGAACTCCACTTTTAATAGGGTTATTTGGCTCTCTGGAGTCTAACTTCTTGAGTTCTTTGTATATTTTGAATATTAGCCCTCTATCAGATGTAGCATTGGTAAAGATCTTTTTCCATTCTGTTGGTTGCCGTTTTGTCCTAATGACAGTGTCTTTTGCTTTACAAAAGCTTTGCAGTTTTATGAGGTCCCATTTGTTGATTCTTGATCTTAGAGCATAAGTCATTGGGTTTTTGTTCAGGAAATTTTCCCCAGTGCCCATATATTTGAGACCCTTTCCCACTTTTTCTTCTATTAGTTTGAGTGTATCTGGTTTGATGTGGAGGTCCTTGATCCACTTGGACTTAAGCTTTGTACAGGGCAATAAAAATGGATCAATTTGCATTCTTCTACATGCTGACCTCCAGTTGAACCAGCACCATTTGTTGAAAATGCTGTCTTTCTTCCATTGGATGGTTTTAGCTCCTTTGTCAAATATCAAGTGGCTATAGGTGTGTGGGTTCTTTCTGGGTCTTCAATTCTGTTCCTCTGATCTATCTGCCTGTCTCTGTACCAATACCACACAGTTTTTATGCACCTTTATATGCACTTATAGATGTTTATATAAATAATGCAAGTTTTCGTTTATGAAACATTAATTAAAGGCTTCTTAATACCTTTTCTCTTAATACACAGTTAATTTTCACTAAAATACATAACTAGTAGTTCTTAAAACTCTTTGTTAGTAATATTGTTACTTTGCTTAATCAATAATAGGAGAGAAGAGGTTGTTCTTTGTTCACGTGAGCAAATAAACGCATATACTTGCAAACTGTTGTTTATTCATTCACACAGCGTGCAAAGTAAATTATTATTGAACATTTTCAGCCATATTGCACTGTGAAATGAAACTAGTCCATACCAACTTAGTCGACTCAAAAGTTCAAGAAGCTACTAGTGTTTTGCAGTAGCTACTTTAGTGATTATTTCAGTTATTTGAATTTTGCTGCTGTTGTTTTTGTTTTTGTTTTGTTTTTCTGGAACCCACTCCTGCAGTTTTGTTTTAGTGTTCTAACATTTTTATTACTCTCCCTCTAATTACTTTTGTTAGAGTATGCTTTCCATGTACTTTCTGCACATTGATCAGACCTTTACTATTATTTTTCCTTACTTAGTCCTAGAAAACCTACCTTGGTACCAGATTTTGGTACTAGATTTGAGCACACATTAGAACTACAGGTGTATTGCTTTTGGTTAAAGAAAATATGTATTGTTATCCATACATTGCTGAGTTAATATTACACAAATGATCAAGATTACTGACTCAAAAAGAAGGAAAATAGAAGAAAAGGCATGAAAACAATTCTGGTTGGGAACCTGATCACGTTGTCTTCACGAAGGCATATAATCATTGAATACTCAAATGATTTTCCCAGGTACCCCTATGAATATTCAAAACTTTGCTATAGTTCTTCATATTTCTTTATATAACAATGTAAAAGTTAGTGCTAGCTCTTTTTCCCATATCTAGGCTCCCAGAAAGAAGACTCAGATGCAAATACATTTGCAAATAGCTTGACCATGCAGCTAGGCTCTTCTCTGACTTCATATAACCTAAAATATCCCATTTATTCTAGCCTGCATTATGTCACATGATTCATTACCTGTATGCAAGTACCATGTGCCCAGAAAATGGCCTGTCTGCTTATCCCAGAATTCCTTTCTTTCCAGGATATTCCACCTTTACTTTCTGCCTATGACATAAGCCTTTATAATTGACATATGATTCATCCATACAATAAACTAGATATTCTCTCTGCAGCCAACCTTGGCATAATTAAAATGTTACTCCTCACTAAACTTTTCAAAAGCTGAAATTCATTTTTCATCTTTGAATGCACTTCATTTCATGACTTTCTTTAACCAAAATAATAAGTGAAATTAAACACAAGAATCAGCTGTCAATTGAATGGTGTTCTCAGCAACATAACAAATCTAATTGAGCAGAATTTATAATAAGATGCCAGGTGGCTTGAGGCAGCTCTAGGATGATGTCATGGACCTTAGGAGGGGGAGATAAGTGAAGTCTGCAGGCTAATGTGTGATAGGGCTTCTTAAAGGAGAATGTGGGAGTTATGATGTGATGATGAAGTATTGATGTTATAACCTTATTTGGTGAATTTAGTGCCCTGTAGGTTGGTCTTAGGTCTAGCAGCACTTTGGAATCAAGAACTAGGAGCTGGCTTTGTGTAGTGTTTTGCATAGGCTTTTGCAAGTGTGGATTTCTGGTCAGAAGGTAAGGACAGGGACTTCTTGGCATAGGCTATCTTGCTTTTGTCTCCAAACCTCCACCTAACAAATATAAATCATAAGAGGTTTTGGGATCCTGATATTTTTATGTATTAACTCTGTCTATTCACTATTGGTACTTTTCTGTGCTAGTTGGCAGAGGGCCAAGGGATTCTTATGATTTAAGAAAAAGTTATTCTACCTGAGGATATTTTTCATCTTCTGGTCAAACATGCTTCATAGCTGGGAGAGGTGAAAGTGACTGACGACAGCACTCCAACCCAAGGATGGACAAGAAATCTGACTTACACTATGTAAAGTAAGTCAGTTTTACTTTATTCTTGTCAATGATATGGTTTGTTTTTAGAATAGAAAGGAATAATTAATACAGTTTCTATGAAGGGAAAAGAAGAAAAAATTCTTAAACACTAAACTCAGCTTTGATAAATCACAACTTCTCAATGGACTATTGAAAGAGACTGTTCATTTCTGAGATTGTCTTTCAAATATGAGATATGACAGCTCTAGTGATTAAATATAGAGATGATGGAGGTAGATAGCCAATCATATAATAATAACCTGCTCATCAAATATAAGACTAGCTTCTACTACATGAAAAGGAAGGGCACAAAGGAAGAATTGTAAAGGGTTGAGGGAAATCAAAAATGATTAAAATGAAGTACATATATATATATATATATATATATATATATATATATAGAGAGAGAGAGAGAGAGAGGATTTCAAAAATTATAGTTAAAATTATATGTGTACAAAATATTTTTCTAAAATTAATAGCTTTATTACTTAAAAATTAAAGTTGATTCAACAATTAAAATGGAAACAATTGCTTCAAAGAAGTATCTTATTAACTATAGGCTCCACGTTAGACTATAAAAACAATGTGGTAAAGATAAGCAAAATTAGCTCTGCAAACAGCGAAAATATCAAATGGAAGACATCATAATATATTCCTCATTGGTTTGGGATGTATATATGAAGACTGTATTGAAATGGACTGTAATACCATTAGACTATAGAAATAGAAGTTCAGATCTGTGTCAATTCAATGACAGAAGTCCCCATGATAATGCTTTCCTCTTGAGCAGCTATGACTGAATTATTGTAGCCTCCTAGACAGGCTAAATTAAACCTGCATTCAACAGAAGCTGTAAATGAATACAGATCAATGTTGTTGAAAATTCTTTAACAAACTAAAAATGGAGAGATCCAGTGTTGAATGTATAAGGAGTGAGGCTAAGAATCAACTGCTCATATAATAATATTTATAACCAGTGCTATCATAGAGACCAAGATCTTCATCAGTCTCTGAAGGTATACATCCCTGACGTGAAAAAGTGCTACATTTTTGAAAACAGAATTTTTCTTTATAGCCTTGGTGGAAGCAAAAATGATAAATAGGCTTTCTTGCTTTCCAGGGGAATAATGGATTGTCAGATGACTAGAAAGCACGTACAATTACCTTTTGCCACAGAAATGGAAAAGTAAGCAAATCTCTTTGTCCCTCAGATAATTTGCAGGAACATTGATTTTGATCCCAAGTCACAAGAATTGAAGTAAAAGAGAATATTAATGATCAGGTAGACCATCAACAATTCTGATGGCCAGATACCACTTTCAGGTATGACAGGGGAAATTCAAAACCCATCACCTACCTGCTGGACCCAAACTCATTGTTATATATTGACAGCTTATACCGACCAAGAAAAACATTGCATAATATCCTCTAAATTTCTCAGTCATGACAGACAGACAAACAGACCAATAGGTACACACACACACACACACACACACACACACACACACACACACACACACACACATATGACAGACAAAAGAAGAGAAGGTAGAATGAGACCGGGAGATCTCAAATCAAGTTATTTACTAGGTAAATTCAAGTTAATTGTGGATGGAAAATAGACTTTTGGTAATTATAAAAAAATTGTTAAGCTGTTACTGTATACAGAATTCAAATATTCACACACACACATATATATATATATATATATATACATTTATGTATATATTCATCACTGTAAAGAATATCTGCATTAAATGAACTTAAGGTAGAACAGATGGCTGCAGTAGGAAGTTTATCTTCAACACTAAAAGAGAAAATTACAAACTAGGGGTAGTATCTACATTCTCCCTTGAGAATATGTCTCCAATAACCTAAATCATCCAGCAAAATCCTGCCTCTTATGTTTTCCATCTCTCTTTCATCGTATCAGAGTGCAGGCTTTTATACAGCAATGTCTGAAGAATGATATAAGGAAAAAAGAATGAAATAATTTTGAGTCCCAATTACTATGGGAATGGACACTTGATCCATTGATCATGCTTTGGCTTTATTTATAAAAGAAAAGAACTAATATAAAAATAGAATTTTCTTGAATAATTAAAAATATGACGTAGGCAAAATTATAACCATACAAGCTTGTGTATACTTTTATCTCAGAAAAGTTATAAATGCACATAATCTCAAAGTAATATTATGTATTTTTTAATTTGTAATGAGAAATATTAAATAAATCCTGCTAGATAATTCTCAATATTCACTGACTCAAGAACTGATATTGTCTTTAAAATGTGAGAGTCACATGGGAATATGTTCAGCAGCAGCACGCACTAAGGATATGTAAATCAAACCATAATGATATTAGACTCGTAAAGACTAAAACAATTAAAGATAACAGTAACTGCTGAGGAGAATATAAGTAGCCTAAACCTATGTAATACATTTAGAGATGAAAATAGTGTAGACACTGTGTCAAATAGTTTGTTATTAAATGAGAAGCATATGGCTGAAAATCAAACTATTTGTGACTTACTATAAAGAGACAACAACTTTATTTTTTGTTTATATTTTCATTAATTTTGTAGTATTTTAATGGATCCAAACTGTATTCTTTCCAAGCATCAAAATGCTGATGACCTTCGCAGCATCACATGGTTTCCTGGGGAAGGCAGCAGTAGGGGCATTGGCCGTTGTGGTGGCAGAAGTTATGATTTTAGGGCAAAAGTAGTTTAACTTTGGGAATTTTTACCTTTCTTAAACTCTTTGCTATCCTGAGATTGCTGGTAATTAACTATTGTTGAGAATCAGCAGGGAATTAAGAAAAGTATTAATTGTTAGAGTTCTTCTTTCTCTTGCTCTAGAGCCTCTTGCTGGCCAGACTAGAGACCTGGGCTTGGTAACTCTTAGTGAACCAGAAAGAAAAGAAAATAAAAGAATTTACATATTTTACCCAGGCGATATGCACACTCACACTCATACAAACACACACTCTGCTCCAGTCAGTCCACCTGTCTCATCTATTCCACAAGTCTTCATGAACATTTACAACTCTGCCTACACATGTATATATTAGAAACAAGTATATAGATAGACATACTCATATACATTTGGATGCTTGGACAGATGGATAGGTGGGATACAGACTCCCAAGCCAATACTTTATTTCTTTTATCCAGTCTTCTAATAGACAAAAGGTCTTAGAAAATTACCTCCTGAATAAAATATTAGACAAATGGGGAGTTATAGAAGAATGGTTGATACTAAGGTCAAAGCAGTGTTTCATTCTATACGGCTACTGTAAGTTCAAAGCAACATTTTTGCCTGGCCTCACTCTATCACAGTGTATACCTGTGGCTTCATCTTTAGATCTGACATAGAATGAATGTTTTTCCTTGCTCATACATTTGTGCCAAGCTTATTTCTCTTTTTAATGTTATTGTGATAACTTTCATTTTTATCATGCAACTTTTACTTACTTTTCTATGATGAATGGTCACATTATATACTTGATTCTTACTTTATTATAATTTTCTGGCAAATCATTAATTCATTTAAACAGTTTTAATTCATGAAAGCTTAACTTTATGTTGCTCTGAAGGAAATCAGCTCAAGAAGGTAGACTAATTTCCAGGAAATATTATATTATGTAATATTGATAGGACAAAGGCATATCAGCTACAGACCTCAATCCTGAAATGAAATTTCTGAAGGCCCTGCAGTTCAGAGTTTGCCATTGCACCATGTAAAAATGGTGGGCCATCTCCAGGAAAGTCACCTGACCCTTACTCTATTATAGATGGCTCCTGATATCAAAATTCAATGGAGATGAGTTAATCTGTTATATGTCACAGCTATTCAATAAAATGTTCTTGACACAATGAATGATATATAGCATATCATAAAATAACAAATATACATTACCTTTTCAGTCCTTATAACGTTCCTTACAGTGAACCATTAGTGTTGTAAATTAATTGTTGATGGTGACATCCTTGGACTGTTGACCTTATGCTTGTTAAAAAGGGAGGCTTATTATGTCATGATGAGCAAGCTAGTACCAGCCCCCATTCCATGCACATGCTTCTACCTCCAGATGTCTACCAGATTTAAGTTCCTATCCTGGTTTCCTTCAATGATGGACTACAATGTGGAGTGCAAGCCAAATAAACCTTTACATCCCCAATTTATTTTTGTTAATGCTGTTTCATGGCAGCAAAGAAACCCTGAGCCATGTCATCTCCCATCTCAGCTGCCAAGCTTAGCTCCAAATCTTCATGTGTGAGTGCAGCGGTCTCAGTATCTACACAAACCAAGAAAGTGGAAAAGAACCACTATAAGAATGGGATCAACAAGAGAGAGGGGAAGAGAAAGGTACATGCAATCCACAATTGAAAAATGAGAGAAAATGTGAGGATGCCAGGAGATAGAAGAGAAGAATAACACAGCACATGAGAGGAAGACAGTCATATCATAGGGATTCTGAAACATTCGTAAGGAGTCGGGCTAGTAACTATCTACTTAAAAGTCATATGATACACATACATTGGTGTATACATATACATATAAAGATTAAATGAAAAATTTCTATCTGGGCTGACAATCTTACCCAAAGCATCATAAGCTTATCTAACAAAAATTACAGTATCAGACGTATAACTCTCTTGAGTATAAAAACATATTCTTAGATTTAACAGAGTAGAACAATAGATATAATATAATATTAAAAACTTAGAGCTAATTATCGTCATTGAAATAATGGTGCCACGGTTACTAGTTTTAAATGTTATTTATTAAAGATTACTCTTAAGTAACAATATATAATACCAAGATATTATTTCAAGTAACATTATAATATATAGTGAGGGATAGCATACATTATAAAAAAGATGATAAAAGTATGTATCTAGATATGGACACTGAGGAATTAATATCTTTTATTTTATTTGAATATTTGATTATGTCCAAAAGGAAATTTTAAAACCATAATTTTTAAAGGTAACTCATTGTTTGTTGTGGCGATTAATTCACAAAGGCTTAAAAAATTAGTCAGCAATTGATTAATATCTTAGTTGTTTTTTGATTCACTTTTATTATGTAGTTGTTAAGTAGTTTATTTAAAACTACGTTTTCAAATTGCCAATGAAGACACCAATAATAACAATACATTATGAACATATTTGAAGAGAAGTGGACATTCCACAAGCATAGCGATTTCTAAATAACATACACTATATACTAGTGTAACATATAATGTATAATGTAAAATGTAATCTATAATATACAGTGCATAATGCATAATGTATAGTGTATAGTAAATATATATTTTGTATGATATATGTGATATGCAATAGGTGATATACAAAATGAGACATGTGACATATGACATATGTAATATGCTTGATGTTAGATGGTTTATGGTATATAGTATATGGTACATGTCACATGATTTATGATACATGATATAAAACAGACTATATACTATATGCATTTTACAGTACACTATATAATATATACTATACAAAGAGTATGTAACATAGCATAGAATATCTAACATATAACAATATATAAAACATATACATTATATAATGTATAACACATAATAGTTAATATACAATAGATAATATATAGTATATAGTATAAAGTATAAGTGCATAGTACATAATATATAATGTGTTTTTAAAATATATCATATACTCTAATATATAGTATATAATAAATATATGATATATAATACATAATGTATTTAATATATCATATTTTGTATTTATATTTACAAAATCTAGAAGGTATTTTTTTCTAGACTGCTACTGTTTATTACAAATCTCTTTAAATAATTAAGACAAGATGTTCAAGAATAAAAATAAAGCAGACAGTGACTATACATCCAGCCAATTTCTGCCCCAAGTAGAGACCCATCCTCTATGAGAAAGACAATCGTTAAAACTACTACAGACACCCTGCTATGCTTACTGTAGTCCTTAAAATCATTTTGTATCTGATAGACTTTGCACTCTAAACTTGACTGTCTAGAATTCACAGTACAGATTTTTGTAAGAAAAACTAAGTCCTCCACATACATGATTTCTACTGAGTATTCATGAGTAGTAAAGATATTTATCTTATTTTTTTATTTTGCAATTCATAGCAACGTGCATAGACAATACAATTATTTTACTGCCTAGCCTCTGTAATTATAAAAATGTTGCTGGCACTTTTAATTATAGGTTTTGTGGGTGTTTGTGTTTTCTTGCCTTTAACTAGTACCTGGCTTGAATATGTTTGTTTACCAGGTGATTGGGTCTTGAAAACCATAAGCATTTAGAAACATCTTGAATAATCCTGAACTTTTGGGTTTTCACAGTATTAAATCAAGATTTTCATTGTATATTACACTGCTGCAGAAAGTCTGAAATACCTACTTAATGACTAAGGTTTAACACAGCTTAGCAGACTGTTAGACCTAGTTACTGCGACTTCATGCAATGCTAAAGAGATAGAATGGTGACATTCTGCTCTTTGATACAATCCCTTGTGTGCTCCACTTTTCTGACATTCTATTGAACTGCCATTTACTCAATATATATTACACTCAATATATTTCTCTCCTTGCAATAAACCTTCTCTCTCCTTTTAAAATATAGCAGCTATATTAAAATGTAATTTACCTGCAATGCCCATTACTTAGTTATGTGCATGAGCCAGTTTGTTCATAAATATTACTTCTCATCACCACAGTCTTAGAATATTTCCATAATTGTCACAATTATCCCATTTGTGTGGAAGGTGTTGATCTTCCTGTTGCTTTATTTTGGAATATGGTTAATTTGTTGTTCAATTTTTCTGCTTCATTTTCTCAAATATGGTTTTGGATATCCTAAGTGAGAATGCATTTACAAATAAACACAGTTATTAACAGTTATTTTGCATTTGGTAAGCATTTTATTTTTTATTTAAATTAAACTTTTGCTGCATTTATGTTAATTTGTTTTTGAGGTTCCTTCTTTGACATTGAGATGTCCAGTGGACATTTTTTGCCATTACTAAAATGATATGACTTTAAGCATATGATTTTCTTTTGGAAAATTTTATTTTATTTATTTTATTTATTTATTTCATTTTATTTATTTAGAGAGAGATTTGTCATTTGTTCTTAATGTATCTCCATAAAATACATTTGTCTTGATCAGTAGACAAATAACATCCACAAGTGGTTTTAGTTTTTAAAATTCATTGATATCAGCATAGGAGAAAGGGCTCAATGGTTGAGTTCTTCCTTCAAGACTTATGAACCAAATTCTATATATCATTGCAGACTCAAAAGAGCTTTGGATACAAACTTTTCTATCTTTAACATTTTCTCCATGTACCTTACAGTTCTTTTCTCTTCTCTTTATTTCCAATTACAATTTAGATTGCTAGAGGACCGTGATAACCTTAATATTAAAGTAATTTTTTATTTCATAAGGTTGTAGACAAATTAAAATGACATTGACATAGAAATTTCTTAATAAAGTAATTGTTATATATGCTTCTACTCATTTCTAGAAAAAGCTTCAAGATGTTTTAACATATTTTAACATGCACAAAGATAGCATGATTATATAAATAGTAACTCTGTTCTTGTGTGAAATTTTTATTATCTACAAAGGGACCATGCAAACAGAGGACACAAACAAGTGGATTTCCAGAATTATAATTTTATCATGTGTTAGGTCAAAATCTACTGTGTCATGTCATATTTTATAATACTGTATTTGAATCTAAATACATTTACTTGACTCTTGGCAATATTACATATTATTTCTAGAGAAGGCGGGCAAGCTGTGAAGGCCAAATAATATACAGGCTAATAATACATAATTCTAGTGTTGAATTTGCTAATTTTGTATATTTACCAATAAATGAATGTATGGGAATTAAGTAAAGTTCAGATTTCAGTGCTGCTTTCCAATAGAAAATTAGACAATTTCTACAGAAAAGCTAGTATGTTGTACTTTTGATGAGCTTGTCTGTTCTATTTACCTCCTTTATCCATAATGTCCAGTACTGCACGGTACCTCCTAACCCACATTCACAGATATATTCTGTTTCTTCATAGAATACAGACAGTCTGTTTTCAGAACATTATTCTCTTAGCCTGGGAAGCACTTATCTGGGATACATCATAGCTTCTTCCATATTCTCCTTTACTCATTAAGAGCTACAAAAGTGCTCCACACAAATCCACTTTCTTTATTGCTTTTGTGTTTTTGTACTGTCTATTATAATAGAAATTTTTAATAATTTGTAATTACTTACAAGAATGTTTCTCTTTGAATCACTGGTATGGTTCTTAATTTGTTGGTTTAATCTTGAATGGCATATCCACATTAGAATGTGGTGTATACTGCATATAAATGTAAGCATACTGCACACACAAAGATAATTATAAATTTTATATCCTTAATGCTTTAAGTATAAAATACTAATAAAATAGTGTGTATAATTTTAATAAAGTCATGACATTTAGATTACCTTTATTTGACATTGTATTATTTTCTACACATGTAGGCAATTGAGTACTTGCTATCTAGTACTGCTTTACAAAATTCTGATAAAACTGAAGGAAGGTTCTGATTTTTACCTACATTTTTATAATATTTATGGAATTTCCATCTCTGACAAGTGAATACTAGTTTGATGAATTATAACAATATTGACACAAATTTATAACATGTTACAAGTATGTGAATAATCACCCAAAACTAAATGATTAACAGAAATTATAAACATTTATATAACCCAATTTAAGTTGAAATTAGAATTAAAAAAGAGTGTTGTTCTTTTTCTTTCAGACATTTACTTGTCTTTGAATGTTGATAAAATTTAATATATTCTTCATATTACTGATTGTAAAAACCCTAGATTTTGTATGAAGTCATAATAACAATATATATTTAATATGAGTGAATTAATTTTCTTGAATATTATTCTGAATTCTATATTTTTGTGCATTTAACTTGTAAGAAACAATCTAATTTTGTTGCAACAGAAAAGTTTCACTGTCAATTAGTTTGGTTTTCAAGTCAAGAACCTTGTGCTTAAATTACAGACATACCATTTATATGTAAACTGTTTAGCCATAGTACTCTATTATTTACAAATAAATGTACACACACACACTCACACAACACACACTTTATATATGTATAGTAGAACAATATATTTTCATGTATTATGTGTAATCATATATATTTTTCATCAAATAGATTTAACCAACTATTCATTGTCATTGAGATAAAACATGAATAGATTCTCTGTTGCACACAATTTTGTTTTGTATATTTCCTCATAAATTTTTCAATTCAGGTTAAAATTTAACACTTAAGTGTTTCTGGAGAGAATAATTTTAAGGTTAATTTTATATGGGATTGTTTGTTTCTGGAATTCTTCAAAAAAAGCAAATGCTCAATAGATGCACATGTTTCCTTGTGATAGTGCAGATCCTTCTCCTTCTCTACATAATTTGAAATTTCAGACAGTTATGCATGTTTTCTTAAAAGGCTCAATATGTACCCAGAAACCTAAAATTTGTGAGACTACCTAGCTCTTAGTTTTAAAATGTTTAAGGTAGCGTTAATATGTTGATCACTATAGGTCAGCTCCCAAGAATACTATAATTAAATGTCCAATCTCACTTTGCTATATATTGCTTTTATTATGTTTAGGTATGGGCCTTGAATTCCTGATCTTCCCAAGACATTTAGTGTGAAGGGGTGTTGTATTTTGTCAAAGGCTTTTTCAGCATCTAATGAGATGATCATGCTTTTTTTTTAGTTTAAGTTTGTTTATATAGTGGATTATGTTGATGGATCACATATAATAGACTGTCTTTGTATCACTGGGATGAAGCCTACTTGATTGAATGATCATTTTGATCTCTTCTTAAATTCACTTTGCTAGAATTTTATTGATTATTTTTGCATTGATATTCATGAGGGAAATTGGTCTGAAGTTCTTTTTCTTTTTTAGGTCTTTGTGTGGTTTAGGTCTAAGCAAAATTGTGGCTTCATAAATCGAATTGGGTAGTGTTCCTTCTGTTTCTGTTTTGTGGAATAGCTTAGACAGTATTGGTATTAGGTCTTTTATGATGGTCTTATTTTAGTATAAAACATGAAACAGTTATTAATTCAAAATAGTTTAATTGACAGGAAACTTGTAAAATACACCTTGGCAGCCTAAATATCAGTTGCCATACTAGGGTAGATTCCATGTAGAATCTCCACTGAGTATAAGTTCACTATTACTCTATAATTTTCCTTTTTTTACTATTAATTCATTTCAAGAAATTTATTAAATATATTATCATCTCAATGAATTAAAAATTTTCAAGAGCATTTTAATGAGAATGGTACAGTAATGTAAAAAATATTATAAAGAATTTATGGATGCATTACTGAACTTTTAATATAGAAGTATAAATTAAAATAAAGCAACAGAAATATATTACATTAATAGTAATTAATAGTAAAATATATATGTTTGCTTTATCAAAATGCATTTGATTGGAAAATTGTTTTCCAGCCTTTTACTCTGAGATAATGTCTGTCTTTCTTTCTGAGGTGTGTTTCCTGCAGGCAGCAAAATGCTGGGTACTGTTTATGTATCTAGTCTGTTAGTCTATGTGTTTTTATTGGGGCATTGAGTCCATTGATGTTAAGAAATATTAAGGAATAGTGATTGGTACTTCCAGTTATTTTTGTTGTTAGAGGTAGAATTATGCTTGTGTGTCTCTATTCTTTTGTTGTTGCATTGAGTTTAATTTCTTGCTCTTTCTAGGGTGTTGCTTCCCTCCTTCTGTTGGAGTTTCCATCTATTACCACTTAAGGGCTCGATTTGTAGAAAGATATTGTATAAATTTGGTTTTGTCATGGAATATCTTAGTTTCTCCATTTTTGTTAATTGAGAGTTTTGTTGGATATAGTAGCCTAGGCTGGCATTTGTGTTCTCCTAGGGTCCGTATGACATCTCCTCAGGATCTTTTGGCTTTCATAGTCTCTGGTGAGAAGTCTTGTGTAATTCTGATAGGACTACCCTTACATGTTACTTGACCTTTTCCCCTTACTGCTTTTAAAATTCATTCTTTGTATTGTGCATTTGGTGTTTTGACTATTATGTGACTTGAGGAATTTCTTTTCTGGTCCAATCTATTTGGATTCTGTAGACTTCTCGTATGTTCATGGGCATCTTTTTTTATTCAGGTTAAGGAAGTTTTCTTCTATAATTTTGTTGAAGATATTTCCTGGCCCTTTAAATTGGGAGTCTTCACTCTCTTCTTTATCTATTATCCTTAGGTTTGATCGTCTCATTGTGTCTTCAATTTGCTGTATGATTTGTGCTAAAAGCTTTTTGCATTTTACATTATCTTTGATTGTTTTGTTGATGTTTTCATGGTATCTTCTGCCCCTGAGATTCTCTCTTCTGTCTCTTGTATTTTGTTTATGATGCTGGCATCTATGTCTCCTGATCTCTTCCCTAGGGTTTCTATCTCCAGGGTTGTCTCCTTTTGTGCTTTCTTTGTTTCTATTTCCATTTATAAATCCTCAATGGTTTTGTCCATTTCCTTCATCTATTTGATTGTGTTTTACTTTGATTCTTTAAGGGAGTCCTTAAGGAATTTTTGTGTTTACTTTTTAAGGGCTTCTATTTGTTTACTTGTGTTGTCCTGTATTTCTTTAAGGGAGTTATTTATGTCCTTTTTAAAGTCCTCCATCATTATCATAAAATATGAATTTAAGCCCAAATCTTGCTTTTTCCAGTGTGTTTGGTTATCCAGTATTTGCTTTTGTGGGAGAACTGGGCTTTTTTTTTATTCCAAGTAGTCTTGGTATCTGATGCTTAGGTTCCTGTACTTGCCTCTTACTATTGGTTGTCTCTGGTATTGGCCTGTCTTGCTGACTTTGAAAGTGGCTTGGACCTCCGTAGGCCTGTGTGTCAGCACTCCTGTAAGCCGGTTTTCTTTCAGCGGAATCTTGGAACAGAGAACTCTTCTCTCAGGTGTGTAGGCACTCCTGGCAACTGGCTTTCAGCTCTTGGTACAGGCAGAAACCCGAAGGGTACTGCCCCTGACTGATCTTAGGTCCCTGTGCCCAGGGGTCACAGATGGCACTAGGCAATTTCCTCTTGTTTCAGGAATGGGGACAGAAAGTATTTGTCTCCTCTTTGTTCTCAGGAGTGTCTGCACTTCTGAGGGTCCAGCTCTCTCTCACTCAGGATTTGGGTGCAGGGAGCTGTGTGATGGATTCAGTTTAGTTCAGGACACAGCCAGAAAACAGCTGGATCCTATAGCTGACTGTTCCTTTATTTCTATATCCACAGGAACTGTGCAGTTTCCTCTTGGGCTGGAAAGTTGGTCAAAAGTGGGCAGAAATGGGCAGAAGTGGTGGTCTGTCCTGAGGTATTAGGATTGTCTGCACTTCTGGGGATTCAGCTCTCTCCCCCATGGGATTTGGATACAGGGAGCTGTGGGATCGATGGTATATGTCTTTATTGTACTTAATGGATTTTTTGACAAATGTTAAGTATTTTCAGTATTACTAAATTGTTTGGGAGGCTTCCACTAATCTGTAGATGCTTTGTGGTCTTTGAGGATTTCCCTGAACTTATATCATTCTTTGACCTTTCTGTTGTCAATATGTGTTTTACAGAATGTTATAGAGTTCTATATATACAATGTATTATGTTTTTATCTTTCTTGAAACTATATGCATTTAATGTTTTTCAATATTATTTGGCCTCTTATTGTTTATTTATATTTAATAATGAGTAATATTTCATTATATCTTAATTATTTCTGAGTTACATCAATTATCAATACTGTGTTAAGAATTCAAGCATAACCAGGCATGGTGGCACATGACTTTAGTCTGAGCAATAATGAGGCAGAGGCTGACTTCTGTGAATTTGAGGCTGCCTGGTCTATATAGTGAATTTGAATATGGCAAAGGTGATATGAAGATAACATGTCCACTCCCACAAAAAGAATTAAATGTAGGTTTCCTAGACATATAAGTTCAGTTTTGTGAAGAAACCATCAAAGAGTGAATTTTTTATATGATATGTAATAATTAGTTTGCTAGAAAGCACTTCAAACTGTATTTATCTCATATTCTGAAGAATTGTGTTAGTTCCCTTGGTCTATATGTCAGGTAATTGGTAGTGAGAATATCCTGCATGTTAGCCCTTCTAATAATATATAGATATCTCATTGTTGTTTTTGTCCTAAACTCCTTATGCATCTATCTCATATACAGCAGCAGAACATGCGATATTTGTGTATCTACTTACACAAAGGTTCCATTCAAATATTTACCATTTTTAAATTTGTTTGTGAATAATCTAGGAGATAGCATTTCAAATATTTTGCCCTCCTTTGTTTTCTTGTTTTTCCATCTACTTAAAAGGTATTTGAAAGGGAATAGTATTTGAAATATAAATAAAGTAATATATCTAATAAGAATAATGTAATAGCAATCCTTAAATTAAGGGTTATTTTCACAATAAAGAAATAATTATTAATTATGTTCTACTTACCTGTTCTTTTCTTTCATTGATTGTACTGTTATTGTTATTGTGGATGTAACAGCAGACATAAAAATACAAAACCATAGTGCATAATCATGCAAGATACTAAATAAATCAGAAATATGTTCATTAGATGTGGAAAAGATCAGAGCAAGTGAGAAATGTTGATAATATAATGAGACTTAGAAGACAATTAGTCTCAGTTATTGAAGAATGTAAGGTGAATAGAATGAATGTATTATTAACTGCCACAAAAGAATTTGATTAATTAGCACAATTGAAATTATATTTTAATACTTATATGAAGAAGAAAAACACAAAATTATAAAATTCCAGAAGGTAAATGTTGAAGAAAATATGGATGACTTTCAATTTTATGATAGCTTAGATTTTGTTTGGTTATATGACTTTATATTTAAAATTGCAATTATTAAAGCGATTTATTTTTATCAGTATGTAAAATCAATTTCTAGATACTTTCTACTATGTAAATTTAAAATTATACCAGCAACCTTTTAGAAACTACTTTCCTTGTCCTAGACCAAGCAAGATCAACTTTGAATATATGGCATGTCTAGGAACACATCAGATCTGTTTATATATTTTTTTGTATAGTCAATATAATAATTCCCATCATTGTAATTATAATAAATATTGAAAAAGCTACTATGTCTTACGTAATGAATTGTAGATGAATAATGCCTCTTAAAATTTAATCAAAGACCAAGTGCAGTGGTTCGCAAATGTAATTCTAACACAACAGGATCAGATGCAGAACAAATATCCCATGTTCATCTTGGCTTACATATACAGTTCATGGTCAAACTAGACTATAGAATGAATTGTCATTTCAAGAAACCAAGAATGACATAGTAGAGAGTATATGTAATGGCTGGATTCAATTCCCAATACTACTTCTCGCCCAAATAATCTATGTTCTTCACTCAAACTTCCATACAGTGAGAATATCTGATTTGCTTGCCTACTTGATGTTTAATCTCTTCCTTATTGATTTTTACTGTACTATTTCAATTTATTTACAGAATTAGCTTTGTCTGACCTTTTTCCTTTTCCAAAATTCATTAAGGATAATGTATATGCTCCCTTTGACATTGAAATGTTTGGAAATCAAGGCCATTTCTTATATAATCGTGAATGAAATTGTACCAACCCCTACCTTCTTAAATTATGTTCTTTTTCTGTTTTTACACACCTATATATATTGATACAGAATAAACTTCAAAAATGGCTATATAAACTTAAGTTCTTAAAATGATGGAGATTTATGGTAGAATAAAATGAAATTAAGGATGTATCAGAAAAGTATATGGAAAATACTGTCCTATAAACTAAATATACAATTAAGGGGTGAAGAGAACAATACAAAAATATACTGCAGAAAATGATCTTATTCCAGAAAACACAAGTTTTGGTATCCCTTCTTATGAGTAGTCAGAGGAAATCCAGAAACTCTCAAACAAGCGAATGACTTTGCTTGCTCACTAGAACCAAATCTTAAGTGCCTATGGCTAGAGATACCATATACTTTCAATACAGAGCATAGAGAATCAAATTGGGACTGGAAGCTTCCTTCTGGCTACTTCACAACACTAGAAGGAGCTGTGTAGGCTATGTGGGAGAGAATCATTAAAGTTTTCTCCAGTTGTAGAAACTATCTCCAAACCGTGTGTTGGCAATATAAATGCCACAGCTAGAATGGCAATAAGGCCATGAGATAACCAACTACTTTCTGATAGATTTTAAATTGTTAAAATGATATAATTCTATAAGACAATGCTATGCTTCCTTTTACCATTTCATATTGACAGGAGAACTCTCCAATTTATCAAGTCAAACTAGATCAAATAAACTGTACATAAAACATTAGTAGTTAAATTTAATAATCCATTAAGAAAAGGCAAAACTGAAAGAAAACACAATCTCAAATCATACTCTTTGATTCTCTGGCTTTTACAGTCTGACAACACCAAAAGACATGTTAATGTAGATAGATAGAGGTAGGAGACTCAAAAAACCTCACTACTATACTAAAACCTCCAGCCTGGTACAGAACGCAGAGATGAAAGAAATGAGTTTTCCCTAGGAAAGAGACCCATTGTTTAACCAATATCAAATGGTCACCACTGAAAACATACATACATATAACATTATAAAAATTCAACAGGTTCTGTTTATGAATATCTACATGTACACATAAGCATTTTAATAATTACTGTGAAAATGCAATTATTGTAAATAAAAAGTCCAAGGATTGAAATAGATCAAGGAAATAAGTATAGGCAGGTTTGTAACAAGAAAAATGAAGGAAGGACTGATGTAATTATAGTATAACCTCAAAAACTAAAACATAATAAAAACTATATTCACACAAAATAAAAGAGATATTTTGCAAGCTTATCTGAGATATTTTGAAGTACCACAGGTAGTAGCCAGAATCCTCATTTGCCTCATAAATATATTCAATGTAGCATGCATTAATCATAAAGCCCTTTGAAAGTATATATTAATGACAAAATATAAAAAGTTAGGATGTAAACTCCATGATTAAAAAACTAATGAGGAGAGATGTTAACCATCTTCTGTAATTTCCCTGAGGGTTGCACAGCATTTTAAAAATAGAAGAATTTACATGTTAGATTGAACTCTATGGTCGACCTTTTGACCCCAAGTATTTGGCTTTCTCTATGATAAATTTTCTTCATTTATTCATTTGCCTTTTGTAGTGACAAAATTTAAATCACCACAATTCTAACTATATGGAATTATTATAATCCTTTATGAGTAAGAGAAAAAAGTAAATTATCACTCCAAACAAATAAATGGAAAACTAATGTAAAAATAACTCTAGGATGAATGGTAGTTTAGTATTCTAGGAATATGTTCTGAGCTGTGCTTTATGAAAATATTTTTCCAATTAACCAAAACATTTTCTATATCTCATATTTCTGTAGAGTATATGGATAGAACTTATTTATGAAGAAACAGGAAGCAAACCCAAACAATGACATGTTTTATATTTTATTATATGTATTATTTTATGATTGCTCTTTAAACTACTATGCTTCAGATTATGTCTTGTCATAGGGGAAAGAAACAAATATCTAAATCTTAAGTTTTATTTTGGAAAACGAATACTGTATGCAAGTCTCAGAAGATAAATATAGAGAAAAACAGAAAGAAAATACAGAAAAACCCTCGCAGTACTTAACGCAGGTTGCCTACAAATGTAAAACATTTGTAATATTATATAAGCATGTACCATGTATAACTATTGTATTCTAAACATTAGTATGCTAAAATGCATTAGAATTGCCTGCCTTGCCTGTGTGTAGGTTGATTATATGCAATACTTATATACACATATTAGATATACTGAGTCATGAGCAGTATCCTGATAGGACTTATTTGGTTGTACTTTGTTAATCATTGTACATAAATTAGAAGAGTTAGTCACTGTTTGTCACTGACATTAATTATGACTAATACTAAAACCGCATGCACACATGTGCAGCACAACAATATAAACATCCCCACATGTAAACACATATATAATCATATATGATCCTGGAAGCACTAAAGGATTCTATGAGAGAGTGCTATAGATTTTCTTTTCTTTTTATTGGGTATTTTATTTTTTTACATTTCTAATGTTATCCCTTTCCCAATTTCCCCTCCAGAAATGCATTATCCTATTGCCCTTCCCCCTGCTTCTCTGAGTGTGCTCTCTCAACTACACACCCACTCCTGCCTCACCGCTCTGACAGTCACCTACACTGGGGCATCAAGCCTTCACAGGGACAAGGACCTCTCCTTCCATTGACATCCAACAAGGTCATCCTTTACTACACATGCAGCTGGAGTCATGGATTGCTCCATGTGTACTCTTTAGTGGGTGGTTTAGTTCCTGGAAACTCTGGTGGGTCTGGTTGGTTGATATTATTGTTCTTCTTATGGGATTGCAAACACTTTCAACTACTTCAGTCCTTTCTCTAATTCCACCACTGGGGATCCCAGGCTTAGTCCTGGGCTGTGAGCATCTTCCTCTGTATTTGTCAGGCTGTGGCAGAGCCTCTCAGAAGACAGCTATATGAGGCTTCTGTCAGCAAGCATTTCTTGACATACACAATAGTGTCTGTGTTTGGTGTCTGTATATGGGATGGATTCCTAGGTTGGAATCTCTGGATGACCTTTCCTTCATACTCTCCATACTTTGTTTCTGTATTTCCTCCTTTGAGTATTTTGTAACCTTTTTTTTTCTTTCTTTTTTTCAGAGCTGAGGACTGAACCCAGGGCCTTTCGCTTTCTAGGCAAGCGCTCTACCACTGAGCTAAATCCCCAACCCCTTGTACCCTCTCCTAAGAAGGACTGAAGCATCCTCACTTGGTCTTCCTTCTTGAGCTTCATGTGGTCTGTGAACTGTATCTTGAGTATGCTGAGCTTTGGGGTAATATCCACGTATCAGTGAGTGCATACCATGTGTGTTGTTTTGTGAATGGGTATATTTTCCTCACTCAGTATATTGTCTAGCTGCATTTATTTGTCTAAAAATTTCACAAAGTCATTTTTGTTAATAGTTGAGTAGTACTCCATTGTGGAAATGTACCACATTTTCTATATCCATTATTCTGTTGAAGGACACTGGCTTATTTTTTTTGGGGGGGGGTATGGAGAAGTCTGGAAAATGATAGTGCTTTTATGGTAACCGGAAAAAAATGGGAGAAATTTGATTATTTGATTATTTGATAACTATGTGACTATTGTTACCTAACTTAAGAAAAATATTTTAGTAACCACAAATTTGAAAATTGTGGACATTGGAATAATACTGTTTCCTATAAGCTCAAATGATTAAAAGTTTGGTTCATAATTAGTGCAACTTTAAGAAAGAATAGTATGTATGTTTTTATTGAAAGAAGTATCTTTTTAATATTGGTTGTTTTATTTATTTACATTTATAATGTTATTTGCCTTCCTTGTTTCCCCCTGGAATCCCCTATATTATTCCTTATCCCCTGCTTCTATGAGGGAGCTTTCTCACCCATCCATGCATACCTAGGTCAGTGCCCTAGCATTCCCCTATGTTGTATCATTCAGTCTTCACAGGACCTAGGGCCTCCCCTCCCATTGATGACAGATTAGGCAATCCATATTTTCCAGTTTTGTTGAATATAGGTTTTCATAGTAGGTTTTGGTCATTTTTTGACCTCCTTTGTTTCTGTTGTTATGTCTCCCTTTCCATTTCTGATTTTGTTAATTTGGATATTGCCCCTATGTCCTCTGGTTCATCTGGCTATGAGTTTATCTATCTTGTTGATTTTTCTTAAAGAACCAGCTCCTAGTTTTGTTGATTCTTTGTATAGTTCTCTTTGTTTGTACTTAGTTGATTTCAGCCCTGAGATAAATTTCCTATTCTCTACTCCTCTTGAGTGTATTTGCTTCTTTTAGTTCTAGAGTTTTCAGATGTGTTGCCTTGGGTTTGAATGGGCTTTGATGTTTCAGTAGCACAAGCTAAGCTTGTCTCCCTCCTTCTCCCTCTCCATCTCTCTTTTCCTCTCCCTTTCTCTCTCTCTCTCTCTTCCTTTCCCTCCCCCCTCTCTCTCTCTCTCTCTCTCTCTCTCTCTCTCTCTCTCTCTCTCTCTCTCTCTCTCTTCGATCAAGGTCTGCTCTTAGGTTTGGCTACAGGATCACACCTACCTGCTATCTGGCTTCCCACGATTATCATTGCCTATCTAAAATTGTAAGTGCATTGGCCATTTCTGGTTGTGAACATGACAACATCTAGAATGAACTACAATCTAGAAATAGAGGGTACAACTTTGCTCCAGGTCTGGAATCTGGAAAACAGTCTTCTTACTCTGATCATGGCATGGAGGTCTTGAAGTATAGTGGCCAGGAAAAGCTTAGACCCAGGCAAAGTAGTACATGCCTGTAATTTAAACCACACCTTCTGCTGTAGGCCTAGATAGGACAATGGTAAAAGGAAGAATCACTCTTTATCTTTTTACACTTACTTGAGCCTACATCTGTTAAAACATATCTTTTCAAGATTCTAATTTATAGAGAAGATCAGGTGAAACAACTACCCCTGTGGACTGAACAACTACTAGACTTTTGAACTTCCTATTCTCAATTGCCCATTGTTGGCTTAATTGGACTACAGACTATAAGTCATTACAATAAATTTCCTTAATATGTAGAAATATTCTATAAGTTCTGTAACTCTAGAGAACTCTCACTAATACAGTAAGCAAGTCCTCAATCATACGCTTTATGGTATAAATGCCTTTAGTCATGATTCTCTTCATAGTAAGTAGAACAGAACTCAAGAAATTTTGAATTTGGCAATAGTCTTTAGGAGTCATTTTATTACTATGCGTTTTTAGCAATAGGACTTTCCCTAAGGCATATGACCTATCTAATCTCAGGTTCCTGTCCATGTCCTTCACTTGCAGAAGTAGTCTTTAAATCCAATCAAGAATTGGCTACATACTCCTGTTTCATTTGTGCCAAGACTACAAAAGTATATATTGCAGACAAGTGACTGTGGTAAGTTTTCAAGTTTTCAGTCATTATTTGATCACTTGTTTTGCATTTTTTGTGTTTTATTTTTGAGTGAGGAAGAAGAGTATAAGAAGTATCTGTTTCTCTCTCTCTCTCTCTCTCTCTCTCTCTCTCTCTCTGTGTGTGTGTGTGTGTGTGTAAGAGAGAAAAGAAGAGAGAAAGAAACAGAGGAAAAAAAGAGGGTGAAAAAGAGAAGTTATGTGTGTAAGGTTTGAATGGTGTAGAAGGAGTTGAGGAATGCAAAAGAAAATGACCAAATAATAAAGAAATATTCTAATGAAAAATATTGAAATGATAAAGAACTCTGGAACTGAAGTGTTTACAAGAAAATTAATGCTGCGGTAGTCAGTAGAATGTTACACAAATCGAGATAAAACAACAAAGCTTTTAGTCCTATAATAACTTCTTTATCACAACTGAAAACATTGATTTTTTAATAGTATTATTCTATAAGAAAAATAATGCTTTGTAGATGGCTTTGAAGAGTAAATTTTTGTTAGTCAAAAAGTGTTTTTACCATTGTTTCTAAATTCAATTCTTATAATTACTTTTAAGCTTTTGTTTTTAATTGAAATCAGCCATTAAGGAATGAAACACATTATTATATTGCAAAAGAGTTTGAAAATTAGTAACTAAGTTGTAAAATTGTCGCTACATTCCTATTTAATTTTTTTCTGAGAGAGAAAATGCAAATATATAGCATTAATGAACTGAGAATAAATCTCTCCCCCTTTATTCTGAGTCCCTTTCATTTTTAAATTCAAAACATTTATATTAGTTAATAGCAAAGAATATAGTTTATTTGATTAACAGGTAAATTTAATTAATTCTTGCTTCCACTCTTCCTAGAATGTAGATGAAAAAAATTGAGGTTTACTGCTACTTTCAAGTTTAGCCTTTAATACATATTCTCAGAATTCCATTTATTTTCTCATTTTCTTATTAGTCTGTAATTAGGCTGGGCTGCCTTCATGCAGCTAATAGGTACTTAGTGAAGTACTCATGACTTGAACAGCCTCATTCCCTCCACAATCAACATATAGAACAAGGGCTTGCCTAATTGAACCATGGTGCAAAACATGCATTTTTATGTAATTTTATTGCTCTGCATGGTAGAAAGAAATTGTATTTAAAGTATTAGAATGTAAAATTGAATGCTATAAACTTCTCTTTTAAAATCCTAAGAATCTAGTTGTAATTAATATACTTACTGATTCCTTAGAAATTATACTTTATTCACATGTTTGGCAGAGTATCTGAGTCTGGTTTTCACATGTGTATGTGTTTATGTTTGTGTGTGTATGTTAGCACCTATAACAATTAAAAAGGCAATGGAGGGGTTGGGGATTTAGCTCAGTGGTAGAGCGCTTGCCTAGGAAGCGCAAGGCCCTGGGTTCGGTCCCCAGCTCCGGAAAAAAAAAAAAAAAAGGCAATGGAATGCATATAACAGAAGTGTGTGTTAGTTCTAAACTAGTGCCAATCATTGCCAGTGTAGCAGGAACTTAACAGCCATTTTTAACCAGTGACAAATAAGAATTTGGTTCTAGAAGTCAACATTGCTATGAAATGGTCTGTATTTTAAACTGTTAACTTTCATTTTATTTTTTCTATTATTATTCTTTAATCTATTTCTTACAGTCCAGACATTATCTCCATCCTGGTCTGCCTTCTGACTACTCCTCATTCCATCCTCCTACTCTGTCTCCAAGAAGATGTCCTTTTCTGTTACATGTTCTTTTTCTATATTTTCTTTGATTATACCTCGACTCTAAAAATAGCATTATCCTAACAACCTTCTTAAATGATGAACCTCTATAGGTACCAAGACAAAAAGAATACTCATATTGAACACAGATGAAAGCATAACTCACATGCTTTATAACAGTCTTTTCAAAATTGCCATCTGTGCATGTGTTTCTTGGGTTATAATGCTTTGAATTTCTGAATTGGTAAGTTTTTTCTCATTTCTAATGTAATTGGTTCCATGTCTTTATTCTTCAAGCCAAGCAGTAAGAGGCATAACATCTCACAGAGAATCAAATTTATCGTCTTCGGGGCATTTTCATGTATAATTTCTTCCAACTACCAAGTTTTTATTTTCATTTAAAAAGGAACTCAGTATTCTGCAACAGAGATGACAAAGATTGTCATTGATTTCACTTTTTACATTGGGTTGGGTTGATTTGAAAGTGAATCAGCACATTTTGCATAAAAAAAGCTCATATCCAATGTATAGTGCACATTGAATTTAGAATTGCCATCCTTCCCCAATATACGAAAAGAATTTATCATTCTCTTATGATATGGGAATTACAAGTGATCTACAGATCGTATTCAGCTGCTTATGTTACCAAAAGCTCAACAGTCAACATTCTCTGTGGCACAAGGACTTACCAAGCCTTGTTATTGAGTTTCTCAGTTTATTTTCTTTTTATCATGATATATCAGTTTTATAAGTTGAGTAGCAACAGCTTACTCAGTAGACTTACACTTACACTTGAGTGGTGTAAACACTTGCATTATTCTAGTCAGTATGAATGGGATATATTTGCCTTGAACTCTAGTTGATATGGAATAAAATAAATGGGTATGTGTCTTGTGAAGTTACAAGTTTCAGAGAAATACTGGAATGGGTAGCATATAAATAAATTAACACAAATACTTTCAGCTAAAGTCAACACGGAGCTCAAAAACTCTTCCTACTCCATGTAGTCCAGTATATGCACTGATACAGCCTTCATAATTTTATGAATTTCTGGAGAGAGGTGGCTACAGAGAAGTTCAATAGAAGAGCAGTGTCTAAAAGACTTGGAAAAGACTTTCAGAAGCAGTAAGAATAAGGATGGGCAGCCTGTTGATAGTAGATACCCGAAACAAGAAAAGAGACTCAAGTGGAATATTGGCCCTTCCTAGGTGGCTTATTTCTGAACAAATGCATGTGAATGATTCTTAGAGTATTAATGTGGGAAAGGATTTACAGTTATATGCTTGGTTATATAAAGTGAAGCGTTATAGCTTTATCATGCGACTAAGGTAAGAACATCTATTTTTTTCATGCCAGAAGCATAATGGCCTCTGCATGTACACAGATTTAAATTTCATACTACAAGATTCATGTTGTTTTCTCCTGTAAATAAGTATTTTACATATTTCATCTTCGTGCAAAAACAGCTTTTTAAAAAAGCATTTGAGTGAGCACAGATGTTATGATTACTGAAACTATTGTGCACATAACTGCATGTTAAATTATAAAGGTAGTATAAGAAGTTTGAATGGATTTTTTGTGAAGAAGAAACAAGAGTTAATTAAAATTAATGATCCCCCATTGAACAATGTTGCTTCCTTGTGCTGATATTATGAAGCTTTATTCTACACATACACACACACACACACACACACACACACACAGAGAGAGAGAGAGAGAGAGAGAGAGAGAGAGAGAGAGAGAGAGAGAGAGAGGGACACCCACTACAGACATGCATAGGTCCTGTGCTTCAGTTTCTGTGAGTTTCATTGGAGCTTGCTTAGTTATTTTAGAGGACCTTTTGCTCCTGGTATCATTTGTCCTTCTGTCTTCCTCACTCCTTCCTCTTGTTTCATGAGGTTTCATGGGCTTTGAATGCTTTGTCTTAAACATCTAGTATAGAAATGTGTGTTCCAAGATATCTCTCTCTCTCTCTCTCTCTCTCTCTCTCTCTCTCTCTCTCTCTCTCTCTCCCTCTCTCTCCATTTTGTCCCTCCATTTCCCTCCTCCCTCCTCCTCATTTTCTTTCTCCCTCCATCTGTTTTTGCAAAATCACAATTTATAGATGTAGAAAAATATTGAGACACCTGAGTGTCATATGCATGTTAACAACTCTCCCTCTCTCTGCTCTTCAAGGATGGGCCTCAAGAGTTATCATTTGTCTTCACCTGTATCTTCTAGAATTGTCTACTTACATATCTAATATTCCCTGAATCTATACACAAAACTCTGAGACAGTGTTTCAAAACAACTGCTATGAATCTATGCCTATAAATACCTAATATAGTTAATAATTGCCCCCACTCTTCTAACCAAATGACATTATCATTCTTTAAAATTTAGACATTTTGAAAGAGGGCTAATATCCAATATATACAAAAACTCAACAATGTAGACTTCAAAGACCAAATAATCTAATTAAAAATGGGATAGAGAGCTAAACAAAGAATTTCAGGCTGAGGAATGTTGTACGGCTGTGAAGCACCTAAGGAAATGTTCAACATCCTTAGTCATCAGGGAAATGCAAATCATAACAACCCTGAGATTCCACCTCACTCTAGTCAGAAGGCTAAGATCAAAAACTCAGGTGACAATAGATGCTGGCTAGGATGTGGAGAAAGAGGAGCACTCCTTCATTGTTGATAGGATTGCAAGCTGGTACAACCACTCTGGAAATCAGTTTATAGGAACCTCAGAAAATTGGATATTGTACTACATGAGGACCCAGCTATACCACTCCTGGGTATATACCAAAATGCTGCTCCAACATACAGCAAAGACACATGCTCCACTATGTTCATAGCAACCTTATTTATAATATCCAGAAGCTGGAAAGAACCCAGATGCCCGTCAACAGATGAATGGATATAGAAAATATGGTGCATCTGCACAATGGAGTATTACTCTGCTATCAAAAACAATGACTTCATGAAATCATCGGCAAATGGATGGAACTAGAAAATATTATCCTGAGTGAGGAAACCCAATCATAGAAAAACACACTTGGTATGCTCTGACTGATAGTGGATATTAGCCCCAAAACTCGAATTACCCAAGATGCAATCCACAGACCACATGAAGCTCAAAAGGTAGGATGACCAAAGTGCAGATGCTTCTGTCCTTCTTAAAAATAGAAACAACACACACACACACACACACATACACATACACACAAACACACACACACACACACACACACACACACACACAAGCAGAAACAAATATTTCCATAGGAGGAGTTTAACAGAGACTGAAGGAATGGCTTTTTCAGAGTCTTCTCCACCTGGAGATCAGCTCTTATATATACAGCCACCAAAACTGGACAATATTGATGAAGCCAAGAAGTGCACGCTGAAAGGAACCTGATAAAGCTGTCTCCTGAGAGGCTCAGCCAAAACATGACAAATACAGAGGCGAATGCTATCAGCAAACCATTGAACTGAGAACGGGATCCCCATTGGAGGAGTTAGAGAAAGGATTGAAGGAGCTGAAGGGGCTTGCAACCCCTTATGAACAACAATTCCAACCAACCAGAGCCCCCCAGGGACTAAACCACTACCCAAAGAGTACATGGACAGACTCATGGCTCCAGCTGCATACGTAGCAAAGGGTGGCCTTGTTGAACAGGAATGAGATGAGAAGAACTTGGTCCTGCCAAAGCTGGATCCTCCAGTGTAGGGGAATGTCTGACCTGGGAGGTGGGAAGGGGAGAGTGTTTGGAGAGGGGGAACACCCTCATAGAAGAAGGGGAAGGGAATGGGATAAGGTGCTTACATACAGGAAACTGGGAAAGGGAATTACATTTGAAATGTAAATAAAAATATCCAATAAAAATATATATGAAAAACAAAACAAAACAGTAAAATAGACATTTCTTTCTGAGTTAAAGAAAATGATATATAATGATATATGCATATGAAATAAAAAAACATAATCATAATAGTTCCCTCCAGGCTAAGAGCAATTTGTTATAATTATATTCATTTATTCTTTGCAGCTATTTAAGTCCATATGTTTTGTTACTGTTTTGCTTATTTTGTATTTGAAGATATTTTTCTTTAAATTGGCTTATGTATATATCGTCAATTGCCTATGTCTCTCATTATGAATATTTGCTTTTTTAAAAGTTTGATTACCTTGTATTAAGTATGGTTTTAATATTTGAGTTTTTGCAGATTCTACTGTTCATTGCATAAGATGTGCCTTTAATTTTTTTTTGAGCATTTCCTTTAATCTTCTATTTTATGAAATCTTACCTTGGCTAATGACCTGAGTCTTTCATATGGCAGCTTTTAGGCAGGATTTGTATTTACCTCTACGACATGTCTGCCTACACCGCAAAAAAAGGATCATTTTAACCAACCATTCGGCTTAGAGTTTTCCATAATATACAGTGCTTTTTTTTTTTGATTTGTAAACTGTGAAATTCAGTTGTATATTAATGTATCTCAGGATATTTCTATGTTTTTTTTATTTTTTTCTTGGCAAGCCTTCATAAACTATAAAGATAACAAGTTCAAGATTTATATAATTTATCTGTATATATGTTATGTAACTGCTGATATATTCTGTGGGTCATGGGTATTCAGAGGGTTCCTGTTTGACTTTTTTCTTTGCATCTTCTGGCTCTTCTAGCTCACTTTGTTTCTCACAAAGTACTCAATATGATCCCTGCTGTAACAGTGCTTTTAAAACCCTTCACAGGAGATTTGTTACACTTCTCCCATGTGCATTCCACTTTTGTTGCAAAAAGTCTTAAAGGGAACGAGATAATAATAATCTCCCCTATGTCACTGAATCATCACCTTTCCCACCAGCAAACACCATGAATAAGAGCAAAAAACATAGTGTTAAAGGGCAATGGCTTTAAAGACATAGCAAAGTTCCATTGTCACCAGTTTTATATCAAAGTATACCTAGATATTTAAAGAAAGACCTCAAGTGACTTTTCTGTTGCATGACCCCATTGTTTCTCTTACTGTGTTAGGAGAGCAGTGTCCTAAACTTCAAATACATAACAAACACCAAATACTATAAACCATTTAAACTTAACACATCCAGGATTCATATTAGATATTTGTTCAGGCTATTTTGTTTCTGTACATTTAACTGTTTACTATCATCATGTTATCGTTATATACACTAATAAACTCTTTCATTTTGGAATCAGTGGCCTAAAGACCTTTGTAATCACTGAAAACCCAATTAGAAATCTAATGGGATTATCTCATCAGATTAAAATAGAGTTATTATATTCTCTTCTCTCTGGACTGCCCCACTATTATGTCCTGACTCCCAGTTTTTCTTTTTACCTGTGCAGGTTTCCACATGTGGCAGCCAAAGGTCTGTATGTGAGAATGCAGATCTTTTCCCAGCTCCCGCCCTTTCATGGCTTGCTTGCTGAGGCAGTGTTATGTGGATTGATTTTCAGTGTGGCTCATCCAGTCCCTTGCTTCCCATTTGCTCACTGCCAGGTTTTATGAAGGACACTAAGAGCAGTTGCCACCTTCTTTATGAGCTTATCTTTAACCTCGCACCCTGTACATTTCACAGTTTGAGCTTGTTCGCTACAGTGTGTTTCCCTGCCAGGAGAGGTGAAGGTTATCTGATGGCTGCCAAGATGATTGCCTCAACTTGATACCAACTGTAAAGTCCCTTGGTACCTCATATAGCATTTTCCATTGACTTTCCAGGGGTTTTAGATGTCATTCTGTTCTTAACACTTTGCCATCTGCTGCCCTGATGTTACTGCAATCTTTGAGTAAAATTAAATGCTTATAAATCCCTTTGTAGTATTTATACCTACCCTTTGCTTCCAATAATTTTTACAACATTGATTGCAGTTTTTATATCTCATATATGAATTTTTATGTTTCCCAAGCATTTTGTGGCTTTAATAGATTGATAAATCATTTTGATGAGAGAATAACATTAAAAGAAATAGCTAGTTAGTTTTCTTAACAAAGGTGTCCTAGTATTATACCAATGTTTACTGAAATGAAATAAGTATTTAAAAATGTTTTTGTTGATATTTTATTTATTTACATTTCAAATGTTATTCCTCTACCTGGTTTCCCTTCTGCAAATCTCCTATCCCACCCCCTCCCCCTGCTTCTATGAGGGTGCTCTCCCAAACATGCACACACTCCCACCATACAGCCCTAGAATTCCCCTATGCTGGGGCATCAAGCCTTCACAGGACCAAGGGCCTCCCCTCCCATTGAAGACAGATTAGGCCATCCTCTGCTACATGTGCAGCTGGAGTCACATTCCAATAGTTGGCTGTCAATATCCACATATATATCAGTAATGCTCTCGCTGAGCCTCTCAGGAGATAGATATATCAGGCTCCTGTCAGCCAGCATTTCTTGGCATTAGCAATAGTCACTGTGTTTAGTAGCTACATATGGGATGGATTCCCAGGTGTGGCAGTCTTTTGATGGCCTTTCCTTCAGTCTCTGCTATACTCTTTGTCCATTTATTTTCTTTACACAGAAGCAATTATGGGTTTACATTTTTTGAGAGGGGCGGGTGGCCCAGTTATTCAACCATGGAACATACTTAAACTCTGGATACAGTCTCTTCAGGTTCTCTATCCTCTTTGTTGGATATTTCAGCTAATGTCATCTGAGTTGGGTCCTGGGAGCCTCTTGCTTTTCTAGCATCTGGGACTTTTTGTTGGCTACCCCAGTTCCCCATCCACCATTGCTACCAACTACTGTTCAATTTCCTGCCCCTCTGTATATCTCCCAGGTCTCCTCCCACACCTAATACTGTCCCCCTTTTTCTTCTCCTGCTCCTCTCTTCCTCCCAAGTCCCTTACATCCTCTACCTCCCATGATTATTTCCCCCCTTCTCAGTAGGACTAATGCATCCACAATTTGTCTTCCTTCTTCTTTACCTTCATATGGTTTTTAAGTTGTATCATGGGTATTCTGAACTTTTGGCCTAATATCTACTTTTAGGTGAATACATACCTCGTGTGTTCTTTTGTGAACGTTTTACCTTACTCAGAATGATATTTTCTCATTCCATCCACTTGCCTAAGAATTTCATGAAGTCATTGTTTTAAATGGCTGTATAGTACTCCGTTGTGTAAGTGTGAAATTTTCCTGTATCCATTCCTCTGCTGAGGGACATCTGTGAGGTTTACACCTTTTGGCTATTATAAATATGACTATTATGAACTTAGTGGAGCAGGTACGCTTGCTAAATATTGGAGCATCTTCTGATTATATGGCCAATACTGGTATACCTAGGCCTTTAAGTAGTACTATGTCCAATTTGCTGAGGAACTGCCAGACTGATTTCCACTGTGGTTCTACCAGATTGTAATCCCACTAGTAATGGAGGAGTGTTCCTCTTTATCCCCATCTGCTGTCACCTGAGTTTTTGTCCTTAGCCATATGACTGGTATGAGGTGGAATCTCATGGCCATTTTGATTTGCATTTTTCCGATGATTAAGAATTTTGAACATTCTTTAGGTGATTCTCGGGCATTTGAGATTCCTCAGTTCAGAATTCTTTGTTTAACTCTGTTGAAAAAGCAAGTATTTTATATCATCTATTCTTAAAAGATTGCCTATTTCTTAAAAATCTTAGTCTCCTTATAAGTAAACTTCACATATGTAAGTTGGCTAAGTTTAAAGCTTTTTTACAAAAGTCATTTATGTTTCTTTTGTTATAATTTATTTATTTTTATAATCCAGTCATCACCCCACTCCCGGTCCACCCTCCTACAGTTCCTCATAGCATATCTCCTCTATCTCCTCTTCCTGTCTCCAAGAGGATGTCACCCTTCCCCCTGCTAGGCCTGCTCACTCCCTGGAGCTTCAAGTCTCCTGAGGGTAAGTCAAGTCTTCTCCTATGGAAGCCAGACCAAATACTTCTTTGCTGTCTATGTGTCGGAGAGGGCTCATATCAGCTTTTATGCTGCCTCGTTGGCTGCTTAGTGTCTGAGAGATCACAGTAATTCAGGTTAGTGTAGACTGCTTGTTTTTCTATGGGCTTGCCCTCCTCCTCTGATTCTTCCAGCCTTTCCATAATGCAACCACAGTAGTCCCTTACTTCAGCCCATTAGTTGGGTGTACATATCTACTTCTGTCTCAGTCAGCTGCTTGTTGGGCCTCTCAGAGGACAGCCATGATAGATTCCTGTCTGTAAACATATCATAGCATCATTAATAGTGCCAAACCTTGGAGCTTGCCCTTGAAATGGTTCCCAAGTTGGGGTGGTCACTGGAGCTTTTTTCCCTCGGTCTCTTCTCCATTTTTATCCCTGTAATTCTTTTAGACAAGAACAATTCTGGGTCAGAGTTTCTGACTGTTGACATGGCAACCCCATCTCTCCACTTGATGTCCTGTCTTTGTATTAGAGGTGGATTCTGTAAATTGCCTCTCCACATTGCTGGGCATTTCATCCAAAAGCCCTTTGAGTCCTGAGAGTTTCTAACCTCCCAGGTCTCTGTTACATTCTAGAGCACCCCTCCCACCTACCATCCCTGGGGGTCTGCAGATGTCCAATCTTTCTGCTGGCTCTCAGGGCTTCTCTCCTATCCCCACTCCCCAATACCTGACCATGTTTCCCCTTTTCCCTTTCCCTCTCCCCTTCAATTCAGGTCCCTCCCTCCCTGTGCCTACCATGATTGGTTTCTTCTTCCTCCCAAGTGGTGTTGAAGCTTCCTCATTTGGGCTCTTTGGCTTGTTAACCTTCTCAAGTTCTGTGGACTGTATCTTGGGTAATCTGAATTCACCTCACAACTATGCTTGTTATTTATATGTATCCTGTTGCTTTTACTTAGAATAATTTTCATTGAACTCATAAATTATATCCTCTAGATTTATATGTATTGAAGTATTTAAGTATTGCATGATATAAGTTTGTACAATTTTTCTTTCACACTGTTACTACAGAAAACTCTCTAGGACATATCAATTAAAATATCAAATACTTTTACTCATAATAAAAAGGAAGCTTTTCCAAGATTAATTTGTGATTCTCTCCACAGTGAGCACCACAGTTGTTTGCGTTGCCAGTGCCTTCATATATCTTTCTTTGTCTGGGGAAGAGATCAGTTCTAACAGGAACCATCAAGATCATTAGTCAGAGTAGTGTGGTGACACATTATCCAGTTTTGAGAAGAAATTAACAGAAAATCATCAAAATTCTTGTAAATTGTCTACAAATCCTAAAGATGGCAAACTAGTGGTCTAAAAATTATAATATCTCCACTGAAGACTATTTAATTATGATAAATGTTTATATAATTTGGCTTTTCTAGTTCTTTTTCTTGTTACTTTCATTATATCTTACTCATTTGTATATTCTTCATAACCTAATACCTAATAAATTTGATACCACATATTAGAAATCAATACATAATTGACATTCTTTACTTATTTATAAATTTCAATATATAATTTACTCTCTAGAATATGTCTGTAAACAAATAGCATTAAAGGAGGTTTTTCACTGATATTTTTACTTAGACATAAAATAAATAAAACTATTACTGATCACCTCTCAATATACACAGAAACATTAGGTTAATCCCCAAAACTAAGCTTGGAATAGGTTACTTTGTACTTATAAAGGGGTTGTACATTTTTAATATTTCTAAAACCAGAATTGTTTTAAATCACTATGGCAAACACTGAGCTAGTTAATTCATTATTAGAATATTTCATTATAGCAACAGTAGCTTAATGCCCTGAAGTGATAATTCCAAATAGGAAATTAAGTGTATACTTGTATCGGTTTAATTTATTTATATGTCCAATAAAGTAATGTTGCTATACAGGATTTTGTGCTTCAGAGCAAGGGATATGGTTTCAAGCAATTTGTTTAATTGCATCTAATCAATACAGGATGTTGTTAGGTTAATTCAATATACATCCTGTAGAATTGATTGAAGTTTTATTAAGAACATATTTTTATGGAATTTTAGTATAACTGTGTCAGCATGAAATGCACACACAAAAATTACACTAAGAGAATAATTTCTATTTATTCTAATTTTTTAGTAACTGACATACAAAAGGTTGTGTCCTAGAACAATGATAAAAAAACCAATTAGAGACAGGTTTATCGCAAAATTTATCTTCATCTCCATTCACTGCATCAAATTAAAATAGAAAAGATTGTGTATATTCTATTAAGTGCATAATAATAATAACTATTTTTATAATTTTATTGTAAATAAAAGATTTCAGTGTTTACAAAAATCCAAGTTTGATATCTACCATGAATTTATACATATATACTTATATCATATATGAATACTATAATTGTATTCATATAAAATATGCATTGAAATAGTCTGCTCTTTAAAATACTTTTGACATCTAAAATGAATTATACTTTGTTGAAGTGGTATATTAGGCATCATGATGGATCTGACTTTGTTAATGTGTCAGGATCACAAAGAAGAGATTATGGAAAGTATTAAAGAAAGAAAGAAAAATATATATGAGAGAGAAGAACAAGAGATTATGCCATATGAAAACAATATTTCATGGATTCAAGACAATGTTAATCCAATTTTATACTTTAATACTACTAAAAAAAATAATGTCAACTAAGACTATGGTATTTAAGGCCTCAAGAACACAAGACACAAAACAACTTTGTTATGTAAATGATATGGTGGTTTGGATAAGAATGGGCCTCATTGGCTAATACATTCAAATGAGTAGTGCAACCTTAGGTGAAACTAGAGGATCCCTCCCTATGACTTATGGAATTAGCCATGGCCTATAGGAGGAAGAGTGTCTCTAGGGATAGGCTACTCAGTTTCCAAGAACCCTAGTAATGCTTAGTAATGCTCAGTGGTTCTCTCTCTCTCTCTCTCTCTCTCTCTCTCTCTCTCTCTCTCTCTCTCTCTCTCTCTCTCTCCCGGTTGTAGTAGATCAGAATATTGAATTCTTAGCTCTGTCTCCAGTACCACATCTGATGTTGTGTTGCCATCCTCCCTCTAAAATTGTAAGTAAGCCCTAGTTATAAAGTGTCATTCATAATGGTTGCCATGGTCATTGTGTCTCTTCACAGCAATATTACATTGAGTAAGACAAACATGGAACCAAGAGTCAGATTGAATAAATTTAAACCCATTTAATGGATTTATAGTACAAGTTTGCTTACATCTAGAGAAAGAAATACATCTCAATGTGTAAGATGAAGATATTACTCCCAAAACTGACCAGAAAAGTCCTCTGCAGAATTGTAAAAATGCAAAGACTAAAATATAAAAATGAATCAACAAACAAATATGCCCAAATGCCAGGTTACTTATGCATACAAACCTGCCAGAATTACAGCAAATTTTCCTTAAGAAGCCCTGATATCCAAAAGAACATTCTGTCATGTAATTCAGATCATGAAACAAAATATCTGCTAACTAAGGATATTATACTTCAAAATAAACTTTCAAAATCAAAGTAAATGTACATAATTTTCATTATGAGCAGTAATTAGAGCAATTTGTGACCAATAATACAGTAAGAATAGCACTGAAGAAAGTTAAACACATACTATAAACAGAGAAAGCTCTCTCTCTCTCTCTCTCTCTCTCTCTCTCTCTCTCTCTCTCTTGTCTTTCTTTACATGTGTACTTTTGTGTGTCTGTATCTGCATGAGAGTTCAGAAAAGAAAAAAATTCCAAGTGTTGTGTACTAGAATAGATAACAAATATCATCAAGAATTATTAAGTTATTATTATGCTTCCCTAGTAATCTATTATGGAAAACATTACATTTTACATTCTCCATGATACTTCTAAGACTGTCTATTAAACCCATTCTAATGTGTTCAACTGCTTTTCTATTCAAATTATTCTATAATCCCTAAAACAACAGCATGGTAATACCTGTCATAGGACTACTTCACTTTTGGTACTAACTTCTGTCTTTTTTTACAGTTCTATGTTGTGATGTGACACGATGACCAAGTCAAATCTTATACAAGATAGCACTTATTTGTGGATTTGGAGGATGCTTAAAGTTTTAAGAATTAACCCTCAATCATCTTGACAGGAAGCAGGCAGATACTGAGCACTCACATCCTCATCTGCAGGCAGGCCAACATGCAGGCATGCAAGCAGGAGAAGGGGAGGAGGGGGGGAAATTGAGAGAGGGAGAAAGAGTGGGAGGGAGGGAGCAAAGGAGAGAGAGAACAAGGGAGGGAAGGAGAGAGGGAGAGGGAGAGGGAGAGAGAGAGAGAGAGAGAGAGAGAGAGAGAGACAGAGAGAGAGAGAGAGAATGGGACAATGGGAGAAGGGGAGAATGAGAGAATGGGAGAATGGGAGAATGGGAGAATGGCCTAAAGTAGGCTACTGAAACTTCAAAGCCTAACCTAAGTGGCAAAATTTCTCCAGCAAAGCCACACCCCCTTAATCTTCCATGATTAGGGGAATAAGTATACAAATATATGAGGTCAAGAAGACCAATCTCAAACCACAACAGGAACAAAGACCCTATCCTTTTCCGGTGATAAGGTGAAGTCCATCTCTTTTTTACTTATTTTATTTAGAACTATAAGCTGCTGGATATTCATGGACAATCAGAAATCCTGAGCTAGTCGTTCTATAAATCGTTTAATATCAGCGTATTTAGAATTGCTTCATTCGAGTTATAATATCCATGTATTTCTATTGAAGTGTATGCAGAACTTTAAAGTTCAATGAGACTGTCTCCATTTCACTTCACAATAACCTCATACAACTCTAACAATAATAAAATTTGGTTACTGCTAGAATTGTTGTGAAACTTCTTGCATTACCATTTAGAGGAAGAGATTATTCCAAACATTTAAAATGCAACCAACACAAACTATAGTCTATTAGTAACTGAAAATAATTGCCTGTGTATTAATGTTACCTTAAACATTTTGTTTCATACATGTATTCATTTATTTATACTTACTATTCTAAGTTTGCAAATTGAAAAGCAAATACTAGGTGATGTCCCCCAACAGAAGAATGGATACAGAAAATGTGGTTCATTTACACAATGGAATGCTAATTAGCTATTAAGAATGAGGACATCATGAGTTTGCAGGCAAATGGATGGAACTAGAAAATATCATTTTGAGTGAGGTAACTCCAATCCAAAAGGACATACATAGTATGTATTCATGAATAAGTGGACATTAGCCAAAAAAGTACAGAATACCCAGGATGCAATACACAGAACACAAGAAGGTTAACAAGCCTAAAGGCCCAAGTGAGGATGGCTCAATCCTACTTGGCAGGGAGAAGAAAGAAATCATCACCGCGTGGGGGTGGGGGTGGAGGGAGTGAGGGACTTGGTTGGAAAAGGGAAGGGAGAGAATAACGAAACATGATCAGGTACTGGGAGGGAACGTGACTGAAGCACTGAGGGACAGCAAAAAGAATGGAAGCAGGTAACCATGGGAGGTAAGAATTAGAGGGACCCTCTAGAAGGTACCAGCGACCTGGGAAGTTACAGACTTTCAGAACTGAACGAGAAGGACCTTAGATGACATGTGCTACAACGGTGAGCATGAACTTGCAGAGTCCACCTCCAGTAGAAAGACAGGGCAAAAAGTGAAAGTGTGGGGCTGTCATCCCGCATCAAAACCACTGACCCATAAATGTTTCCGTCTGAAAGAATTGCACAGTCAAAAATGAAGAGGAGCCTGAGGTAAGAAGGCCCAGCAACAGGCGCAAATTGGGATCCAGCTCAAGGGAAAGCCCCAAGGCCTGACACTATTACTGATCCTATGGTGTGCTTACAAACAGGCACCTAGCATGACTGCCCTCAGAAAGTCCCAACGAGTAGCTGAAAGACTCAGATGTAGATATTTACAACCAGTTAATGAGCAAAAGCTGGTGATCCCTGTGGCTGAATTAGAGAAAAGCTGGAAGAAGCTGAGGGGGTGACCCCATAGGGAGACCAGCAGGCTCAACTAACCTGGACCCTTGAGATTGCTCAGATACTGAAGCACCAAGCAGGCAGCATCCACCAGCTGAAGGGAGGCCCCCAACACACACACAGCAGAGGACTGCTGCATCTTTACTTAGTAAGGGAAAATTCACCCAACCCTCAAACGACTTGAGGCCCTAGGTAGTGACATGTTTTGGTGGACAGGGGGTGGACGATGGAGGGTGGAAATATCCTCTTAGAGATGGGAGTCGGGTAGCAGGGGTTCTATGGAATGTGGAACAGTCAGAGGGCAGACTGGGAGGGGGATAAAGGTGACTATAAAAAAAAAGTTTAAAGAAGAAAGAAAAGAAAAGGCAAAGCACATACTCACTTAAAAAATCCTGAGTTGCAGGTATAAAACATTCTTCATCCTCACATGGAAATTATGTACTTTGACACTTAAACTTGTCATTTCAGACCTCCGTCTATACAGCTAACTTTCACTGTTGATCTATTTAATATAAAGAATTAGAGAAAAAATAAATGTGTGCATTTTCTTCTACAAATATTTGGATAGAGGAAAATATCCTAATTTTTAAAAAAAAGTATATTAGATATTTTTCTTGACTTACATTTCAAATGGTATTCCTTTTCCCAGTTTCCTGTCCATAAGTCAGCACCCCACCCCCTCCCCTATACGGGTATTCCTGCCATCCACCTCCCTTACTGCCCCCTGTCCCTCAAAATTCCCCTGCACTGGGGGTCCAACTTTGGCAAGACCAAGGGCTTCCCCTTCCACTGGTGCCCCAACAGGGCTATTCTCTGCTACATATGCAGTCGGAGCCCAGGGTCAGTCCATGTATAGTCTTTAGGTAGTGGTTTAGTCCCTGGAAGCTCTGTTTGGTTGACATTGTTCTTATGGGGTTGCAAGCTCCTTTAGCTCTTTCAATCCTTCCTCTAATTGCCACAAAGAGGCTCCTGTTCTCAGTTCAGTGATTTGCTGCTTTCATTGATCTCTGTATTGGACATGCTCTGGATGTATCTCTCAGGAGAGATCTATATCCGATTCCTTTCAGCATGCACTTTTTAGCTTCATCAATCTTATCTAGTTTGGGTGGTTGGCTGTGTATATATATATATGGGCCACATGTCGGGCAGGCTTTGAATGGCCGTTCCTTCAGTCGTTGCTGTAAACTTTGCTTCCATATCTCCTCCTATGGATATTTTTCCCCTTTCAAGAAGGAGTGGAAACATCCGCGTTTTGGTCATCTTTTTTCTTGAGCTTCCTGTGGTCTGTGGATGGCATCTTGGGTAATTTGAGCTTTTGGGCTAGTATCTACTTATCAATGAGTGGATTTTTCTGTGATTGAGTTACCTCACACTGGATGATATTTTTCCAGTTCATTCCATTTGCCTGTAAAGTCATTGTTTTTGATAGCTGAATAGTACTCTATTGTGTAGATGTACTATATTTTTTAATCCATTCCTCTGTTGAAGGGCACCTGGGTTCTTTCCAGCTTCTGGGATTATAAATAAGGCTGTTATGAATATAGTGGAGCATATGTTTTTGTTGTATGTTGGAGCATCTTTTGGGTATATGCCCAAGAGAGGTATAGCTGGGTCCTCAGGTAGTGGAATGTCCAATTTTGTGAGGAACCTCCAGACTGATTTCCAGAGTGGTTGTACCAGTTTGCAATCCCACCAACAATGGAGGAGTGTTCCTCTTTCCCCAAATCTTCACCAGCATTGGCTGTCACCTGATTTTTTATCTTAGCCATTCTGACTGGTATGAGGTGGAATCTCAGGGTTGTTTTGATTTGCATTTCCCTGATGACTAAGGATGTTGAACATTTCTTTAGGTGCTTTTCAGCCATTTGATATTCCTCAGCTGAGAATGTTTTGTTTAGCTCTGTACCCCATTTTTAATGGGGTTATTTGGTTCTCTGAACTCTAACTTTTTGCATTCTTGTATATTTTGGATATTAGCCCTCTATCAGTTGTAGGATTGGTTGCCGTTTTGTCCTACTGACAGTGTCTTTTGCCTTACAGAAGCTTTGAAGTTTTATGAGGTCCCATTTGTCAATTCTTGATTTGTATAGCATGAGCCATTGGTGTTTTGTTCAGGAAACTTTCCCCAGTGCCCATGTGTTGAAGTCTTCCCCACTCTTTCTTCTATTAGTTTAAGTGTATCTGGTTTGATGTGGAGGTCCTTTGTCACTTGGACTTAAGTTTTGTACATGGTGATATGGATCAATTTGCATTCTTCTACATGCTGACCTCCAGTTGAACCAGCACCATTTGTTTAAAATGTTATCTTTCTTCCATTGGATGAAAAACCAAGTGACTATAGGTGTGTGGGTTTATTTCTGGGTCTTCAATTCTGTTCCACTGATCTATCTGCCTGTCCCTGTACCAATACCATACAGTTTGTATCACTATTGCTCTTTTAATACTGCTTGAAGTCAGAGATTCCCCCAGAAGTTCTTTTATTCTTGAGTATAGTTTTCGCTATTCTGGGTATTTTGTTTTTCCAAATGTATTTGCAAAAACAATGTATTTCTTTCTATCTTTATAGAGAATTGAGTAGGAATTTTGATGCTGATTGCATTGAATCTGTAGATTGCTTTTGGCAAAATGGCCATTTTTACTATATTAACACTGCCAATCCATGAGCATGGGAGATCTTTCCATCTTCTGAGATCTTCCTCAATTTCTTTCTTCAGAGACTTGAAGTTCTTGTCATACAGATCTTTCACTTGCTTGGATAAAGTCATACCAAGATATTTTATATTATTTGAGACTATGTGAAGGATATCATTTCTCTAATTTCCTTCTCAGCTTATTTATCGTTTGAGTAGAGGAAGGTGATACTGATTTGTTTGAGTTAATTTTATAACTCGACAATTTCCTGAAGTTGTTTCTCAGGTTAAGTAGTTCTCTGGCAGAACTTTTGGGTCCCTTAAGTATACTATCATATCATCTGCAAATAGTGATAATTTGATTTCTTCCCTTCCAATTTGTATCCCTTTGATCTCCTTTCATTTTCTGATTGCTCTGGCTAGGACTTGGAGTATTATATTGAATAAGCAAGTAGAGAGTGGGCAGCCTTGTCTAGTCCCTGATTTTAGTGGGATTGCTTCAAGTTTCTCTCCATTTAGTTTGATGTTAGCTACTGGTTTGCTGTATATTGCTTTTACTATGTTTAGATAAGGTCCTTGAATTCCTGATCTTTTCAGGACTTTTATCATGAAGGAGTGTTGAATTTTGTCAAATGCTCTCTCAGCATCTAATGAAATGATCATGTTGCACTTATCATTGAGTTTGTTTATGTACTGGATTACATTGATGGATTTCTGTATATTAAACCATCCCTGCATTCCTGTAATGAAGCCTACATGATCATGATGGATGATCATTTTGATGTGGTCTTGGATTTGGTATTTAGGAGTTTTATTGAGTATTTTTGCATCAATATTCATAAAGGAAATTGATCTGAAGTTCTCTTTCTTTGTTGGGTTTTTTTGTGGTTTCAGTATAATAGTAATTTTGGCTTCATAGAAGGAGTTTAGTAGTGCTCCATCTGTTTCTATTTTGTCAAATATTATGGACAGTATTGGTATGATGCCTTCTATGAAGGACAGATAGAATTCTGCACTAAACCCTTCTGGTCCTGGGCTCTTTTTGGTTGGAAGAGTTTTAATAACTGCTTCTATTTCTTTAGGCATTATGGGGTTGTTTAGATGGTTTATTTGTTCCTGATTTAACTTTGGCATCTGGTATCTATTTAGAAAATTGCCCATTTCACCCAGATTTTCCAGTTTTATTGAAAAAAGGTTTTTGTAGTAGAATCTGATGATTTTTTTTAATGTCCTCAGATTCTGTTGTTATGTCTCCCTTTTCACTTCTGATTTTGTTAATTTTGATACTTTCTCTGTGACCACTGGTTAGTCTGGCTAAGGGTTTATCTATCTTGTTGATTTTCTCAAAGGACCAGCTCCTGGTTTTGCTGATTCTTTGTTTAGTCTTTTTCATTTCTACTTGGTTTATTTCAGCCCTGAGTTTGATTATTTACTGGCTTCTACTCTTCTTGTGTTTATTTATTTCTTTTTGTTCTAGAGCTTTTAGGTGTGTGGTCAAGCTGCTGACATATGCTCTCGCCTCTTTCCTTTTACAGGCACTCAGAGCTATGTGTTTTCTAATTACTCTAGCTAGGCCTCTGAGTACTATACTGAATAGATAGAGAAGGAGTAGACTACATTGTCTAGTCCTTGATTGTAGTGGGTTTGCTTCAAATTTCTCTCCATTTAGTTTGATTTTGGATATGGATTTGCTATTTATTGCTTTTATTATGTTTAGGTAGGGGCTTCAAATTCCTATTATTTCCAAGCCTTTTATGAATGGGGGTTGAATTTTGTCTGTTGCTTTTAAGCATTGAATAGATGATCATGTGTTTTTTTTCCCTTTGAGTTTGTTTATATAGTGATTTATGGTGATGGATTTCCATATATTGAACCGTCCCTGTGTCCATGTGATGCACCCTACTTGACCATGTTGAATGTTTGTTTTTGATGTGTTCTTGAATTCAGTTTGTGAGAATACTTTTGAGTATTTTTGCATCAATATTCATAAGCGTAATTGGTCTGAAGTTCTCATTCTTTTGGGGGTTTTGTGAGATTTAGGTATTAGCATAACAGTGGCTTCAAACAACAAATTAAGTTATTTTCCTTCTGTTTCTATTTTGCTGAATAGTTCGAAGAATATTATTATTAGATCTTCTTTGAAGTTCTGACATAATTCTGCACTAAAATCATCGGGTCCTGGACTTTTATTTGTTGGGAGACTTTTAATGACTGATTCTATTTCATTAGTGGTTATGGGACTGTTTAGATGGTTTATATGATTCTGATTCAACTCCAGTATCTAGTATCTGTCTAGAAATTATCCATTTCATGCAGGTTTTCCAATTTTGTTGCATATAGGCTCTTGTAGTAGGAACTGATAATTTTTTTGAACTTTTTCAGTTTCTGTTAATATGTTTCCCTTTTCATTTCTGATTTTAATAATTTGGATACTGTCTTCTCTGTGCCCTCTGGTTAGTCTTGCAAAGGGTTTGTCTACCAGTTTTGTTGATTCTTTTTATAGTTCTTCTTGTTTCTACTTGGTTGATTTTGGCTGAATTTGATCATTTCCTGCCTTCTACTCTTCTTGGTTATATGTTCTTCTTTTTGTTCTAAAGCTTTCAGATGGACTGTTAAGCTGCTAGTTAATGCTTTCTCTAATTTCATTATACAGGGACTCAAAGCTGTGATTTTCTTTTCTCTTAGCACTACTTTCATTGTTCACATAAGTTTGGCTATGTGTGCCTTCAGCTTCATTAAATTCTAAAAAGTCTTTAATTTTGTATTTTACTTCTCTGATCAAATTTTCATTGACTAGAGTTGTTCTGCTTCCAGGTGTATGTGGACTTTCTTTTTTTGTTGTTGTTCATTTCTTGCTTTTTCTTGGTAGTAGTTTCCTTCCTTGTATTGGAGTTGTCTATTTAGTATCCTTTGTATGACTGGTTTTGTGGAAAGATGTTTAAATTTCATTTTATCTTAAAATACTTTGGTTTTCCAATCTATGATAATTGAGAATATTGCTAGGTACCATGGCCTGGGTTGGCATGTTTGTTCTTTTTAGGTCTAACATAGGCACAGGATCTTCTGACTTAGAATCTCTGTTAAGAACTCTCCCATTCTGGGTATATTTTTTACCTGATTGTTTCTTCAGCTGTGCAGAACCTTTTTAATTGTATGAAGTCCCACTTGTTATTATTTGTTAGCCTTAAGTTTTGGCCAAATGAAATTCTATCCAAAAGACTTTTCCTACATGATGTCAAGTATTGCCTAGGTTTTTGTCTAGCATTTGTCATCTTTCATGTTTCATGTTTAGTTTTTTGATCCATTAAGAGTTAGTTTTGGTGATCAATATGAATCTAATTTCATTCTTTTGCTCATAGACATCTAATTTTCTCAGCATTATTTTTTTGAGGATGCTTTCTTTCTTCTAGCACATGCATTTCATATTTGTCAGATATTAAATGATTGAAGTTATATGTACTTAAAAAAAGAAGTCTCATGTAATTCTGACAGATTTGCCTTTATATGTTATTTGACCTTCTTTTTCTTACTGATTTTTGTTTTGTGTATTTGGTGTTTTGTTTATTAAGTGACAGGATAAATTTCTTTTCTGCTCCAGTCTCTTGGGAGTTTTGTAGGCTTCTTGTACGTTTATGGGCATCTCTTTCTTTAGGTGATGGGATCTTCCTTCTTTAATTTTGTTGAAGATATTTACTGGCTCTTTGAGTTGGGAATCTTTGCTCTCTTCTGTGCCTATTGTCCTTAGGTTTGATCTTCTCATTGTATCCTGGATTTCCTGCATGTTTTGGGTTAGGAGCTTTTTGCATTTGGAATTTTCTTTGACTGCTGTGTTAACGTTTTCTATGGTATTGTACATGCCTGAGATTCTTTATTCTACCTCTTGTATTCTTTTGTTGATGCTTCCATTCATGACTCCTAATCTCTTTCCTAGGTTTTCTACTTCCAGGGTTATCCCTCTTTGTGATTTCTTTATTGTTTCTTCTTTAATTTTTAGATCTTGGATGGTTTTGTTCAATTCCTTCACTTGTTTGATTGTGTTTTCCTCTATTTCTTTACTAGTTTTATGTGTTTCCTCTTTAGGGATTTCTACCTGTTTACCTGTGTTCTCCTGTATTTCTTTAAGGGTGTTATTTATGTTCTTTTTACAATCCTCTATCATTATCATGAGATGTGATTTTTCAAACTGAATTTTGCTTTTTAGGTTTGTTGAGGTATCCAGGGATTGCTAAGGTAGGAGACCTGTGTCTTGATGATGCCAAATAGCCTGTTTCTATTGCTTATGTTCTTCTGTCCATCTGGTTATATGTAGTGTTGGCTGATGTTACTCTCTCTGGCTATAGCTTGTCTCTCCTGTGAGCCTGTCAGCCTGTCAGCCTGTGAGCTTGTGAGCCTGTGAGCCTGTGGTCTTAGATTTGTCAACATTCCTGAGAGACTTGCTCTCCAGGCAGGATTGGGGTGTAGGTAGTTTTGACATAGGGTCACTCATGGATAGAAATGCCAATGAGAAGGATACTTCCCAGGCTGTTCTGCGATTCCTGAGTCCTGTGGGCTCCAGGTAGGTCCCACTTGTGCCCTGTATTTGGGCAGCAATGGTGGTCTCACCTGTATTCTTAGGTGTGTCAGCACTCTCAGGAGTCCTGCTCTCTCTTGGCAGAACTTGTGGGTAGAGAGCTGTGGCACAGGGTCAGCCCCAGGTACAGATTTAGTCACAGAAATTTAGATCAATTAGTGATACCTCAAGCAATGCTCTGCAGAGCTCTGCCAAATCTGAAGAGCTATGGTAACCAAGTGAGATAACTAATGGCCTTTTTTCCATACCCTTCATTTGCCTTCCTTGGGTAAGCACAATGTTGCTCTTTAGAAGATCACATGTGGTGGAGAAAATACTATAGATGTCTTGTTATAGCAATTGTTTCTGGAAACAGAAAGCTGAATTTGAAAATGTTGTATTTATTATGAGTCCACATTGAATCAATCATTTTAGCATAAAGCCCAGTGATTGATTCCTCTGCATCTTGAGAGCATTGAGTCTGAAAGACCTGCCAATGGAGAGGAGCTTTAGAGGAGATACTAAGATCGCTCTTTTGCCTCCTGTTCACTAGGTGAGCATTATATTTGTTTTTGTTTTATTGCTTTAATGTAACTAGTTTTATTTTATTACTTTTCCCTCCTTTAAATTCGTCCATGAAGTTCTTTCACGTCACAAATTTACATTCAACAAGGCCAACAATCAGGGACTCAATCATGTGAGATGTAAACCAAAATAACATTTGTTTTTACAAATGAATTATCTAAAACTACTACTAGAAATTTGATCAATGCAAAGAAATACTTTTAAGAGAAATATTTGTGGACCAACATATCAAAGCTCTGAAGGAGCTTAGGTGAGCCTGGTCCCTGCCATATTAAAGATGTATTGCTGCTTGCAGTACACAGTTCCAGAATCCATCTTGACTAAAGAGTCATTTCAATAATTTTTCATCCAAAAATATTGAAACATTCCAATATAAAAATTTAAACAAAACATAAATTTTATCATTTCCCCTTTGTCTTACTACTAATATGTAACAATGCCATAGACTGGCTTTATATATATATATATATATATATATATATATATATATATATATATATACATACATACTATTAGTATGCTTTTATGTTTAGTTACATATATTCAACTAAACACACAGACAGACACAAATTGAGGACATTTGGATTTCTCCATTCACTGTGGGTTCTAGAAATTATATTTAGGTCTTTAGGTTGGTGGCCAAACAAGTTCTATTATTTGATGACCTATTTACCAACCCAGATTTCTCTCTGCAAAACCGGTTTGCTATTTAGTGTACCGCTAATTTTCTGGGGGCTAATCTCTTATTTGAATGAAAATCTACCTTCTTTTAGTATGTTTTTACAAAGAATGTACATGGTAATTTTGGGTTTATATCACTGAATGAAATCAAGATCTCAATTAATCCCATAATATGCCTACTTTTACTTTTAGCCATCATATTTCCAAGCGTACTTCAGAACTATAATCTTTATTTAATGTTGGCATTTTCCAGCACCAAAATGTGTCAGCTGAAATTTGTTTTGTGTGTGTTTTGTCCAGTGTTAAGATATGAAAAAGAGCAGATGGTACACATAACATAAGATGTGGCATGACTCCAAGTTTGGTTACAGAACACCATAAGGGATATACTTCTATTATCAGAGAGATGCTCCTGCACGACTGACATAACATACATTTAATAGTTTTCTTTACTTGGTAAAAGGGAAGACATGTTAGGTTTCAGAAATCACTATTCTCACTGTGAGCATAAGAGCAACTTCTCTGTGATTGACCCTTTGCTGTATATGAATAAATTGTTGAAGACTGATTATGTGTCCCATCAAAGCCAGCAGCTGTGTAAAGATGCCATTCTTCACAGGGAGACTTATCAGGGGTTGATGCAATACACTGACACTTTACTATTTCTGAAGAAAGAGATAATAAGTCTTTGATATGTGGATTCTAGACTTTACTGCATTTTCCTTATTTCTGGATGAATAATGCAATCTTATGTGCTTTATTAGACAATAACACATTGCTTATTTCTCAAGTCATAGACTCTATAGAAAAAAAAACATTGTGCCAAATTATTTAAAATATATTTAAGGATGATGGCATATTTTTATGGTTCGTAGAATATGTAACATGCTTGTTGTTTAATATTCAGAGATGTCTTATGAACTTACTTCTTCACTTTGAAGATGTGTTTCTTTCAGAGAAACTGATTAGCGTGCTTAAAGACAAATAGCACCTCTTTGGGAAACTTATAGTAAATGACTTTTTTGAGAAATTCTCTGAGTGGAAAGAAAATTTTGTTTCTTATCAAGTATTTCTAGCCTTACATTTAATTAAATCAATTTTAATACATTGCTCCCTTGTATAATATTACAAGGATATAATACTAATACTAATTTGATGTACCTGATGAGTACAAAGAATTTGAATAAAAAACTATTTCTGTCCGATGATTAGACTCAATCAAGATTAATTTCAGTCAGAAGCAGATATAACCTGTAGAGAACAAATAAACATTTAGAAAATATTTAACTGATAAGACTGCAATGCAGCACTTCTACCTCTTGGTAAATTGGCACCTGGAGAAAGAGAACGAGAGAGCGAGAGAGCGAGAGAGCGAGAGAGCGAGAGAGGGGAGAGAGAGAGAGAGAGAGAGAGAGAGAGAGAGAGAGAGAGAGAGAGAGAGAGTCTCCAATCTCCATGAGGTTCTTCAGCAAGATATTTCTTGGTACCTGGAATTCTTCATAGAGAAATGGATTATATCATAAAATGTTTGAGCACTGAAGCCGTACACACTATTAATGAAAACAGATCTGTCTTGATGAGATGTCTTTTTCACATATTGAGTAAGATGAATTAATTGTATGATTTAGAGGCACCAAGAAAACTTTCCATAGGTCCCCTAAAATTTGCAATAATATTAGTGGCTTAAACAATTCATTTACAGTCTCTGAACTTTACATTAATCTGAAATTTGGTGTGAGAATCACTGAGCTGAAAATCTAAGATCATTAGAGCCATAGTTTGCAAATCTTGTAGGAGAGAATAGCTTGTTGTTTGTCTAACTTCTGAAAATTGCTCTAAATTCTCAGCTCATGAACCTAGTCCTACTTTTTATTGGACATTTGTATTTCTTCCTTTGAGAGCTAAGTTCACTCACTTAAAAATTTATTGAATGATTTATTTTTGCTGTTCAATGTCAATGGGATTCCATTATGAGTATGTCTGTCAAAGTTATACAAGAATACTGTGATGTTCTATATCTGGAAAATATTCTAACAACTTTATGAAATTTGAAACAAGCACAGGGAGTGGAAGAAAACTTAGCAATATAAATGCTCTTAGTAGTCGGTCACAGTAGGACAAAATGGATTACTGGTTCTACTGGTTCCTTGTTTATAAGTAGGTTTTTTCAAAGACTCTGAGAACCAACCATACTATAGACACATATGCATGAAGCCACATGTATGAGGAACACAGCTATGCATAAGAAGCAGTGAAGGGAGAGGGACATGAGACCTGATTTTTACAAAGTATAATTTTTAGTTGTGTACCATCTCAAGTAAAAGGACAACTTCAATCTCTGAGGCATCCTGGCAAAGCTTTCACAATTGCCAATAACTGAGTCTGCAAAAATGCACACATGATCTTTGGCCAAGATCAAGATACATATAAACTGATTCAAAAGTATTGTACACAGTTTATTATCTCAACTATTCAGATGTATATAGATATAGATACAGGTAGAGATAATAGATATAGATATATCTTATATATTGATGATTCATATATATTAGTCACTTTGCATGGAATAAAATGTTAACAGAAGAAAATATTTAGTAAATAATCATTTGAAGATAATTATTCAGCCTAACATTCTAAGACCAGAATATTTTAATAAGGAAAGAAGAAATCCATAAAACCACAATGTATTTTCCAGAAGTTCATTCTAACTTGTAGACTCTAAGTTATACTTGAGTGTATGGTAGTGACCAACACTGTTTGGCTTAACGTTTATTCTGGTAAACTTTAAAAAAAGTAGTTTTCTTTAATACAATAGGTGATAATATAATATAACAACACCTGAAAACCAAGAAACTCTTGTATTTTAGCTTATAAATCAAGCAATGTATGTTCTAACGTGTTTCCAATTTTGGAGTTTCACTGTGTGCATTCTTATGCATAACAATTTAGTTTATCATGAGGACAAAATTCCAGAGGCAAACAATTCAATGGAAGAAAGATTTAATTTGACAAAGTACCACTTCAAAATTCCAGGCTATAATACAGTTGCCCATCTTTTTCTTCCTGGTATACAGGAAGCAGTAAGAGACACAAGGGAAGGGAAGGGAAGGGAAGGGAAAATACGGGCAAGATAAGGAAAAGAAAGGAAAGGGTATATCCTTCCAAGATCTGCTCCAGTGATCTGTTCCCTACAACTAGGCTTTGAATTTTAAAAGCTTATTCAGATATTTGGTGAATTTAGATTCTTGTGATCCAGTCATATATTCCTCATGCCAACAACCATGGAGTATTCCAGCACCTAGACTGACACTTTATATCTAGATCACAAATATTCTATAAATAATGGCTATGAATATTCTGAAGTCTCGAATTACTCGAGTCACCAAATTATAAATGCTCACAAGGGTTTTGATCAATATTATTATGTGATAATTATTAATAAGGTATGTGGGTTGTATCGTGGGCATTGTGAGATGTTGGGCTAATATCCACTTATTAGTGAACACATATGTGTGTGTTCTACATTTGTCTGGGTTGCCTTACTCAGGATGATCTCTGATAGTTCCATCCATTTGCCTGAAAAATTACGATTTTATTATTTTTATAGCTTAGTAGTATTGCATTGTGTAAATGAACATTTCTTTGTATATTTTGATATTAGCCCTCTATGAGATGTAGGGTTAGAATGTTTTTGTTTTGTTTTGTTTTGTTTTGTCCTAGTGACAGTCCTTTGCCTTATAGAAACTTTTCAACTTTTTGATGTTTCATTTGTCAATTGTTGATCTTAGAGCTTGAGCCATTGGTGATTTATTTAGGAAATTTTTCCCTGTGCCAATGTGTTCAAGGCTATAACCTACTTTGTCTGTTAGATGCAGTCTATGTGCTTTTGTGTGGATGTCCTTGATTCACTTGGGATTGAACTTTGTACAGGTGATAAATATGGATCAATTTGCATTCTTCTAAATGCAGACTGTTAGTTAAACCAGCACCATTTGTTGAAGACTCTTTCTTCTGGCTGTGTCTTATTTACTGCTTAGCTGTTAAGAAATCCAAGTGGAAGATTATTTTGGCAGTGTTGCTTTTCAGATAAACATAAGCATGTAAAAATTTTAACTCCTCTTTTAAATGTGAATCTGGATAAATATATTGGCCCTACATTATACATCAAAGCACTTAAGGATCATTTTTTGACTGTTACAGAAGCATCCAGTAATTGATTAGTATAATACATCTTTTTTCTCTCCAGTTTTCCAGTTCAACATGACACTATGTTTTCATACAGGAACACAAGAATTTTCATTAATTCATCTATTTGAGATGTTAAGATATATATATATATATATATATATATATATCAAATGCTGATGATTTATAAAAACAATTATCATACATAATCTATGTGAATGATGATAGAACTCTGACCTAATTATAGTACTGATATCAATTGTAAATTATATCTTTGCTAGAGTAGCATAATTCCTTTGTCCATTATTCTTTTACTCCTATGGTTAAATGAAACTACTACTTCTGTTCATGAATACTAATACAGAAGCCACAATGCAGAGATCAACAAATCAAAGTGCTCCAGAACTAAAGGATATATCTACATCACAGCTCTGGATATCTGTGGCTCTGGAAACAACACCAAACAGGAGACAGAGAGATTGTAATTGCCAAAGTTCCAGGATGAATGCCATAAAAGAGTTCCTTGTAGAAATAGTTGCATAAATAAGACTAAAACCATGGCAGTATCAATAGACATGTTAATGTGGAAGGGAAACAATTTCAGAGTCTCACCCCTAGAAAGAGACTACAGGCAACTAGTGAATGTTGAAATAAGAAAAATATCCTTTCCCAGGTATAAGCCTACATATTGATTGTGCAGTGCAAAATGGTCAGCAGTGAAATAATACATACATCCAGAACAAAAAAGGACTTCAATTTCTTATTTACATATAATTGTGTATACACAGACATAAGCATATATACAAATACATACATATATAAATTTACACTTTCATATGCTACAAACCACAGCTGATTCGCTAACATTTCATGCTACCCACCTCCTCCATCCACACCCCTTCCTTACATATTCACCCCCTTCACTCCTTCTCCATTTCCTTTCACTAAAAAGCAAGTCTCTGGGGGACTTTGAACAAACATTGACTAAAAAGCAAGTCTCTGGGGGACTTTGAACAAACATTGACTATCAACTATTAATAAGTTTGACATTTACCTCGTATTAAACATGAGAAAGGCAACCCAGTAGGAGAATAAGGGTCCCAAAAACCTGCAAAAGTGTCAGGAAAAACTCCCACTCACTCTGATAGAAGTCCCACAAGAAAAAGCTACACAACTATACATTGTATACAGATAACCTAGCTTAGACCTATGCCAGTGCCCTGATTGACAGAGCCCCTATAAGATGATTCCAGGTTTGATGGTTCTATGGGTTTTTCTAAGGTGTCTGGCTCCTATGCTTCTTTCTCTCCCTCTTTGGCAGGATTCCCTAAGCTCTGTCTAATGTTTCCTGTGTATCTCTGTGTCTGTTTCTATCAGTTGCTGGGTAAAGCCTCCCTGATGACAAGTAGGTTAGACTCCAATCCATGAGTATAACAGAATATCATTAGGCATCATTTCTTTGACAATTTTTCCAGCTGAGTTTGGTTATATCCTAGATATCTGGGACATCTGGCCTCTGGATTCTGGTCCCCTAAGCAATGTCAGATTTGGACTCCATGTTGTATCAAGGTCCTCAAGCTGAAGTAATCTATGGTTTGCACAGTTTCAGTGTTGCATGTATTACAGTGATGGCAGGACAAATTGTAGGTTGAAGGTTTTGTGGCTGGGTTTGTATACCAAACCCTCCACTGCTTGGCTTGCCTCATTTTAGAAGATGGCCATTTATAACTCTCAATACCCCATAATTAGGAGTCTTAGATAAGGAATAGTCTCTAACACATTGGCACAGGAGAAAATATCCTAAACACAATACCAAAGTGTAGATACTAAGAAAAAGTTCAGAATATCTATGATATAACTCACAGACCATATAAAGATTAACAAGAAAGGAAGGCACAAGTATGTATTCTTAAATTTCTCTTAGGAGGGGAGCAAAATAATCACAGGAGGCAAAGAGAGAGGAATTATGGTGGGAAAGTAGAGGGGGATGGGAAAAGGGTCAGAATAGATTTGGAAGGAGACAGGAGAGAAGCCCAGAGAGCCATAAGAATGAATAGAAATATGTAGCATATCAGAGGCTCCCAGCATCCAATTGAGATGTCCTCAGATGAAATGCCCAACAGTGGGGAGATAGAAATAAAGAGACCACCTACAGTAGATAGGTATGGCATCCATTTGAGTCATGGGGTCACACACCTATCTTCAAAATTTTTGACACATAATTGTTTCTGTCTACAGGAAATGCAGGGACAAAAATGGAGCAGAGACTGAAGGAAAGGTCGTCCAGAGATAAAACCAATTTGGCATCCATCCCATGTGCAGGCACCAAACAGTGACATTACAACTGATGTCCTGTTCTGCCCAGCATTACTATCCTATGAGAGGCTCTACCAGCTGCTGACTGAAACAGATGCTGATAATTACAGCCAGTCATTGAACTGAGGTCAGGGACCCTTATGGAAGAATTAGGGGAAGGACTGAAGGAGCTGAAAGGGATTGCAACCCCATAGGAGGAACAACAGAATTAACTAGTCTAGACCCCTTATAGCTCCCAGAGGCTAAGCCAACAACCAAAAAGCATGGGTTCTTCCCTGGTCCCTGCTAAATATGCGGCTGAGGACTGCCTTGTCTGGTGTCAGTTGGAAAGGATGTGCTTAATCCTGTTGAAACTCTGTGCTCTAGGGAAGGGGGATACTAGAAGGGCAAAAAGGTAGGAGAGTACCCTCTGAGAAGCAAAGGTAAGGGGAGATGTGAAAAACTCCTAGAAGGCAAACAAAGAAGCAGAGAAACATTTTGAATGTAAATAAATAAAATAATTAATATTAATGATAATAATAAGAAAAATGGAAAATGATTTTATAGAGATTAGAAAATGATTAACCCAAGGGGGGACCCTAATATTTAGATTATTTAAGAATGTGGAGCAGTTTGAGACAAGGTAGTATACTTATTTAATCTCAGCACTTATCACACAGAGGCAGATGGATGTCTGTGACATTAAGGCCAGCATTGTCTACAGACTGAGTTTCAGCACAGCCAGGGCTACACAGAGAAGCCTGTTACAAAAAACAAACAAACAAATAAACAAACAAACAAAAATGTAAAGCCAAAAATCACTACCAACCTAACATGGATTGAAGTCTATAAGGGGATGCTAACATAACTGTGAAATTACTAATGAAGTATAAATCTGAATGTTTTGTTTGATCACAAGGAAATAAAAATTTCAGAAAGAAAAGAAGAAGGAGGAGGAGGAGGAAGCAGAGGAGGAGGAAGAGGAGAGGAAGAGGGATGGGGAGAGGGAGGGGGAAGAAGGAAAGTAGTTTGGAAACAGGAAGAGAATGAGGGGCAAAAGAGAGAGGGAGGACAGAGACAGAGAGAGATAGACACAGAGAGAGACAGAGACAAAGAGGGACAGAGAGACAGAGAGACAGAGACTGAGAGAGAAAATAAATTAAGACAACGAATATATTAACAATTGGTGTCCAACCTTTTAGCTTTTGGGGGCTCATGAATATAATCCAGTCTTTGTCATAATTATTTTGTATTGCATTGAAACTAAATGAGTTATTGAATGCTGCATATTTTTACCCTGGGACCCATGATTTGGACACCCTCAGAATATCCTCAGAATAAAATCTTGTTCATACTAGGTTCAGAAGGTTTTATTAATGAGCTTTACCAAATATTTATGGAAGAATGAATATCATTTATTTAAAAGAGAGTATAAGCAAAGAGGAAAGGAAATAATTCCCCTAAACTCATTTGTAGGAAACCATTATTCTGATTATCAAACAAAACTTTATTACAGAAGAAGAAAACTACTATCATTTATGAATAACATCATACTTTTTGCATCATAACGATATATGAAATTCAGTAATAATTAAAACCCTACTACTGCAGTTTTACATATTAGGTATTCAAATTTATTTATCACATGAACATATTTGAAGCAAATATAGCTTTACATTTCATGCAAAATCTCATTAGTGTTTTAGTAAATATGGAACTGTTTTTTAAACTCAAAGTTTCCCATGATTTAAAACATCCACAAGAAAGTAGTTGAAGAACTGACTTTGACATTCTAAAGGGCATCTATGAATTTTCCACAGTAAAAATCAAGTTAAAATGTCAAAGACAAGACTCTGTTTCTTTCATATCAGAACGAAAAACAGATGTGTTTTCTTAGCATTTCTATTGAACAGTATCCTGGAAATTCTACTGTTATCAGTTAGGTATAAAAATAATATTAAATTCAATAAATTAGGAAATGAAATAAATTTATTTTCAGATGAGATTATAACTAGGAAGTTCGATAGAACCTGTAGATTGTTGTCTGTAAGCAGGAAGGGGCAGGTGAAAGATAAGGCAGAGCCTATGATTGGGCAGTGGAAAAAAAAGGCGGGCTCAGAATTTTAGAGATGAGGAGAGAGAGACACAGAGAGATAGAGAGGAAGACTGAAACAAGGAGACGAGTAATGTAGGGCAATTTGTCCAATCGAGGTGGACACCTTGTATCAATATCAATTAAGTTTGGAGTTGTTTGAGTGGACATTTTGTGGGTTGAGAATTTACTTCTATAAATCTGACTGATAAATTACAAGCCTCTGGACTTTTCTTTCTATGCTGTTCAGGCTTTAGAGCAAGTCTTGGCAGACTAGTCGCAGGGTACAACTGGAAATGCCAGTGGTATGGACAACAGAGAGAGGGAGAATTAATCTTACACAGGTATGAGTAGTATACATATTCATCAAAAACAAAATGGTCATTCCTATATCTTCCTATATCGTATACAATCTAGAAACACTAAACAAACTCATAAGTTTGTTCATATATGTACAAATATACTTGATACATACACACACGTATGTACGTGTGTCTCCACATGCACAAAGATATACAAAAATATATCTAACAATAATGAAGAAAGAAAAGTACTGAACTTACAAGGAAATAAAGTTGGGGAGAAAATTATGTGAAGAACTTAAAGAAGGGACATACATAGGAGATGTAAAGAGAAAGAAAGTGGACGGGGAAGTGAAAAAAACTATTCTTTAATTACTCTTTTAAAAGAGTGATAACAACCCAAATTATACACGATAATATAGAATTTAATTAAAAATGAGGAAGATGAGTAGACTTTTTTCCACAGGGCACATAGTTATTCATTAATACCAAGAAGAGGATTTGGAGTGTAGTTTTATCCCAAATTATAATAAGACAAATTAAAAACAAAATATAAAAATTTTGTACATTTTCCATACATTAGACACATGTCATGACTACAGTCAGATGTTTTAAATATCAACCAAAATGACAGAAGAAATAAAAGCCAATAATGGCAAGTAGTAACAAAGTATAGAAAAAAAGAAGTGTACATACTGATTGTGGGGTTATAAAATAATTCAGATGCTTTAAAAATTAGTCTGGATGTTCATAAAGAATTGAACAGAACATTATTGTAGGTCTTACAATTCTCTTCCTAGGAAAGTTCTTAATAGAAATAGCATTTCATGGCTACAACAAAGTCTTTACATCCACAGTATCCCCCACAGTCATAAGGCAGAATCAAACTAAATGCAATTGTTTGGTCAGAGGACAAACAAAATGAATTATCCGTAAAAACATCATTATTCAATAACATTATACTATTTGAAACATTATACTATGTGAAATTGTCTTACCACAAATTGTGAAGAGTTGATTGACACATGTTTAACACATATAACTCTACAAAGGGAAAACGGATTTCTCAGAGCTCAGAGTTTATGTGCTTGGGGTAATAGTACTATCTGCTGGCATTTATGCATGTGTTTGTGTGTGTGTGTGTGTGTGTGTGTGTGTGTGTGTGTATGCATGCAATTAGAAAATTTATAATTTTTGGATGACTTATTTTGTCATAATAAAGATAACATTTATTTTAAAATGCTGAATGTAGTTTAACTTCTTGAGTTAATGTATTGGATATTAGCCCTCTATCAGATGCAAAATTGATGAAGATCTCTTTCCAATATGTAGATTGTCATTTTGTCTTGATAACAGTGTCCTTTGGTTTAAAGAAGCTTCTCAATTTTATGAGATCCTCTTTGTCTATAGTTGACCTTAGAGTCTGGGTCATTTGCTGTTCTGTTCATGAAATTTTGTGTGTGCAGAACCAAATAAATCTATTTTTAAAATGTGGTACAGAACTAAACAAAGAATTCTCAGTTGAGGACTATCAAATGGCTGAGAAGAACCTAAAGAAGTGTTAAAAATCCTTATTCATTAAGGAAATGCAAATCAAAACAATCTGAGATTCCACTTCATACCAATCAGAATGACTAAGATCAAAAACTCATGTAAAAACAGATGCTGGTGAGGATGTGGAGAAAGAGGAAAACTCCTCCGTTACTGGTGGGATGGCAAGCTGGTACAACTACTCTGGAAATCAGTCTGGAGGTTCCTCAAAAAATTGGACATAGTACTACCTGAGGACCCAACTATACCACTCCTGGGCATATACTCAAAAGATGCTCCAACATATAACAAGGACACATGTTCTACTATGTTCATAGCAGCCTTATTTACAATAGCCAGAAACTGCAAACAACCCTGTTTTCCTTCAATACAGGAATGGATACAAAAAAAAGTGGTCCATTTACACAATGGAGTACTACTCAGCTATTAACAATGACTTCAAGTGACTTGCTAGCAAATGGATGGAACTAGAAAATATCTTCCTGAGTGAGGTAACCCAGTAACAAAAAACACAGATAGTATCATTTATCACTGATAAGTGGATATTAGACAAGAAGTTCAGAAAACCCATGATATAACTCCCAGACCATATGAAGCTCAAGAATAAAGAACAGCAAAGTGTAGCTGTTTCTCTCCTTCTTAGAAGGGAGAACAAAATAATCATAGGAGGTAGAGGGAGGTAGAGAGAGAGACTTGGTAGGAATAGAGGAGGGGAGGAAAAATGGGGGTAGACACAGGTATAAAAGGATACAGGAGAAATGTACAGAGGCCCAGGGAATTGAACAGAAATGTGTAGCAGTGGGGGATGGGAAACTATGGGTAGCCACAAGAAAGTCCAAGATACCAGGAAAGCAAGAGGATCCCAGGATCCAATGGGGATGACATTAGCTGAAATACCCAACAAAGTCGAGAAAGAACTGGTAGAGGTGATATCCAGAGATTAGGCTCGGCCCCTGTTTGAAGGATGGGGCCACCTACCCATTACAATTTACCTAGAATTGCTCCTGTCTAAAGAAAATATGGGGACAAAGAGTGGAGCAGAGACTGAAGGAAAGGTCATCCAAATACTGCACTACCCGGGTATCCATCCATATGCAACCACCAAAGCCAGACACTGTTGCTGCTACTAAGAAATGCTTGCTGACATGAACCTGCTATGTTTGTCTCCCGAGAACCTCTGCCAGAGCCAAACCAAAACAGAGGTGAATGCTTGCAGCCAACCATCAGACTGAGTATGGGGACCCCAGTAGAAGGACTGAAGGAACTGAATCAGTTTGCAAAGCCATAGGAAGAACAATATCAACCCATCAGACCTTCCAGAGCTCCCAGGGACTAAACCACCAACCAAAGAATACACATGGAGGGACCCATGGCTTAAGATGCATATGTAGAAGAGGATGGCCTTATCTGGCATCATTGGGAGAAGAGGCTTTTGGTCCTGTGAAGGCCTGATGCCCCAGCACCAGAGAATGCTAGGGTGGTGAGGCGAAAGTAGGTGGTCGGGAGCACCTTCATAGAAACAGAGGAAGGAGGGATAGAATAGGGGATTATTAGAGGGGGAACCAGAAAAGGGATAACGTTTGAAATGTAAATAAATAAAATAATCATTAATAATATTGAATGTAATGTCTACTTGCACCATCTTTATTTGTTGTTTACATCTCTCAATGACTCTTATGTTGTCATTAACTATGCATTTGTTTTGCCTATGAAATGATGCCAGAACAAGAAGGGCAGCATGCTTTTCATGTCTTTCCAGTAATCATATTAGGAAAGACAATACTTTCTAGTCATGTTTCCCCATAGATGTAGAGAGCAAGGATGCTGCCAGAACATAAAAGGCAGTTTTAATTCAATTCTATTCCAATCAAATAGTCAAAACATGTCAAAGAAAAGTATGCCCCCCCAGCAAAAGATTAACTCAACTATTACTGACATAAAAGAGGAAAATACCCCAGAACTAAGGCTGTTACATGACCTTCTGAAACAAAATCCTGCCCAGAAAGAGCAGGTCGCCCAGCAGTGCTCTCATTTCTAAGATCAAAGCTTCACAGGCTCATAGAAGAGACAAGCTCCAGTCAGAAACAGCAAGACCAACTAACATCAGAGTAACCAGATAGTGAGAGAACAAAAACCAAAGCAACAGAAACCAAGACTACTTGGCATCATCAGAATCCAGATCTCCCACTACAGCAAGTCCTGGATACCCCATCACACAGGAAAACCAAGATTAGGATTTAAAATCATATCTCATGATGATGATAAAGGACTTTAGGAAAGACATAAGCAACTCCTTTAAAGAAATACAGGAGAACACAGGTACACGGAAAGAAGTGTTTTAAGAGGAAATACAAAATTCCTTAAAGAGTTACAGAAAAACACAACAAAACAGGTGAAGGAATTGAACAAAACCATACAGGATCTAAAAATCAAACAAGAAAGAAAATAAAGAGATGAAAAAGAGAGACAACATGGAGACAGAAAACATAGGAAAGAAATCAGGAGTCTTAGAAGCAAGAATCAACAAGAGAATATAAGAGGTTGAAGAGTGATCTGAGGAGGGTAAGAAGATACTATAGAAAATATTGACACAACAGTCCAAGAAAAATGAACTAGGGAAAAAGCTCCTAAATGAAAACATCCAGAAATCCAGGACACAATGAGAAGACCCAGCCTAATGATAACAAGTATAGAAGAGAGAAAAGGTTCCCAATTTAGGGGCCAGTAAATATCTTCAACATATCATAGAAGAAAACTTCCCTAACCTAAAGAAAGAGATGCCAATGAACATACAAGAAGCCTACAGAATTCCAAATAGATTAAACCAGAAAAGAAATTCCTCTTGTCACATAATAGTCAAAACATCAAATGTACAAAACAAAGAAAGAATACTGAAAGCAGTAATGGAAAAAGCTCAAGTAACATAAAAAAGGCAGACCTATCAAAATTACACAAGACTTCTAAACAGAGTTTATGAAAGCCAGAAGGTTCTGTTGACATACAGACCATAAGAGAACACAAATGCCAGCCCAGAATACCAATCCAGCAAAACTCTCAATTACCATAGATGAAGAAACCAAAATATCCCAGTACAAAACCAAATTTCCACAATATTCTTCCACAAATCCAGTCCTACAAAGGCTTATAAATGGAAAACTTCAACACAAGGAGGGAAACTACACCCTAGAAGAAGAAAGAAATTAATCTTCTTTCAACAAACACACAAAAAAAGATAGCCACACAAACATAATTCTACCTCTAACAAAAAATGTAACAGGAAACAACAAACACTATTCCTTAATATTTCTTAAAATCGATGGACTAAATTCCCCAATAAAAAGACATAGACTCACAGACTGGATACAGGGCCCAGGATTTTGCTGCACAGAGGAAATGCTCCTCAGTGACAAAGACAGACACTATCTCAGAGTAAACGGCTGGGAAAAAATATTTCTAAGCCAATGGTCCCAAAAAACAAACTGGAGTAGTCGAGTAGTCATTCTAATATTGAAAAAAAAATTGACTTTCAACCAAAAGTTATCAAAAAAGATAAGGCCGGACACTTAATATTATTCAAAGGAAAAATCTACCAAGATGAACTCTAAATTCTGAACATCTATGTTGCAAATGCAAGGGCACCAACATTCATAAAAGAAAGTTTACTAAAGCTGAGAGCATGTATTGCACCACGCACACAAATAATGGGAGAATTCAACACTCCCCTCTCATCAATGGACAGATTATGTAAACAAACTAAGCAGAGACACAGTGAAACTAACAGAAGTTATGAGTTTAGAAGTAAATGGGTTTAACATACATGTATAGAACATTTCACCCTAAACAACAGAATATACCTTCTTCTCAGCACCTCATGGGACATTTCCAAAATTGAACATATAATCTGTGACAAAACAGGCCTCAAAAGATACAAAAATATTGTAATAATCCCATGTACCCTATCTTATCACTATGAGCTAACAAAAATAAAACAAAACAAACAAACAAACAAACAAACAGAAAGCTGGCATACACATGGAAGCTGAACATTGCTCTACTTAATGATAACTTGGTAGAGGAAGAAATAGAGAAAAAAACTAAGGAATTTTTAGAATTTAATGATAATAAAGGCAAAACATATCAAAGTTTATGGGACACAATGAAAGCAGCACTAAGAGGAAAACTCACAGCTCTGAGTGCCTCCAAAAGGAAACTGGAGACAGCATGCACTAGCCCTTGACAGCACACCTGAAAGCCTAGAGCAAAACGAAGCAAACTCACCAACAGAAGTGCAAGGCAGAAAATAATCAAATTCAGAGCTGAAATCAATCAAGTAGAAACAAAAAGAACTATACAAGGAATCAATAAACCAGGAGATGTTATTTTGAGAAAATCAACAAGATAGATTAACCCTTAGCCAGATTAACCAAGGGCACAGAGATAGTATCCAATTTAACAAAATCAGAAATGAAAAGGGAGACATAACAACAAATCTAAAGAAAGTAAAAAGATTATCAGATCCTACTACAAAAGCCTATACTCAACCAAACTGGAAAATTTGGATGAAACATACAATTTTCTAGACATATATGAGGTATCAAATTTCAATCAGGATCACATAAACCATCTAAACAGTCCCATAACCCCTAAAGAAATAGAAGGATTTATTAAAAGTCTCCCAAACTAAAAAATGACCAGGACCAGATGGGTTTAGTGCAGAATTCTATCAGTCCATCAAAGAAGACCTAATATCAGTGCTCTTCAAACTATTCCATAATATAGAAACAGAATGAATACTACTCCAGTTCATTCTTTGAAGCCACAAGTATGCTTATACCTAAACCACATAAAGACACTACAAATAAGGGAACTTCAGACCAACTTCATTAATGAATATTGATGCAAAAATAGTCTATAAAATGATGCAAACTGAATGTAAGAACACACCAAAATTATCATCTTACATGATCAAGTAGGCTTCAATCCAGGGGTAGAAAGGTGGTTCAGTATACAGAAAACCATCGATGCAATCTACTATATAAACAAACTCAAAGAAAAAAAACAAGATCATCTTATTAGATGCTGAGAAATATTTGACAAAATCAATAGCCTTCACGGTAAAAGCTTCAACAAGAACAAGATTAGGGATTCACCGCCCACACCTAAACATAGTAAAAACAATGTGCAGCAAAGCAGTATCAAACTTCAACTAAATGGAAAGAAACATGAATCAATCCCACTAAAATCAGGGACTGGACAAGGCTGCTCTCTCTCTCTCTCTCTCTCTCTCTCTCTCTCTCTCTCTCTCTCTCTCTCTCTCTCTCTCTCCCTAGTCAGTATAGTAGTTGAAGTCCTAGTCAAAGCAATGAGATACCAAAAAGGGGTCAAAGGGATACAAATTGGAAAGGAAGAAATCTAAATATCACCAGTTGCAGATGCTATGGTAGTATATTTAAGTGACCACAAAAACCCCTCCAGAGAACTGCTATATGTGATAAACAATTTCAGCAACATGGCTGGACATGAAATTGACTCAAAAAGTCAATGGCTTTCTTCCAAAAAATGGATAAACAGGATCAGAAAGAAATTAGTGAAATGACAATCCTCAGAATAGTCAACAATAATATAAAATACTTGAGTGTGACTTCAACCAGTCAGTGAAAGATCTGTATGAAAAGAACTTCAAGTCTCTGAAGAATGAAATCAAAGATCTCAGAAAATGGAGAGATCACTCATTCTCATGGATTTGCAGGATTAATATAGTAAAAATGGCCCTCTTGCTGAAAGCAATCTATAGATTCAATGCAATTCCCACCGAAATTCCAACTTAATTCTTCATAGAGTTCGGAAGAGCAATTTGCAAATTCATTTGGAATAACAAAAACCCAGATGGCAAAAACTATTCTCAATGATAAAAGAACTTCTGGGGAAATCACTATCTCTGACCTTAAGCTACTTTACAGAGCACCCATGATTAAATCATGATTAATGCATGGTATTAGTACAGAGACAGGCAGGTAGATTAATGGAATAGAATTGAAGACCCAGAAATGAACCCACTCAAGTATGGTCACTTGATCTTTGACAAAGGAGCTAAAACCATACAACTGAAAAAAGACAGAATTTTCAACAAATGGTGCTGGTTCAACTGGAGGTCAGCGTGTAGAATAACACAAATTGACCCATTCTTATCTCAGTGTGCAAAGCTCAAGAGCAAGTGCATCAAAGACCTCCACATAAAACCAAGTACACTGAAATGAATAGAAGAAGAAGTAGAATATATCCTTGAACACATAGGCACAGGGGAAATTTTCCTGAACAGGACACCAGTTCCTTATGCTCTAAGATCGAGAATCGACAAACAGGATTTCATAAAATTGCAAAGCTTATGTAAAGGCACTGGACACGGTCAATAGGACACAAAGGCAATCAACAGATGAGAAAAAGCTCTTTACTAATCCTACATCTGATAGAGGGCTAATATTTAATATAAACAAGGATCTCAAGAAGTTAGACTCCAGAGAACTGAATAATCCTGTTAAAAATCCAAGCTAAACTAAGTATCTACAACTGAGCAATATTGCATGGCAGAGAAACAGCTATAAACACATTCAACTTTATCACCAGAGAAATGCAAATCAAAACAACACTGAGATTTCATCTCACAACTGTCAGAATGGCTAAGATCAAATTTTAAGTGTTAGCAGATGCTGGGGATGATGTGGAGAAAGAGGAACACTCCTCCATTGTTGGTGGGATTGCAGACTGGTACAACCACTCGGGAATCAGTCTAGTGGTTTCTCAGAAAATTGGACACTGAACTACCTGAGGACCCAGCTATACCACCCTTGGGCGTATACCAAAATGATGCTCCAACATATAACAAGGACACAAGCTCTGCTATGTTCATAGCAGCCTTATTTATAATAGCCAGATGGTCGGGGGGAAAAAACCCAGATTTCTTTCAACAGATGAATGGATACAGAAAATGTGGTATGTTTACACTATGGAGTATTACTCAGCTATTAAAAACAATGATTATATGAATTTCTTAGGCTAATGGATGGAACTAGAAAACATCATCTTGAGTGAAGTAATCCAGTGACAAAAGAACACCTATGGTATGCACTCACTGATAAGTCGATATTAGCCGAAAGCTCTGAATACCCAAGATTCCATTTACAGACCACATGAAGCTCAAGAAGGAAGACCAAAATGTGGATCTTTCAGTCCTTCTTATAAGGGGGAATAAAATAGGGACAACACATGGATAAGGGACTGAAGGAGAGGTATTCCAACGAGTGCCCAGCCTGGGTATACATCCCATATGCTGACAACAAAAATAGTCACTATTGCTGGTGCCAACAAGTGTTTGCTCGCAGGAACCTAATATGGATGTCTCCTGAGAGGCTCTGTCAGAGCCTTACGGATAGAAATGAGGAAAGTTCCACCAGAGAACTACTAAAGCTGATAAACACCTTCAGCAAAGTGGCTGGGTATAAAATTAACTCAAATAAATCAGTTGCCTTCCTCAATACAAAAGAGAAAGAAGCCGAGAAAGAAATTAGGGAAACGACACCCTTCATAATAGACCCAAATAATATAAAGTACCTCGGTGTGACTTTAACCAAGCACGTAAAAGATCTGTACAATAAGAACTTCAAGACACTGAAGAAAGAAATTGAAGAAGACCTCAGAAGATGGAAAGATTTCCCATGCGCATGGATTGGCAGGATGAATATAAAAAAATGGCCATTTTACCAAAAGCGATCTACAGATTCAATGCAATCCCCATCAAAATACCAATCCAATTCTTCAAGGAGATAGACAGAACAATTTGCAAATTCATCTGGAATAACAAAAAACCCAGGATAGCTAAAGCTATCCTCAACAATAAAAGGACTTCAGGGGGAATCACTATCCCTGAACTCAAGCAGTATTACAGAGCAATAGTGATTAAAAACTGCATGGTATTGGCACAGAGACAGACAGATAGACCAATGGAATAGAATTGAAGACCCAGAAATGAACCCACACACCTATGGTCACTTGATTTTTGACAAAGGAGCCAAAACCATCCAATGGAAAAAAACAGCATTTTCAGCAAATGGTGCTGGTTCAACTGGAGGTCAACATGTAGAAGAATGCAGATCGATCCATGCTTATCACCCTGTACAAAGCTTAAGTCCAAGTGGATCAAGGACCTCCACATCAAACCAGACACACTCAAACTAATAGAAGAAAAACTAGGGAAGCATCTGGAACATATGGGCACTGGAAAAAATTTCCTGAACAAAACACCAATGGCTTATGCTCTAAGATCAAGAATCGACAAATGGGATCTCATAAAACTGCAAAGCTTCTGTAAGGCAAAGGACACTGTGGTTAGGACAAAACAGCAACCAACAGATTGGGAAAAGATCTTTACCAATCCTACAACAGATAGAGGCCTTATATCCAAAATATGCAAAGAACTCAAGAAGTTAGACCGCAGGGAAACAAATAACCCTATTAAAAAATGGGGTTCAGAGCTAAACAAAGAATTCACAGCTGAGGAATGCCGAATGGCTGAGAAACACCTAAAGAAATGTTCAACATCTTTAGTCATAAGGGAAATGCAAATCAAAACAACCCTGAGATTTCACCTCACAGCAGTGAGAATGGCTAAGATCAAAAACTCAGGTGACAGCAGATGCTGGCGAGGATGTGGAGAAAGAGGAACACTCCTCCATTGTTGGTGGGATTGCAGACTGGTACAACCATTCTGGAAATCAGTCTGGAGGTTCCTCACAAAATTGGACATTGAACTGCCTGAGGATCCAGCTATACCTCTCTTGGGCATATACCCAAAAGATGCCCCAACATCTAAAAAAGACACGTGCTCCACTATGTTCATAGCAGCCTTATTTATAATAGCCAGAAGCTGGAAAGAACCCAGATGCCCTTCAACAGAGGAATGGATACAGAAAATGTGGTACATCTACACATGGAATATTACTCAGCTATCAAAAACAACGAAGTTTATGAAATTGAGGCAAATGGTTGAACTGAAAATATCATCCTGAGGAGCTAACCCAATCACAGAAAGACATACATGGTATGCACTCATTGATAAGTGGCGATTAGCCCAAATGCTTGAATTACCCTAGATCCCTAGAACAAATGAAACTCAAGACGGATGATCAAAATGTGAATGCTTCACTCCTTCTTTAAAAGGGGAACAAGAATACCCTTGGCAGGGAAGGGAGAGGCAAAGATTAAAACAGAGACTGAAGGAACACCCATTCAGAGCCTGCCCCACATGTGGCCCATACATACACAGCCACCCAATTAGACAAGATGGATGAAGCAAAGAAGTGCAGACCGACAGGAGCCGGATGTAGATCGCTCCTGAGAGACACAGCCAGAATACAGCAAATACAGAGGCGAATGCCAGCAGCAAACCACTGAACTGAGAATAGGACCCCTGTTGAAGGAATCAGAGAAAGAACTGAAGAGCTTGAAGGGGCCTCGAGACCCCATATGTACAACAATGCCAAGCAACCAGAGCTTCCAGGGACTAAGCCACTACCTAAAGACTATACATGGACTGACCCTGGACTCCCCACCTCATAGGTAGCAATGAATATCCTAGTAAGAGCACCAGTGGAAGGGGAAGCCCTGGGTCCTGTTAAGACTGAACCCCAGTGAACTAGATTGTTGGGGAGGGCGGTAATGGGGGGAGGGTTGGGAGGGGAACACCCATAAGGAAGGGAGGGGGGGATGTTTGCCCTGAAACAGGAAAGGAATAACACTTGAAATGTATAAAAGAAATACTCAAGTTAATAAAAAAAAAAAGTTAAAAAAAAAGAAAGAAATGAGGATGCTTGCAGCTAACCATAGAACTGAGCACAGAAGCTCCAAAGGAGTTAGAGAAAGGACCGAAGCAGCAGAATGGGTTTGTAACACTGTAGGAAAAACAATATCAATCAACCAAACCTCCGAGAGCTCCAGGGGAATAAACTTCAAACCAAAGAGTGCACATTGAGGGACCCATGGTTCCGGCGTGTATAAGGGACTCTGCATATGTAGCAGTGGACGGTATTTTCTGGCATCAAGGTGAAGAGAAGCCCTTGATCCTGTGAAGGCTCTTTTCCCCAGTGTAGGGGAGTACAATGGGGTTGAGTTTGTCAGTGAGTGGATGGGAGTGGTCGTATCTCATAGAAAGAGGGGGAATCAGGGGAAGGTATATGGGAGAGGGCAAAGGGGATAACATTTGAATGAAAATACATAAAATATCCAATAAAAAATAAATATAAAAAAAGAAAATACTCCCTAGAACTAATATTATTTATATCAACACATTTTCCTAAGGTAGAAAATTCTGTTGATCCGTGTATATTTAATAATAGAACAGGAAAATAGTCTAGAAAAATTATGCAACACAACTTCTACTTAAGCTTATTTCCTCATTTTTAAAACCTTGATTTTAGTCATTAAACTTTTCAAAAGTTAAGTTTTCTTATCCCTAAATTAGTCATGATTGGCTATGTTATTGTTAAAGATTAATGTACTTCCAAAATTCTCTAACTCCAGCAAGCAAAACCAGATCTTCAAGTCTTTCAAATATTAAAAGCTGTTGTGTTAGAAAAGAAAAAAAAACGTTCTCAGTTAATGATTCATACCAACTGTATAATTTTCTCATTCTGGTAAGCAGTGAACACTCAGTATATGAGCAAAATAACCTTCTAGCAGATTTGAATACACTCTTTCCTCCCCTCCCTACTTTCCTTCTTCAGCATCATCTTTCAGACTATCTGAAGAGGTACATAAATATGTCGCACCCAAAGCTCAGGGAACATGTGGAAGAAGGGATGGATACTTTGCAAGAGCCAGAGATCAGAGAGTCTGCTATGAGACTGTCTCCTAGTAACTTCAGAAGCTATACTCATAACCTCTCACAAGCATGAGTGCTCAAATGTCGGCTGAACAAGGATTATAATGACATACATAAAAATTGGATGGAGCAAGGTTCACAAGGAAATCACGGAGAAGGAAAGATGAGCCTCCCTAGGGAAAAAATGAAGCCAATTGTTTGTGCGATGCTGAAAGATCGATCCTGAAAGCAAACATAAAAATAACCTTATGTGTGGTGAAAAGATTATATTTGGAAATATATGTATATAGACATATATATCATGTACATACATGATATATACATGTATACATCATATACACATGCACATATACATATATGTATGAAATAACAATTAAAGACAAAGAAATCATAGATTTTAAGGATAGTGGTGAGTAGTTACATGAGAGTGTTAGTAGATAGGAAAGGAAAAATGTGTTTTATTTAATCTCAAAAATTAAAGAAATATATCCACATAAAGAAATGATAACATATGACTGATGACTAACATGTATATATAATGAAATTTTTTATATATTTTTATATATTTAATGTATATCAATATTTCATGGATTCTCAGTCATATTATATTTAAAATACAGAGAAACTTCTGTTGGGTTTACATTTTCATTCTTTGAAAATCTGATCTTTCAATAATAGAATGGGAAATAGAGTATACTATTTCATGCCTTTGTATGACTTCATGTTACTATTCCTTCTTATATTACTGATGAAATCAATTTTATATATTTCTTTCTCATAATTCTGAGAAATATATCGGTGATTTCCAGGAACAATATAGCACTGACTTATCAATGGTCCTTTACAGCTAATTTAAATATTGTAATATTTACAAATAGCGGTCTGTATTTTAATCGTCAGTCACAAACATTTTAATAAGTAACATTATAAAACAATACCATCAATCAATTTAAAAAGGAAAGTAAATTCAATTTTTCTTCTCTATGTTACTGTTAATGACACAGATGTCTGCATGTTTTGCTCTTTTTGGTTTTTTGTTGTTGTTGTTTTGTATATACTATGTAACTTGGTCTATTTAGCTGTTTACAATAGAGGATATTTTGAAAAGAAAATTTTGTTTCAGTAGTATGTTCATTAAAATACACATTTTCTTTCTAATGGTTTCACCTTTAGTTGAGAAATCAGGAAGAAAACACATTTCAAATGTCATATCAAAGTGCCCAGTTAGTAAAACATTTTATGTTCTTTGATCTGAAACAGTTTAAATGATGAATATTTTTAGATGAATTTTCACCTTTCTTCCCACTTTGTGGGTGTAGGGAATAGGTGCTAAGCAGCCCACAAAAAAAAACCCAACACATAATAGAAATCTTACAAAGTAAAAATATTCGCATGAAAGTGTTGGTCCTTGAGTAACTAGTGAAACTAAAATGTAAATAAATAAATAAATAAATAAATAAATAAATAAATAAATAAATAAATAAAAGAAAATTTAAAACTGCTGGAGTGAAGAAGGTGTCACTGAAGAAGATGAATGCTTTTTACAAAGGGAGAATTTTTGTGATCTAGTTCTTCTGTGAACCATTTGTTGACTGGAGTATTTTCTCCCAGAGCTGATTTTACACATTCGTGAGTACTATTTATAAAAGCATACAGTTACATATACCCTTCTGCATTTGAATACAAAAAGAGAAGTAGCTTTTCTGATTCATGAGTGTCTCTAATAAAGTAATGTGTAATGATACATCTGAATTCAATATGTAGTTCATAGGGAGAGTGAAAATTTTATGAATACTACCCCCTTAGGTGCCAGGCTTTGACTCTTAAAAATTAACTTTATCTATTCTACCTAAAATAATGAATAAAAAGTAGCCCTTTCTAGACTAGGGACTGGTTCTCTTATAATTAAGTAATAAGATCATAGCTTATGAGTTATTTTTCCAGTGGGTTCCATAAAACATTGCAATAATCACCCCACCTCTGCTTAGCAGCTCATTCTTCCTGGGAGACTGATAAATAGAATAAAAGGGCTCAGAGAGCAATTAGAACAAAGACAACACATTTCCACTGGTATTTTTAAGGCAAGAGATCAAGATTATTTCTATAAAAAAGGTCAAAATAAGTTTTTCTTACCTCTAAACATTATCTTCCCTATGTTATATATTACACTAGTTGTAAATTTTTGTACACTAGCTTTAGAATTATAAATTGAATATTATTATTTATACATGTGTGTGAGAAAAAGTATTTATATATTTATTTTTCATATAGTAAACTATGTCTTCATTTTATTTTGTAAAACATCATGCTTCTCTTTTACATAAAATTAACAATCATTGTAGAAGTTTCATAATTCACTGCCATTCCACTCATTGAATACACCTTTTTATTTTTAAAAAATAACATTAATACAGAGTATGGTAGTGCCCATGTTTAATTATACTACATTAGAGGCAGAGACAGGCTGATCTCTATGACTTTGTGACCAACCTTGCCTAAAAGCTCTAAGCTAACCACAGGTAAATAGTGAGACTATGCATGAAAAATGAAAGAAAAAATCTTATCTACATCTCTTGCCAACCATGAAATGCGTGGTTGATGAAAGCAGAAAGTCTTCATCTCAGCCACAACATTTACTATTATCTCTAATACCATTAGGTACTCTATACTATGTATAAATATATACACTCTACACTCACAGTTCTCAAACTGTGGGTCCCAAATCATTTGTAAAACCGCCATCCCACAAAATATTTATTTTTCAATACCCAATAGTAGAAATAACAGATATGAAATACCAAAACAATAATTTTATGCTTTTGGGTCATCACAGGGTAAAAAAGTACAGTTACATCTTTAGGAGGGTTGAGAACTACTGCTCTATACCATTTATAAAAGAACAACATAAACAAGCTTGTTAAAGGGCCTTTGGAAATATAAGACTGGTTAGACATAAATTGATAATAAGGGTTCATTTTCTCCTCTTTTGCATAAAATATAACATCATACTCAGTGAAAATATTTTATCCTAAATCATAGTTTGGATGGGCTGTGATAGGACCACTCAGACTTTCACTTATAATGTGTAATAACTGAAAAAGAAATCCAAGAAAAATTTAATTGTTATTTATTGAGGATTTTAAATTATTCGTAGGGCAATGTGCTTGTTTGATGAGTGCTCTACAGCATATCTGCACTCTTAACTCTCTTCATTAACTTAGTTGCTACAGAACATTTAACCATTTAACCTAGAGCTATATTTCTTGGTGAAAGTTTAAGTTTACTGTACATTGGTTTTAAGCAATTCACAAATAATATGAAAATCTATGCTACTTATCAGCTTTATATGAAGTATAAAAATAATTATATTAATAGGTACAGAGAATGGAAAATTAGCTTCCAGGTGTTGTTCGTATGAAGAAAGTTCTCTGGTTTCTTCTCAATAAAAACTTTCAAGATGAATACAAAGAGAAAAGGGGAAAATGACTATAGACTTAAAAAGACAAACATTAAATAATAGACACAAATCTCAATAATTTAATAGTAACTACAAAATCAATGAATTCATTTAATTGTGAGAGGGATTGTCAGAAAGGATTTTCAAATAAACTCAAAACTTCCCACTCTATACTCTCTTTAGAAAAATTAAGTTAGAGAAAGGGCTGAAGGAGCTGACTTGGTTTGCAACCCATAGGAGGAACAACAGTATCAACCAATCAGACCTTTCCAGAGCTCCCAGGGGCTAGACCACCAACCAAAGAATACACATGGAGGGACCCACAGCTCTAGTGCATATGTTGGACATCAGTGGGAGGGGAAGCCCTTGTTCCTGAGAAGGCTGGATGCCTCAGTGTAGGGGAATGCCAGGGTGGTGAAGTGGGAATGGGTGTTTATGTCGGGGAATACTCTCATAGAAGCAGGGGGAGGGAGGATGGGATAGGGGGTTTCCAGAGGGAAAACCAGGAAAGGGCATAACATTTGAAATGTAAATAAATAAAATGTCCAATAAAAATTATATTTGAATATAAAAATTCATTGAAAGTCTATGAAAAACTATAAATTCTTGACATTTATGTCAAGATATAACTAAGATGATTCTATTTATCAATTTAATGTTTCACATTGTATAGATAATAGTATTATTTAAAGTTAAGGTTGTAATGTTAAGAAATTTTTCTATAATATTCTCTCCTCACTCACCTCTCTAATTCCTCTCTTACCTCTCCAATTCCTTCTTATCGTCTCATGTTTGTCTTGCTTGATGTACTTCATGACATATTAATGATCATGCTGTGATAATTAGTGATGTTCATGTGTTTGTATTGACTAACCTCTCAGTGGCCTCTCTCCTAGACAAGACTCATTCTTAATCTCATGGAAGTCATCAGTTGCCTGTATGTCTTCTACCAATGGCATTTCTTTACCATGTGACAATTGTTTTTGTCATATCAACTGTCGTTGTGATGTGTACAGTTTGTTAGCCAACCATGTTTTGAGATTTTTTTTCTGGCTCTGCTTCCTTGTTATATGTAGAAAACATTATCATTCAATGCTTTATCCTTTGTCTTCTTACTCAAAAATTTTTTTCATGTCACCCTATTCTCTGAGGATTCCTAAGCTTTAGGTATAGGGGTTCTGTTCTAGATGTTCCAATTGTTGTTGGGTCACCCCAAAGTCAGTTGTTCTATGCATTTTGAACATATTGTTCAAAACAAATTTGTTTTTTGTATAGAGTATGTGTTTGCTGGAGCAAATATCAAACAAACAAACTGCTTCTTTGATGAGGGAAAATCTGTAGTTGTCTGTGGTATAAAGATAAGAATTAAATGTGCAGTTAGAGGTTATACTACTCAGATTTATTTTATTTATTTAATTATTCATTTATTCATTGATTTATTTATTTTTATTATTGACTTTACATACTACTCACTGCCCACCTCTTTGTCACCTGCTTCAACAATCTTCATGAGTGGGACTTCCCCTTTTCTGACCTTGTCTGAGAAGTCTAAGCCAGGAGCTGAGGAATGTCAAATGGGATCAGTTAGATTACAAGATCAATTTCCTTTGACATGGTAACATCTCATTTAGCACCTGAAACTTCTGAAATGTTTCCCCATGCTAATAAGGCATTTCAGGTATCCTAAGCCCCAGTCAATGGCATGTACTCATTCTGGATATTCCTACCCTCTATCCCTGAAAACATTATAAGCCTTAAATCATGCTATGTAAAGTTGATCTCCTTCATGATAGTTGATAATGTATGGCTCAAAGTAAGTCTTAACTACCAGGAGACCCTTCAGGAGACAGGAGAACAAATGCAAGATGTTATTTCCCTCCCCTCCCCCACACCCCCAACTCCACATGGATGACCCCCAATTAGCACCTCCTGTCCAGTGACTAGAAGGCAACCCGAATGTCTATAACCAGCTGTTTTTATACATTTTACGAATACAGGTTACATCAGCAAGTTTACAGTTTAACTTTTTGGCTAAGGAGTTTGACCTTTGAATCTATTAGCTAGCAAGCATGTGCCATGCATACATTCGAACTCTATCTGACACCAGAGGGTCAGGTGACTATCAAGACATCCTGTGGTTTTTCAAGAATGTTCCTGCTCCTCCCAAGAATTGAAGGTGGAGAATGGAAATTGGCCTAGCCTTGACTTGAGGCAGGAAGATAGTATTTGGCCTAGTTCCCCACTTCTAAGAAGGACTGAAGCACCTACACTCTGGTCTTCCTTCTTCTTGAGCTTCATGTGGTCTGTGAATTGTATTTTGGATATTCTGAGCTTTGGGGCTAATATTTACTTCTCAATGAATGTATACCATGTGTGTTCTTTTGTAACTGGGTTACCCCACTTAGGATGATACTTTCCAATTCCATACATTTGCCTAAGAGTTTCATAAAGTTATTGTTTTTAAAAGCTGAGGAGTACTCCATTGTGTAAATGTACCACATTTTTTGTATCCATTTGTCTGTTGTAGAACATCTGGGTCCTTTCCAGCCTCTGGCGATTATAAATAAAGCTGCTATGAGCATAAGTGGTTCATGTGTTTTTGTTTTATGTTAGAGCATCTTTTGGGTATATGTCCAGGAGTGGTATAGCTGGGTACTATGCAATTTTCTGAGGAATGTCTCGACTGATTTCCAGAGTGGTTGTACCAGCTTGCAATCCCAGCAACAACGAAGGAGATTTCCTCATTCTCCATCCTAGATAGCACCTGCTGTCACCTGAGTTTTTGAACTTAGCCACCCTTTTTGGTGTGAAATGGAATCTCAGAGCTGTTTTGATTTGCATTTCCTGGATGACTAAGGATGTTAAACATTTCTTTAGGTCAATTGATCATAGGTGTGTAGGTTCCTTTCAGGGTCTTCAATTCTATTCCATTTAACTACTTGCCTGTCTCTGTACCAAGGAAGAAGACAAAATATCTCTGTTTGCAGTTGATATGATAGTATACTTAAATGATACCAAAAATTTCCCCCCAGAACTCCTAAACCTGATAAACAACTTCAGCAAAGTGGCTGCATATAAAATTAACTCAAACAAATCAGTAGCCTTCCTCTATTCAAAGGATAAGGCTGAGAAAGTAATTAGGAAAATGACACCTTTCACAATAGTTGCAAACAATATAAAATACCTTGTTGTGACTATAACCCAGCTAGTGAAAGATCTGTATAACTAGAACTACAAGTCTCTGAAGAAAGAAATTAAATACGTTCTTAGAAGACGGAAAGATCTCCAATGCTAATGAATTGTCAGGATTAATATAGTACAAAATGACCATCTTGCCAAAAGCAATCTACAGATTTAAGGCAATCCCCATAAAAATTCCAAGTCAATTCTTCATAGTGTTAGAAAGAGCAATTTTCAAATTAATTTGGAATCACAAAAAAACCAGGATAGTGAAAACTATTCTCAACAATAAAAGAACTTCTGGGGGAATCACTATTCCTGACTTCAAGCTGTATTACACAGCGATAGTGATAAAGATACTTGTTAAGGACAAGAAATACGTGAGATATACAGACTGGGAAAGTAGGTAATAATTTGAGAAGTTATTAATTGACCCATACTTTACCAATTCTTAAGTAGAATTTGTGAATCCTAGTAACCCTCTAACTCTGTGTCAATCTTTGGAGTAATTAGTGAAATAATTTCTACAAATTCTTCTCTGAATTCTCTTTTTTGAATATTTTTCTGACTATGAACAACTTAAAATTTAATAATACTAATGAATAAGTGGTAGGAATGATTTGATTTAGTTGTTTCAATGCTTGTAAATTTTAGATATCCTTAGTACTTTAATTGTCCATTTTTTGACATAAAATGTACACTTGGGGTTGTAGTAAACATCACTCCAAAATGCTGCTCCCATTTATATGCTAAGTAAATATCAATTGGTATAGTGTTTGTGATAAGATTCTGTTTGTAAACTTAAGAATATGGCTTGCCAGTATCATCTCCTCTAGGGAGGAAATTTTCTCTATGGAGACTGATATTTGAAGAAAGTAAAATGTTTCTGGTACTAGAAACATTTATTATTATAGTATGCTCCAGTGGGGATTTTTATAAAGGCAAAGTCAGAGAGACTTTACAAACTGGGAAGTCAAATCTAACATTTACCTCATGTGGAATGAAATAATTCTCTTCTCTCCCCAATATGTTTATCCACCCTATACATGTTTTTTTACAACAGTACACTGAAAAAGAGCCCTGGAATGTTTCGTTTTTAGGGAGAGGCTCATTTGAAAGGCAAAGACTCTTAAAAGAGAGTATCACCAATTATCTAGATAAAACATAGTATTTTCTTGATTTCAAACTAATATATCTGGTCTTTTATTATTCTGTACAACATATACCTATGTAGATCTTCTTGATTCTTCAAGACTTATTAATCAATTCCACAATAATCCTGGCACATATACATCTAACATTGTATAATTCAATAAACCAGTGCTGTAAGACAAATCCATTTAATCATCCTATCTTTAAGAAAAAGAACAACAACAAAATGCTAACTCATTCCATTAAAAGTTACTTTTGCCCCTCCCAGTTCAAAAGACACTTTCAAAGCCGATTATTTTTTTATTGTAGTTTAATTCTTTGTCTTCTGTTCTTCCTTCATTTTTCTTTTGCTCTTTCTCTGTCGCATCTCATAATTTCATGATGCTTTTCTTTCTGTCACTGTTTCACTTTTCTTTCATGGCATATTACTTCTCTAGACAGCTTCATACATGTAGATATGAAATCTATAAAAATGGTTCAGCATTAAGAGTTTATGCTTACAGTTATTTGTGTAGAGTTGAAGTTTCCCAGGCTTTTCCATAGTCTTAATTCTGTTTAGCATGTCTATTGTTCTCTTTCCTTAGCTTGTTTTCAGGCGGACTTGTTGGTGAGGCTATTTTTTTTTATCAGTATAGCTTTTAATGCTTCTAGGAGATAGAATAACAGAAAACTCCCCGATCCTTTGATTTTTGATATGCGTGAGTACACATATTTGTAAGTGTCTTAGGGTTTTATTGCTGTTATCAGACACCATGACTGTAGTAGGGAGCTGCTGATACTAATCCCTCATCCCCTAATTGGTTTTTGATTTGGTCAGTAAAGGAGGCACTAAGAAGGGGCTTTTTGGCCACAGTTTGGAATGACTAGCACACAGCAATCATGAAAAATCGTGAGGAATCTGGGAGCAGCTGGCTGTTCTGCTGGCCTGGAAGGTCCTCAGTGCATCCTCTGTGTGCCTTCGTTTTACAAGGGGGTGGGGCATTAACCTCCCTGGGTCGAGCAGGCAGTGACTAGAAGTTTTGGATTTATGATTCTATTTTGTCGTTTGGTTGGTGGAAGGAATGTCCCTAGCTCTATTTTCCATGACAGATCTTGACTACAAAACGTGCAAAAAGTATATAAAGATAATTAGCAATATAGTACTATTGAGCCTGATCATTTCCATTTCCCTAGCATTCTGGATTATTTCACTGACTCCTAGCTCCTATTATGATAACTTGCGGCCTGTTTCTCGGTAGCCCTGGCTGTTCTCTGCTATTGTTCCTGTTGTGTTGCTTTTACTTTTAAAAGGAAAAGTCTAGATCACAGCGGGGCTTTAGGAGGGCTGGTTGTTGGACCCATCTTAACCATTGCAAATTTCAGCTTTTTTTTACCTCTTCACTGATGTTTTTCCTTTAATCTTCAAAACTCACGAAATGGAGAGGAAAAATGAAGAAGCTTCTAGACTCAGATGTAAGGAAGGACGACAAAGCAAATTGGGTTCAGATATTCTGTAATGGAGCTGTGCCCACAGAGTTGGCCCTGCTCTTCAGAAGAGAAAATGGCCCTGGGGAAATGTCCATGGATATCCCCAAACAGCTTCCTGGATGTCTTTGTCTCTCTTGGCTGCACTGGTCTGCTTTACTGGAGACACTTGGGCTTCTGAAGTTGGTCCAGTTCTGAGCAAAAGTTCACCTTGACTAATAAAAATGAATTTTATGAAGTCATTGTTTGTGATAACTGAGTAGTACTCCATTGTGTAGATGTACCATGTTTTCTGTATCCACTCCTCTGTTGAAGGACATCTGGGTTCTTTCCACATCCTGGCTACTATAAATAAGGCTGCTACAAACATAATACAGCATGTGTCCTTGTTATATGTTGGAGTATCTTTTTAGGTGTATGCCCAGGAGTGGGATAGCTGGGTACTCAGGTAGTACTATGTCCAGTTTTCTGAGGAACTGCCAGACTGATATCCACAGTGCTTGTACTAGCTTGCAATCCCATCAAAAATGGAAGAGTATTCCTCTTTCTCCACATCCTAGCCAGCATTTGTGGTCATCTGAGTTTTATCTTAGTCATTCTGATTGGTGTGAGGTAGCATCTCAGGTTTGTATTGATTTCAATTTTCCTGATGACTACTGAAGTTGAACATTCTTTAGGTACTTCTCAGCCATTCAATATTCGTCAGTTGAGAATTCTTTGTTTACCTCTATACTCCATTTTTTAATAGAATTATTTGGTTCTCTGCAATCTAACTTCTTGAATTCTTTGTATGTATTAGATATAGTTGTCAATCGTGTGTGAGGTTGCTAAGGGTCTTTTCCCAGTCACACCAAAATATTTTATTTTGTTTGTGACTATTGTGAAACGGTATGATTTCCCAAATTTCCTTCTCAGCCTGTTTATCCTTTTTTAAAAAAATATTTATTTATTTATTTGTTATATATACACGTACTGTGGCTGACTTCAGGCATACCAGAAGAGAGCATCAGATCTCACTCATTACAGACGATTGTGAGCCACCATGTAGTGGCCAGAATTTGAACTCAGGATCTCTCTGGAAGAGCAGTCAGCGCTCTTAACCACTGAGCCTTCTCTCACATTTTTTCCTGTTTATTCTCTATGTACAGGAAGACTACTGATTTGTTTGGGTTAATTTTATAACCAGCCACTTTGCTAAAGTTGTTTGTCAGCTGTAGGAGTTCTCTGGTGGAATTTGGGGGTCATTAAATTATACACTCATATCCTCTGCAAATAGTGATATTTTAACTTCATCCTTTTCCAAATTGTGTTCCTTTGATCTCCTTTTGCTATCTAATTACTCTAATTAGAACATCAAGGTATTATGTAGAATAGGTAGGGAGAGAGTAGGCAGCCTTGTCTAGTTCCTGATTTTATTGTGATTGTTTCCAGTGTCTCTCCATTTAATTTGATGTTGGCTACTGGTTTGCAGTACAGTGCTTTTACAATGCTTATGTATGGACCTTGAATTGTTGATCCTTCTAAGACTTTTATCATGAATGGATGTTGAATTTGTCAAATGCTTTCTTAGCATCTGATGAGGTGATCATGTGCTTTTTCTTTGAGTTCATTCATATAATGGATTATGTTGATTGATTTCCTTATGTTGAACCACACCTGCATCCCTGGGATGAAGCCTACTTGATGATACAGGATCATCATTTTGATGAATTCTTGGATTTGGTTTGTGAACATTTTATTGAGTATTTTTGCATCAATATTCATAAGGGAAATTGGTCTGAAGTTCTCTTTTTTGTAGGGTCATTGTGTGATTTAAATATAGGTATAATTGTGACCTCATACATCAAATTGGGTAGTATTTCTTCTGTTTCTATTTTGTGGAATGTTTTCAAGAGTATTTGTACTAGGTCTTCTTTGAAGGTCTGAAAGTCTGTTAGAATTCTACACTAAACCCATTATAGGTGTTAGGCTTCTTCTTCTTTTTTTTTTTTTTTTGGTTGGGAGAGTTTTAATAACTGCTTCTTTTTCTTTAGGGAATATGGGATTGTTTACATGGTTTCTCTGATCCTGTTTTAACTTTGGTACCTGATATCTGTCTAGCAAATTATACATTTCCTTCAGATTTTCCAGTTTTGTTGAGTATAGGCTTTTGTAGAAGGACCTGATTTTTTTTTTAATTTCCTCAGCTTCTATGTCTACTTTTAATTTCTAAATTTGTTAATTTGAATACTGTCACTCTGTCATTTCAAAATAGATAAAATAGTTTTCATTTAAAACTGTTCAAACTTTTATGACAAATACCACATGCCCATAGGGTGTTTATAGATTTTTTTTAAAACTCAAGTACCCTCAGTAATAGACATCTAACGTACTTTATTTAACTATAGGAAAGCTGAATTAAGGAGAATATTATGTTTACCTAATGCAAAAACTTTTACCACCTCTTAACACAGAAATTTATTTTAAAGTTATTGTATCTTAGTAATAAATAAAGTAGGGAAACTCAACTATTTATGGCGTTTTTCTCAAATGTCTCTTTCCTTTCTGTAGAGGTGCATGCTAAAAGGTCCTCCCAAATGATGGAAGAAAGCAATGTTAGGAAAAAATCCATTTGGTATATAGTAGTATATTAGGAAAAAGAAGATTCCCAGTTTAACGTTTGTAAAAAGGACACATGTAAAAATGAAAGACTTAAACAGTTGTAACCTCAATGACATTATAGAAATGTGTAAGTGATGCCCATATAAACTGTCATTTTCTGGAGATTCGATGAGGTATCATTAAAGTTACTTTATAACTGGCTTGACTGGGAGTGCACACCTGGAGGTGCTATTGCAGTAATTTCCCCACAAAAATCAAATGGGCAGTTTACTCTGAGGGAAGTTATTGAGTTCATAACTGAGACTTCTCTTAGAATCATCGTAGAAGACTGTAATTTTGTATTCAGAGATGCTTCTGTAGTGATTATTGACCTGTGAAAATATGATCATTATAAGCAACACAGATTTCTTAATGGTCATAAATATAGTTTTTATATCTTAGAGGAAACTAGACAGGGATTTAGGAGGAATAGCAGTGATGCTAGCTCCAAATGTGGCCAAGCTACATTTAGTTCTCTGCTTACATTCACTTTGGGAATTGAGGATTTGGGCTATGCAGCTCCTCACTGAGCTGATGGATGGCAGAAAGGAAATAGAACATCTATACAATGCATTTATTCAATATAAATAATGTATACAATTAAAGGTTATCATTGACATTACCTTTTTTGAATTATTTTATGTAATTTTTAGATTTATTAGATAATAATGCTTGAGAACCTACATTTTTGTGTATGAAGTAATTTTCATTACATATTTAGTAACTGTTTTCAAAACTTTAAAACATTCTATTCATTTACATCTAATTATATTTGTTTAAATAGAATGTAAATCAAGCAAGTATAATTATTGATATAATTTACTCAGTCCCTTAAATATTTAAAATGAAGATTAGGGTGACATTTCTTGGCAATTGTAATTGAATAGCAGAAAATTTTTCTACCAGGAAGCTTCATTGATGAAGACGTTCTGCTTGGGTTTCAAGAGTGTATGATATTGGTCTTTCTAGGTTATAGGCTTGATAGGTTTCTTCTTTTGAAATAATGAAGAAAGGAAGAGATGGAGGGATCAATGAGAGAAGAAGGGAAGGAAGGAAAGGAAAAATAAAGAAGAAAAGGGGGATGGAATGGATTTAATCAAAGTTACATTAAAATATATTATAAGTGCATCACTTAGTTTCAAATGAGTATGTTTTTCTTCTTTCTTTAAACTTTCAATGTGTTTATTTTGAAAAATATGATGTACGTATGTTCACTTAAAATTGCTCTTTACAGTGATTGTGGTCATACCTTGCATAAAAATAAACCTTTCACATGATTAAGCTTAGATATTTGTTAATCCTCAGTCCATATCTTGCATTAGCTGTAACATTAGTTCAAGAGAACACAGATTTCTGAGGCACAAAGTAGGATGTAAAGCTTAATATGTCATAGTAAATTCTTCTATTAAAATGCAAGATCCTCACAAGTCAGGGATGCTTTCTCATGGTTAAAACCAGGGAATGTGGAGAAGATACAAGCAAGTCTTGTGGGAGCTAGTGAAATAACTGAAGCTAGGGAGAAACCTATCACACTTTTTGAGGTAATAATGATTAATAACAAATTAGATAGTCATGTCCCTAGTCTTTACCAAGTCAACTAGTCAATTCTGATCATCCTTCTGTATCACTTAGATACAACCAATACGGTGCCATCTTTCAGAACTACATTAACCCTAAATGTAGAACAAAATTCTCATTGATCTGCAGTCTTCACGTAACATGGGGCTATGCTAAATTCTTTAAAGTTATATTTTTCACATATTATTCAAGACTAATATAAAAAAGTGAGAAACGTTTAGAGATGATGTTCTTAGACACTATTTTCTGAGAAGTTATTAACCTGGCATATTACATAAGGTGCGACATCATAATAGCAAATATATAATATTGTAATAATCCTTTTAAAACTAGAAGTAACGAAACTCTACCAAGGAAGAAAACAACAGTAATAATCATCAGAAGGAACAATCATCAGAAGAGATCCATGAATGGAGTTTTGTGAGACTACTTGTTGTTTTTGAACAAACTCCAAGAAACAAAGGTAAGAGTCTTATAACCTAAGTTCCTCGGTTTCTATAAAAAAAAAAACAAAAACAAAAAAAAAAAAAACAGAATTGTTCTTGACTTTTACTTTGGTCCCTGTTCCAGGTGTATTGAATAAGAGTGAGATTACTTGAGATTATTCATTACAATTGGATAGTTATATTTGTTTATATAGTTATGGAAAAATATAACTTTGTTATGTGTGGCTTGCCTGACATGTGTAACTTGTTCTTATGACTTTGCACTTTACTCATGTTATGCCTCTCAGTTATCAGAGTATACATTATCTGATGATCTGAATAAAGTTGGCTACTAGGTAGGCTTTTAGTCTGTCACCCTTATATGCTCTATTCTCTCTCATATAACTGCATACTGAGACATGTCTAAAAACTGAAGGAAAAAATTGCAAATAAAATAATTAGCACAAGTTAAATACTTGTGTAGCCCTTGCATTGTGTCAAGCTTAATATATACCTTTCCAGAAAAGGTCTGTTTAAGGCTGATATTTTCACATTTGACTGTACATGCAGATATAACAAAGAATGAGATTATGTGATGCAAACCTATTGTCCCAGATATCATTCCAATGTACTGTGCTGAGCTTACATGTAAAGAAAACATTGGCATTTAAGTATTGCAGTGAAGCACAAATTAAAATAATAGTTGAGAAAACAACACTATTTGAAGATAATTTCATACCTCTAACTCAAACTTTCCTTTACTCTTATATTTCTCAAAAGAAAAAAAAACAGAAGTTGCTTTCAAGAAAACCTTAAAATAAAATGACTGTCCTAATTGACATGAGTATAGACACAGATTCAACATCTTTAACATAAACAAAATTACAAACTATGGAAAATATATATTGTGGCATAGCTTCACCAATAACCAAGGATCTATCTGCAATTAACACCCACATGCAAAAGAAAAAAAGAGTTTTCTTCAGCAGCATCTTTTTGGGCATATAAAACGCATTTTAGAACAGGCTAGAATCCTGAAGCAGATAACCAACTCAAAGGAAATAAATGACAGTTTTGTAGACTGTCTTATACTGCTTGTGTGGATGGAAATATGTATATATATATATATATATATATATATATATATATATATATATATACTTTTGTCTCTACATTATTGTTTCTGTGTTTGTTTTATGGATTTTGTCAGTTTGGATGTGTGTGCTTTTTTTACTGTTATTCTTTTTGTTTGTCTTTCTTTTTTCTTTCAAATAATTATGGTTTCTGTCTGTTTGCCTCTTTATTTCCTATCTTAAAAATATATTTAAAAAGGCCTAAAGTTTGGTATGTGAGGAGGTGGAAAAGATCTAGGTGGAATATTGTCATGGAAAAACATGGTTAGAATACACTGTAAGAAAATAAATATTTGTCCGTTTGAAATGTCATCACAAAATAGTTTCTATATTTTTTAAATTTAACTGCTGTGTAGTATTTTGCAACACATATAGTCTTTAAGTTGTCTTGGATTTTGGGATTACCAAATTTAAATTATGTTACCTATTTTCTGATTTTGCATGCTTTGCTGGGAAGTTTTTAAAATGCTGACTTTTTAAATTATATTGCAATTACAAAATTATAAATTTCAATAAAATATTATTATCCATGTATTTAGGTATAGTTACAAAGAATTCAAATTAATCTTCAATATCCTTTTTCTTTCCTTTTCTTTTTTTTGACTTTTCTGTAAAACAAATGCTAGTTTAAGTAATATTGGAATTTTGTCTATAGCAAACTCTCTCAAAAGTGCTCTGCAAACAGCAGTGGAAATTAGTGGTGTGAATCAATCATGGCATCTCAGCACTGGGAGAACCGAGGCAGCATCAGCAATAGTTCAAGTCCATGCTGGCTATAAAGTGAGGTTCAGCCTCATATCACAAAACCAACACATGCATCAAAGAGCAATAACAAAATGGAGATATTGGATATATACCCACATATAATTTATATCCCTTTTGGTTGTATAAAGTTCACCATCTCATTTCTTATTCACATATTAAGACCTCAAGTGCTCAATCTCCTTGAGTCAAAACTTTGCTGATAATAGAAATATGATACTGAAGAAAAGAATATGTTTCCTATCCAAATATGCAGAAAATATGATTGTTAACATCCATGGAAAATATAATGATATATTAAGAAAAAAAACGAAAAATTAAACTAAGCAGAGGCAAAAACATAGTTGAAAGTATTTGGGTTTTACATGTTTTCTGAATGCATACGTGGATATTTATCTTAATATGTTATGATAAAACTTTTATTTATCATAAATTAAAAAATAAGAACAGCAATGGCTCGAACCCATCAACCTAGCCAGAGAGTTTTGATAAAGCTAATTCATAGCTACATTTTCACTTGTATTTGACACTGGATACTACTGTTTATGTGGATGCAGAGTAACTTCAATATGACTATGTCATAGGTGATAATTATTTATAAAATCAGCCTTTTTGCATTGCACATATATTCTGATTACCGTAGAGATAGAAAACCAACGTTTTCTACAAATAATTTTCCTCACTTTTATTCAACATTTTTTAATTATTTAATCATTCAATTCATTTATATCTCAAATGATATTCCACTTCCCAGTTAACCCTCCACAAACTCTGCATCTCACATCTGCCAACTTCCCCCTCCCCTTTTCCTTTATGAGTATGCTACCCCACTCATCCACCCTCTCCTGCCCCACTGCTTCAGCATCTCCCTATGCTGGGGGATCAAACCTCCACAGGACCAAGGGCTTCACCTCCCATTGATATCAGACAAAGCCATCCTCTGCTACATATGTATCTGAAGCCATGGATCCCTCCATGTACACTCCTTGGTTAGTGGTTTTGTCCCTGGAAGAACTGGGTGGTCCAACCAGTTGACATTGTTCTTTCTATGGAGTTGCAATTCATTTCCACTTCTCCAGTCCTTCTGCAGATCCCCCACAGGGTCCTTAGCTCAGTCTCATGGTTCGTTCCAAGCATCCAGATGTGCATTGGTCAGTTACTGACAGAACCTCCCAAGGAAGAAGAGCACTCCAGGTCCCTGTTTGCAAGCTCCTCATGGAAACAGTGTGTGTGTGTATATGTGTGTGTGTGTGTGTGTGTGTGTGTGTGTGTGTGTGTGTGTACCACATTTTCTGTATCCATTCTTCTGTTGAGGAATATTATGGGTTGTTTCCATAATATTATTGTAATTAATGCTTCTATAAACATAGTGGAGCATGTGTCCTTGTTATATGGAGCATCTATTGGGTATATGCTTGGTAGTGGTATAGCTGGGTCTTCAGGAAGAACTATCTCAAATTTTTCAGGAACCACCAGATTGATTTGCAAAATGATTTTACCAGCTTGCAGTCCCATCAGCAAGAGGAGTGTTCCTCTTTCTCCACATCCTCGCCAACACATACTGTCACATGCGGTCTTGTCTTTGTGGTTTTGTTCTGATATTGTGAATTAGAATCTCAGGGTTGTTTTGAATTATATTTCACTGATCACTAAGAATATTGAACATTTCTTCAGGTGACTCTCAGCCATTCGACATTCCTAAGCTGAAAATTCTGTTTAGCTCTGTGCTGCATTTTTATTAGGGTTTTTGGTTTTCTGGAGTCTAACTTCTTGAGTTCTTTGTACATATTGGATATTAGCCCTTTATTGGATGTGGGATTGGTAAAGACCTTTTCCTAATTTTATGAGGTCCCATTTGTTCTTAGAGCATAAGCCATTGGTGTTCTACTCTGGAAATTTTTCCCTGTTCCTATATGTTTGATACTCTTTCCCCACTTCTCTTCTTTGGAGTGACTGTATCTGGTTTTATGTGCAGGTCCTTGATCCACTTGGATTTGTGCTTTGTACTAGGAGACAAGAATAAATCAATTTACATTCTTCTACATGCTGACCACCAGTTGAACCAACACCATTTGGTTGAAAATGCTTTTTCCACTGGGTGGTTTTAGATTCTTTGTCAAAGATTAGGTGACCATAGATATATGGGCTTAATTCTGGATCCTCAATTCTATTGATTGACTACCTGCCTATACAGAGGTACAATACCATATGTTTTGTTTTTGTTTTTGTTCTTTCATAATATTTTTTAGTAGAGCTTGAAGTCAGCGATGGTGATTCTCCCAGAAATTCTTTTATTATTGAGAATAGTTTTTACTATTCTGGGTTTTTTGTTATTCCAAATAAATTTCAGCATTTTTCTTTCTCATGCTATGAAGAATTGAGTTGGAATTTTGATTACATTGAAACCATAGACTGCTTTTTGTAAAATGGTCATTTTTTACTATGTTAATCCTGCCAATCCATGAGCATGGGAGATCTTTCCATCTTCTGAGTTCTTCAATTTTTTTTTAGGGACTTGCAGTCTTGTCATACAGATCTATCACTTGCTTGGTGAAAGTCACACCAAGATATTTTATATTACTTGTCACTATTGTGAAGGGTATTGTTGTCCAGTCCATTTATGCTTTAAGTGGAGGAACACTAATGGCTTGTTAGAGTTAATTTTACATCCAGTCACTTTGTTGATGCTGTTTTTCTGTTGTAGGAACTCTCTGGTAGAATTATGTATTCCATCATATCATCTGCAAATATAGTGATAGCTTGACTTAATCCCTCCCAATTTGTATTCCTTTGATCTTTTGTTGACTGTTCTGGCTCGAACTTCAAGTTCTATATTGAATAGGTAGGGGGAAAATAGGTAGCCTTGTCTTGTCCATGATTTTAAAGTTTTTAAAAAAAATTAAAAATTACAGATCTCATAACTGCAAGTAATTATGGTCTATCAATTTCAAAAGCTATACCTGGGTGATTTCAGCATTCCCTATGATGGATTAACTGCCTAGTGACTTCCTTACTAATTTCCAATTCCTAAGTAGAATTCTTATTAAATTTTTACTTCCTCCAAAATTCAACTATTTATTGTTAATAAAACCAATTGAAACTATGTTTTTGGAGCCAATTATTATCAAACTAAAAAAGTGCATTGGATAAGTTAGTTGCCTTTTGTTTTGTTGGAATAACATGTGTGATAATGAAAAGATTGCTGTAGGCTCATGCTTCAAAGAGATGGTTCATTGCAATGTATTTGGGCAGTCAAAAGAGCTAGTATGCTTATTAGCATAGCATGGAGATCTTGCAATGAAAGTTCTCTTTTCATAAACAAAGAGAATAGGTGAGAGCCATAGAAAGATATTGTTTTCCAGTTGTCTTCATGACTAACTTCTGATAAATAGCTTGACTCCAAATTACAAAGTTTCTCAGATGCTCTCAAACAATGCAACTATTAGGGCACAAATTGTTAAACCCAGAGCCTTTTGGCTTCATTTCACATTCAAACCAGAAATATGACAAAGTAATTAGTTACATTCTAAAACAATTATGTTCTTTCTGAAAATTATTATTTTGTCCTATAGCTTCTTTATATTTTGAATAATGGCAAGTGATCTAATCCGGAAGGGTTGCTTTATCTCAAAGGTGTTTTATGTTAGAGGACTTTTATATATAATTACCCAAATACAAAAGTATCAGAATTTGCAAATAGTTACACATTAAATGTAGCAGTGTGGTTGAAAGACTAAATTCATATTTAGTATGCCACCATAAAGTATATCCCTGAACCTATCACTAAACCTGTAAAAACCATTTGAAAATTGCATGAGATTTGTCCACCAAATTCAGTAGTGCATAGGTAATATTGGATTTAATGTTCTGTATGGCAAATATTCATTAATTTTGTACAATGTCTTCAATTTTATAGGAATATTCAACATTTTAAAAGATGACAAAGGTGCCAGCTTCATTATTATCTTAGTGTATTATCACATTAAGACCAATAAACCGTCTGAATAGATCATGAAACTATTCAAAATAGATATTAGCAATGGCAAGGGTAAATAAATCTTAAAATATATTTTTTAACAGTTTAAGGAGAGTTAATTAGAAAGGACTGAAAGAGCTTGAAGGGGCTCGAGATCCCATATGAACAACAATGCCAAGCAACCAGAGCTTCCAGGGACTAAGCCACTACCCAAAGACTATACATGGACTGACCCTGGACTCTGACCTCATAGGTAGCAATGAATATCCTAGTAAGAGCACCAGTGGAAGGGGAAGCCCTTGGTCCTGCCAAGACTGAACCCCAGTGAACGGGATTGCTGGGGGGGAGGGCAGTAATGGGGGGAGGATGGAGAGGGGAACACCCATAGAGAAGGGGAAGGAGAGTGGTTAGGGGGATGTTGGCCAGGAAACCCGGAAAGGGAATAACAACTGAAATGTAAATAAGAAATACCCAAGTTAATAAAGATAAATAAAAATGTTAATTTTTATATGTCGACATTTACCCTTTTCTGCTTTGGAGACAGTACCATCTTATTACATATTAATCCCTTTTCTATTCTAGAGTTTCTTTCTGAGTCCTACTGTCAATTTTTTTCCTTTCATAGCTCAACAAGCTTCTTGAATTTCCAAAATGAACCATTATCCTTCCATATGGTTCCTTTCACATTCATTTTAGTCTTAAAAATAAGGTTCTGTTTTCCAATGATATCAGACACATTTGCTCAGACTTGTGTTTATCTTTCATTTTACATACAGGTATCTAAATGATTTGTGCCACTTGATATTCTGGTCATAACTTTTGTGGATCCCAATCAAACCAACATATTGGATATAGACTCCAGCTGCATGTTAAATCAACTTCCAAGTGAAACCTTAGGTTCCATTTTATATTTTATCTCAGTATGTGATGTATTTACACCATCTTATATGTAGTTTTTCAAATTGAAGCTCCACTATATGACGTCTTAAACTTTTCATCTCCATTAGGTTGTAGCTTTGATGAAATTTTATTTCAACAATCTGCTAAATTAAAATCCTGTTAATTTAAAATCCTGAACATAAATGGAATATTAGCACACATCAGTGACCTGCTTTCCTCTCACAATTCTTTTTCTAGAAGAGTATGTCAAACAGTTATCTCCATTCCTATCAAAAACCACACTTGTTGCACTCCCAATTTAGTCCTTTATCCTACAGACCTCAGTGCTCATAATCCTTGTCTTAGATAACCACAGTCCCATTTTCAATATTATAACAACCTATAAAATAAATGTTTTTCTAGAGGTAGGCACATGTTCATATTTTATTAATTTGAATAATCTAAAATAAATTTATATATAATGTTAAATATATACATACATTTAATATAGAAATATATTTATAATATAACTGTAAATATAACTCTGATTGTAGTTGTGTGTGTGTGTGTGTATGTGTGTTTAATGAGTATAGGGTAAGTTAAACAGATTTGTCTGTATTGATGTAAATTAATTAAAATCAAAGTCCAGGATTAGGTTGTGTCAGAATAATCAGAAAGATAGAGAAGAAAGAAAATATAAAAGATAAAAGCTGAGGTCAGGAGGTCTTATATAACCTTTCTTTATGCTAAGCAGGTTTATTAAATACAGTATCTTATATATGGATTTTTATTGAAATTATTGGCCAAGGTTAATAGAATGCTAAGTCGGGTAATATTGTTTTCTGGCCTATGATGTCTTCTAATCACAGTGATCATGTACACTCACACGGACACACAAATATCGATGCACACCCCAACACATCAAAAAGTAAAATAAATCTTTAAAAATGCCTAGATGCCTGCTATACAAAGTCAATTTAGTGCACACAAGGACCCAGAAATAACTTAAAACACAGTGTAAAGGCTTCTGTCTTCATTGCTGTCATGGAAAAATATCCCACGAACTAATGCTTAGAGAAAACCTCAGATTACATATAAAGTATATGTAAAGGAATATAGCAAACAAAGCACACTGGATGAAAAGATTTTGAACATACAGTTGTGGCTTCGAATGCTGAGAGATGTACTATTCAAAAGTTAGAAGTCTGTATACATCCATTATTTACTAGTATGAACTTGTGTTGTACCCTACATAAGTTTACCCTTGGTATCTTCCATGTTGGAGGGAAGGCATTATTTGCTTCTTCTCTTGAAAATTTTAGCACTGTGTATGACAAGAAAAGATAGGTAGCTTGGATTTTCTCCTTAATAGGAAAAAAATTATAGCACTATCTTGAAAAGGAGAAGTGACTTGATGAATGTGAGAATTAAATTGATCATTTAAATATTCACACAGTGAACATATTAAAGGGAGAAGGTTATGGGTAGAAAAAATGAGATAAACAATGTTTACTTTTCCAAATCAGAAAAGGAAGGCAAGAGGCTTTGTTTTGTTTTGTCTTGTTTTGTTTTTTGATGTCTTTGATGCTCTTCACTCATTTGAATTTCACAAGAAATTTTCATTAGATTCAGGAAGCATTCATTTTCCAAGAAATCTGAAAAAAAAAAAAAACTTAGCACTTTGTTTTGTATTTTCTGTGACATAATGGTGCTCCTTCAAAAGACAATCCATTAGAAGGACAAGAAGTAAATTATTATTGTACCTTGCCATGACCCTTTGTTTGTTGGATTAATGGCTAATATTAAAAACATCACGTCATTTTAAACGCTATTATTTCAAATGAGTTATAACTTAGTCCATGAATGTCCATTACCACTCTGCATTAATGGTCACTCAAAATTTTCAGCAGCATGTATTCTTCTGCTGAAGCCATTACAATATTAAAACTATACAGATAAATTAAGATGATTTACTCACAATATAAAGACTATATAATGCAGCAAATTGGTATGACATCATACTTGGTTTATTTAAAGCCAGCAGACATTTAAAACCAATGTGAACATTCAGAAAATAAGATGTTTACTCATCTTCCTAAGAGTACTTTTTCTGAATAAAAAAAAGATTTTTACTTAGTGTCAGCATGACAAAAAACTATTACTTTATTATTCTTTATCATACAAAATATCATAAATGATGAGATGTCTACATGGTTTTTGCTCCAAAATAGAAAATATTTATTGTTGCTTTATTTTTTATTTCGGGAGCCAGGGTATCCATGAGAAGTCAGTCTTGGGTTTCCCAGAATTGTCTTTGTAAACCAACCTGGCTTGGAACTCACAATGACCTGCCTGCATCTCTCTCCAAAGACCTCAAATTAAATGTGTGTTCCACACTGCCTAAGGTAAGTGGGCTTCCTGATTTATTAATTATTATTTGTTATTTAGATTACATATTTAATATTAGGTATATCAAAATGTTTACCTGCATGTATGTACATCACACTTTTTCTTACAGAAATCAGAAGAAGGCATTGAGTCCTCAGGATCTGAACTCAGGACATACAAACAGAAAGCACTGTTTGGGTGCTGGGTGGAAAGGCAAGTTCTCTGTGAGAGTCATGTGTTCTAAACCACTGTACCTTCACCGTAGACCCTATAATTATTTTTATTATTAGTGTCAATCTGTATTTCTATTCCCAGGAATGGCAAATATGTATATATTTGTATGTATATATAATAGTGTGTATATATAATTTAAATTCTCTGCATGGGATTTTTTCACTTTACATAGTACCTTTAATTGCCAAGAGAGGGCATCACAGTATTAGTTCCCTGGGAACTAAAGTTACAGAGCTAACACATGAGTGCTAGAAATTCAACTTGATCTCTGTGCAAGAGCCACCCGTACTCTTAGTGTTGAGGCATCTCTCCTCTCACAGAGGTTCCATCAATTTGTAATCTTTCAATTTGCATATCAATTATCTTCCACATAATGAATCATTCTTGCTAACTGTGACTTTTTATTTTATTGTATCAAGTGAACTGTGTTCAACAAAACTTTAAGATATATATGTTACTAACTCGAAGTTTTAATACCCCCAAAGTGCTGGACGGTAGATCCTGTGAATGGAGTTCGTACAAGTTGTCTTTGATATCTAAATCTTGCACAGACTTATATTAACAATTCTCTCCCCTTCTATCTCATATTAAGTAATGTTTCATTATTCAACAATAAGTCCTTTGAATGTCACTGTAAATCATCCACATGCTTTTGATAGTGCCATCATTAGCAGGGATATTACTCACTGACATCTATGAACTTGAATTTATGCAATGCCCCAGAATATCATTATAGCAGCCATGCAAATCATCATGTACTCAAGAACTTAGTGAAATAAATCAACATATTGAAAAAATTAGTCAGCAATTCTCTGTCCTTCAGTGGTCACAGATAGAGTTCACAATTAAATTTAAACTCTATAAAGTTTCTACCTTAGTTTTACCCTTGCTTGCCCAGCTACAACTTCAATTTTCATTCATTTTTATAGGTCTTAATTTTTCAATCCACCTAGCAACTATGTGTTTAAGTTTTGTACAATTTCCTATCTGAAATTTTTTTTAACTTTTATTACATTTATCTTAATCTTGTTTGTTATTTCTTAAAGTACCCACAAATTAGTTAATTATTTAATAGTATAATAATAGTATTTTGTTTAGACAATTGTAGAGTAGTATGTTCATAATGGTGAGCAAGAATTGTCTCTGTCCTGAAACTCCTGCCTAGTGGTTAATCTTTTTAACTCTAACTTCTGCAATTGTACTCTTCTCCTATCTCCCAAATGACATTTTATATTGCTAAGAAAATGTTCAATCCCATAAGTATATCAGTATATCTTTCAAAGTTTTCAAGAATAGATAACAGTTTTTTATTTTGAATTCCAGGGTTGATGTAGACACTGCCACACAACAGCTGACCTATGAATATAAGTGAAAATACTAATGTAAAAATTGAATGATGGTATTGTACATTAATTAACCATAATGGCAATAAGAAATTATATGTAAATGAATTTATATTTTTAATGTTTTTAATTATTTATAATTTTGAGTATGTGCATTTACTTGTGAGGGATAAATTTAAGAGGTTTATTGAATTTCTTTAATTTAATTAACATGTTCATTTAACTGTAGCAGGGAATAGTTGATTCGTTCTCAAATTCTTCATTGGGAATGATTGAGCCTCCAGTCATCCACCAGAGATCTCTGGACTCATGAATGAAGGACACTCATGTAAACTTAAACTTTAATAAGCATAACTAGATCAATAAGTGGGGACCTTTAAACCTCCCTGTGGCTAGCACACACTTCTTTCCCTGATATTCCTGAGTTAATATTTGCTCTCTGCTGTCCCAGACCCAGTCAATTACCCTGATTCTTACATGTCAGCAGGCCTTTTATTTGATCTTTCTGCTTCCTCATTATGGTGATTCTGTTTGTTATACCCCACCCCCACTTCAGTCTCTTGCCCATACAACCTTAAATTTCCATCTCTGTCTCCCTGCCCAAACATTGTCTGTACTGCAATTCTTTATTACCACAAAAAGCCATCTGGGGTAAGGGACTCTCATCTGGAAGTGAACTACTCATTGGTTTTTGGAAGCCAAATTAAGACAAAGCATTAGAACCAATTTCCAATATCTCACACTTTCTGTACAATAAAAAAGGCTCTTCTCACAGACATAAATTGAGCATAACCATTAAAATTATGTAAATTATAAAATGATATACAATTAATATCTAATATACCATATTTGTCAACTAGCTAAAGTGTTCTACCATTTATCCTGGCTGAAAGACTTTACAATTCTATACCTGAATTATGTTCAGACTTTAACTAATATTACCATCTGAAAACTATCCTTTCTATATCATCTTCCTCAATGCTAAACAACTTAATTTTGATTAGGGGACTATAATTAGTCTTTAATCCCTTCAGAAATCTGAGAAAGAATTAAAAATTACTAAATATTATCAAATATATAGAGTAAACACAAAATATAGCTCCTAAAATTTAACCAAATTCTGGAGACAGCAGATACCTGAACAATCCCCCATTCCACAAAATGTTGGAGCAACTGTTTTTAGCCTTCTGGCTCAGAACCAGCTGACAAAATGAAGCAAGAACTCTGAAGGACTAGTTTGCTTTGTTTTGGCAGAGCTGAACTGTCAACTATCCCACACTGTGTGTCCTTTTCAGTACAGTATTTTTTGTTTGTAGACAAATAGGAAAATTTGTCCAGGGGCTATCTTGCCATAACTAGAGCAACTCCGTATAGAAGTTTTAATGCTTCAAAATTTCTTCTTTGAACCAAGAAGGAGGTGCTGTCAGGAGCAGGCATTTCTCTAGTTAAATGATCCTTAATAAAGAATTAATATTAAATGTCATATTCTGTGAACTTCTAATGTTTTTGAAGACTATCTATTTATGCAAAGTATATCTGAATTGTTAAACTTTGACTACTCTTAGCTATTTCCATTTGTAGAAAGCATCTTAATATAGTTAGATCAGAATATAATGTAACTATGAGTTTACTATTGGGCTCATAACTTGCACTATTACTTATCCTAAACAGTTTGTAATAGCAGTTATTAAAAAGACTGGGTCTAAGCCTTGTATTCTTAAATAAGTTGCATAGGCACAATATCTATCTAAAAGTAACAATATTAATTTCATTTACATATCAATATAAGAAATTTATACCAATGAAAACCTTAAGTCTAGATCAATCTATAAATTCTGTACCAATGTAAAAATTATAACTTTATCTTCCATCAATTATAAAGATTTTTACCAATGTAGAATTGTGGTTATATAATGCTTTAAAATTAAATTTAGTAATTCATCCCATCTATTTCCTTCCTGTCCAAAATTATGACCATTTCCAAATTATTCCTTGAGTGTCAACTTATTTATGATTTATAAAATAGCCAAACCCAAGGGATTGGGATGATGACTCTCCACAACTTCTTCTTGTTGAATAGGGGCAAGGAAAAATTCTTTAAAGGATTTGGGAGGGGTAAAAAAATTAGAAAATTTGGTTAGACATAAGAAGGCTAGCTTTATCATCTGTTATTCAGTCTTTGTCTGTTTAGGAGGCTCAGGACTTGACTGAAGTTCTGACAAGTTCTGTCTGAAAGGTTGAATGAAGTGAGGTCATGGGAAATCACCAGTTATTTCTGAATCTGTTTTGGAAACCATTCTCTAGAAACAGCTTCGGGAGGTAGGGGGCTGGAACAGGAGGAGGTCATATCAGTGTCCCTGGGGATGAATCTTGCCAGAGCTGTATATTTGACAATATATGAATCTCACAATCAAAATTCTAGTACTATTAAGATATCAGATGAAAGGTGCACAGATCAGTTAAGGATGAATGTTGTTCCTTCTTTGCGTAGCTGAAAGACAACTATACATTTATGAGTTAATGTGACCAATAACGAATTGTAATAAATCTTCATTTATGCCACATGAAGAAGGACATAAAGAATCTTAAGGATTCCATAACCAATAAAATTTATTGTTTAAATTTGCTAAAGTTTTGGCTAGACACATTTTTAAGTCTAAGCCAATTATTGGGCTATTCCCATGGTGAAGACTCAGCAGATCAAGTTACCTGTCCCGTTTGATTTTTCTTGAATTTTTCCTTTTTATAGCCAAGATCTTCAGGGATTCTTCTGTTGTGGTAAAAAAAAAAATGGATCAGCACTACTGGTATCCCTGAGGGAAGATGTGCACTCCAGCTGTCTCTCTGCCAGATGCTTGCTTTCTCACACTGTCCCCTTGGCGGGTTGTTACCATGCCTGACATACACATCACATTCCACAGGCTGTTCTAGCATGGCACCACGCTAGCCCCAGACATTCTATATTCTAGCACGGATTCCAGAACTGAGGAGGTTGTATCTCTGCCTACCAGGATCTTTTCTCACATCCTCTGTAGACCCATAAAATCAAAGCTCTAAAAACTCCTAGTTTAACAATTAGATTTATATGTTAAATTCTCAATCTTCAATACATCCATGGAATAAATTCACTGTCAGTTAATAAAGCTGGGCAAGCCCACCTAGACAAGCTAAAATTGGCCTAGATCATCTGGATCAGAATCATTCTCCTCTGTCTCCATCTTCCTTCCCTTGCTACTCCTCCTCTATCCTTTCTAGACGTTTCACAGCCTACCCTGACTTTACATCCAGTGATACACCCAGTGATAGACGTTGCCTTATCCTGGACCTGCCTTGCTGCCTAATGACATCATCCTACACTTCCCCTGTCATATCTGATCTATATCACTCTGTAAGTGGTCTAAAGTCTTTTCTCTTTTCTTGTCAAGCCAATACAGATCCTGTCTCCCAAGATAGCATGTTCTTGTTCCAGTAACCAGAAATCATTAAAAGTATAGATAAAATTTAATAGCAGGATCTCTTTCACAGGATTTTTGATATCACAAATACTACCAAACTTATAATCAACCTCATTTTGACAATTAAAACAATTCAAAGAAAATTGAACAATCTAAACAAATATTATCTGTTTGGATGGTGCCCCTCCATTGTCTCCTGCTTTGTTCTTACAAGATTAATTTTTAATAGTGTGATAAAGGCCTAACTGTCTTTCTGCTGTCTCAGATTGGTCAGAGTCTCTATCCCTTGCTTTTTGATTTACAATTTAAGATTAATACCTCAAATTATTTATTCATCTATGTTTTTAACTTTAATTAAATTCCCTTCTACTTACTATATAAGCCTATTTCCAGGCTCTATTTTTGTCATACCAAGGTGAATAATCCCAGAAATACCATGTAACTCATGTTAGAAGATCCCGCGAGCTGCCCTGGCATAGACTTTTTGAGTTTCTTGTAATGCATTTTTTTTCTCATTCCTTCTATTCTACCTCATTGCCTTTATTTCCTACATTTAGATCAAAGGCCTGTTTTCTTTTTTTTAATTTTTTTAATGCATACTTACGAACATTTGAGCAATTACTATTATCCTCCCCTTCATCCTTAAAAACAATTAAATCAAATTTTATTTATCTCTACCATATGACTATTTGCTTTTAGGAGGCAGGCAGCCTCTACCATCTGACTCTCTCTCTGCCTTGGAGGGATCCTCTCTGCACAACAGGGGCTGCCAGCTCCTCTGAGCTCAAGGTCTCCAAGATAACTAGAAACCTTTCAGAAGGGCCCCAAGGAAATCCCCTCAGGGGGCTGTCATCCTTTGTTTTAATTTTGTGGATTACAATGGACGCATGAGACTCAGGTTAGCTTGCTAAGAACCTAGCTCTCCCCCACTCATAATCTTACATCACAGCAAGTGTGTATTCAATTCAGGAATTCCCAATTAATTTTTAAAAGTGAGATTTTGCCTACCACATTGCACCATAGGTAGTAGTGAAGAGTTTAATCTGCTTGAGTTCCCAGAGGGATACTTGCATGCTGTACCTTCACAAGAGCTCTGGATTCAGGAATGAAAGACAAGTATGTGAGGGCGTGAGCGCACACACACCCACACCCACCCACACACACATCAGCTTAAATTTTAATATACCTAACTAGCTAAAAAGCAGGCACTTCTACGCCTTCGTTATTCCTGAATCAATATTTGCTGCTACCCACTCAGGGTAGTGGCACCTGTGGCCATTTACAGATTCTTACATGTTGCTGGGACTTTTAATCTGATCTTTCTGCTTCTCTATCATGGCGATTCTGTCTGTTCTTGCCCCTCAGGTCCTTGCCCACAAATCTAAAATTCCTGCCTCCATCTCTGCCCAGTCATTGGCTGTATGGCAAACATCTATTACCAATGGGGGCAGGAGACCTCAGGGTCTGGAAGCACAGTTTGGGGAACTAAATTAAGACAAAGCATTAGAACCAATTCCTAACATTTAACTTTTAAGATTAATTTCTTAATAAATAAGGGGGTCTGTGTATGTATACTTTACATATGGATAGGATTCCCTGGAGAGGAGTTGTAGATTTGAGCCACTCAGCAAGGATGCTGGGAATCACATTCAGGTTAATTGCAAGAACATTATGTTCTCTCCAACCCTAGCACAATTCAATTCTCTCCCCCATCTCTCTCCCTCTCTCTCTCTCCCTCTCTCTCTCTCTCTCTCTCTCTCTCTCTCCTCCTCCCTCTCCCTTCTCTGTTTCTCCATCTTTGTCCCTGTATCAATCTCTGTCTCTCTCTCATACACAAACACACACACACACACACACACACACACACACACACACACACACACACAGACATGTGCACAATACTCTTCCATACAATCATTTTTTATATTTAAACAATTTTATCTGAGCACTTTTTAAATGCCTGCTTATTTAAGTACTGTATTTCCTTGTGATGGATGTCTCTTCATGACTGATTGCAATTATGGTGTTTTCGTTTGTGCTCAGTGAGTATTCAAATATATGCTAATTAGAAATTGAAATTTAATTTTTGACTACGTGTTTTCTAATTTTCTGTTCTTTTCTTTCCTTTTTTTTTTTCCACATGGAAAGGTCTAATGAGAGAAGAGTAGAAGGGGGGAGGAACAAAGGTCAGCCATGGGCACATGGAGGGAAGAGGGGGGAATGAGGAGAGAAGGAACAGGGACAAAGAGGGCATGAGAAGAGGAAGAGCAAGAGAAAGCAAGAAGACTCTACTTTTCAAGATATTAATTTTATGATATTTAAAACAATAAGTTTCAAAAGTAAATCATATATACCAATTCAGGGACAGAAGTTTTGATCTACAATGCTGCCCTGCCCACAAACTATATTAGGATAATAGTAGCACAAAGCTTGTGGGAGTAACAATCCAATGTCTCATTTGATTTAAAGACTACTATATGAAACGGAACATAGAACAAGAACTTATTGGACTGAAGGGGAGGCAGAGTGTAAGAGACAGAGAATATGTAGAACACCAGGAGAATAAGGCCCTCTAAATGAACTGAGCAAAGTTGATAGGAACTTACAGAGACTTGAGTATCAAGTACAGGGTCAGAATGGGTCTGCATAAAATTCTCTGTGTGTATATATTATGATTTCAGTTAAGTGTTTTTGCTGGGATTCCTGAGTATGTGCATAAGGCAATCTCAGATTCTTGTAACTTCTCCTGGGTTATTTTCCCGGTTTGTTAGCCTTGCCCAATTTGAATGTGATTTTTTTTAATTTATTTTATTTTTTTTATTTAGTTGTGTTTTGTTATTTTGAATTAGAATTCTGTTACATTGTATCCATGAAGACTTTAATTTTTTAAAATTTTCTGAAAATTAATACTCAGTGATGGTGTTGTTTTAGTAATACTGAATATGATGTAATACATGAGTAATTACATGAGCGACATTGTTAGAATTTCTGGTCTAGATATACAGTGAATATAATAGTATTATTTTCAAAATATCAAGAAGTAATATATTTGAACAAGTGAAATTTTTCTTTGATGTGTTTATTCGTCTCAGAAATATCTGTATAGTTTATACTAGATAGAAACTTGCTTATTTCTATGTATGTTTGATTACACAGTATTTTAAGTATCATCTTCTTTATAAGACTTTATTAACCTCCAAAGTCTGTTTGATCCTTGAGAATAAAATGTATATAAATACAATTAATCATGCATATTACAATAATTTATGGAATAGAAGTGGAGAAAAGAGGAATAGTTGATCACCAATCCTACTTCTTCATCTTATTAGTGACATTTAAGCATTACCTATGTGGTTTTGTTGGTATTATAAATGAAATTATTTAACCTGAGGTCTTTGGATTATATAAATATAGTGATATATTTAATACAATATATAATATAATACAAGTGATTATATTAGGGGAAAATGAAATTATCAGACTCAAAGAAACCCATGAGATCAGCGTTACACCTTCTATAGGGAATGTGATGGTTTGCATATGCTTGGCCGAGGGAGTGGCAATATTAGAAGGTGTGGCCTGTTGGAAGAAGAGTGTCTGTGATCGTTTCCATATACTTGGCCCAGGGAGTGAGTGGCACTATTAGAAGATGTGGCCTTGTTGGAGGAAGTAAATCACTGTGGGGGTGGGCTTGGAGACCTTCCTCTACCTGAGGATGCTCAGTCTGTTCCTGGTTTCCTTTGGATGAAGATATAAAACTCTGAGCTTCTCCTGCACCATGCCTGCCTGGATGCTGCCATGCTCCTGCCTTGATGATAATGGACTGAACCTCTGAACCTGTAAGCCAGTCCCAGTTAAACGTGGTCCTTTATAAAACTTACATTGATCATGGTGTCTGTTCACAGTAATAAAACCCTAACCAAGAAAGAAGCCTGTTTTGCCTTGAGTCTGGTTAAGGGTCTGGAAACTACTGGTGGGCCTTGAGAAACATCAACATTGTCATGTCTGGCATTTTCTTCATCAAAAGTCACTGCTGGTTTATCTGACTCTGAGAGATTAATTTCCTCATGTGAAAGAGGAATTATTTCAAGGGGAGAGGCTGAGGGTACTATTTCCCTGGGGGTGGGGGTGGGGTAAACCGTTGAGAATCTGAAGATTCAAACTTCTCAACTTTAACAGGGTCCTCCCATGCATCCCCAACCCAAGTTATAGGATCCCATTCTTTGCTAATTAATGCCCTTACTTTAACTGCTGACACCCTCTGAGGCTGAGACGTAAATTTTCACTGCAATTCAGCCAATCTCATAATGAAGGCTTCAGTTTGATTTTGTGCAATTCAAGCTCTATGGCTGCTGGAGAGAAGATTCTCTTCAAGGGCACACTTAGAAACCTTTAGATTGTTTACGTGCTTCTGAAGCCGTTCTGTTTTATCATACAGCTCATTCTTTTTCTTCATCAATTTTTCCAGAGATACTAAGAGCAACAAGCTAGCAAAATTATTTTCTGATTTTTTTCCCCAACTTGTGGAAAGTTTTGTACACCACATCACCTAATTCATAGAGATAATCAAAGGCACTAGCTTCTTTAAGTTTGAAATATAATTTCAACCACGAATCTTCAATATTCTCCAAGTGCCGGGAGCGAGAGTATCAGGGGAGGTTTCAGTAGTCGAAGGTGCTGGTGAATTATAAAACCACTCCAGATTCTTAAAAGATTCATCCTTACACTTCTGCTCCTCTAGAAGCACTTCTGGTACCAACTTGTTTTAATCAGGGTGCTCTAGAGTCATAGAACTTATGGGTAGTCTTTCTATAGTAAGAGAATTGGTTGATGACTTACAGTCTGTAGTCCAACTCCCCAGCAATGGTCAGCAGCAGCTGTGAATGGAAGTCCAAGGATCTAGCAGTGGCTCAGTCCCACGAGGCAGGCAGGCAGGTGAAAAAGAGAGACTCTTCCTTCTTCCAATGTTCTTATGTAAATCTCCAACAGAAGGTATATTCCAGATTAAAGGTGTGTACCACCATGCCTGGGTCTGGGACTTGCTTTGATCCTGGTGACCTTGAACTCAGAGATCTCCTTGCTTTAAGCTCCTGGGATTCATAGCCACTTTGCCTCAAGATCTCCATACCAGGGTCCAGGTCAGAAATTTGTGTCTCCCAGGCTCAAGATCATTATCAAAATTGAGCCATCCAATTCTGGATTGTAGTTCATTACAGATATAATCAAGTTGACAACCAGGAGTAGCCACTACAGGGAGTATGCCATTTACTCTGTTTTAGCAGTGCTTATTTGGTAGACCAGTATAAAAGTAAATAACAGCACAAGTATTCATGTGCTATGACTCTAGTGACTACATCATAGCATAGTTTCCTTGATATTTTCCTAATTTTCTTCTTCCTCTTCCCTTTTGAAATCATGATAACTTTATAGGCAAATTAATTTCTTAGATAATTCCTTTGTTCCTTGAGAAACTATTAATATCCATGCTTAAAAGTAAGAACAAACCCAAAATCTTAGTTAAATTCAACATATATCATTAAAATGAATGCGAAAACTCCAAAATGGTCCTCAAGTACTTACTATGACATAAGTGCTTCAACTAATATGCTCTAAGACTCCTGACAGTTGCTACTGGGAAATTCTAAGATAAAGGTGATAAGAACTTGGAAATTTTGGGGCTGACTGAGGTACAAGGACAGAAATTTTTACAAATAAATAAATGTTCTTATTAAAGAGATGTAGGGGAAAACTTCAATATAAAAAGGGTGATGATGAGAAAATCCACTGTCTGTAATAAAATAGATTTATATTCTTTATAAATTTCCAGTTTATTATATTTAGTTACAATTACTCATGTGGATTGATACAACAGGTGTGATTCCACATCTAAACAGCGAAAGCTACCATGAATATATTAAAGCAAAGTATTGTCCTTTAGCCTAATACTTCATTCTTTTTAAATGTCTTTGACATTTATTATGCATTTATTATATATTTCTGTACATGTCCTATGTGTGGAGGTCAGAGAACAACCTTCATTAATTGTTTCTCACATTCCACCATGTGAGTCCCAGGGCCTCAATCCAGGCTATGATTAGCCACCACTTAGCGGTGGCAAAAGTCATTACTTGCTGTGCCATTGCCATAGGCTTCACACAACAATCCCAATCCACGAAGTTATTCCAGTGTCAGAGCGAAAACTACCAATAGCAACTCTCAGGCTACATTGTTGAATAACTTTATGTTTGTCTAAATATCGGATTGGTCTATGTTGAGTAAATGGAGTAAGTTTGATACTTAGAAAATTCATTTGGTAATTTTTACTCTTCAATATGTACAAATAAATACAGTTTCTCTTCCTCTTCCTCTTGTCCTTTTATTTATTAGATATTTTATGTATTTACATTTCAAATGTTATCCCCTTTCTGGATTGCCCCATCTCCCATTCCCCTCCCCCTGTTTCTATAATAATGTTCCTATTCCCACGTACATACTCCTACCCCAACACCCTGGCATTCCCTTACACTGGGGAAATGCCCTTCACAGGATGAAGGGCTGCTCCTCCAACTAATGCCAGACAATGCCAACCTCTACAACATATGCAACTGAAGCCATAGGACCCTCCATGGATGGTCTTTGGTTGGTGGTTTAATCTCTGGAAGCTATGAGGGATCTGGTAGGTGGATATTGTTGTTTTTCCTATCGGGTTGTAAATGCCTTCAGCTCCTTCAGTCCTTTCTCTAACGTCTCCTTGAGGGTTCCTGTGCTCAGTCTGATGATTAGCTGCAAGCATCCTCATCTGTATCAGTAATTCTCAGGCATTGCCTTTCAAAAGATATCCACATCAGGGTCCTGTCAACAAGCACTTCTTGGCATCAGCTATAATGACTGGGTTTGGTGGCTGCATATGGAATGGATCCCCAGGTAGGGCAGTCTTTGGTTGGCCTTTCCTTCAGTCTCTACTCCACTCTTTGTCCCTGTATTTCCTACCGTGAATATTTTGGACCTCTTTCTAAGAAGGACTGAGTCATCCATACTTTGGTCTTCTTCCTTCTTGAGCTTCATATGGTCCGTCAATTGTTTCTTGGGTATTCTGAGCATTTGGCCTTATATGTACTTATCAGTGAGTGCATACAAGGTGTGTTCTTATGTGACTAGGTTACCTCACTTAGCATGATATTTTCTAGTTCCATTCATTAGCCTATGAATTTCATGAAGTCTTTGATTTTAATAGTTGATTAGTACTCCATTGTGTAAATGTACCACATTTTCTATATCAATTCCTCTATTAAAGGAAATCTGTTCCCCCACCCCCAGGTTCTGGATATTATAAATAAGGCTGTTATGTCCATAGTGGAGCATGTGTCCTTTTATGTGTTGGAGCACCTTTAGGGTATATTTCCAGAAATGGTATAACTGTGTCCTCAGGTAGCATTATGTCCAATTTTCTGAGAAACCGCCAGACAGATTTCCAGAGTGCTTGGATATACCAGCTTTCAATCCCACCAACAATGAAGGAGTGCTCCTCTTTCTCCACATCCTTGACAGCATCTGCTATCACTGTAGGATTTGATCTTAGCCAGTCTGACTGGTTTGAGGTAGAATCTCAGGGCTGTTTTGATTTGCATTTCCCTGATGATAAAAAAAAAAAATGAACATTTCTTTAGGTGCTTCACAGTCATTCAGTGTCCCTCAGTTGAGAATTCTTTGTTTAACTCTGTACACCATTTTTAATAGGAGTATTTGGTTCTCTGGTGTCTAACTTCTTGAGTGAAATTATTCAAAAATTGAGTATATATATATATTAGATGCTAGCTCTCTATCAAATGTAGGACTGGTATAGATCTTTCCCCAATCTATTGGTTGCTGTTTTGTCGTATTGAAAGTTTCCTTTGACTTACAGAAGCTTTGAAATTTTATGAGGTCCCATTTGTGGATTCTTGATCTTAGAGCATAAGCTATTGCTGTTCTCTTCAGAAAAACTTCACCTACGCCTATGTGTTTGAGGCTCTTCTACATTCTTTCTATAAGTGTCAGTGTATCTGGTTTTATATGGAAGTCCTTGATCCACTTGGACTTGAGTTTCCTACAAGGAGATAAAAAAAGGTAGATTTGCATTCTTCTCCTGTTGAACCAACACTACTTCTTGAAAATGCTTTCTTTTGTTTCCATTGGATAAGTTTAGTTCCTTTGTCAAAGAACCACAGACCATGAGCATGTGGGTTCTTTTCTAGGTCTTCTATTCTGTTCCACTGATCTACCTTCCTGTCTCTGTACCAATACCATGCAGTTTTTAACAAAATTGTTCTGTAATTCCCCCAGAAGTTCTTTTATTTTTGAGAATAGTTTTTGCTTTCCTGGGTTTTTGTTATTCCAAGTGCATTTGCAAATTGCTGTTTCTAACTCTATGAAAAAAATTGAGTTGGAATTTTGATGGAGTTTGTATTGATAGCTTTTGGCAAGGTGGCCATTTTTACTATATTAATCCTGCTAGTCTATGAGCATGGGTTATTGTTTCATCTTCTGAGATTTTTTTTTATTTCTTTCTTCAGAGACTTGAAGGTCTTCTCATACAGACTTACTTGCTTAGTTAGAGTCACATTAAGGTAATTTTTATTGTTTGTGACTATTGTGAAAGGTATCATTTCCCTAATTTCTTTCTCAGTCTGTTTATCCTTTGAGTATAAGAAGTCTACTGGTTTGCTTGAGTTAATTTTATATTCAACCATGATGCTGAAGTTGAAGGAGTTTTGTGGTGGAATTTTTGTGGTCACTTAAATATGCTATCAAATCATCTCTGAATAATGAAAATTTGACTTCTTCATTTCTAATTTGTAACCCTTTGGATTCCTTTACTTATCTATTTGCTCTGGTTATACAGAATAGGTAGAAAGACAGTAGGCAGCCTTGTGTCGTTCCTGATTTTAGTAGGATTGCTTCAAGTTTCTCTCGATTTAGTTTCATGTTGACTACTGGTTTGCTGTATATTGCTTTTAATATGTTTAGGTATTGAGATTTAGACCCTAAAAGAACAAAAATGTCAGCCCAAGCTACTATATCCAGCAACATTTTCAATTACTGTAGACTGGTTTTCAATAACAACAAAAACAGCTGAAGGCCAACATAAAAACAGAAGCTGAACAACACTCTACCCAATGATAACTTGGTCAAGGAAGAAATAAAGAAAAAAATGAAAAACCTTTTAGAATTTAATGAAAATGAAGGCACAACATACCTAAACTTATGGATACAATGAAAGCAGTGCTACGAAGAAATTTCATAGCTCTGAGTGCCTCCAAAAAGAAACCAGAGAAAGCATACACTAACAGTTTGGCAGCACACCTGGAAGCTGTAAAACAAAAAGAAGCAAATATACCCAAGAGGAGTATATTGCAGGAAATAATCAAACTCATGGCTGAAATCAACCAACTAGAAACAAAAAGAATCAGCAAACCCAGGTGCTGGTTCTTTGAGAAAAAGCAACAAGATATATAAACCCTTAGCCAAGCTAACCAGAGGGCACAATGACAGTATCAAAATAAACTAAATCAGAAGTGAAAAGGGAGACATAACAAAAGAAACTGAGAAAATTCAAACCATTATTAGTTCCTACTAAAAAGCCTATACTCAATGAAACTGGAAAATCTGGAAGAAATGGACAATTTTCTAGAAAGATACCAGGTACTAAAGTTAAATCAGGATCAGATAAATCATCTAGACAGTCCCATAACTCCCAAAGAAATAGAATAATTCATTAAAAATCTCCAAACAAAAACAAAAAAGCCCAGGACTAGATTTGTTTAGTGCTGAATTATTTCTTTTAGAGCTTCAACAAAGAACTAATGGTAACACTCTTCAAACTATTCCACAAATAGAAACAGAATGAAAACTACCCAATTCATTCTTCGAAGATACAATTGTGCTTATACCTAAACCATACAAAGACCCTACAAAGAAAGAGAACTTCAGACCAATTTCTCTTATGAATATCAATGCCAAAATACTCAATACCATTTCTGCAAACTGAATCCAAGACAATATCACAGTGATCATTCAACATCATAAGATAGGAGTCATCCCAGGGATACAGGGATGGTTCAATATATGAAAACCTACCAACATAATCCAATGTTTAAACAAACTCAAAGAATAATCCACATGATAATCTCATTAGAGGCTGAGAAATTATTTGACAAAATGCAACATCCCTTCATGATAAAATTTTGCAAAGATCTGGTACTCCATTTCACTGGGTGGATAAAGTAGAAGAGTGTTAACAAGGAAGGACAATTTTAAAAAAAGGAGAAGAAATGAAAGAATAAATAAAAGGAGAAGAAAAAAGAAATTAGTATGAGAGTGAATGAGAGAGAAGAAAGGGAAACAAAGAGGAAGAAAAGACCAGATATAAGAAAATGAAGGAAGCCTGGAAAGGGAGAGCTGAGGTTGCTGTCTGTTTTCATTTGAGACAGGGGCATATTAATGGTACTAGAAAATAAACTCCAGTAAGATACCTCCTAAATATGTACTTAGACGACCTGACAAAGCATGACAGCTGTAAATCATCCCATTCGCTACATAGGTGATTTCAATTAAATTTAGATGCCACTAGTTAAAACTCTACTTAAGCAAGCTGAAGTAAATGACAGCTTGACAGGAATTCAGTCGGGGTTAATGATAGTGAGGCTCATGGGCCGACAACGTGGGCAGTCTTTAAACAGTTCCCTGAGAGATTGGCTGCTGAAATGTAGGAAAGTAATTCATTTACTAAAAAGGAAAATACAGTGTAAAGTATAATTAGCAAATAATAGGGCCTCATAAGATATATTTTGTTTTAATTTGCAAAATCCCTGGCATTCAAAAGCAAACTACACATATTCAAAGGAAATTTTTATCTTATCTGTACAGTATTTACTAGACTAGCACAGTTCAATCTCTATTCTATACTTTTCTATACTCTACAAATTGTATGGTCTTTGATTTGATCCTTTACTGACTTTGCTAGTAAAAACAATCATGTGAAAAAGAGCAAGAAACAAAAGTCTTAGTTGTTTATATAAACTGATGCATACTTAATTGTTCTCTTTAGACTAGAACACTGTAATGTTTAATGAGCTTTGCTTGTATATATCTGAAAGTAATTGGACAGTACCACCCTAGTGAAATTGCTTACACAAGGGTAGCAATGCAGAACGTTGCTGCTAACTATGTTTTAATCATTGCTAAATGGTTAGTTGGGATTATTCAGCTATGAATCAATGCATCAATTTAGATGGTAAATGCTTTTATAAGTAATTTGGGCAAGATAACCAAAAGATACTTAAGTAAGATATAAAAAGAAATATAATGGTACTGGACAAATGGCTCTGTGGATAAAATACATGGGGCTCGTACAAATCATCAGTTTGTTTACCAGCCACTATACCTAACTCGAGTGGATCTGACACTTTCTCCAAGCAAATACGCAGACATGAAATTATATACAAGTACACACGCACACACATAACTGTATGTATACACACACATACAAACACCAATAAAAATAAGTATCCAAAAACATAAATAATAAGAAAAACTATCAAGCCAAGTAAATTTGAATACTCTAAAATTAAGAGATTAAACCTAAACCAAACAAGTACTCAACCAAAAAGGAGAACTTCAGACCAATCTCACTTAAGAATATCAATGCAAAGATATCCAATATAATTCTTGCAAATCTAATCCAAGAACACATCAAAACCATGACCAAGTAGGTTTCATCCCAGGCATGTAAGGTTGGGTCAATATACAAAAATCCATTAATATAATTCACTATATAAGCACACACAAAGAAAAAAATCTAACGATCTTCTCCTTAGATGCAGAAAAAGCATTTGACAAAATACAACACCACTTCATGTTAAAAGTATTAGAGAGATCAGGAATCCAAGGTCTATACCTAAACATAATAAAAGCAATTTACTGTAAACCAACAGCTAACCTCAAATTAAATGGAGAGATACTTGAGGCAATTCCACTGAAATCAGGGACAAGACAAAGATGCCCAATCTCCCCATATCTATTCAATATAATTCTTGCAGTGCTAGCTAGAACAATAAGACAACAAAAAAGATCAAGGGCATATAAATTGGCAAAGAAGAAGTAAAGGTTATTGTTATTTGCAGACGATATGATAGCATATATAAGTGAACCTAAACATTCTACTAGAGAACTTCTCCAGCTAGAAAATAACTTAAACAAAGTGACTGGATATAAAATGAAGTCAAACCAATCAATACCCTTCCTTTATACAAATGATAAACATCCTGAAAAAGAAATTCAGGAAAGGACTCCCTTCAGAATAGTCATGAATAATGCCTTGTAGTAACACTAACCAAAGTGAAAAATCTGTATGACAATAACTTCAAATTTCTCAAGTAAGAAGTCAAATATCTTAGAAATGGAGAGATCTCCCATGCTCACGGATTGGCATAATTAGCATAGTAAAAATGGTCATCCTGCCAAAGGCAATCTACAGATTCAGTACAATTCCCATCAAAATCCCAACACAATTATTCTAAGACATAAAAAAAAAATTATCAAATTTATGTTGAAAGACAAAAGAACCAGAATAGTAAGAACAATTCTTAACAATAAAATAATTTCTGATGGAATAACCATCTCTGACCTCAAGCTGTAATACAGAGCAATGGTGATTAAAAACAACAACAACAAAACAAAACAAACAAAAAAAACTGCGTGGTATTAGTACAGAGACAGACAGGTTGATCAATGGAATAGAATTGAAGACCCAGAAATAAAACCACACACTTACACACACTTGATCTCTGACAAAAAAGCCAAAAATATATATTGGAAAAAAGAAAGCATCTTCGATATATCATGCTGGTTTAACTCACTGTCTGTATGTAGAAAATTGAAAGAGACCCATATTTGTCACCTTGAACAAAGCTCAAGTCCAAGTGAATCAAGGACCTCAACATAAAATCAGATTCACCAAATGTATTATGAGAGAGAGTGGAAAAGAACCTTGAACTTATTGGCACAGACTGAAATTTCCTAAAAATACCCTCCAATGTCTCATGATACAAAATCAAGAATTGATAAATGGGACCTCATGAAACTGGAAAGTTTCTATAAGGCAAAGAGCATAGTCAACAAGACAAAGAGGCAACCTACAGATTGGGAAAAAAAATCTTCACTAAACCCACATCCGAAAGAGGGCTAATATCCAAAATATATTAGAACTCAAGAAGTTAACCATCATTAAACCAAACAACCCAATCAAAAAAACGGAGGACAGAACTAAACCAAGAATTCACAATAGAGGAATCTTGAGTGACTGAGCAGCACCTAAAGAAATGTTCAAAGTCCTTAGTGATCAGAGAAATGCAAGAGTCCAACTTAGACCAATCAGAATGGCTAAGATCAAAACCTCAGGGGACAACAGAAGTTGGTGAGGATGTGGAGAAAGAGGAACACTCTTCCATTGCTTGTGGGATTGCAAACTAATACAACCATTTGGAAATCAATTTGGAGGTTCCTCAGAAAGTTGGAAATAGATCTACCTGAAGACCCAGTAATTCCACTCTTGGGCATATACCTAAAAGATGTCCCACCATGCCACAGGGGCACATGTTCTTCTATGTCCATAGCAGCCTTTTTTTGTGATAGTCAGAAGCTGGAAACAACCCAGATATTCCATGACAGAAGAATGGATACAGAAAATGTGGTTCATTGACACAATGGAATAATACTCAGCTATTAAGAATGAGGACATCCTGAATTTTGCAGCCACATGGGTGTAACTAGAAAATACCCTAAATGAGGTAACTCAGACCCAAAAGTACATGCTTGCTATGTACTCAACAATAAGTGGATATTAGCCAAAAACATACAGAATACTCAAGATACAGTCCACACAACTCATAAACGTCAACAAACTGAAAAGTCCAAGTAAGGATGCCTCAGACCCACTTGGGAGAGAGAAGAAAGCAATCACAGGGGGCGAGGGATGTACAAGGGAGGGAAAGAAGGCAGGGGTTTGTGAAGAGGGGAACATGATCTGGTACTGGGTAGGGAAAAGGACTGAAGCTCTGAGCGCCAGCAGAAAGAATGGAAACAGGCAAGCTCAGGAGGTAGCAAGTTAGGGGAACTCTCCAGAATATACCAGAGACCTGGGAGGTGAGAGACTCTCAGGACTCAAAGGGAGATACGTTAGATGTAATGACATACAGTGGGGAGAAAGAACTTGTAGAGCTCACCTCCAACAGAAAGACAGAGCATCAAATGAGGGATGGGTTTGCTATCACACAGTCAAACTCTGACCCATAATTTTCCTGGCTGATAGAACTGCAGGCATGGAAAAGGAGAGGAGCCTGATGAAATGAAGGTCCAGTGACAGGCCCAAAGTGGGATCCAGGTCAAGGGGAAATCCCAACGCCTGACACTATTACTGAGGTAATGGAGAGCTCACAAAAAGGGACCTAACATCACGGCTCTCCAAAAGACCCAAGCTGAGTCAGATGCAGATATCTGCACCCAAGTAATGGACAGAAGCTGCTGATCCCTATGGTTGTATTAGGAAAAATCTGAAAGAAGTTGAGGAGGAGGGCAACGCTGTAGGAGGACCAGCAATATCGATTTACCTGGACCCCCAAAATCTCCGGGAACCTGGACCACCAACCAGGCAGCATACACTGGTTGATGTGAGGCCTACAACAAACATACAGCAGAGGGCTGCTGGGTCTGGGCTCAGTCAGAGAAGATGCACCATATGCTCAAGAGACTGGAGGCCTGAGGGAGGCTAGAGGTCTGGTGGGGTGTGGTGGTGGTGAGTGGGAGCATCCTCATTGAGACAGGGGTTGGGGAGAAGGTATGGGATGTGTAACAGTCTGAGGGTGTACTGGGAGGTGAATAATATCTGGAGTGTAAAAATAATGTGAAATTTCTTTCACTAATATGTTGTTTCCTGAAGTTTAGATATTGGGTTGCCCTGCAAGGAAAATATATGTAGTATCTATGTAGCTACACATGGAATTAATTAAAGGATAATATAGAACGTAAAGAAAAAATAATTCTCAGCGTCATTTCCATCTATATGATAATTAGTAAATATGATTTTCACAAGTGACATTTTTTTTATAATCTTCTTCTAATTGAGCTCTGTGTTTACTTTACATCAAAAATCCCAGTTACAGTATGTCATTGAGATGTTAAAGCAGAAATTACATGCAGTTGGTTACATTATGTTCACAGTCAAATGCAAGAAGCTTTTCCACCCCCAATATTCATTCCACTTCTATAGGTTTGTCTTAACTGTTACCTACTGTCCTCCCTGGTTTAACTCATTCTCATTGCCACGCAAATGACCTCTCTCATTTCTTGTTTTCCACTTGTGTTCCAAGTTAAATACACAAACAAAAGATTAAAATGTATCATCTGCAAAATGGATATCGCCCATGGGTATGAGTTCCCTCACTCACTAGGAAATATATTCTTCCCCAAAGGGAAGGTAACTTATTTGCTTATCCAGTAACAATAGTTGACTTGGATAACATAAGCATTTAAGCAACATTATACACACAAAGAAGGTTGTACTCACATGTTTAGGAATATGTACAAACCTACATACATGCTATTGCATATTTGTGTTGTCAATGTTACTAATATATCAAATATATTTATGTATATATGTATATTTATATAAATTTCCAAAAATTAGGGACTATTCAAAACAGTTTAGATGGAGAAAGTAGAAAATTATGCAATTAGATAAAGAAATTATTTATAAAAGTCAGCCAAACTTCTAGCTAGTAACAGAATAGATCACTCACAGTTTCATACTCTGAACTGAGGACCTAATGGCAATTAACAGCTGTCTAGAAAAGAGAATGATTATTCCGGGGGAGGGGATTTTTGTCAGTACTCCTGTGGTGGCTCCCATTTCATATATAAACATGAAACACTAATTTAACTTGGTAGGTTACTGCAAATCATGACACTAAAGAAGAAGACAGAAGTTTGAAGCAGATATACTGGAGGGGATCTTTGAGGAATTGAGTTGGAAAGAACAGTAGAGAAAGACTATAACCCTATTTCATTGTACACTTTCATGTACTTCTCAATGAATAAATCTCTAAATAAATAAAAGAGCTGAGAACAATAAAATGATGCATATGTGCTTGTGCCCATCGTTTTCTCCTTTTCATTTTAAAGTTTATTTTTAAATTTAATTAAACTATAATTACATGATCCCTATCTCCTCCCCCTAGCACTCCAAAGTATAGGCCTACAACACCCTCTCAAATTCATGGACATCTTCAAATATTGTCATAAAACATACATATAAATGAATAAACAGGTTTATACAGACTTCTCGGTCATTTAGTGCTGTCTGCATGCTAATGTTTCTTTGGATTTTCACTTGGTATTGTGTAAGCAGAGAGCTTATCCTGAAGATAGACTAATTCTCCATCTCCCTGGAGTTATTTGCGTGTAACTTCGTTTAGCCATCTGCCTCCCCAAATCTCCTGCATATATTTGAATGGGAACTGATGTCAAATAGTTCATATCATTTTTTTTCTTTTTTTCCTTTTTTTTAAAAAAGTATTCAACCTATATTTTAATGTACTAAGGTAGTCTTTCAACATAAGACTTTCTTTTTATATTAGATTTTTTATTTACATATCAAATGTAATCTCCTTTCCTGGTTTCCTGTCCATAAACCCCATAAACCTTCTCCCCTTATTCTATTAGGGTGTTCCCCTACCCATATACCCAGCACTTTCAGCTTTCCCACCATGATATTCCCCTACACTAGGGGGTCCAGCCTTGGCAAGACTGAAGCCTTCTTTTTCCCATTGATGCCCAAAAAGGGCATACTCTGCTACATAGGCAGCTGGAGACATGGGTCTGTTCATGTGTATTATTTGGAATGTGTTGTAGTCCCTGAGATCTCTGGTTGCTTGCTATTGTTGTTTTTATGGGGTTGCAAATCACTTCTAGTCCTTCAGTACTTTCTCTAACCCCTTTAATGGGGACCCCATTCCCAGGTCAATGGTTTGCTTCTAGCATTTGCCTCTGTATTTGTCATGCTCTCAGGAGACAGCTATATCAGGCTCTGGTCAGCTTGTACTTCTTTGACATCAGCAATATTGTCTCAGTTTGGTGGCTGAATGTATATGGCCTAAATACCCAGGTGGGGCAGTCTCTGAATGGTCATTTCTTCAATATCTGCTCCAAACATGGTCTCCATGTCTCCTCCTCTGAATATTTTTATTTCCTCTTCTAAGAAGGACAGAAGCCTCCACACTTTGGTCTTCCTTCATCTTGAGCTTCATGTGGTCTGTGGATTGTAACTTGGGTAATCCAAGCTTTGGGAATAATATCCACTTATCAGTGAATGCATACCATGTGTGGTTTTTTTTTTTTGTGATTGAGTTACTTCCTTCAGGAAGATATTTTCTAGTTCCATCCATTTGCCTATGAATTTCATGAAGTCATTGTTTTTAATAGCTGAGTAGTACTCCATTGCATAAATATACCAAATGTTCTGTACCATTCCTCTGTAGAAGGACATCTGGGTTTGTTCCAGCCTCTGAATATTAGAAATAGGGCTGGTATGAGCATAGTGGGGCATGTATCCTTGCTATATGTTGGAGCATCTTTTGTGTGTATGCCCAGGAGTAGTACAGCTGAGTCCTCAGGTAAAACTATGTCCAAGGAAGCTCCAGACTGATTTCCAGAGTGATTATACAAGTTTGCAATCCCACCAACAATAGAGGAGTGTTCCTATTTCTCCATATCATTGCCATCATCTGTTATCACCTGAACCTGAGTTTTTTTTTTTTTTGATTTGCATTTCCCTGATGACTAAGGATGTTGAACATTTTTTTTAATGTACTTCTCTGCCATTAGATATTCTTCGGCTTAGAATTCTTTGCTTAGCTCTGTACTCCATTTTTATTAGGGTTATTTGGCTCTCTGGAGTCTAACTTCTTGAGTTCTTTATATATATTGGACATTAGCCCTCTATTGGATATAGGATTGATAAAGATTTTTTTCCCAATCTGTCAGTGGCAATTTTGTCCATGACAGTGTCCTTTGACTTACAGGAGCTTTGTAATTTTATGAAGTCCCATTTGTTGATTCTTCGTCTTACAGTATAAGCCATTGGTGTTCTGTACAGGAAATTTTTCCCAGTGCTCATGTGCTTGAGGATCTTTCCCAATTTTTCTTCTGGTTGAGTGTATCTGGTTTTATGTGTAGGTCCTTGATCCCCTTAGACTTGAGCTTTGCCCAGTAATAAGAATGGATCGATTTACATTCTTGTACACGTTGACCTCCAGTTGAAGAGCACTATCTGTCTTTGTTCCATTGGATAGTGTTTGCACCTTTGTCAAAGGTCAAGTAACCATAAGTGTGTGGGCTCATTTCTTAGTCTTCATTTCTATTCCACTGATCTACCTGCCTGTCTCTGTACCAATACCATACAGTTTTTTTTATCACTATTGCTCTGTAATACAGCTTGAAGTCAGGAATGGTGATTCCCCCAGAAGTTCTTTTATTGTTGAGGATATTTTTTGAGTATCTTGAGTTTTTTGAAATGCCAAATGAATTTGCCAATTGCTCTTTCTAATTCTATGATGAATTGAATTGGAATTTTGATGGGGATTGCATTGAATCTGTACATTTCTTTTGGCAAGATGTCCGTTTTTCCAATACTAATCCTTCCAATGCAGGAACATGGAAGATCTTTCCATCTTCTGAAATCTTCAATTTCTTTCTTCAGACTTGAAGTTCTTGTCATACACATTTCACTTGCTTGGTTAGAGTCACAGAGATATTTTATATTATTTGTAACTACTGTGAAAGGTGTCATTTCCCTAATTTCTTTCTCAGCCTGTTTATCCTATGAGTAGAGGAAGGCTCCTGATTCTTTTGAGTTAATTTTATATCCAGCCACTTTGCTGAAGTTGTTTATCAGCTGTAGGGGTTCTCTGGAGGAATTTTTGGGGTCACATATCTATACTGTCATATCATCTGCAAATAGTGATATTTTTGACTTCCTCCTTTCCAATTTGTGTCCCTTTGACTTCCGTTTGTTTTCTAATTGCTCTGGCTTGGACTTTGAGTACTATGTTGAATAAATAGGGCCTTGTCTCATCCTTGATTTTAGTGGAATTGTTTCAAGTATTTCTCCATTTAGTTTGATGTTGATTGATGGTTTGCTGTATATTGCTTTTGGTATGTTTAGGCATGGGCCTGGAATTCCTGTTCTTTCCAAAATGGACAAGAAATTCTTAACATGTTTTTCTTGAGTAACTGAAAAAAATATAGGCTTTATTGATTTGCCATTCGTTATTTTGGATTACTAATTATTTTACCTTCTAGGTTACAGCCATGGTAGAACATAATCTTTAGCATAGGTCAATTTCCAGTTAAGGTAAAATTTGACTGAAATTCTATCTTTACTTGGGAGAGGATTATCCAATCCATATTCAGTCATTTGTGTTTAGTCTATCACATCTTTCCCTGTCTTTGATTTAAATTAAAAATAATGTTCTTCACTAGCTTGCACAACCTCTTCTGTAATTTCCTAATAAGTTCTTTGCAATCATTTGAAATGTATAATTTTTCTATTCACTGTTTAATTATCCATGGCTTTATTTTTCTCATCATTAGCACCTAACATTCTAATTGTGATTAGTAGTCAATTCTAAAGGATCTCTGTCCCTTCTGACTAGCACAGATTTCTGAGTGTTGATCTCTTATAAGGTACAGATTTATTTGATTTTTTTCTTTTTCTATTTCCTCCCCATTTTTCTCTTTTTCTCCTATCTTCCTCCCCCTTTTTCTATAAGTGTGTTCCCTATCCCCAAACCCCACTTCCTGGCTCACCACCCTGACAATCCCCAAACTCCTCCCCATTTTTCTAAGATTTATGTATCAATAGTCTATTGACTATTAAAACCATTTTGTAATATGTATAAGTGAATTGACTGTAGAGATCTGTGTGAACAACAAAATTACACTGTTTTTGTTTCACAATGTTTAATCATTTATCCTAACATGTTTTGTATTCAACATTTCAACATCTTCTAGATATAGCGAAGTTAGGTTGAAGCTTATTTTTAAAAGTATTTTCAAATTTATACAGATTTTAATATTTAAAATATCTTTTTCCATAGTGTTCACTTTCTACACCAAAGATTTGTGCATATACTGTATTGTTCAAATCTTTGAACCCTTGATGAATCAGAATACTGAAAAATAATTTTTAGTTGTATAAAATGATGTGTTGATTGGTTTATGTTCTTTTCTATCTAACATTATGTTCTCCTGTCCAATAAAGCACATAGGAGTCATTCTCATATAGAAATTGCATTAATATAAGTTGTGGAATAAAATTTGTGCCATATTATTATAAAATTATAAGAATTGTTATATATTTGACATGTATTATTATTTGATAGTTGTTATATAAATATTTTCCAATATTGAAATATTCATGAAAAAATATACAGAATATTGATTTTCATGATATTTTAAAATAAAGAAGCTAAGATGCTAATAATTCTCCAAGGTCCTATGTTAGGAATGATAGCACTGCAATTTCAGTGAACTCACATAGCCAAGGTCCTAGTCTGCATGCATAAAGAAAACACTACTTAAAGACACAACATTATTCATGTATGATGAGAGTATAAATATACATGGATTTGTATTGAGTTGTAACTTCTGGTACAATAGGAATTTGTTTTTAAGAACAATTTATCCTGAACTGAAATAGTTCAGGAGATAAGGGTACTAGCTGCTCCTATTTAGAATTTAGTTCTCGTTACCCATATCTATATTGCTGGACATCTTGGTTGCAGGGTCATTGACACCAGCTTTCAGCCTCCACTGACACCAACTGTTACATGCAAAACAACATATGCATAATTAACAACAAAAATGAATAATTGTAAATTCTTAGAAGTATAATCATTTATTGACAGTCTATTAAAAATTTTCTTATTAATTTTTAAGAGATAATTATATTCATCAATAAAAAAAACACCAAGATCAACTCTCAATTATGAACATCTATGGCCAAAAAGTTTGGGCACCACATTCATAAAAGAAATTTGCTAAAACTCAAAGTGCATATTGAACCTCGCACAATAATAGTGGGAAATTTCAATACCCAAGTCTCACCAATAGACAGATCTTTAGGAACAGAAACTAAACAGACAAAAAGTGAAACTAACAGAAGTTATGAGTCAAATGAAATTAATGTATATCTATAGAATATTTCATCCTAAAACAAAAGAATATTCCTTCTTCTCAGCACCTCATCATACCTTTTCCAAAACTGAGCATATAATCAGTCACAAATTAAGCCTCAACTGATACAAGAAGATTAAAATAATCCCATGAATCCTATCAGATGACCACAGACTAAGGCTGGTCTTCAATAACTGCAAAAACAACAAAATCCCACATAAAGATGGAAACTGATCAACTCTCTATTTAATGATATTTGGTCAGTGAAGAAATGAAAAACAAATTATAGACCTTTTAGTATTTAATGGAAATGATGGCACAGCATACCCAAACATAGGGGAAAAACGAAACCAGTTCTTAGAGGAAAACTTATGAATGCCTCCATAAAGAAAATGGAGATAGCATACGCTAGCAGATTAACAGCACAACTGAAAATTCTAGAAGAAAATGAAGTAAATACAGCCAAGAGGATTAGACAGCAGGAAAAAAATGAAACTCAGGGCTAAATCAACCAAGTAGAAATAAAGAGAACTATACAAAGAATCAACAAAACCCAGAACCTCTTTTCCCAGAAAATCAAAATGATAGATAAACCCTTGGCCAGACTAAGAGGACAGAGAAACAGTATCCAAATGAATAAAATCAGAAATAAAAAGGGAGACTTAACAACCGAAATCAAAGAAATTAAAAAAAAATCAACTATTACTATAAAAGTCTATATTTAACAAAATTCGAATACCTCAATGAAATGTTTAACTTTCTAGAAAGAAATGAGGTACCAAAGTTAAATCATGACTCAGATAAACAATCTAAACATTTCCATAACCTCTAATGAAATAAATGTCTTCTGAACCAAAGCACCCAGGACCAGCTGGCTTTAGTGCAAAAGTCTATCAGACCTACAAAGAAGACATAATTCCAGTATTTTGCAAACTAGTCCACAAAATAGAAACAGAAGAAACATTTTCTTTTTCATTCTATGTAGCCACAGTTACACTGATACCAAAACCACACAAAGAATCAACAAAGGAGAACTTCAGACCAATTCCCCTTATGAATATTGATATTGATGCAATAATACTCAATACAGTTTCGCAAACAGAATCCAAGAACTCATACAGAACACATTCACTATGATCAAGTAGGCTTCATCCCAGGGATGTAGGGATGGTTCAACATTTAAAAAAAATACATCAATGTATTTCACTTGTACAAACACTATAGAAACAAAGAAAAAAAAAAAACAGTTGATCATCTTATTAGATGCTGAAAAAATCTTTTGACAGAATTCAATACCCCTTCATGTTAAAAGTCTTGGAAAGGACACCCGCAGATCCGGGCCCACAGCAGCTCTCTGCTCCCAAACCCCGTGGGAGAGAGACCTCACCACCTGGTCAGGTGGGCACTCCTGAGGCTGCAGAGCGGAAAAGACCACCAACACGGCCTACCCCTGCCCACATCCCTGGCCCAAGAGGAAACTGTATACGGCCTCTGGGTTCCCGTGGGGCAGGGCCCAGGAGCGGCAGAACCCCTGCGCCTGAGACACGACCGGAACCTGAAGGAACAGACCAGATAAACAGTTCTCTGCAACCAAATCCCGTGGGAGGGAGAGCTAAACCTTCAGAAAAACAGACACGCCTGGGAAACCAGAAGAGACTGCACTCTGCACACATCTCGGACGCCAGAGGAAAACACCAAATGCCATCTGGAACCCTGGTGCACTGAAGCTCCCGGAAAGAGTGGCTCAGATCTTCCTGGTTGCCGCCGCGGAGAGGTCGTAGGCAGCACCCCACGAGCAAACTTGAGCCTTGGGACCACAGGTAAGACCAACTTTTCTGCTGCAAGAGACCTGCCTGGTGAACACCAAACACAGGCCCACAGGAACAGCTGAAGACCTGTAGATAGGAAAAACTACACGCCAGAAAGCAGAACACTCAGTCCCCATAACTGGCTGAAAGAAAACAAGAAAACAGGTCTACAGCTCTCCTGACACACAGGCTTATAGGACACTCTAGCCACTGTCAGAAATAGCAGAACAGAGTAACACTAGAGATAATCTGATGACGAGAGGCAAGCACAGGAACCCAAGCAAAAGAAACCAAGACTACCTGGCATCATCGGATCCCAATTCTCCCACCAAAGCAAACAGGGAATATCCAAACACACCAGAAAAGCAAGATCTAGTTTCAAAATCATATGTGATCAGGATGCTGGAGGACTTCAAGAAAGACGTGAAGAACTCCCTTAGAGAACAAGTAGAAGCCTACAGAGAGGAATCGCAAAAATCCCTGAAAGAATTCCAGGAAATCATAAATAAACAAGTAGAAGCCCATAGAGAGGAGTCACAAAAATCCCTGAAAGAATTCCAGGAAAACACAAACAAACAGTGGAAGGAATTAAAAATGGAAATAGAAGCTATCAAGAAAGAACACATGGAAACAACCCTGGATATAGAAAACCAAAAAGAAGAGACAAGGAGCTGTAGATACAAGCTTCACCAACAGAATACAAGAGATGGAAGAGAGAATCTCAGGAGCAGAAGATTCCATAGAAATCATTGACTCAACTGTCAAAGATAATGTAAAGCGGAAAAAGCTACTGGTCCAAAACATACAGGAAATCCAGGACTCAATGAGAAGATCAAACCTAAGGATAATAGGTATAGAAGAGAGTGAAGACTCCCAGCTCAAAGGACCAGTACATACCTTCAACAAAATCGTAGAAGAAAACTTCCCTAACCTAAAAAAAGAGATACCCATAGGAATACAAGAAGCCTACAGAACTCCAAATAGATTGGACCAGAAAAGAAACACCTCCCGTCACATAATAGTCAAAACACCAAACGCACAAAATAAAGAAAGAATATTAAAAGCAGTAAGGGAAAAAGGTCAAGTAACATATAAAGGCAGACCTATCAGAAATACACCAGACTTTTCGCCAGAAACTATGAAAGCGAGAAGATCCTGGACAGATGTCATATAGACCCTAAGAGAACACAAATGCCAGCCCAGGCTACTGTATCCTGCAAAACTCTCAATTAACATAGATGGAGAAACCAAGATATTCCATGACAAAACCAAATTTACACAATATCTTTCTACAAATCCAGCACTACAAAGGATAATAAATGGTAAAGCCCAACAAAAGGAGGCAAGCTATACCCTAGAAGAAGCAAGAAACTAATCGTCTTGGCAACAAAACAAAGAGAAGAAAAGCACACAAACATAACCTCACATCCAAATATGAATATAACAGGAAGCAATAAACACTATTCCTTAATATCTCTCAACATCAATGGCCTCAACTCCCCAATAAAAAGACATAGATTAACAAACTGGATACGCAACGAGAACCCTGCATTCTGCTGCCTACAGGAAACACACCTCAGAGACAAAGACAGACACTACCTCAGAGTGAAAGGCTGGGAAACAACTTTCCAAGCAAATGGTCAGAAGAAGCAAGCTGGAGTAGCCATTCTAATATCAAATAAAATCAATTTCCAACTAAAAGTCATCAAAAAAGATAAGGAAGGACACTTTATATTCATCAAAGGAAAAATCCCCCAAGATGAACTCTCAATCCTAAATATCTATGCCCCAAATACAAGGGCACCTACATACGTAAAAGAAACCTTACTAAAGCTCAAAACACGCATTGCACCTCACACAATAATAGTAGGAGACTTCAACACCCCACTCTCATCAATGGACAGATCATGGAAACAGAAATTAAACAGAGACATAGACAGACTAAGAGAAGTCATGAGCCAAATGGACTTAACAGATATTTATAGAACATTCTATCCAAAAGCAAAAGGATATACCTTCTTCTCAGCTCCTCATGGTACTTTCTCCAAAATTGACCATATAATTGGTCAAAAAACGGGCCTCGACAGGTACAGAAAGATAGAAATAATCCCATGCGTGCTATCGGACCACCATGGCCCAAAACTGGTCTTCAATATCAATAAGGGAAGAACGCCCACATATACGTGGAAATTGAACAGTGCTCTACTCAATGATAACCTGGTCAAGGAAGAAATAAAGAAAGAAATTAAAGACTTTTTAGAATTTAATGAAAATGAAGGTACAACATACCCAAACTTATGGAACACAATGAAAGCTGTGCAAGAGGAAACTCATAGCTTGAGTGCCTGCAGAAAGAAACAGGAAAGAGCATATGTCAGCAGCTTGACAGCACACCTAAAAGCTCTAGAACAAAAAGAAGCAAATACACCCAGGAGGAGTAGAAGGCAGGAAATAATCAAACTCAGAGCTGAAATCAACCAAGTAGAAACAAAAGGACCATAGAAAGAATCAACAGAACCAAAAAGTTGGTTCTTTGAGAAAATCAACAAGATAGATAAACCCTTAGCCAGACTAACGAGAGGACACAGAGAGTGTATCCAAATTAACAAAATCAGAAATGAAAAGGGAGACATAACTACAGATTCAGAGGAAATTCAAAAAATCATCAGATCTTACTATAAAAGCCTATATTCAACAAAAAACTTGAAAATCTGCAGGAAATGGACAATTTCCTAGACAGATACCAGGTACCGGTTAAATCAGGAACAGATAAACCAGTTAAACAACCCCATAACTCCTAAGGAAATAGAAGCAGTCATTAAAGGTCTCCCAACCAAAAAGAGCCCAGGTCCAGATGGGTTTAGTGCAGAATTCTATCACACCTTCATAGAAGACCTCGTACCAATATTATCCAAACTATTCCACAAAATTGAAATAGATGGAGCACTACCGAATTCCTTCTATGAAGCCACAATTACTCCTATACCTAAACCACACAAAGACCCAACAAAGAAAGAGAACTTCAGACCAATTTCCCTTATGAATATCGACGCAAAAATACTCAATAAAATTCTGGGAAACCGAATCCAAGAGCACATCAAAACAATCATCCACCATGATCACGTAGGCTTCATCCCAGGCATGCAGGGATGGTTTAATATACGGAAAACCATCAATGTGATCCATTATATAAACAAACTGAAAGAACAAAACCACATGATCATTTCATTAGATGCTGAGAAAGCATTTGACAAAATTCAACACCCCTTTATGATAAAAGTCCTGGAAAGAATAGGAATTCAAGGCCCATACCTAAACATAGTAAAAGCTATATACAGCAAAACCAGTTGCTAACATTAAACTAAATGGAGAGAAACTTGAAGCAATCCCACCAAAATCAGGGACTAGACAAGGCTGCCCACTCTCCCCTACTTATTCAATATAGTTCTTGAAGTTCTAGCAGAGCAATCAGACGAAAAAAGGAGGTCAAGGGGATACAGATCGAAAAGAAGAAGTCAAAATATCACTATTTGCAGATGATATGATAGTATATTTATGATCCCAAAAGTTCCACCAGAGAACTACTAAAGCTGATAAACAACTTCAGCAAAGTGGCTGGGTATAAAATTAACTCAAATAAAACAGTTGCCTTCCTCTATACAAAAGAGAAACAAGCCGAGAAAGAAATTAGGGAAATGACACCCTTCATAATAGACCCAAATAATATAAAGTACCTCGGTGTGACTTTAACCAAGCAAGTAAAAGATCTGTACAACAAGAACTTCAAGACTCTGAAGAAAGAAATTGAAGAAGACCTCAAAAGATGGAAAGATCTCCCATGCTCATGGATTGGCAGGATTAATATAGTAAAAATGGCCATTTTACCAAAAGCAATCTACAGATTCAATGCAATCCCCATCAAAATACCAACCCAATTCTTCAAAGAGTTAGACAGAACAATTTGCAAATTCATCTGGAATAACAAAAAACCCAGGATAGCTAAAACTATCCTCAACAATAAAAGGACTTCAAGGGGAATCACTATCCCTGAACTCAAGCAGTATTACAGAGCAATAGTAATAAAAACTGCATGGTATTGGTTCAGAGACAGACAGATAGACCAATGGAACAGAATTGAAGACCCAGAAATGAACCCACACACCTATGGGCACTTGATTTTTGAAAAAGGAGCCAAAACCATCAAATGGAAAAAAGATAGCATTTTCAGCAAATGGTGCTGGTTCAACTGGAGGTCAACATGTAGAAGAATGCAGATCGATCCATGGTTATCACCCTGTACAAAGCTTAAGTCCAAGTGGATCAAAGACCTCCACATCAAACCAGATACACTCACACTAATAGAAGAAAAACTAGGGAAGCATCTGGAACACATGGGCACTGGAAAAAATTTCCTGAACAAAACACCAATGGCTTATGCTCTAAGATCACGAATCGACAAATGGGATCTCATAAAACTTCAAAGCTTCTGTAAGGCAAAGGACACTGTGGTTAGGACAAAACGGCAACCAACAGATTGGGAAAAGATCTTTACCAATCCTACAACAGATAGAGGCCTTATATCCAAAATATACAAAGAACTCAAGAAGTTAGACTGCAGGGAGACAAATAACCCTATTTAAAAATGGGGTTCAGAGCTAAACAAAGAATTCACAGCTGAGGAATGCCGAATAGCTGAGAAACACCTAAAGAAATGTTCAACATCTTTAGTCATAAGGGAAATGCAAATCAAAACAACCCTGAGATTTCACCTCACACCAGTGAGAATGGCAAAGATCAAAAACAGTAGCCAACATCAAACTAAAATGAGAGAAACTTGCAGCAATTACACTAAAATCAGGGATTAGACTATGCTGCCCACTATCCCAATCTATTCAAATAGTACTTGAAGTTCTAGTCAGAGCAATTAGACAACAAAAAAGGTCCAAGGGATACAAATTAGAAAAGAAGTCAAAGTTCCCCTATTTGCAGATGATATATACTTAAGTGACCCCAAGAATTCAACCAGAGAAACCCTAAACCTGATTAACAAATTCAGCAATATGGTTGATAGTCACAAATAGTATAAAATCCTTGGTGTGACTTTATCCAAACAAGTGAAACATTTGTATGGCAAAAACTTTAAGTCCCTGAGGAAAGAAATTGAAGACCTCAGAAGATGGAAAGGTCTCTCATGCTCATGGACTGGCAGGATTAACATAATAAAAATGGTCATCTTACCAAAAGCAATGCAAATCCAATGCAATTCCTGTCAGAATGTCAACTCAATTCTTCACAGATATATATAGAGAAATTCTCAAATTCATTTAGAATAACAAAAAAACACATGATAGAGAATACTACAAAAATAACAGAACATCTGGGGTAACCATCCTCTCTGATATGAAGCTCTATTACAGAGCAATAATGATAAAAAACCATATTGCATTTGTCCAAAGACAAGCATGCAGATTGATGGAATAGAACTGAAGATGCAGAAATGAACTCACATACCTATGGTCATTTGAACTTTATCAAAGAAGCTAAAACCATCCCAGGGAAAAAGACAGCATATTCAACAAATTGTCCTGGCTTAAGATGAGGTCAACTTATAGAAGAATGCAAATAGACCCATTCTTATTTTCTTATACAGAGCTTAAGACCAAGGGTACCAATGACCTCTACATAAAACTAGATACACCAAATCTAATAGAAGAGATATTGGGGAAGAGTCTTGAACATATGACTATAAGGGGAAATTTTTCTGAATAGAACATCAATGGCTTATGACCTAAGATCAATAATCAACAAATGTGACCTCATGAAATTGAAAAGCTCTGTAAGGCAAAACACACTTTGAATAGGACAAAATGGTAACCCACAGATTGGGAAATGATCTTTTCTAACCCTACATCTGATAGAGGGCTAATATCCACAATATACAAAGAACACATGAAATTTGATTCCAGAGAACCAGGGTGGGGGTGTGATTGGGGAGAGAAACACCCTTATAAAAGAAGGAAAGAGGGAAGGGATGTCCTGGAAACCAGGAAAGGGAATAACATTTGAAATGTAAATAAAAAAAATCCAATAAACAAACTAAAAAAATTGGGGGGGGGTTTAAGAGCAATTCTCAACTGAGAAATCTTACAGGAATGAGAACCACTTAAAGAAATGTTCAACATACTTAGTCATAACGAAAATGCAAATCAAAATGACCCTGAGATTCTACCTCACACCAGTCAGAATGGCTAGATAAAACAAAGGAATAACAACAGTGTCAACCAACCAGATAGCCCAGAGTTCTGAGGGACTAAACCACCAACCAAAAAGTACACATGCAGAGGTCATGTCTCCAGCCTTATATGTAGCAGAAGATGGCCTTGGTTGGCATCAATGGGAGGAGAAGTCCTCAGTCTTGTAACACTAGATGCCACAGTGTAGGGGAATGCCAGGACAGGTGGTGGGAGGGAGTGGGTGGGTGAGCTCCCTCATGGAGGCAGGTGCTCGGGGATGGAGTAGGGGTTACCAGATGGGAAACAAGGAAGGGGGATAATATATGAAATGTAGATAAAGAAAATATCCAATAAAAACTATGAAGGAAAAAATACAGGTGACAGCAGATGCTGGTGAGCATGTGGAGAAAGAGGAACACTCCTCTATTACTGGTGGGATTTCAAGCTGGTACAACCGCCCTGGAAATCACTCACGTGTTTGATTCCTCAGAAAATCGGAAGGAGTACTACCTGAGTACCCAGCTATACCACTCCTGGGCATATACCCAAAAGATGCTCCAACATATAACAAGGACACTTGTTCCAATATGTTCATAGCAGCCTTATTTATAATATCTACAAGTTGGAAAGAACCCAGATGCCCCACAACAGAGGAATGGACACAGAAAATATGGTACATTTATACATACATACAACAGAGTACTAAAAACAATGACTTCATGAAATTCTTAGAGAAATGGATAGAACCAGACAATATGCTGTGTGACGTGACACAGTCACAAAGATACACACATGTTATATACTCATTGATAAGTGGATATAAGAAAAAAAGCTTGGAATACCCATGATACAACTTACAGATATTATGAAGCTCAAGAAGGAAGGACAAATGGTGGCTACCTCGATCTTACATATTGGGAGTGATGCCCTTGAAGCCCTCCATTGATTTTATTATTATGGTTAGAATTAAGTATGACTGGGTTCATGGAAAATCCCCAGGCAGCTGCAGAAGACTAATACAAATCTGGTGGTCAAAATGAATAATAATATTATACGTCAAGATACCCAATGTGATGACCTGTAACCTTTCTGAAAAACCAACATTCTGCTAATAGATATGACAAACCTGTGACCTTTCTGACAACCTCTTAACATCAGCCTATTCCCTGACCACATGAATATTGTATCCTTGGCCTGTATAAATGTTTCTTACTTCCCCCCTCCCTCTGTTACCCATGTTATGGTATAAATTCAGCCTTGGGGAAAAATAAAATTGTTACCTTGATCAGACTCTTGTCTTGGTGTCCTTCTTTGTGTCTCTTGTCCCCCATTCTCTTCCAGGTACCCTCTGCACCCCTCGTTGACACTTACATAGAAGGGGGAACAAAATAATCACAGGATATAGAGGGTGGGAGGGACTTAGAAGAGAAGAGAGGGGAGGGTGCAAAGGGGAGAGGATTAGGTGTAAGGGCATTTGGGGAGATATAGAAAGGTCAGGAATTTGAACAGATGTCTGTAGCAATGGGGGGTGGGGAACTGGGGGTAGCCACCAGCAATTCCCAGCTGTCAGGAAAGCAAGAGGCTCCCAGGATTCAACAGGGATAACATTAGCTGAAATACCCAACAAAGGGGAAAGAGAACCTGTAGAGACCATATCCAGAGGTTAGGTAGTGCCTATGATTGAGGGATGGGGTCACCCACACTTCTCAAGTTTTAACCCAGAATTGCCCCTGTCTAAAGGAAATATAGGTGAAAAGAGTGAATCAGAGACTGAAGGAAAGACCATACAGAGACTGCTCCACCTGGGAATCCATCCCATATGCACACGCCAAACACAGATACTATTGCTCATACCAAGAAGTACTTGATGACAGGAGACTGATATGGATGTCTCTTGAGAGGGTCTGCCAGAGCATTACCAATTGTGATGTGGATGCTTGCAGCCAACCATTGGACTTAACCCGGGGACACCAAAGGAGGAGTTAGAGGAAGGACTGAAGGATCTGAAGGGTTTTCAACTCCATAGGAACTACAACAATATCAACTAAATAAACAACCCAGAGCTCCCAGGGACTAAAACACAAATCAAAGAATACACATAGAGGGGGACCCATTTCTCCAGCTGTATATGTAGCAAGAATGGCCTTGACTGGCATCAATGGGGAGGGAGGTGATATTTGGTCCTGTGAATGCTTGAAGCCCCAGCATAGGGGAATGCTAGTGCAGTGGGGCAGGAATCAGTGGGCAGGTGTGGGAGCACCTTGGCTGAGACAGGGGAAAACAGTGGTTGGAGTTCAGAGTTTTTGGAGGGAATCTGGGAAGGGTGATAACATTTGAAATGTAAATAAACAAAATAACCAATTAAATATTTTTTAAAAATTATTTTATATTCTACTGAATTTTTTCAGCAGCAGTTGTTTAATATTGTTTAGCAAATAAATTCTCAAAATTGAAAATAATGAATTTTTACCTGAAATGATTGAAATTATGTTATGCATATTCTTTTTTAAAAACAAAACAGTATTTTCTTTATTAATCCTTCTAACATTTTCCTTGACATTATTCTACTGTTCGCTTTAATCATTTTTTTAATTTTTTTATTAGGTACACTTCATTACTTACATTTCAAAGGTTATTCCCCTTCCCGGTTTCCTGTCCATAAGCCCCCATTCACTTCCCTCTCCCTCCCCCTCCCCCCTACGGGTAGTCCCCCTATACATCCCCCTTATTGACCTCCCCCATATTCCCCTACACTGGGGGTCCAAACTTGGCAGAACCAAGGACTTTCCCTTCCCCTGGTTCCCCAACAAGGCTATTCTCTGCTACATATGCAGTTGCAGCCCTGGGTCAGTCTATGTACAGTCTTTGGTAGTGGTTTAGTCCCTGGAAGCTCTGGTTGGTTGGCATTGTTGTTTTTATCGGGTTGCAAGCTCCTTCAACTCTTTCAATACTTCCTCTAATTTCCCCCACCCCAAGGGGGTCTCAGGAGTCCTACTGAGAGACTCTGGATGTGTCTCTCAGAAGAGATCTATACCCAGTCCCTTTCAGCATGCATTTTTTAGCTTCATCAATCTTATCTAGTTTTGGTGGCTGTATATATATATAGGACACATGTGGGTCAGGCTCTGAATGGCCATTCTTTGAGTCGCTGCTCTAAACTTTGCTTCCATAATAAAGTGATATATAATATAAACCTTTAAAAATTACATTACTGCAAATTAAATTATTTTTCAAATATATTTTATTGTTTATGTAACAGATTTAAGTAGATGTCACAATTTTCTCATAATTTTCTTAGTTCTCTCTTTAATACATAAATACATTTCCGATATTTTTTACATTTGTCATCATTTAAAATTTCACTTTCTCTTCTTACTTTATTGGCTATGACTATTTTTAAGAAATTTCACTGACATAAAAATAACAAAAAGAAAATAAGCCTAGAAGGATATTTCACCAGGTGATACTGGTGAGATTCCCAGTATTCTCATGTTGGTTAACAACTATCTGTATCTATAGTTTTGGAGACCAGCACCCCCTCTTTTGGTCTCCTCAGAGACTTCAAATAGTTCTTACAGAGTGCATGCAGCCTAAACACTTTTTAACCAATAAAAATAAGTTCCATATTGAAATGATCGTCCCTGAAACCATAAGACTTTATGAAGAAAGATTGAGAAACTTCAATACTAGCCAAGAAATATAGAAAACAAGCAATGCTGGGCACGGAAGATACAGTCTTCCCAAGGAATGGGCCCTGATGGGTTATCAAACATCAAGTAGTCATTCCTATTTACAGGAAACCTTACAGACTGAGCAAACTCTACAATATATTATTTACATATATTCATAATACTAAGAAAGATGGAGGCTATTTTTTGAAGAGATAAATGGATGTGCATGATGAGGTTGCAGGAATGAAATGAACGGGGAAATGATATAGTAGAATATAATTTTTAAAATATCATAAAAATAACCAAAAAATTATGTGTTTATTAAATCAATGTTATAGAGTGTATTTATGGAAGTTTTCCAAATATGATCTTTTCTTGTCATCTTTGCAATTTTCTTTTTACGTAATTGAGTTTTATTTTGGGGATACAGTGAAAATTATATACTTCTGCTTGACCATGACCTCAATTTACAGACTCTGCTGTTGTAGGAACCCAAGCTCACTTTCCCAAGGCTCCCCCTCTTTCGCTTTCATCTTGCTACCTCTTATCATTTGCAATCTATCTAAATACCTAGCTGTCTTCCAACTTTTCTGTTTGAAATATATTTATAAGGTATGGTCGGCTGTACAAGTGGGAAGATAGAAAAACTACTCTGCCTTGCTCAACAAAAATATTTTTGAACATAATCCCTAATATTTATAAAAATATTCAAATTTTAAATGCCATTAAAATGGATATGTATGAGTTCAAGACCATCTGTCCCCCAAAGAGCAAGTTTTAGTCCAGAGAGAGCTAATAATAATAATAAAGCATAGGATATCATCTAAGAATCATGTAGTACTGTCCTAAAGTCACCATACATCTATTATCTATTAAGACATGAAATGGATCAATTGCACTCTTTTTACTTTCATCAGTATAGCTTCATATATATAATTTTATCTTCATCTACATATCTATATGTCTGTCTTTCTGTCTATTATTTATTTACCAACTTTTTGTTTGACATATTATATGTAGAGGATATGGTATCTTTACAATACATATTTTCATACAATTTTGAATTATCAAAAAATGACACAAGTTATATTTTATTGTTTGCATAACTTACCCTGAATGCTGAATGCATAAGTATTAACTAAAGCTATTTCGATTTATTTCATTGCTTGAAACATGGAATAGGTCTTAGTTAGGGTCTTATTGCTGTGAACAGACACCATGACCAATGTAAGTTTTGTAAAGGACATTTAATTGAGGCTGGCTTACAGGTTCAGAGGTTCATTCCATTATCTTCAAGGTGGGAGCATGGCAACATGGCAGCATCCAGGCAGGCATGTGCAGGAGGAGTTGAGTTCTACATCTTCATCCAAAGGAAGCCAGGAACAGACTGAGCACCCCGAGACAGCTAGGAGAAGGGTCTCCAAGCCCACCCCCACAGTGACACACTTCCTCCAAGAAGAGGACACCTTCTAATAGTGTCACTCCTTGGCCAAACATATGAAAACCATCACAGGGAACAATATCCTTATGGGAAAAAACATCATTTTCAAAACATTATTCCTTTAGTTCTGACAACTTAATGCATGTGTATGATGAATTTTGGGTTCTTTTATTTTTTCATTACTCTCCTTGTTGCCTTCTCTCTCACATGAAAAACACTTCCTAAAATAATCTGAATGTTTATATGGAAGCAGAAACTTAGCAGATATTCAAGACAGTCTGGAGCTAATAGAATACTGCTGAGTATCATTATGCCTTTTCTCAAGTATATTAGCTTTCTGTCTTCCAATTTTAATGTCACTGTCTCTCCTCATCTTGTAAGTACAATGTAACTGGCATGAAATGAGGCATACAGGACAATGTCTGACAAAAGTACCAAGATATAAGTTCATGAAACAACCACACAATTTTCATTAAAAAATACCAAGACCACACATTAGATAAAAGACAGATTGTTCTCCAAATGGCTTTGGAAAAATAAAAAATCTACATGTAGAAGATCAAAATTAGTTCTATATCTCTGTGATCTTTCACAAAAAATGATCTCCAAATGAATCAGAGGTCTACATTAAATTTTTTTTTTTTAATTCTTTTTTTCGGAGCTGGGGACCGAACCCAGGGCCTTGCGCTTCCTAGGCAAGCACTCTACCACTGAGCCAAATCCCCAACCCCTACATTAAAATTTTTAAAAGCACAGATTTAATATTTCTATCATTTTATCTATTTATAATTTTATCTACTTATGTTTAACATTTTTAAAGGAAATATAGTTGTTTATTTTAGTACTGTGCAATTTATATTAAAATATATAGTATTTTTAAAAGTACAGATTGATTAAACTTACTGAACAACATAAAAGTACATGTTATATTTAGAACATATCATTTAGAAATCTTTATTCTTTTAGAAACATGCAAATAACATATATATGTTCTTTTATAATCATGAAAATACATATATGTTATATATGTACTACATGTGAGAAATTACACTCAACACTTTCTTAATGGTTATTTTCTTTTACATGTTCCACAATTAATGAAGTCCATAGCTATATTCAAATGGCTGTATATTTTTCATTTTGTAAAGAATTTTTATTGGACTTTGCTAATAAATTGAAAAAATTTTGTGGTTAAACATGGAATAAATATGCATTATACTTTATTTGTATTTATAAATCATGTAACCAAAGGTCAAGAACATAGAACAACACCTTAAATAAAAAATATCATAAATTTATCTACATATGTGTGTATCAGTGTGTCTTCCAATGAATTAACCTCTCATATTTCTCTGCTTTGAGAAGTGAAGTGTATTTTAAACATTATTTTTAGGAGTGTTAAGTCTGATTGATTTTTAATTGGAAATCAAATATGAAATATTTCTTCCAAGAAAAATATGAATTTATATGCAAGCACATGCAAAAATTATTTTAAGGCATTTACATTACAGGGAAATATACTTTGGAAAATTAACATGCCTCTTCTATGAATAATGAAAAACAGCAAGCTCAAATTTGCTAAGAATATCTCTTGAAAATAAAGAAGAAATCCATACATTTGATTTTTCTAGTATCGAAAATCTGAGATATATCTCAATAGCTTTGTTAGAAAAAGTTGTGAAATGTTCAGCACACATTTGGTTATTTGTAATCTTAATACTGTAACTTGACTTCTTTCTTTGACATATATTACAATGATCAGGCAATATCTACTTGAATCTTTTATTTATATGCAGATTATATCTATTCCAAACATAAATTGTTATGGGAATAAAAATTAGCATTATTTATTTGATTATAAATTCAAGTACCAACTTCACTCTGTACTTTATTTTCAATGAGTGTTATCATAATGGCATGAATCTATGCTTGATTTTTTTTTTGTATTTTTAAAGTTAATCAACAACACATGCCATTTCCTGAAAAAATAGATATGAACTTTGAGAATCTATCAATTGATATGAATCTAATTATTTGGTACTTTGCAATTGTATCATTAGTTCACTCAGTATACAAGCAAATATATATATAAATATTTGAACAGTGATTTGTGTACTTCTGAAACCTTTTCAATCCATGTATATTTATTTTATTTCCATTCCTAGGGATATCAATATCTCTCTACTAGTACCTTGCTCTGTATAAAATCTCTGTGGTTCTGTGGACTGTAACCTGCTTAATAAAGACCTTACAGCCAACTTCTACATATGAGCAATTATACACTATATTTGTTATTTTGTTTCTGAGTTACCTCACTCAGAATGATTTTTTTCTAGCTTCATTCATTTTCCTGTGAATTTCATAATTTCCTGTTTCACTAGTTAAATAATATTCTATTATATAAATGTACTACATTGTTTTCATCTTTGTATCTATTGGAAGATATCTAGACTGTTTCTAATTTCTGCCTGTTATGAATAGACAAACATTAAACATGGCTATGCAACTATCTCGGTTGTAGGATGAAGAAAACTTTGCATATATTCCTATGAGTGATCTATCCGGAGGGAATGAAGTGCGAGAATATGAAAGACCAATAAAACTAAGGGCCATTGAGGGAGTCATATGAAAACCAAATATATTATAAAGCTTCCTAAAATCAAAATAAAAATATCAAAAAAAAATTTAAATGGAATTACCAAATAACTGGGGAGATAAGATTCAAATTAGACATCTCTTGTCACCAAATGAAATCTCCGGTTCCCAGAATGGGTTACATTTAATTGAGTTGTTAGTCAAATGGTCTCTGTGGGAACTCCAAAGCCTAGGATATTTCCAAGGCAATTTATTGAGGCCCTATTTCAGAAACAACACCTACACAATTTAATAAACACTGATAGGTCATTCTGGCAGCAACCTGGAGTCCTGATTCCTACCAAGTAGTGTCTGTGACACTGACATTGTTTTGCAAGCTATAAAAAAGAAATGTAACTCTACCCAGGTACAAACTCTTTAACCTATATGAGTGATCTACCCACAAACACACCGGTGCAATAGTAGCACAAATCTTACTAGAGTAACCAACCAACATCTGGTTGGACATAAGGAATACTTCATTAGATAGGACCCATCCCAAATTCTAATTTTGTGGCCCAGAACCTGAGACTGTAGTCCAGGGACCTAGGGGAAAGTTATTACTGATCTGATACTGAAACTTACAATTAAAATGACGCCTAAAGACATTTGCTATACTCATAGATCAGTTTCTTGCTCAGCCATCATCCTAGAAGCTTCTTGCAGGAGAAAGGAATACAGAAACCCACAGACAGACATTGTGTAAAGAAAGACACCTTGCTATACTCTGTCCTTAATAAAATATCTACATCAAATTCCTCCTCACGGGGCTCAGGGAACTCTGTGAAAGAGGAAACAGAAAGATTTTCATAGCCAAAGGGAACAAAAGACACCAAGGAAGAAAAAACTTCAAGTCACAGGAGAACTGGCATGCATATAAACTTACAGACACTGCGGCAGCATGCACAGGGTCTGCACAAGTCTAACCCAGATGGGCTTCTAGTGGTAAGAGGGGAAGTGCACACATGCCTCCATTTCTCACTTAGAATCTATTCCCAGAATGATACACACTTGCATATGAAAACGGTTTACTTGTGTTTTATTGAATGGAGTATCAGTGAGGATACAAACCAGTCTTAAGGTCAGTCAGGTTCTTTGCCCAGCAGTAGATGACCAATTACAAATGAACTCAGTACCGTTTTTCAAGGTCCTTTGTCTTATAATGTTTTATGAAGTTTACATTTTTACAGTTCTTCTTCATATATTATGAATTTCTGCTTTGCGTTTTATAAGATTTCTGTATTAGGGAACATGTGTGCATCTGCATCTATACATGTTGCATATGTTTTTACTGTGCCTCTTTTCTTCTGCTTCTTTCCTTGTTTCATTCTATCTTCGATTGTTAGGGTTTTTTTTTCTTATTTTCATTTATTTTTATATTTTTGGTACCTGTCTGTCTTCTAAGGAGGGAGGGAAAGATTGCAAGTCTATATAGGAGGAGATGGGAGGTTCTCAGAGGAGTTAGGGGAGTGAAAACCACAATCAGAATACATTGAAGAAAATCTACTTTCTGGTGAGTTATAAGGATATGTTTCTTTTTCTAAATGGCCTATGCTTTAAGAAAATATGTATGTATTTATTTTAGGTATTTTTATACTTACTTATTCAATGTGTGCATGCGTGTGTGTGTGTGTGTGTGCGTGCGTGCGTGCGTGCGTGTGTGTGTGTGTGTGTGTGTGTGTGTGTGTGTGTGTGTGTGTTTGTTTTAGTGTCTGGAGTAGAGAGGTCTACCATAGTCACTCTCTTACTTAAGACTATGTTTTGAAAATATATGTATGGTATTTCTAAAATGTTCAGACATTAATGCTTAGTTCTAAAATTGAACACTAAATGCATGATTTTTTGAAAGCATAATAAAAACCTCTTGTTTTTAAAATAAGTGTGCTTCAAATTCAATACATGTACTGTAGCATATGAAGAAAGGCGAACTAATGGATGTTTGTCCCTCTTGGACTGAGTACATGGTTAAGGGATGAATTCATGGACATCAATATTTACTCTCTGAATCATGATAATTATACTTCATTCCTTGTCATTTCTATATTATTTTCCAGTATTAATTTGCTAAGAGACTGACACATAGGAAAAGAATTTGTACTGTTGTGGATTAATTTTGTCTTTATTTACTTATATTTATATACATAAGTTATAGAAACTGAATATCATGAACTGGATAACTGGGAGGTTACTGTAAGATCTTACTTCCCTGATATTATTTTGCTATTATTCTTTATTGATAGAAAATATGGCCCGGGCAGAGGAAGTCTGGAACCACTTGGTTTTAACATAAAAGTCCCCCTTGTGGGAGTAAGTGGGTTGCATCCAAGTGAAGAAAGGTCTCTTATGCCTTTAAATTAATAAATTTCACCCACAGGCTTCAGCGTGGAATCAAAACCTAATGGACTAAAGTACTAGTAATTGGTTCAAATGTTAGTGAATCTTAAAAAGGTCAGGCATATTCCGTGCTATACTTTGTCGTACTGCATATTGGTCTTTTAGATCATTTAACACTAATGGTTCATTGTTTTTTGTGATGTCTATGTACTTTAAACATGTTTAATAGGTCAATTCCCCATCAACATTTACCAGTCATAGGAATGTGCATATCCTAAATTCTAGTACATTTAGAGTTTACTCTTTATGGATACTTATTTAGAATAAAGCCAAAAAAGGGAGGACGTAATCCATACTGTATACATTGTCATCACTAAGGCAGTTAGAAAAGCAATTTCAAACTTTAATAGAAGAAGAAACATTCAAATAGGATAGCATGAATACCATACCAAGAAATAGTTAAATGGGACACTGGTACTGAGCCAGGGTAGACAGGAATATTGTATGATTTGGTGATTCCTACATTGATTTCACAAGTTAACAGGCATAAAATATATGTATGTGTATATTATCTGTATCTATGTAAATAATTATAATTATAAATTGTCCTCATTATGTTTTTTGCAAATTTTTTAATTTTCTAATATATATTGACTGTCACTTTACTTCCAACTTTATAAGTAAACAGAGGTTATTCAATTTATGTATTAACCTTTACAGGATGTTTGATGATATATATCTGTAGGTGTCATTTTTACAAGCTACAGGAAATTTATGAAAATTACTTTGAAATAACAAAAATAAACACTTATGTTTAAAGCATATGAAATCATACTTCATTGGATATTCTAATATTGATTTAAAATAGATAAAGTAAATAGTTATTGGCAATCTTGTATAAACTATAATAAACATCTTTGCTCAAACAAATATCTCAGTGTCTTTTTTCAATTAAATAGTACTTCATGTTGTCATTGTAACTTTAAACCGTCAATATTCAACTTTTTAATGTCTTTTTATTACTACTATTCCAAAATATCTACAGTGATTTACTTTGAATTTAGTTTGGCTTGCTTTTCATTATTTTTAAATTTAAACCTGTATTATTATCTAAAAGGATGGTCTTTATTTCTTCCTAGGCTTCTTTTTATTTTTGTATAAGTCATTTTCTCTTACCCTCAAATAAACCATTATCTTAAATTTCCTGTGTTCCTTGCATGCAAAGCATTGCCAAGAGTGAACTTTTTAACCCTACAAAATTTTACTTAAAATAAGGGAGACTAACATAAATAATAGAATTATTTAAAAGTAACCCAAAAATTGCCCCAAATTGAATTGAATTTTGTTTCATTTTAAAAATACGTATAAATCAAATATATATATTCCAAGCATTACAGGGAGAGCTGTCTTTTTTCAATTACCTTTTATATGTTTTGAGATTATTATATAATGCTATGATTTCCACCCTTCCCTTTCCTTCTTTCAAAAACTCTCACATCTGTTCCTCTTTGCTCCTTTTCAAATTCATAGGTGGAATATATGTATACAAACACATGAAGCCTTTTCACGTCTTCTATGAAATGGTGTGTTTATTAGGGAAAGTGTTTTATCCTGATGAAATGGACATCATGTAAGACTTTCAGAATCTGTAAATTCATGTCCTCTGTCTGTTTTAGGAAATTTTAGACCATGTATCTTCATTGTTTGCCTTGATCACAGGCTGCTGCATCTGCAATGGAACAAAACTTCACTACCAGTTTCATCCCAGTCTGTTACATTTGCAATGGTGATGTAGGTTCTTTGTCCTGATTTTCAAAAAACTTTTATATATTTTCTCTATTTTTACCTTTGTGAATGAGACTATATTTTCTTAGAGCAGCGTAATTCATTTATCCATTTTTGTCTTGTTAGACAAATTTTGCCCTAAAATATTGTAATATTTTCAATTTTATATTTGAATTATATATTTACATCATTTCTACTCCCTCCTCTCACCTTCTAAGCTTTCCAGAAACTTCCCTCACTCTCCATCAAATTCCTGACCTCTTCTTTAGTAGTAATTATGACACACAAATACATAATATCCCCAGTTATCTGTCTTACTAACAGTCTATCATGTGCCTTTCTGTCTGTCTTTTATCATCAATTATCATTTATCTATCATTTATCATCTATCTACCTGTCTATATATTATCTGTCTATATCTATATAAACTGTATCTACTATATGTTATATGTATATGTGTATATATGAGAGAGAGATTTAAAAAGCAACAGAGAAACAGAAAGAGAGAGAAAGAAGGGAAGTTAGATATAAATAGAGTTTCTGAGCCCATTTGATGCTGCTCATGCACCTTTAGGGTTGAAAAATGTCTAGAGCCTAGCAGGGACTCAATCCTGAAGAACACCGAGGCTTGCTGTTTTCAACAGATATTCCTTGCCTCTAGCACTTCATTAAGCTGTAGAGTCTTGTAAGATTTCCCCTATCCACATTGACATGACAGCTGCAGTTGTCATTGCAAGGGTCTTTAGAGGATCATACTTTTGAAATTTCTTGGATGTGTTTTTCTTGTTCTGCGTAAAAGGCAGTATGTCACAAGTTACGCTGCCCTTGGGCTTTATAATGTTGCCATCTCTTCTTCCTGGTCTGTTCCCTTTTGTTTTGTTAACTTTACTAACTTTCACCTGCTGTGATTCATCATGCTTACTATCCTGACCTGGCTACTTAAGCATAGTAATGTGTGTCCAGACATTTTAATAGCTATAAAATGATAGCTTCTAGATGAAAATAATTACTCTATATACATATCCGTGTCTAGCAATGCTTCTGTATAGAAATTTGCATAACTGACATGGAATACATATGTATATAAGTCAAATATATGCAAACATGCTTGCCATTTATGCATTCACTATATTTTGTACCTTATATTTTACATATTTGAAATTAATGTACGTTGTATATATTAACATGCCTGTAAGAAAATGAATATATGGATAAGAAATATGGCTTAGTAAATAAATTTTTGAAGTAAAAACATGGTGAACTGACTCTGGATTCCTAACACCTTTGGAAATGCTGGGTATGGTGTCCAAATTTGCATCCCCAATGTTTCAAAAAGGAAATGGAGAAAGGAAGATCCCTAGTAGCTCATTGGCCAGATAAAGAACAAACAGGAAGCTCCAGTAGCAACAAAATGGCTTCTCTGAGAAGACAAGTTCAAGGGTGGCCGAGGAAGATGTGTAAGGTGGACCTCTGGCTTCCACAAACATGTGCCCTCATGCACCCATCCACATTAATATTATTTACAAGGTATATACACATATAGAAAATGAGCCTAACACCTAAATCCACTCACTTCTTTTATTACTATAGAATATAATGACCGGTAATTTCAGGGTATTTAATTTCATTGTGATTCATTCATTTTTCACTTCTACTAAATTCAAGAATGTTTGCTACTTACTAAGCTTTCTATAGGTTTTTGTAATTAGACTTTCTCCATAAACCCATTTTCTACTTTATACAATTTTTTATATTATATGCTTAATATTGTAGTTAAAATGTTACTTTAGTGTATTTATCATTTTTCTCAATAATGCTAAGAACTCAAAATGGTATTCAATTTGTGCTTGAAAAGAAAGAGCCTTTTCACTGTCCCAAAGGGGGTAAATGTGGATTGCTTTCTACAAGCAGGTGAGGGCAGGCACAAGATAAGGCTAGAGACTGGGTAGGCAGTGGAAAAGGAAGGCGGGCTGAGAATTTTAGAGAGAGGACAGCGAGACACAGGGTGGGGAGGAAGGAAGATGAAGAAAGAGAAAGATGATCAAGACTCTGTGTGACTTTAAATAGCCACAGGTAGCTATGAGTATTTTATAAGGGATGGATTATTACAGGACAATTTATCTTATCTAGGTGGACAGTTTATATCAATATTAATTAGCTCCGAGTTCATTGTGTCGATGTTTTGTGCGGTGAGAATTTACTGATATAAATATGACCAATAAATTACAGGCCTGTAGAGTTTTGATTAGACTAGGTTGGGTTATGGGGATTTGGGAGGGCTAATACAGGGAGTGGATGGCTGGAAATGTGAGCAGAATCAGCCACAAGAGTATTGTGAGATGGCGGTCACTGCATGGGACTAGCCATGGAAGCTGTGAAACCATCAGGGCCAGAGAGTAGCGGGCAATAGCGTGGGATGGTTACATTTTTAGTATTTCCCATTATAATATGCTTAATATTGTAGTTTCAACATTCCTTTAATGTATCACATTTCTCAATAATGCTAAGAACTCAAAAAGATATACTTATTACTGTAACACAACTTGCAGTCAAAACTGCAAATAATTTTTAGAAACATGTAATATTATGCTGTCCATGACACTAGGTCAGTCACTTTTGCAAAACATAAACAATGGTATGTATTTCTTAACTTTTAGAGTTATTGCTCCATTTGTACCGAAATGGCACTACATCCAACAATATGAGGTATCTTATTATCATTGAACATTTTGTTGCTGATTGAACTATATAACTGAAAGGAGATTAATATGCAAATCACTTTTATATCACATATTTCCACTTTTAATTTTCTTTACCACTTTAAAGACTGCTAGACTGAACACATAAATTCTAATAAACCAATGCCACAGTTTTTTGAGCTAAGTGCTTTTAAGACAGCAATGAAAAAGGTGTTTTAACTTACATGTCCAGATCTTGTGCCTTCTGAACACTGCTATTTTCAACAGATGAATCAGTTGCTGTCTTGGATGTGCAAACTTCTAGGCAAAACACAGTTTGGAATTCTCACTGCTGGTCATGAAAAAAGCATTTCTATATGGTAAGTACAGTGATATGTGCTGCTGTGTATGAAGAGATTTGAGCATTTGTGTGTGTGTGTGTGTGTGTGTGTGTGTGTGTGTGTTTGTATGTCAGCATTTGTATACTTTCTTTCCCAGACACAGGTAACTTATACCTCTAGTTCATTTATTGTCACATCTGCTTCTGACATTTTTCTTGTTTGATGTCACAAAATGTCTTGTCTTTACTACCCAGAATCAATATAATATTTTTTCTTTTGTATGCTAGACCAGTATTTACAGATACTCATTTTCCTGATGTTTAATGAAGAGACACTGATGTTTTAGTCATCTGTACCTGTCAATTTTTAACTTTAACTTTTACAATTTTTCAGTTGTCTTTAATGAATTAGTTAATTATTTGTTTGTGTGAATGTATGCAGTGCATGACAAGGCAAAAGGTGGAGGTCAGAGGGTGCCTTGCAGCAGTTGTTTTTCTCCTACTAAGAAGATTACAAACATTTCCTGCAATAATCTTGTGTCCTTTTTTCTGATTAGCTTCTGAAAATTAATTTCCTATGATTAATCAACAATGATACTAGCTTCAGGTCTGAACCTGTATTCTGAGCAGATCTTGGGCCCCGGCTCTGCATCCAGTCCCACAACACCCTGAGGATGCTCGACTCTCAGGTGCTATAACATGTCTCGGATCAAAGTTTGACCCTGCACATGAGCTGACATAAGATGCAGGCTCTACACCCAGAGGGAGCCTGTATTCCAAGTGCTCTGAAACACACAGGATTACAGGTTCACAGGACCACAGAGGAAGCTGGACTCGCAGCAGATCAGACACAACCAGAAGCACTAGAGCTCTGACACACTCAAGATCACAGTCGAGGCCACAAAATCTTTCCCAACACCCAGTGTAACAGAGACCCCCACAGGGAAACACAAACCTCTGCCCAGCCAGAGGCAAGGATTCCTTCCAGATAGCATGTGTGACCAGAGCAAACCCAGAAATCTGGCTTCCCACCCACTCCTGAAACACCCTGAGAAAGCTTGACTGTCAGGAGGTCAGACAGTATAGGATCTCAGGAGCTTGGTCACACCAGGTTTTCAGAATCCCAGAGGCAGCTTGATTCCCAAGAGTTCTGAAACACCTAGGATCTCAGAATCATAGGATCCAAGAATCCCAAGGTAACAGAGACAGCTGGACTCTGAGAAGTTCTGACACAGCCAGGATCACAGGAGGGGCAGGCTCCAGTCAGTAACAGCAAGGGCAGGTAGCACTAGAGATAACTGGATGGAAAGAGGCAAGCTCAAGAACTTAAGCAACAGAAACCAAGGCTACTTGGCATCATCAGAACCCAGTTCTACCACTACAGCAAGTTCTAGATACCTCGTCACACTGGAAAAAAAGATCCTGATTTAAATTCACCTCTCATGATGATGAAAGAGAACATTAGGTAGTACATAAACAACCCCCTTAAAGAAATACAGGAGAACATAGGTAAAAAGAAGAAGCCTTAGAAAGATATCAGGAGACATAGACACAAGCATCACAAACAGAATACAAGAGATAGAAGAGAGACTCTCAGGTGCAGAAGATACCATAGAAAACACTGACACAACTGTCAAAGAAAATGCAAAATATAAGATCCTAACCCCAAATATCCAGGAAATCCAGGACATAATCCAAATACCAACCCTAAGGAAAATAGGTATAAAAGAGAACAACGTTTCCCAACTCAAAGGGCCAATAAATATCTTCACCACAATTATAGAAAAAAGCTTCTCTAACCTAAAAAAAAAATGTCAGGGTTGGGGATTTAGCTCAGTGGTAGAGCGCTTGCCCAGTAAGCGCAAGGCCTTGGGTTCGGTCCCCAGCTCTGAAAAAAAGAAAAGAAAAAAAAAGAAAAAGAAATGTCCTTGAATGCACAAGAAGCCTGCAGAACTCCAAATATATTGTACCAGAAAAGAAGCTCATTCTGTCACAGAATAATCAACACACCAAAAGCACAAAACAAAGAAAGAATATTAAAGGCAGTAAGGGAAAATGGCCAAGTAACATATAAAGGCAGACCTATCAGAATTATCCCAGACTTCACAACAGAGACTCTAAAAGCCAGAAAATCCTGGGTAAATGTCATACAGACCATAAGAGAACACAAATGCCAGCCCAGGGCTACTGTACCCAGCACAAATCTCAATTAATATAAATGGACAAACAAAATGGAAAAAAAATCATACTTACACAATATCTTTCCACAACTCCAGCCCTAGAAAGGACAATAGATTGAAAACTCCAAAACAAGGAGGGAAACTACACCCTAGAAAAAGCAAGAAATGAATCAAACCCCAAAGAAGATAAACACACACACATGATTCCACTTCTAACCACAAAATAATTGGAAACAATAACCATTTTTCCTCAATATCTCTTAACATCAAATGACTCAATTCCCCCAATAAAAGGCATAGAGAAACTGATTGGATATGTAAAGAGGACCCAGCATTTTACTGCATACATGAAACACACCTCAGTGACAAAGACAGACACCATCTCAAAGTAAAAGAATGAAAAGATATTTTTCATTCAAATGTTCCCAAGAATCAAGCTATAGGTAGCCATTCTAATACAGAATAAAATGACTTTCAACCAAAAGTTATCAAAAAATATGGAAGGACACATCATAATTGTCCAAAAAACCTTCCAAGATGAACTTTAAATTCTGAACATCTGTCCTCCAAATTCAAGGACAAACATTCATTAAAAAAAAAGAAACAACTTTCTGAAATCTCAAAGCACATGTTGTACCTCACACAATAATAGTAGGAGACTTCAACACCCCACTCTCATCAAAGGACATACCATGGAAGCAGAAACAAAACAGAGTCACAGTGAAACTAAGAGAAATTATGAACCGAATGGATTTAACACATATCTATAGAACATTTCATCCTAAAACAAAAGAATATAGCTTCTTTTCAGCACCTCATGGCACCTTCTACAAAACTGACCATACAATTGGTCACAAAAGACGCCTCAACAGATACAAGAAGATCAAAATAATCCCATGCATCCTATCAAATCCCCATGGACTAACGCTTGTCTTCAATAACAACAATAACAACAAAAAACCCCACATACACCTCAAAGCTGAACAATGCACTATTCAATGATAACTTGGTCTTAGAAGTAAAGAAAGACATAAAAAACTTTTTAGAATTTAGTAAAAACGGAGGCACAGCATACTAAAAGTTTTGACACACAATGAAAGTAGTGCTAAGAGGAAATCTCATAGCTCTGAGTGCCTCCTAAAAGAAAATGGAGACAGCATACAATAGAAGCTTGACAGCACACCTGAAAGCTCTATAACAAAAAGAAGCAAATACACTCAAGAGGTGTAGAGACAGGAAATAATCAAACTCAGGGCTGAAATCAGCCAAGCAAAAATAAAAAGAACTATACAAAGAATCAGGAAACCAGGAGCTGGTTCTTTGACATAAATCAACAAGATAGATAAACCCTTATCCAGAGAAACTAGAGGGCAGAGAGACAGTATCCAATTAACAAAATCAGAAACGAAAGGGAGTCATAACAACAGAAACAGGAAATCCAAAAAAATCATCAGATCCTTCTAAAAAAGCCTATACTAATTAAAACGAATATCTGGAGTAACTGGACAATGTTTTTAGACAGATACCAGATACCAAATTTAAATCTGGATCAGATAAACTATCTAAATAGTCCCTTAATGCTTAAGGTAATAGAAGTGGTCATTAAAAGTCTTCCAAACAAAAAAACGTCCAGGAACAGATAGGTTTAGTGCTGAGTTCTATCAGATCTGCAAAGAAGACCTAATACCAATACTCTTCAAACTATTCCACAAAATAGAAACAGAAGGACCACTACCCAATTTGTTCTATGAAGCCACAATTATTTTTATAACAATAGTGCACAAAGACCCTATAAAGAAAAAGAACTTCAGACCAATTTCCCTTATGAATATCAATGCAAAAGTACTCAATAAAATTCTTGCAAACTGAATCCAAGAGCACATCAAAGATGATCACACATCATGATCAAGTAGGCTTCATGCCAGGGATGCAGGGATGAATAAATATATGGAAACTGATCAATGTAATCCACCATAAAAACAAACTCAAAGAAAAAAGTCACATGATCATCTCATTAGCTGCTGAGAGAGCATTTGACAAAATTCAACACCTTTTCATGATAAAAGTCTTGGAAAGATCAGGAATTCAAGGCCCATACCTAAACATACCAAAAACAATATACAGCAAATGGAGAAACACTTGAAGCAATCCGTCTAAAATCAGGGGCTACACAAGGCTGCCCACTCTCCACCTTATTCAATAGAGTACTTGAAGTCCTATCTAGAGCAATCAGACAGCAAAGGGAGGTTATAGGGATATAAATTAGAAAGGAAGAATTAAAAATATCACTATTTGCAAATGATGTGATAGTATACTTACATGACCTCAAACGTTCCACCAGAGAACTCCAAAACCTGATAAACAAATTCAGCAAAGTTGTTGGATATAAATTTAATTCAAACAAAGCAGGAGCCTTCTTCTACTCAAAGGATAAACATGCTGAACAAACATGGAAGGAAATGACACCCTTCGCAATAGTCACAAATAATATAAAATACCTTGATGTGCCTCTAAACAAGCAAGTGAAATATCTGTATGACAAGAACTTCAAGTATCTGAAGAAAGAAATTGAAGAAAATATTAGAAGATGGAAAGATCTCCCATGCTCATGGATTGGCAGAATGGATATAGTAAAAATGGCCATCTTGCTGAAAACAACATACAAATTCGATGCAATCCCCATCAAACTTTCAACTCAATTCTTCATAGAGTTAGAAAAAGCAATTTTGTTTTATTTAGAATATCAAAAACTCAGGGTAGTGAAAACTATTATCAACAATAAAAGAATCACTTCAATCTGTATTACAGAAAAATAGTGATAAAACCTGTATGATGTTGGTAAAGAGACAGCATGTGTAGGTAGATAAAAGGAATAGAATTAAAGACGCTGGAATAAACCAACAGACCTATGGTCACTTGATCTTTGACAAAGGAGCTAAAACCATCAAATGGAAAAAGACAGTATTTTCAACAAATGGTGTTGGTTCAACTGGTGGTCAGCATGTAGAAGAACACAAATCAAAGTGGATCAAGGACTCCCACATAAAACTAGATACACTGAAACTAATAAAAGAGAAAGTTGGGAAGAGCCTGGAACACCTGAGCACAGGGGAAATTTTCCTGAACAGAACACTAATGGCTTCTGCTCTAAGATCAAGAATCGACAACCCCCAGTGTAGGGGATTGTTGGGCAGGGCAGTAATTGGGGTTGATGGGGAGGGAAGCACCCATATAGAAAGGAAGGGGAAGGGGTTAGGGGCCTGATGGACAGGCCCCTTGAAATGGAATAATATTTGAAATGTAAGTAAGAAATACCCAATTTAATAAAAAGTGGAAGAAGAAAAAAAGAATCAACAAATGGGACCTAATAAAATTGCAAAACTTCTGAAGGCAAAGGACACTGTCAATAGAAGAAAAAGGCAATCAACAGATTGGAAATAGATCTTTACAAATCCTTCATCAGATAGAAGTTTGTAGTGGCTGGTTTTGTGTGACAACTTGACACAAACTGGAGTTATCACAGAGAAGGAGCCTCCCTTGAGGAAATGCCTCCATGACACCCAGTTGTAAGGCATTTTCTCAATTAGTGGTCAAGCAGGGAGGACACTTGTGGGTGGTACCATCCCTGGTACCTGGTACCTGGGCTGGTATCCTTAGATTCTTTAAGAAAGTAAGCTGTGAAAGCCAGGGGTAGCAAACCAGTAAGTATTATCTCTTCATGGCCTCAGCAACAGCTCCTGCTTCCTGCCCTTTGTGAATTCCAGTCCTGACTTCCTCAGGTGATGAACAGCAACGTGAAAGTGTAAGCTGAATAAACCCTTTCCTCCCCAACTTACTTCTTGGTCATGGTGTTTGCAGAGGGATAGAAACCCTGACTAAGACAAGGGCTTGTATCTAATATATTCAAAGAACTCAAGAAGTTAGACTCCAGAGAATCAAATAACCCTATTAAAAATGGGGTAAAGACCAGTGAACTAGACTGTTGGGGGGCGGGCGGCAATGGGGGGAGGGGGGGGAGGGGAACACCCATAAGGAAGGGGAAGGGGGAGGGGGATGTTGGCCCGGAAACCGGGAAAGGGAATAACACTCGAAATGTATATAAGAAATATTCAAGTTAATAAAAAAAATGGGGTAAAGAAATAAACAAAGAATTCTCAAACTGCCACTCCTGAGCAAATGTCCCTTACTCTAAATGTCCCTCTGAGAATCTTTTCTCAGTCACTTAAAATACTATAAGATACTGTCATCGTTTTCATTTTCATAACAGGTGAGTTAACCATATTGCATGGTAGAAAAATAAGTCACTTGAGCTCTTATAGGTATCAATGCTGACAGAAAATTTCCAATAAGTATGCTCCATTCTGTGATATTGAACATAATAGCAAAATGCCATACATAATGAGTAAACTAAGTAGGAAAGAGGTCCCCATAGTGCCCTGCATTTGTCAACCTAAAAATCTTTTAAGTGGTGATGGGGATCCTTACAACTAAGACAAATCAGCCACAAATTTGTGATTCAGAAGTGTGCTAATGGAGGCTATATGGCAAACCTGGATGATGTTGGTGGTGAAAGTGGCAAGTAAATAATTTATCAAGACAACAGCCTTAGTTAAACAATCTAGTGTATGAACATTTTGTGCATAAATGTATTTCTCAATAGTCCACAGCAACATTGAAGATTAAATCAGTTATATATACTGGGAATAGGTCAGAAAATAACTATTCTAAATCAGTATTGATGAAAACACTTTGTGTCACTGGCATGTTACTTTTGTTGTAGGTTTTTAGTAAATAATATTACATTTTGCAGCAGAACATTGCAGACCTCATTTTGATGCTTCTCCCTTGATTTTGACTTTATTGCAATGACAAGAAATAACCACAGGAAATAATTCCATATACCTTTTCCAAAATGGATTTATGCTATGTTAGACTATTTTCTTTCAAAATGACATACAACATACTTCATTTAAAAATATAAGACAAAATGTTTACCCTAAAATATATATCTCCTTACATTTATTAGGGAGGTTATTTAATTCTGCTTAAACTTGTTCTACAAACTTTGGGTTTTGTGTAATATTCATGGTTGTATACCTGACCTGTGATTTACACTTGAGAGGTTTATAATTTGATGTTCTTGCCTGGATTTTCTGTTAATCTTGTATTTTAAAGGACTACACGTACTTTTCTGTATACAGCTTTAAATGCTTTATTATAAATGGTTAAAATAAATATCCCAGATATCTTTAAGCAGTTGGAAAGCTGTGCAATCACCCTTTTCAATTATACATTTGTAAATAACTACTGATGCGATTGCTTCAATGTTATTAACAGTGAAATAACCAAACAAATTCTTAAATGTGACATGATCAGTGAGTGGTCCTACATGTAATTTATGTACATTATTGCCACCAAATTAAAATTAGAGCAGCTTTGTGGAGAAATGTTTGTCTTTTGCAGGTGTATTCCCTATGGAGGAAAGGCAGTCAAAACAGTGAGGAAGAAATCAGGTGTTAAATACGAAACAAAAACCAGCAATTTACAAGGACAAGGACATCTTTTTGCATCAACTTGTAGAATATGGTAGACTGAAGGAAAACAGGTTTTAGAATAATTTTTTGTAAAGGCACTTTGGTCTGGGAAGATGGTTCTATAGCTAATGTGCCTGCTATTCAAGCATCAATCGTAAGTTTCACTAAGCAGCATCCATGTAGAAAATTTTCGTAGTTACATGTGCCTATAAACCCAATACTAGGAAACAGAGACAAGAGAATCCAAGGGCTATCTTATCCAAGCAAATGGTGAGACACAGTTCTGCATGAGAGAATCTCAAACACAAAGTGGAAAGTTATTGAAGAACATAACCAACATGTATGATACATGCCATGTACTGTTATATATACAATATGTATACACATACATAGGAAAAACACACAGATACCCCATTGATGCAAGAGAACTCTTACTACAAAGGAAATGAAGATACCTTATTTGTAGTGAAGAATCAGTGAACATAGCTTGAACATACAGACTTAGGTTATTCCAAATCTGTGTTTCAATGTGATGAGTTTTTTGAAATTTTATAGAAATGAAGTGAAGAGAAATGAAGACACCTCAATATTTTGGTAAAAATATCCAGCAGATGGGTTACAGAAGCAGAGGGAAACCTGTTCTATAAGCACCGATATTGCTCGGGTCTTTTGCTTGGTACAGTCTAGTAGATTCTTAAGTTATTATACTTCCATAATGTTTCAAGCAATGGCCCTTTAGGATGTTGTTGGGTCCCAGACAGGATAATGGTCATAGCTTATTCAGGGATTATGAAATGTCAAGATAATTTGTAATCAGTTCTTGTATCTGCAACATTTTAAAGTCAGGCTGCTAGAGACCATTAATATTTATACAAGCAAATAATTATAATTGAAGTCCATAGTAACTACTTCAATAAAAATATGTGGAATACTTCTATAATTCTTTTAAGTCTAATCAATATTACCAGTATGTATCTAAAGAAGATTATAAGTGAACTGTAAAGATTTTTTATATCCCTTCTTATGATTTTATTTAACTCTATTTTTTCAATTTTAGCTATTCCAACCAATGATTTTTCTTTATTCTGGCTGGAGACATACTGAAAAAAATGTCAAATTCTGCTAATTTTATGCTAGAAACAATAATATTAATACTTTAGAAAGACTTTAATATACTCAAAATATAAATCATGTTATGTGAGCTTTTAATAAAATTACTAGGAGATGACATTGATTAAAAATAGGTCCAACAAATCTAATTTATACATATGTTTCTATTTGTCATCTGTGGTAATTGAAAAAGAATGATCTCCATGGGCTCATAGATTTGAATGCTTTGTCATCAGAGAGTAACACTGCCTAATTAGGAGGTTTTGCCTTGCTTGTAGGTCTGGGTCGTGTTGGGGAGAGTATGTCACTGGGTGTGGGCACTAATGTTACAGAGATCCAAAAAGGTCCTGTTACCCTCTCTCTTCTTGCTGCCTGCAGATTCAGATATAAATTTCAATTAATTTTATGTCTGTCTATTCCACCATCCATCTTGAAATTAAATGCTTTCCTTTATAAAGAAATATAATGAGTATTCACAGCAAAGAACAGAGACTAAGACATCATTCCATTTTTAAAAGCCATTTTGATGTTATTTATATTAGAAAAATTATCAGTGTTGTAAAGAAAGAAGCTAAAACATCGAAGAGATACATCTCATCCAGGCAAGCCCTACTGCAACTCATAGGATGGAAATGATGCAGATACATAAAGGAAGGCGCACTTAGAGTTAAAGTGGAATCCATATTTTATTCTTAATATAGGGAAAACTCGGATGTCGCCCATCTGCTAACATTTGACCATACAACCTATATCTTCTACCTCAGATCAGCTAGTTCAGAAAACAGGAAAAAAATTGGAAAGAAAAAGCTGAAAATTAGGGAGCTTGTCTTGACCACTTAATCATTTAAGAATGGTGACATCTAATGGAACAAATGCTTGCCCTTCTTTTGTCATAGGAAACATGGAAGAATATGAGGGGAAGCAAAAATTGCTGTTGTTTTACAGAAAAAAATCTTTTTATAAATGGAACATTATGAATTGAGTAAAGAATCCTAGAGGCTTTTAAGTGGTAAACAGTGAAGTGTAAGGGGGTGATCATGTCTGATCTATAGAAAATGGTGATTATTTGACACATTTTACAGTGCTCTAAATAAATTTATGAAGCACATAGTTTTACCATTAACATCCATACTCAAGTATGGATACTATGGATATCCATACTCATTTAGTATGCTTTTTCTTTGTTTTTGATGCTCAATAAAGACTTTTTCTTCTAATGAATGAGAAGAAATGAGAAGGTTCTGTATTAAAATCTGATAGATAAATATATTTTTGTGATAGAAATGGATCACTTTTATAACTACTTTAATAAGTTGCACTCATATAATCTTTAAAGGTATGCACAGAAATTGCCATACAAGCTTACTTCATCATCTTCAGGATAATTGTAATATAGGCACTAATGTTCATTACTGTTAAATTTTACATATGATTTTTATGCCTGTGAGGTTTTTCTAAATTTTTCAGTTGACCTACAGTAGACATACTAATAATTAATTAATTAGTTAATTAATACTTTAATTACTAATTAAAAATATTATTTTTGATAACGTTCTTGGGGCTTCCCAACCACACATTTCCAAAAGCATATTTTGAGACATACACTTCTCTTCATGAGTATGAAGAACTGATTGTTTATTTGGGGGTCTAGATTGAAAAGTTAATCCTCAAATTTAATAGAAAAGTTTCAATATTTTTTCATCTTTATTAACTTCGGTATTACTTATTTACATTTCGATTGTTATTCCCTTTCTCAGTATCCGGCCCAACATCCCCCTAACCCTTCGCCCTCCCCTTCTTTATGGGTGTTCCCCTCCACACTCTCCCCCCATTATGGCCCTCCCCCCAACAATCATGTTCAGTGGGGGTTGAGTCTTGGCAGGACCAAGCTCTTCCCCTTCCACTGATGCCCTTACTACCTATGAGGTTGGAGCCCAGGGTAAGTCCATGTATAGTCTTGGGTAGTGGCTTAGTCCCTGGAAGCTCTGGTTGGTTGGCATTGTTGTTCATATGGGGTCTCAAGCCCCTTCAAGATCTTTCAGTTCCTTCTCTGATTCCTTCAACGGGGGTTCCGTTCTCAGTTCAGTGGTTTAATGCTGGCATTCACCTATGCATTTGCTGTATTCTGGCTGTGTCTCTCAGGAGAGATCTACATCCGGTTGCTGTTGGCCTGCACTTCTTTGCTTCATCCAGCTAATCTAGTTTGGTGGCTGTATATGTATGAGTCACATGAGGGGCAGGCTCTGAATGGGTGTTCCTTCTGCCTCTGTTGTAAACTTTGACTCCCTATTCGCTCCCAAGAGTATTTTTGTTCCACTTTAAAGAAGGAGTGAAGCATTCACATTTTGGTCATCCTTCTTGAGTTTCATGTGTTCTGTGCATCTAGGGTAATTCGAGCATTTGGGCTAATAGCCACTTATCAATGAGTGCATACCATGGGTGCTTTTCTGTGATTGGGTTACTTCAATCAGGATGATATTTTTCAGTTCCATCCACTTGCCTATGAATTTCATAAAGTCATTGTTTATGATAGCTGAGTAATATTCCATTGTGTAAATGTACCACATTTTCTGTATCCATTCCTCTGTTGAAGGGCATCTGGGTTCTTTCCAGCTTCTGGCTATCATAAATAAGACTGCTATGAACATAGTAGAGCATTTGTCTTTGTTATATGTTGGGGCATTTTTTGAGTATATGCCCAAGAGAGGTATAGCTGGGTCCTCAGGTAGTTCAATGTCCAATTTTCTAAGGAACCTCCAGACTGATTTCCAGAATGGTTTTACCAGTCTACAATCCCACCAACAATGGAGGAGTGTTCCTCTTTCTCCACATCCTTGCCAGCATCTGCTGTCACCTGAGTTTTTGATCTTAGCCATTCTCACTGGTGTGAGGTGAAATCTCAGGGTTGTTTTGATTTGCATTTCCCTTATAACTAAAGTTGTTGAACATTTCTTTAGGTGTTTCTCAGCCATTTGGCATTCCTCAGCTGTGAATTCTTTGTTTAGCTCTGAACTCCATTTTTTAATAGGGTTATTTGTCTCCCTGCAGTCTAACTTCTTGAGTTCTTGGTATATTTTGGATATAAGTCCTCTATCAGTTGTAGGATTGGAAAGATCTTTTCTCAATGTGTTGGTTGCTGTTTTGTCCTAATAACAGTGTCCTTAGCCTTACAGAAGCATTGCAGTTTTATGAGATCCCGTTTGTCGATTCTTGATCTTAGAGCATAAGCCATTGGTGTTTTGTTCAGGAAATTTTCTCCAGTGCCCATGTGTTCGAGATGCTTCCCCACTTTTTCTTCTATTACTTTGAGTGTATCTGGTTTGATGTGGAGGTCCTTGATCCACTTGGACTTAAGCTTTGTACAGGATGATAAGCATGGATCAATCTGCATTCTTCTACATGCTGACCTCCAGTTGAACCATCACCATTTGCTGAAAATGCTTTTTTCCATTGGATTGTTTATAATATATCTCTAGTCAGAATAACATGATGCCACATCAGGGTGCAGATTGTGATGGCTTGGAATTCATGGTACCAAAGTCATCTATATAAAGATACAATGCCCTACAATAACAGTAATGTTGATTTTCCTTGTAGAAGGAAATAGGAGAAAGGCACAGTTTCTTCACTAAGACTCTGTCCACATGCTTTAAGTCATCATAGCAGATTTTTATTCAATGGAAAGTTACGTTCAAGTGGGACTCCATGGTGTAGTTCCAGGAGGTCTTCATTTATGTTGAAATGGGTGTTTGTGGTAGGAGAGCCTTTTAGGGGTTTTACACTCTTCATCTGTACTAAGTGAATAAGTTCAATAAACCTACTTTTCTGCTAAGTTGAACTTTGTGGGATCCTTCTTCGTTCTGTGCTAGGCCTTATTTGGAATGAATGTATTCTTGCTTTTATATTCCCAGAAAAATTATCACACTGCAATGTTGTGAAAGTATTTCAGCTTTAGTGAAATGAACTGTCTTAATTAAATTAGTTGAGACAAGGTTTTGAAAGAAAATAAACAACTATGATGATTCATCCTTCATTCATACATAGACAAAATGTATGCTTCCCCTTCTATATCTCCACTTGTTATTTGAATATAATCTCAATGTATCATAAATTTATGTATAACACTTGAGAAAATACTGAATAGGTAATATTTGGTATTTTTGAATTATTAATGCACTGATGAAAGGATAAGAATGAAAAACTTTTGCTGTATTTATTTTGCCACACTCCCTGCCCATCATTTGTCATAAAATTCTAAAACCTGAAATTTCAAGAGATGCATTTAATGATGATGTAGCAAAACCACAGTAAAGGATTACAACCAGCATCTATTTAAATTGTATTCTGATGACATTTCTGTAGGTCGATTTGTCCTTTGCACATGCATGTGTGAATTGAGCTTTAAACAATTTTATCATGTTCAGCTCATTTACTCACTACTTGAAGTACTGGGCAGGCTCACAAAGACAAGCATCTTTGGAATTGCAGTCTATGACTGCATGACCTTCTACATAAAACAGGTGTCTGATACTTCTCAATTAATATTTTGCTTTCCAAATTATTTAATATAATTAAAATGATATATTCTGAAAAATCAATCAACCACACTGTCCATGGCCTTGAAGGCTTGCATTTTTCTATCAATAAAAATATTAAAATAATATTTATTAATGTATAATTTTTCTTACTGTGTCAGAATATTTTCAAGTATATAGATACAAAATATCCCCTACCCACTCACTTGAATTGTGTTTTATGAACATTAGAATATTTTGAACAAAATCACTTATGAAAATTTGGTGTGGACTTCTGAAAGTACTTTGATTTTCATTTCCCAAAGGTAAATTCCTAAGACCTTCACTGCTTATTTCATATCATACTCTCTGCTCAAACTGTCAGAAACCACCAGTTTCTCCATAGTAAGTACACCATTTGAAATTCATACTAGTTGTATTCAGATAACTAAACCCCTCTTCAAGCTGATGATCATTTTATGTTGACACTTCTTTATGATATGTTATATCCTTGGTTAGTTTTGAATTTTATCAGAAGAGGAGGTGAAAGCTGGTATGAACCCCAGTGCAGGACTCAAAGAAAAACAATGACCTTGCCTGAGGCCAGGAATTCAAAAAGAAAGTTCTGGATTCTAGTTCCTTATTACCTCTTAGCCTTGCCTAGAAGCAATGCATCAGGAGATGGTTTAAACTGAGAGGAGACACTTGTATATGATTGGTGGACAAACAGGATGCTTTAACTCATCTTTCTCCCCATGCCAACTATGGTTTCTACAACAGCTTCTTTAAAACATCCCAGGATAAGAAGGTCCACAGCATGCATTCCTGAAGATCCACTCTTACTACACAGAAGTAAGTATATCCTACTCTCTTAAACTCCTGCCAAGAAATTTATTATTCTTTTCCAAATTTATACTATGTGGTTCATGAATTTATTCTTCAAATTGTTAAGACAGGGACATTATGGGCACTGTCAAAATTGACTTTAACATCTATTGATTCCTCTGGTATTTAGGAAAAACTTGTAATAATTTCTGTTATGCTGATTCTAAGTTAATGATACATTACCTTATATGTATCAATACTGGCATTATGTATATCCAGTCAAATTTTATATCTCTTGTATATATTCATTTTCAGAAATCAGTATGTCATATTTCACAAAGTATTTATAAAACTTCTTAAATTGAAAAAGAATTCTTTCCATAGTAGTCTTGGAATAACTGTCACAGAAGCCTTTTTGAATGTACATTTACTATGCATTTTTAAATTATTTTTTCTTTAGCACTTTGTTAAGGTTTAAACTTTAGAACTGTACCAACTTAACACTTTTGTTAAAAAACCATTAGAGTTTCTTATGTTGTATTTGATTCAAGGACTAAGAAATAGTTCAGCAATTAGAAGGGTATTCTGAGAAAACATGAGGACTATAGTTTGGATCCCCAAACTCATGTCATTAATGGAGCTCCTTCACATGCCTATAACTGTATCACTGACAGAGGATGGATACTGGTGCTTACAGGCTTCCAGACTAGCTTTTGAAAGAGTAGTCACCTTCTAGTACAGGGAACTAGCAAAGAATGGTAGATGAGGACCTGTGGTGACCTCCATCACACAGTTACTGGTTCAGTTTGTCTCAAGGGCCATTCCTAGTTTATTTCAAGAAGGTTTGTGGATTTGATAGAAGAAGGCTGAGCATTCAGATTCACATCAGTTGTGAAGAGTAGTTTAAAACTTTGTAGTACTTCTATTTTATTCTTTATCTTTATGTGTGATAATAAAAATGTTATGAGCTTATTGTTAGCAGGGTCATTGTTAAAGCTTTATTACAGATATTTGGATGCTATTCTTTTTCTTTTATTTACTTTGCAACTACGGGGTTATTTCTCCCTACTTCCCTTCCTTCTAACCCTTTCAATATACTAATATTTACAATATATATATTCTAAATATTGATTGGTAACTCTTTAATGGAACTTCTGTGTGTGTTTTAAGGAGTCACTATCTGACTGCTTAGGTTTTTTTAACTAACTGGTGTGCTTCATGCCGGAGATTTCTATTTCTTTTGCTCTCAGAATTCCTCAGTAGTCTATGTAGGTCTTCTTGTAGGGTTGAAGTCTCAAGGCTTTTGCTCCATCTACACTGACATGTTATTGTTGTCCCTGGTCAGGTGATATTCAGGCAGTTATATTGATCTGTCGCGCCCACCTCGGCCAGCAAGGAAGATGCAACACGTTTGGATTCTTCTCAACAGTCTTTACTGCAGGACACCTTCATTGTTGACACAGGGAGGCGGCGGCGGCAGCAGCCAGCCCTAAGTGTTACAGCTCTAAGTGTTACAGCTCCAAGTGTTACAGCTTCAAATGTTACCGCTTCAAATGTTACCGCGCCGAGCGGCAAAAGGAAGAGATTCTTACAAAGGAAATAGTTTTTTTTTTTCCAGGATTCTGTGAGTTCATATTTTATAGGCACAATTCTCCTCTTTGTGTGCTTGGAGCTAATAGACTTCCTCGACACATTTCTAAGGATAATTAAGGTGTGGCTTTTACTTAGTTATCAGATTCACCTTTAGATTTTGAAGTTAGTAATGGGTCTATACCATAATAGACATTGAAACAAACTCATTCGCTTGGGTAATATTATTCTAAAACGAGTTATTTCAATGTTTCTCAATTTTGCATGAGACTTGATCAGAGTTTAAATGAAGTTTCAAGGCCCTGACAAACTCATTAAAATGAGTCACGTTTTACTTTTGTTTATTTTCTATTTTTCACATTAATTCATATTAATTTTTAAATTCATATTGGTTTATCCAGTACAAATACAAATGTACTTCATTATTAGTAACTGACAATTTTGTCCAATAATTTTGAAGCATCGAACTGTAGCTAAGCTGAAATCACTTGGTTATTTTGACTAATCTGTGTGTTCACTGGTGTATGTAAGACATCTGTAAGGGTTTAAATGCTGTGCACATATGATTATTATTGTTGTAAGGGGTAGTGCACAAATTAGTAAAAAAAAATCACTGAAAGAAAACCATTTAGCTAGAGAAAATGAGATAAACAATTTCTTAAAATCTAAATGAGTTAACATTGTTTAACATTTATAAGAAATATTTTTGTTATAAATTAAGGTGTTGAGCTTCTGTTTCATGAACTCAAATTGCAATACTATGCTAACACTTTTACAGGAGTGCATTTTTCATACTATCCCCAGCATGAATCCAATAAGACATGGAAGCTGTTAAGACAATTGCAAACCAGAAGGACAATACATCTTGGTGGTTCGCAAGGCCTTCAGTAGTTGTATAGCAATGTCTCTTTCTTTTAATCAAGAAAATAACAGGGCACAAATAACATAAGCTTTCTGTTACCAAAAGAGTCTTTTCAACAGCAAGTCATTTTTTTGCCCATGATGTTTCTAACATTTATAGAGCATTACTGGCCCTCCAGTTGGGAACATAAAAGATGAAATCACTGAAATGACTTCATTAAAATATTTTATAAACCATTTTCATTTGTTCCATATTGTGCTATGAAATATTTTATTGCGTATAATGAAAGAAGTAGTCTTATAAAACATTATCATTATATGATGAAGTATTTTTTATTTCTCATTTAAGTTCTATTTTAAAGTACTCAATTACGACTTTAATTATAGACATTGCTTTTAAAAACACATTTTTAAAATCAATGCTTAATCAATATTGAACATTAGTGAGATATAAGAACTTTTCTATTGCATTTTCTTCTTATCGTATCTGGTTTCAGTATTTCTATTTGCCTCAGAAATCATAAATGTTACTGCATGCATACAATTTTCCTTACTTCTGTGCACTTATAAAATACTTTATATTGACTCACGAATGAAATGAGCACTCTGACATATCTTTTGACTACTTCAATTATGTGAAGCATGATAACCGTAATACTGTTACAATGGTTCAAATACCTGATACAGTAGTAAGTTACTTAGTGGCTAAATAAAGCATGAAATGTAAATATTTTGGAATTTGGGACAGTTTCTGTCTTAGAAGAAAGGCATCAATACAGTATGAAAATTCAACATCATTCTTGTAAACGCATGCGAATTTAAATTTATAAGGTTTTTGGTTTTTGTTTCTGAAACTGTTTTACAATATGTTATTTTGAAACTGTAACTGACCATGAGTAATGAAAACTGTGGACAGCCAACTTGTGAATAAGGTCAAATTTCAGTACGTGAAAATAAATTTCACCTTCCTAATAAAAAAGGATCGCATGATTTTCGTGTATAATTGCAAAATGAAGGCAATTTACACTTAAAATGAGATGTTTATTACTTCAAAAGCTTAGGAAGAAAATTGCTGATAGTCTAAATTGCAATAATTAAAGCATGTCTGACATTTTGTGATATTTTTTAATTTTGAGAGACAAAATATTTATTGTGTTCACTAATATCATGTCCTTCAATTACTCTTTCATTTCATCATCATTCTTTTTTAATAAGGTCAAATGAATTGAAGCAATTGACAATGAAAATTTTGACATGCCAGCTAAGTTACAATTATCATTTTAAGAATATACTTGTTTTTTTTTCTGAATAATGTGAAGGATATTTAGCACAATGAATGGCAAACTGTAGAAATAACACAAAAACTTGAAAAGAGTATCTGTGATGGAGAGGTGGGAAACTGAGGAAGAGTATCATAATGCCTTTATATAACTATGGAACCCTGGAAATAACGGTTTCTATCTTCTATCTGGTGACAAAGTTAGTATGGTAAATACATTATCTCCCTGATTCTTGGAGTCTCTCATGGAACATTACTTGCCCCAGACACTGACACAATAGCTTATAAATATATTATCTAAAATATCTGCAGGGGAAACGCATAAGTAACTATTTGGTCTAGTGTGAATACTCCACCCCCCCAAAGCATCACAAAACTTACTGACACTTTTCAGGAAAAAAAGCTATTAGATACTTCTCTTTTGAGAAATTCTACAGTAGCTTGATATAAAAATCCAAGAATATGCTTAAAAGAATGCAACCAGTCTAGAAAGCTCTGAACCTCCATCAAACCAAGACAGCACACACACACAAAAAAAATCAAACATTTTTTAAATGAGTGTGAGAAAATACTATTAAAGAAAGCGCTAAAAACTGAGTAACAAAAAAATCACTTTATCCTTTTTATATATAAGTCCAAATGTAAACAAAATGTTACTTTATTTGGGTTGATTTAAAATGAGGTGTGTGCCTTTCCTTTTGGTTCCAGATCTGAGCTGCCAACATTTGACGGCAAGAGCTTCCTTCCTCCTTCATAAATGATCTCGCATTGATGACTTGATTCAGCTAGGCTTATTTGTGATGGTCTCTTCATTACCGTCTCTCTTGGTCTCTTGATTGATGTGTGTGCTCCACCCATGCCACACTACCATATTTGCTGTTGTTCCACATAATAAACCTTGACACCATAATTGAAAGCTTCCTGCCAGTTCTTCTTTGATAAAAGGTACCCCAGAAGCAATGCTAGCTCTTTGCAGAGGCATATTCTGAAGAAAAGTTAAATGAGGCAACATGGAGATATGATAAGGAACATGTTTCATAATTACTAAATGAGGGAATTATGAAGTATAAAACTAATTATAAGATACTAGTGCTTTAAGAATTGGTAGCTTAAAATTTATTGCGGGCTTTTAAATACATATAGACCTTTAATTATGAAAATTTAATAAAAATCTGGAAAGAAAAGGAAATATTAATGTCTATGCTATGGCATAATGACACATTTTAATGCCACATTTAGACTAAAATGATTAAAAATGTCTACTATAAGATGAAAAACAAATGCTACTATATGAAAGCTTAATTTATTCCTTAAAACTATGTTACACACACACACACACACACACACACACACACACACACACGTATATAAAGTCTGGAAACCTGAAAGACACTAAGTATAAGACAGTATGAATGTGATATCAAACATTAAAGAGAAAATACTTCCTAAAATTCTACAAAAAGTAACAGCACAAAATATTATAAATGATACGTAAAAAGTAGAAGTAGGAGAAGTCCGGGGCATGACTCTTTGGGTTTCCGCCTTAATCTAGAGCTGAAAGCCAGTAGCCAGGAGTGCCTACACACCTCAGAGCAGAGGTAAGACCAAATTTTCTGCTCCATGCGACCCGCCTGGTGGCCTCAGGACACATACAGGCAGAAGTTGTCTGGGAAAGGACACTTCCAGTCTCTTGCTGTGCCCCGAACAGAACCGAACCAGTCCCACAGCTCCCTGCACCCAAATCCTGTTGGGGAGAGAGCTGAACTCCCAGAAGCATGGACAATTCTTAGAACTTAGAAGAGACAACTACTTCCTCCCCACATTCCTCACCCAAGATGAAACTTCCTAGTGCCATCTGTCTACTCTGGTCACAGGGACCTAGGAGCAGTTGGGGCAGGACCCTTCTGGTTTCTGCCTGCACCAAGAGATGAAAGCAAGTTGCCTATACACCTGAGAGCAAAGGTAAGACCAACTCTTCTGCACTACACCACCCACCTGAAGGCTTCAGGTCGCACAAACCCAGGAATAGCTCTCTGTTCCTAGATCTGGCTGAAAGAAAATAGATCTACAAGAGTGCTGACACATAGGCCTACGGGAGGGTCAAGCTGCTGTTAGAGACAGGAAGACAAGCCACCACCAGAGACAACCTGATAGCAAGAGGCAAACTCAAGAACCTAAGCAACAGAAACCAAGACTACTTGGCATCATCAGAGCCCAGTTCTCCCACCAAAGCAAATACTGGATATCCAAACACACTGTTAAAGCAAGATTTAGATATAAAATTACATTTTATGATGATGATAGAGAACTTTAAGAAGGACATACATAACTCCCTTAAAGAAATGCAGGATACCACAAGTAAACAAGTAGAAGCCCTTAAAGAGGAAGCACAAAAGTCCCTCAAAGAATTACAGGAAAACACAAACAAACAGGTGAAGGAATTGAACAAAACTGTCCAGGATTTCAAAATGGAAATAAAAACAATAGAGAAAGCACAAAGGGAGATAATCCCAGAGATAGAAAACCTAGGGTAGAGATCAGGAATCATAGATGCAAGCATCACCAACAGAATACAAGAGATAGAAGAGAGAAACTCAGGTACTGAGGATAACATAGGAAACATAGACAGAACCATTAAGGATAATGTAAAATGCAAAAAGTTCCTAGCTCAAAATATCCAGGAAATCCAGGAAACAATGAGAAGATCAAACCTAAGGATAATAGGTTTAGAAGAGAGTGAAGACTTCCTACTTAGAGGGCCAGTAAATATCTTCAGCAAAATTATAGAAGAAAACATCCCTAACCTAAAGAAAGAGATGCCCATAAGCATACAAGAAGTCTACAGAACTCCAAATAGATTAGACGAGAAAAGAAATTTCTCCTGTTGCATAATAATCAAAACATCAAAAGCACAAAACAAAGTATTTAAAAAGCACTAAGGGAAAAACATCAAGTAACATATAAAGGTAGACCTATCAGAATTACACTAGACTTCTCGCCAGAGATAATAAAAGACAGAAGATCCTGGGCAGATGTCATACAGACCCTAGGAGAACACAAATGCCAGCCAAGACTACTACATCCAGCAAAAATTTCAATTAACATAGGGAGAGAACCAAGGTATTCCATGACAAAACCAAATATACACAATATATTTCTACAAATCCAGCCCTACAAAGGATAATATGGAAAACTTCAACACAAAGAGGGAAACTGCATCCTAGAAAAGGCAAGAAAGTAATCTCCTCGAAACAAAACCAAAAGAATAGAGCCACACAAACATAATTCTACCTCTAACAACAAAAACAACAGGAAACAACAATCACTATTCCTTAATATCTCTTAACATCAATGGACTCAATTCCCCAACAAAAAGACATAGACTAACATACTGGATACATAAAGAGGACCCAGCATTTTGCTGCATAGAGGAAGCACACCTGAGACAAAGACAGACACTATCTCAGAGTAAAAGGCTGGAAAACAACTTTCCAAACAAATGATCCAAAGAAACAAGATATAGTAGCCACTCTAATATCGAATAAAATCGACTTTCAACCAAAAGTTATCAAAAAAGTTAAGGACAGACACTTCATATTCATCAAAGGAAAAAATTCACCAAGATGAACTCTCAATTCTAAATATCTATACTCCAAATGCAAGGGCACCTACATCCATAAAAGAAACCCTACTAAAGAAGAATGGATACAGAAAATGTGGTTAATTTAAACAATGGAATAAAACTCAAGTATTAAGAATGAGGAACGCATGTAGCCAACCATTGAACTGAGAATGGGGTCCCCATTGCAGGAGGTAGGGTAAGGATTGAACAAGCTAAAGGGGATTGCAACTTCATAAGAACAACAATACCATCCAACCAGAGCTCCCAGGGTTCTAAACCACCATTCAAAGAGTACACATGGACATACCCATGGCTCCAGCCTCATATGAAGTAGAGGAAGGCTTTATTGGTCACCACTGGAAGGAGAAGTCCTTGGTCCTGCCAAGACTAGATCTCCCAGTGTAGGGAATGTCAGGACTGGGAGGCAGGAAGGGGTGGGTGGTTGGGTGGGGGAACACCCTTATAGAAGAAGGGGGAGGTGAATGGTATAGTGAGGGTTTGGATGAGAAATTTGAAATGTAAATGAAAAGTCCAATTAAAAAAAGAAACAAAAATGAATTAGTTAAGAACAGTCAAGCGATGTCAAAACTCTTAAGCTGGACCAGAAAGGGAAGATACTTCCAATGAGAAAGATCACTATAGCATGAATAAGAAGAATCGTCTAACCACTTTTAAAAAATGCTAACTTAAGCCCATCTTTAGGTATTCATAGTATATCAGTTACTGAAGGACTTGTATGCCTGCTTACCCATGTCTCTGATATTCACAGTATTGCATATAATTTTCAGCATCCTAGTTACATTGAATAAATCAACTGATATTTTTCTAAAAAATGAGGAAATCATGAGTGTTGCAGGGAAAAGGATGGAACTAGACAATATCATCCTGAATGAGGAACTTAGACTCAAATGGATATGCATGGTATGTACTCACTAAGTGGATATTAGCCAAAAATAAAAAAAGTACAGAACACCCAAAATACAATCCACAGAACTTAAGAAAACTAACAAACTGAAGGGCCCAAGAGGCGATGCCTTAATTTCTCTTAGGAGGGAGAAGACAGCAATCACAGGAGGAGGAGGAGAGATGGACCTAGGTGGAAATGTGACCCTGAGGGGAAGAGGGGAATATGATCAGGTATTGGAGGTATTGGCAAGGGAGGAGGGCAGTACTGAAGCCTCAAGGGCCACCACAAATCATTGGAACAGGCAACCTCACGAGGTGGAGTGGGGTCCTCTAGGTTGTACCAGAGACCCGGGACGTGAGAGACTCTCACGATTCTATGTGCCTTAGATGAAATATCCTAGAGTGGGGAGAGGGAACTTGTAGAGTCCACCTCCAGTATAACGACAGGGAATCGTGTGGAGGGATGGGGTTGCCATCCCACAGTCAAAAACTCTGACCCAGAATTGTTCCTGCCTTCAAGAACGGCGGGAACAAAAATAGTGAAGAGCCTGAGGAAAGAGAGGCCCACTTACGGGCCCAAATTGGGTTCAAGCTCAGAGGCAAACCCCAAGGCCAGAAACTATTACTAATGCTAATGTGTGCTTACAAACAGGGGAGCATCATGACTGCCCTCCCTCCAAAAGGCCCAACAAGCACCTGAGTAAGATGCAGATACTTACACCCAAGTAATGGTAAGAAGCTGCTGACCCCTGTATTAGGGAAAAACTGGAAGAAGCTGAGTAAGAGGACAAGCCCATAGGAAGAACTGCAGCTCAACTAACATGGACCTCTGGGATACTGCAGATACTGAGCCACCAAACAGGGATCATACACCAACTGGTATTAGGTCCCCAGCACGTATACAGCAGAGGACTGCTGGGTCTGGACTCAAGTCAGAGAAAAAGAGCTAAACCTTTGAGAGACTTGTGGCCCCAGAGTGTGGGAGGTCTGGTCCGGGTGTTGGTGGGGATCGGGAATGGGCCATCCTCTTGAATCTGGGGGTTGGGATATGGGGACAGAAGCGAGGAGATATGAAATGTGGAAGAGTCAGAGGGTGGACCAGGAAGGGCATAAAGTCTGGAAGGTAAAAAAGATTAAATAATAAATTAAAAACAAAAACAAAACCAAGACCTGTGTACACAGGCACAAGAATGGATTCCATTCAAAGCTACAACTAGAAAAAATGGTGGGGGGGCAACCTATTTCAAATAGGAAGAGTAGCAGATTTTGTTTTGAATAAAATTAGTAAATAATTTGAACAGTAAACTAAATTGTTTCTTATTTAACCATTAGATTCATTCTAAAACTAAATTTAACTCAGTTGTAATATATATATACATGTATATATATATATTACATGCTGTAATTTAATATGACTAGATGAACTAGATTTTATTTTCTTTGAAATTAATAAGGGTAGAGTTTGAGATGCAACTGTTTTCATTACATTTTAGAATTAATTTATTTATTTATTGTCTAAAAGAGATTCAGCAACAATTTTGGATAACTCCTCAAAATTCTTGTAGCAGACTTTGAAATCATTAATGAGTATTTCTATTAACATTCTTTCTAATACCTCAGATTCTGAAAAATATTATTTTAGAATTCTGTTGTTATAAATGAATTATTTTTAAATTTCAAAAACGTCCATCTTCACTCAAGCAAGATAATATGAAAAGAAACCAGCTATTTCTAATAATATTATAATAAAAACTCATTGTTTGTAAAGAAATTGGATATGGAAGGACAGAAATTACTTTTATATGGTTTAAAATACTGGCACTGCCTTTTTAAAAGACTTGTGTTTTTTATATGAAGAATTCTTCTACCCAGTCACTATGAAAAAAAAAGAAAAAAGTCAGAGAAAAGAAAAAAATCCTCGTCGCTCATGATATTATGCTTCCTACAAATGGCTTCTTTCTCAGTAAGTGGAAATAGCACTCCACATGTATCAGAGTCACAAATTACGAATGTGGAAATGTAGTAGTTCCCACAGTTTAACTACAGTGAGACTGACATCTGGCAGCTACACTGCTGGGACTCTCCACTTGAGGGCAATTCATTGTTCATTTGTAGGTTAGTATAACATTTTCCCTGCATAGCAGCTTGCTGTGTCCAGGGTATAAATTTTGGGAAGGCTGAGAAGAAAAGCCAAGTATTGTAGGAAAGTGAGGAATCTCATGGAGACAGCCACAATCTGAGTTGCTTTCCTCTTTAATAGAAGTATGTCTTGACATTATGTTACACATAAGCATTTACCTACACACAATATGACTTTATGAAGGCTATCAAAGTTTAGTAATTTACTACAGGCTATATTGTGATTCTGAATTTAATACTCTCATAGGATTCGCTTTTATTCACATAATAATATTTTGTAAATTTAATTTCAAAAGTAGCCAATAACAATTTCAGACATAATTAAAGTAACAAATGGGATTGTAGTTGCCATAAGATCTAATAACTTGAGGACATGCTTATTACGGAAATTCACAATGATAATACAATTGCATGTCTGACGATTTTTAAAGCTAAAATAACCATCATTTATTTTTCTTTATCACCACTCTTGAATTCAGAGACTTACTTGATATTCACAAGCACTACCTAGGAAAATTTAGAAAGTGTTTAAATGAAATATTTTGGTAAATAATTTAAAAGATCCATGTGTGTAGGAACAATTGCTTGTAGAATAGTAATTGTTTAATGAAATGTGATACAGGTTTAACAAGAATGCTAAATATCATCAAATGACTACAGACCATCTGCTGTGCTTGACATAGACATAGGAAATGAAAGAAGTTACATCCTGGAATGTTCTCTACAGGTTTTCTCATTTCAATTGATTCTAAGCCAAATGACGCCATAAAGATATATAAGAGAACCTCTTAAAAGTACTTGATTACACTGGTTCCGTGAGAACAGAGTTTTTTTTTCAGTGTAAAGCAAATAGAACCGAGAAAATAATGCTCTCATGGTTTATAAGTATTTTGTAGTGCTGAAATTTTTCTTTGGTAAAAATGTTGTGCTTAAGAGTTAAGGGTGTTAAATCTAGATTTTTAATATGTACTTGGAATAAATTGATGTAAGTACTATAATTCTGAATATTTGATTGCATAAAAATTTATAATTGTCTATTTAACCTTGTCAAAAATTTGAAACTCATGTTAGTAATGAGTAGAATTAAAATCTTTAATTTTTTGCAGTTTTTTGTCTTGTTTTTGAATAGAACAATTTGAATACTCACTACAAAAAAAAAGGATCAAGATCACAGTGTTTACATTAGGTCACACTTTTAAGATTCAGAGTGAAAGCATCACTTTTCCTTTAACAGGACGATTGGGCCACAGAGTTAACTGAGAAGTAAGTACATCTCTCAGTGAATAATGAGTTCCATCTGCCATGGTTTCCACATTTTACCACTTGTGATATGGTCCAGGAAATTGTTCTGGGCAGGACCCATCATACTAAATATTAATCTCTTTTACATGAGCCGATTGTTAAATCAGATATATTTCCAATTTCAGAGAAGAAATGGAAATGAACCTTGAATTCAGGTCATGAACCTGGTCTGTGCTGTGGAGAGCCGCATGTGTAAATTGGAAAAGGTAGCAGGAGCAAAGCAAGGAAGCAGTAAAGGAGAAGAGAGCAGGCCATAAGGCTTGTTATGAAGATTTGTGTCAAATGTAGATCTGAGACTCCTTTATTGGCAGTTTTATTTCCATAATTTATCCAACATGTTTTGCTTCATTGGCTCAAACAAACTTTGACTGGTTAAAAACATATTTAGGCAAAGGATGTGTGATTCTTGGTTCCTTGCCTTTGTTGTCGTTTTGTTATATTTGTTACTATTTATGAACAATTATTCAAAAGTGGCATTATTTATAATAATAAATATTTCATCAAGTGTAGCATTTTTAGGTAGTGATTCAAACAAAATATTCCATAACCTTTACTCTTTACACATTTATCTACCGGAGTTATCTACTCAGTGGATTTCAGCTAACAGCTTGGTTGTATAGAATGGCTAAACAGAATTCTTCATGCCTGATGCCCAGTGGGAAGTCTGGAAGTCTGTGCCTGGCAAGGCTCTTTTCCAACTCCTTGTAGTGTCATTGCCTCTATGAATGTTTTTTCCACCAGAAGAGTCTGAATTTCATGGTAGGACAATTTCCCCAGTAAAGGTTTCTATTAAACCAAAGCAAAGAACAATTTTATTTAAAATGGCCCTTAAATAATTCAGATAAAAGGAAAGGGAAAAATAGAACTGTGTACTTGGAATACTTTTAGGGAATACTTACTAGGTATTTTTATATGCTAAAGTCTATGATTATTCAGAAAATATCCCCATTTTACCACATGTGCAATGATGATTATGATTATTGAAAAGACTTATTACCTTGTAGGTCAAAACTTTTGTAGGACTTGATTGCAATGTGCTATGCTTTTTTTCTAATTCTTCAATTATGAAATAAGAATTATAATCTTGTATTATATATAATTTGTTTTATTTTATAAATTCATACTATACGAGAAATATTTAACAAAATACGCCCCATTCACGTGGTTATATCTACATAAAACCTGAGACTTTGAAGTTATAATTGACATGTGATCTATAAGCATGTTATTACATATCATATTAATTTATGAAGGTTATCAAAATTTAGTAACTTACTACAGACTATAGTTTGATTCTTGAACTTACTACTGTCATAGCATTTTCTTTTATTAATATACTAAATGTTCTGTAAATTTAATTTTAAAAGTAGTTGATGCTAGAATGTTTGGAGAAGTTCACAGATATTCAGGTACAATGAATGTAGTTCTGGCATGAAGTAGGAATTATAGATCGACCAAGTAGAATGCCTTCTACTGACTGTGTCTCCACTGTGTGTTGAATCTTTCAGTCCACTCTTTAATGACTGAAGAGAAAACCTTGGGTGAGCGTATGTGACTGTATTCCTGATACAACATAACTGAGGATTTTCCAAAGAAGGGAAGGGACAATAGAAGGTCACTGTGTTATGCCACCTGAGAATTCAGAGAAGGTGAATGTGGAAAGCCATGAAGAGAAAAACCAATATGGTTTCAGGATAAAGCAGTCATACTGGGACCATGATTTTGAACTCCTTATCTTCAGAACCATGTGAAATTTTTCTTACTCTACACTGCTCAGAATATAATATTTTATTATGGTGTAGAAATTAATCTAAGACAGTTTAAATTATTACATGTGTAGTTATAGATTAACATTAGAACTTTTAGAAAATAAGATATTGCTAAAGACATATTTTTTATGAATAATGTTATTTCTTTAAATAATAGTAGTTAAACATAATACAATGTAGTAATATTATTTTAATTAATTTTACTACAGGACAGATTTTTTAACCAATCTTGGTATTAAACTAATAATCAAGAAAATGAAAAAAATCAAATATAAGTACCATATACAGTGAAGGATTAAGAAAAAATGAGTAGACTAATCATTGGTACGACAAATTTAGTTAAATCATAAAACATTATTTAATCTGATGCCTTAATGAAAAAATCTAATATAAGTACCCTATACAGTGAAGGATTAAGAAAAAATATATGAATACACTAATCATTGGTACTACAAATTTAGTTAAATCATAAAACATTATTTAATATGATGCTTTAGGGCTATTAGATGATAATTTATAACATAGTCCAAATACCTACTTTTTCTCTAGCTCTATAATTGAAAATTGGTTCAGTTAGCATAAACACATGAAGCAACAGAATGGACTAATGTTGTTTTTAGGTATTATTATATATGCAAACATAAAACTATATAGGTAATTACAGATCACTGAGGTTTGTCAACGGAATTTTATGCATAATAGACAGAAAAGAAGGCATGATGCTACAGGTACATTGTAAGAATAAGGTCATTTAAAGAGTGTTGATGAGTTGACAAGAGTCTGATAGTGAACAATGCCCTATGTCTTATCATACAGGGACTTGCTTGTAAGTTCATTTTTGTTGATCTAATTCATGGAAATCCTATTGTTCTTGATTCTTTAGTGAACTTATGATAGAAGAGATCTTCCATTATAGTAATTGAATTGATGCTGTGTCCTTGATACTCATAGGTTAATAATAAATAAAGAACAGGTAATATATGTTAAGTTATATATCTGTATCTGTATCTATATATGTATCTATATCTGTATCTCTCTACGTATATGTATGTAATTAAACACTTGACAAATGTTTCTATAGTTTTAAAAATGTATAACTGATTTCTGATGAAAGAAGTTTAAAAAGTATGGAAGTTTCTAGATGTATATGTCAGTGAGAGACATTGTAGCCTAGTGTTATAGAAAATAAGAAATTATGAAATAACTTTAGTTATAACTATTAATATCTATAAGATTTTCATGTAATATGTTATATGATTTATGCTTGATATTTTAGGGGAATCTCTTGCTTTATATTAGTAATTAATCTTTGGATTGAAGGACAATATAGCTTTTCTAATAAATACATTTAAGTTTGTGTTCAATTGACTATAGAAAACCACATAATTAAATATTGAAAAACCACCTGTTTGCAAAGCCTACTTAGAAATTCTGCAGAAATGACAAAGAATGTACATTTTTCAGGAGTATCAAAAATAAATGTAGTATAATGGTATGTCTCTTAAAATCGCTGGTAGAAAAATGGGTTACAGGCAACTCCACAAGTGGAGGTTCCTCAAAACACTGGAAATAAATATACCATGTATACCAGATATATCACTCTTGGAGATAAACCCAAGGACTAGGTATTTTACTACAGAGATATTTAAGCCATGTTCCTTGTCTCTCTATTCACAATAGTTAAGAGATGTAAACAGTCTTGATGCATATCAGCCAATACATGGATACCAACAACGTGTTTCTTTATTCAGTTAAATATTATAAATGTATAGCTGTGAAGAAAAAAATGAAATTTCCAGGTAAGTAGATAGAGCTGGAAACAGTCAATCGAAGTGAGGTATCCTGGCATAGCAAGACACAGAATACAAGTTTTCTATCATTTGGTGACTTTAGCATTAACATCTTAAATAATATGTTTCTTCTCCAATATTCTCAAAGGTGAGAAGTTTGAAAAGGATTGATCAGATAGAAAAAGCTTCCAAAAGGGGGTTACATAAGACACAGTGAAATAAAGATATAAAAGAATAATGGGACAAGATAGGTTAAATTAGATTTGGTTTGCTGTGTGGAGGAGGGGTGCAGAACTGAAGAAGGGATATGTGAAGTATCGCAGGAATAAAATAGTAAAGATCTTTGTAAAAATGAGGAAACTTATTATCATAAAATAAATTTTTAAAATAAATATATGCAGGCAAATGGATGGAACTAGAAGATACTGTCCTGAGTGAGATAACTTAGGACCGTACTAGAAACTATACTGAGTGAGGTAACTCAGATCCAAAAGGATATCCATGGTATGTACTTATTAGTAAGTGGATACTAGACTTAAAAGAATACCCTGGATACAATCCACAGAACTCAAGGTTAACAAACTTTAAGGGCCCAAGTGAGGATGCTTCACTCCAATTTGGGAGGGAGAAGAAATAATCACAAGGAGGCAGAGGAAGGGATAAAAATGAGTGAGAGAGGAGAGGGATGATCTGGAAAGTGAGAGGCTATTGGGACTTAAAAGAAGGGACCTTAGATAAAATGCCCAACAGTGGGGAAAGAAAACTTATAGAAATCACCTCTAGAAGAAAGACAGGGCATCAAGTAGAGAGGTGGGTTACCATTCCACAGTCAAAATTTCTCACACATAATGGTTCCTGTCTAATAGAACTGCACAGATAAAAATGGAGAAGAGACTGAGGGAAAGGAGGTCCAGGGAACAGCATAAATTTGATCTGCTTCAAGGGGAGGCTCCAAGTCTGACAAACATTCTTACTAATGCTATGGTGTTCTTATAGACATGAATCTAGCATGGCTGCCTTCTGAGAGGCACCAGAAGCAGCTGACTGAGACAGAAGCAGACACAGCAGTCTCAACTTACCTGGATCACTGAGATCTCTCACACACTGAGCCATGAACCAGGCAGCACACAATAGCTGGTCCAAGACCCCGGACACATTTACAGCACAGGATTTCTTATGCTGGCCGCAATGAGAGACGAGGTACCTAACAACCTAGAGACTCGAGACCCATGGAAATTGGGATGCTTGATGGGGTGGGGTGGGGTGGGGTTGGGGGTTACGAGGGACATCCGCATAGAGACAGGGAGGAGGAAAATGGGATGAAGAACTGTCGGAGGGAAGATATGACTGGACTGTAACAAGAGATTACAGGTAATAAATTAATAAAAATAACCATATGCAATATACAAAATGTTCAAAATCCCAGTATCAGGGAAATGTAAATCAAAACAACCCTGAGATTTCACCTCACAGCAGTCAGAATGGCTAAGATAAAAAACTCAGGTGACAAGAGATGTTCTCGAGGATGTGGAGAAGAAGGAACACTCCGCCATTGTTGATGAGATTGCAAGCTGATACAACCGCTCTGGAAATTACTCAGGAGTTTCCTCAGAAAACTGGGCATATTACTACCTGAGGACCCAGCTATACCACTCCTGGACATATACCCCAAAGACGACTCAAGATATAACAAGGACACATGCTCCACTATGTTCATAGCAGCCTTATTTCTAATAGCCAGAAGATGGAAAGAACCCAGATGTCCTTCAACAGAGGAATGGATGCAGAAAATTTGGTACATTTACACATGAAGTACTACTCAGCTATTAAAAACAATGACTTCATGCAATTTTAAGGCAAATGGATGGAACTAGAAAATATCATCCTGAGTGAGGTAACCCAATCACAGAGAAACACACATGGTATGCACTCACTGCTAAATGGATATTAGACCAAAAGCTCAGATTACACAAGATACAATCCACAGACCACATGAAGCTCAAGAAGAAGGACTACTAAAGTGTGATGGTTCAGTCCGTCTTAGTAGGTGGGAAATATTTAAAGGAGGAGATATGGAGAAAGAGTTTGGAGCAGAGACTAAAGGAACGGCCATTCAGAACCTGCCCCACCTGGGGATCCAGCCCATTTACATACAGCCACTAAACTCAAACAGTATTTCTGATGCCAAGAAGTGCATGATGACAGAAGTCTGATATAGCTATTTCCTAAAAGGCTCTGCCAGAACATGACAAATAAAAGAGGCACATGTTCACGGCCAACCATTGAATGCTTTGTCCGCCAAGAAATCTTCATTCTACTGACCAAATTTCTTAATATTAAATGTCCCACAAATGCTGGTAGTGGAAAGAACTAATAATCAACTTCACTCATCTGTGAACTTCATAGGCTATACCAACTTGCATTATAGGAGTCATATACAACTTTCTAATCATATCTACTCTCTCTGAGTTTGAAACCACACATGCCAAGAGTGGTCTCTAGAGAGAATCTAGTACTGTTATTCTGGTTAGTGAATACACTATGAAAATGACTCCCAATGAATTATAACTATACTTGTGCATCTTGAAACCATCATCATTCTCGAAGGAGATGGTTGTTAACACAGAATGACCCCAACTTGTTAATATGAAAAGAACAAGAGAGTGTGGAGTAGACATTTTTAAGTGGAAAGTAGGTGTCATTCATGCCCACCAAGGCTCACAGATCTTTAAAGAACAGATATATCTTAAAAGTCATAGCTATACGTCATTGTAAAGATCTCTTTAATTTTGTAATAGTTACTTAAGTGTAGTTCTTCACACTTGATGTCTTCTGGGAGCTTGCGGGCAGGGAAGGACTCAATTTCCTTTAAGGAGCTTTCTACTGGGAGTTTGACCATGCACCAGTGAGTATGGACAAATAATCCATACTCACTTATGCTTGATATCTTCTTTTTTTTTCATCATCATCTTGTTTTTTTAAGTTGGATATTCTATTTATTAAATTTCAAAAATTATCTCCTTTCTGGGTTTCCTCTCCAGAAATCTGCTATACCATTCCTTCCCATCCCCTGCTTCTATAAGGGTACTTCCTCTCTCCCCACAACCTCTGTCCCTACTTCCCAGCCTGGCGTTCCCCAACAATGGGGCATTGAGCCTTCACAGGACCAAAGGCTTTTCCTCCCATTGATGCCCAACAACGGCATCCTCTGATACATCTGCTGGAGCCATGGGTCCCTTCATGTGCACTGTTTGGTTGGTTGTTTAGTGCCTGGGAACTCTGGGATGTCTGGTTGGTTGATATTCTTTTATGGCATTGCAAACACCTTCAGCTACTTCAGTCCTTTCTCTAACTCCTCCTTTGAGGACCTTGTTCTTAGTCCAATGGCTGGCTGCAAGCATCCACCTCTGTATTTGTCAGGCTCTGACAGAACCTCTCAGGAGATAACTACATCAAGCTCCTGTCAAAATGCACTTCTTGGCATCTACAGTAGTGTCTGGGTTTGGTGACTGTATGTGGAATGGATCCCCAGGTGTGATAGTTTCTGGATGGCCTTTCCTTCAGTCTCCGCTCCACACACAGATCACCACGAACTAAGGCTGATTTTTAATAACAACATAAACAACAGAAAGTCCACATACACATGGAAGCTGAGCAATGATCTACTCAATGATATTTTGGTCAAGGAAGAAATAAAGAAAGAAATTGAAGACTTTTTAGAATTTAATAAAAAAGATGGCACAACACAGCAAAACTTATGGGACACAACGAAAGCAGTGCTAAGAGGAAAACTCATAGCTTGGAGCACTTCCAAAAAGAAACTGGAGAGAGCATACAGTAGCAGCTTAACAGCATACCTAAAGGCTCTAGAAAAAAAGGAAGAAAGTACACCCAAGACGAAGGAAATGAAGGGATGGAAATGGAGAAGAGCCTTAGAAAAAGAAAATTCAGTGGCAGGCCCAAAGCGGATTTAGCTCAAGGGGAGGCCCTGACACCATTACTGAGGCTGTGGGGCATTCATAAAAGGGACCTATCATGACTGCCCTCCAAAAGACCCAACAAGCAGCTGAAAGACTCAGATGTGTACCCAACCAATGAACAGAAGCTGCGGATCCCTCTGGTTGAATTTAGCAAAAGCTGGAGAAAGCTAAGGTGGAAGACAACCCTGTAGGAGGACCAGCAGTCTCAATTAACCTGGACCCCTGAGATCTCTCAGACATTGGACCACCAACCAGGCAGCATATACCAGCTGAGATGAGGCCCCCAACACATATACAGCAGAGGACTGCTGGGTCAGGGTTCAGTCAGAGAAGATCCACCTAACCCTCAAGAGACTGGAAGCCCCAGGAAGTTTAGAGGTCTGGTGATGTTCGTTGGGTGGGGACATCCTTATGGAGACACAGAGATGGGAGGTGTGGAACTGTCAGGAGTTAGACCGGAAGGGAAATAAAATCTGGAGTGTAAAATAAATAAACAAACAAACAAACAAAATATAAACAAACTCGAAGCAAAAAACCCTCATAATCATCTCATTAGATGCTAAGAAAGCATTTGACAAAATTGAACATCCCTTCATGGAAAAAGCCTTGGAAAGAAGAGGAATTCAAGGCCCAAACCTAGGTAAAGTAAAAGCAAATCAGTAGCCAACATCAAACTAAATGGAGAGAAACTTGAAGCAATTATACTAAAATCTGGCTAGAAAAGGCTTCCCAGTCTCTCCATATGTACTCAATGCAGTTCTTAACGTCCTAGCCATAGCAATTAGACAACAAAAGTAGGTCAAAGGGATACAAATTGGTAAGGAACAAGTCAAAATATCATTATTTGTAGATGACATGATAGTTTATGTGTCCCCAAAATTCCATCAGAGAATATCTTCTTGTTCTTCTCCTCCTCCTTCTTCTCCCTCTTCCTCCTTCTATTTATTCTCCTTCTCCTGCTTCTCTTCCTCTTATTCCTCTTCCTCCTTCTATTTGTTCTCCTTCTCCTCCTTCTCTTCCTCTTATTCCTCTTCCTCCTCTTCCTTCTCTTCTTCCTTCTCTTTCTTTTTCTCCTTCCTTTTTCTCCTTCTTCACCTCCTCCTCCTTCATTCTTGGGAAGTAACAAGGTTTTGGGTTAGTTAAACCTGTGAGGGCTGGGAAGTGCCTGTACCATGGTACAATATGTGAAATTCACATTTTTGTTGGGAAAACATTGAAAACTATGTTACGAAAGAGAAAGAGTCTGTAACATTAAGGAAACAATTTTCCCACACACAGTATGACAAGCACACATATAAACTTAGGGTGAATGCAATAATAAGCTTAAGACCTGTGAAATAGGGTTGGAGATTTAGCTCAGTGGTAGAGCATTTGCCTAGCAAGTGCAAGGCCCTGTGTTTGGTCCCCAGCTCCGAAAAAAAAGAATAATAATAATAAAAAAAGATCTGTGAAATATCAAGCCAAACAAAATCCAAGCTTGAAATGTATATGAGCACAAAATCTCACTACTTGACACTTGTCAGTTCCAGAAGACGTGGGAACAAAAGTCACTTTTCTTTATTAATCTGATTCTGTGAAGTTGAACAGTTTCCAGGATGAACTCTATTCCCAATACTAGTTAGCCAGCACAAGGAGGAACTAATTATAACGATGTTGAGAAAACACAAAGTTGCATGAAGGAGTTGTGGAGGGTAAAATAGTGGACCTAGGAGTAGATGGCTGTAAATATGATTGGAGAAAATTGTATGAGATCATAAAATAATCCCTATGAATATTTTAAAAAAATAAAACAGAATTGTAATTATTATATTTGAATGTTTGTTTGTTTATGTAATCATATCACAAAATAATAAACCCATTTTAGATTTGTTAACAGTTTTAATTTGAAAGCTTAAACTGTAAAATGTATTTTTAGTTGAAATAGAGTTGCCTGACTACCCGTTCCTTTTTCTCCATCCAGTCTTTCCCATGTCCCTCTATGCACTCTCAAGTTTACAGCATCATTTACTTTGATTACTCATATTACATATACATGTATATTTGGGTGCATGTGACTGTGTGGGACAAGTGATGTATGTGTTCATTGACAGAAATTAATAAATACAATCTGCTGAGTTAGTTTTTATCAGTTTGAATGTATATGTTTTCAGAACTAACCACTCTTCATTAACAGGTGATTCACCCTTAGGAGAGGACAACTCTCCTCCTAGAGATTAGTGGTGGACTATAGTACTTCTTTTGAAAAGTTCTTTTGTGAATAATATCATCCAATACACTCTGAAATTTTCCTGGTATACATCCTCAGACTTCCTTATTTGGTCATTCCCCAAATCATGCTTATCTTGATTAGCTAAAATTACTTTTTTATTGGATATTTTATTTATTTACATTTCAAATATTATCCTCTCTCCCAGTTTCTGCTCTAGACACCTCCTATCCCATTTCCCTCCCCCTGCCTCTATGAGGGTGTTTCCCGAACAACCTTCCCACTCCAGCCTCTCCACCCTGGCATTCCCCTATACTGAGGCATCTAGCCTTCACAGGACCAAGGATCTCTTCTCTTATTGTTGCCTGATAAGGCCATTCTCTGCCACATATGCAACTGGAGCCATGGGTGACTCTATGTGTACTCTTTGCTTGGTGATTTAGTCCATGGGATCTTTGAGGTATCTGACTAGTTGATGTAGTTGGTCTTCCTATGGCGTTGCAAATGCCTTCAGCTACTTCAGTCCTTACTCTAACTTCTCCAGTGAGAACCTGTTCTCAGTCCAGTGGTTTGCCCATGAGTATTGACCTTTGTATTTTTCAGGCTCTGGCAGAGCCTCTCAGGAGACAGTTATATCAGGCTCCTTCTGTCAGCAAGTCCTAATCTGATTTCTTGGCATCTGCAATAGTGTCTGAATGTGGTGTCTATATATGGGATGGATTCCAAGGTAGGGAATTTCTTGGTAACTTTTCCATTAAAGACACAAGAGAAACAGTGAGGCAGATAGACAGTTGTCAGAGTAACAGTGGATGAGCAGAACAGAAGATGCATCTAACATGTATCACTGTGCTTAAAACAAACAGTAGCTTTCTGTAAGAAAGTGTTTCTGTAACAAAGTGTTCTTTGTTCTATATGTTGTACCTGTATTTCCTTTAGACAGAGTGGGTGGCCCCCATCCCCCAATTGGGGGCCTTGTCTAACCTCTAGATATGGTTTCTACATGTTCTCCCTCCCCTTTATTGGGTATTTCTGTTCATGTCATTCCTGTTGTGTCCTGAGAGCCTTTTGCTATCCTGGCATCTGGGACTGGCTGGTGGATTTCCCCAGTTATCATCCCCATTGCTACACACCCCTGCTCAAATTCCTGACCCTCTGCATATCATTCCTGACTTCTCCTCTGAAACCTGAGCCAGCCTCCCCCTCATAGAGGGAGACTTGGATGAGAGGAAAGGAGTGACTTGGGAGGAAGAGAGAAGCAGTAGGGAGGAAAGTGTCAGGATCAGGTATGGGAAGAAACAGGGATGATAGATAAAATTATTCTGTTATCATTAATGCTCCACAATTTCTTGGATAAGAGACAAGTTTCAATTCTGTGAATTCTGCTACACTTTTAGTTCTGCACAAGAAAGTGAAAAAGTAAACAGATAAAACATTGCAGACAACAATTGATGTATTTTTATACATTATTTTTTCACCATTTTGAGGAAATAAAAATGTAGGTCCTTAGTTGTAGAATGGGATGCCCTAATTTTTATGTCCTATTAGTAAAAGGAATGGGAGGAGATGTGAGAAGACTGAGAGTCGTAAGGAAAGTGAACTGGAACTGGACATCTGTATCATTTGACTTTAATTTAGGACTTAAGGAGACTGATACAGAAGAATTACAAGTTTACAGCCAGTCTGTCCTGTGTAGAGCAAGACCCCATTCCAGACAAGGAAACATAAAGAAAATATGAACATTTGCAAGTTTTTATTAGAAATACACCATTTATGTCTTACAACATCTATTTCAAAAGAAAACATTTAGTAAAAATCATCAGTAACTACATTTAAAGGCAATATTAGGAGTATATGTTTCTATGGTCCGTTTTTTATTTTACTATGCAAACACAGATTTACTTCTATTCTCTAATAAAAGATCGATATAAATGCCAATTGAATGACAGTGGTAAGATACTGTAAAAACACTAATGGTTGACCTTCACATAACCAAGGTGACACATTAATGATTCCAATTATTTTACTATACATACTGACCAATGCCAAAATTGAATGTCTATAGGTATCCCAGTGATGTCTACTCTGCTCACCTACTTAATGTTTCTAAATGTTGAATCAATCATGTTTGTTTTCAAAAAACTATCCCAGATATAAATGAGTTTGTAAGTATTTAATGATATTCAAAATGAGCACAACAAATGAAAGAAAGCATGAAAGGTAACTATGTATTTTAAAAACAATAAATGCAAATTATCAATCAATTTTCATGTAATTGTTAGCAGTTACTTCTAACAGATTTTGAGTACTACTTTTGAGTACTACGTTTGAAAAAACATTCTGAATATTTCTTTAGAGTAGCTTGAGAAAACTTTAAAGCTTTAGTATTCAAATCTCTAGAACAAATAGGCAAATGGGAAAGAGAGAGAGAGAGAGAGAGAGAGAGAGAGAGAGAGGGGGAGGGAGGGAGAGGGAGAGAGAGAGAGAGAGAGAGAGAGAGAGAGAGAGAGAGAGAGAGAGAGAGAGAGAGAGAGAGAATACATTAGCAAGCAAAGATACTGAACCCTGAAATTGCATAAAGGCTGTGACTGAATTAAGCAATAAACACATTCTTCTATTTTGCTCAAAATAAAACTGTGAAAAGAAGTTTGTCAACTACTCATTCAATTAACCTGCTTGTTACAGATTCTGATCATGTCAGAGACAAGAACTTGTACTGCCTAATGTCTTCCAAAAAATTTGAACAGATGTACACTCCCTGCAGCAGTATGCAGAGTGGCTGCTTCCTACACTGCTGATCTGTTCCAATATAGAACCTGCTCAGTATTTGTAGGTTACAGGAATGCAGGATATCTTCAAACCGTAATGCACATTTTCTATTTCTAAGCAAGCCATACATGCATGCAAATATCTGTACTAGTAAAATATATTATTAAGTAGAAATCATTTATAACCACTTTGATTACATTATGATTTATTAATTCACTTTACATAATGTTTGCCAATAATATTTTCAGAAATCAATGAAATATTTTTATTTGGAATTTATCTTTAAAAAGTGTTTGAATCATTTCAAATGTACCAGTAATTTCTGTTTCTTTGATAATAATTTACATATGCAGCAACTGATATTTAGTTTATTAGTTTCCTGTGTTAAGTATTTGATATTTCCAAAATTTCTTATATTAGACTTAGATTTTTATAAAAACTATTACTTTGAGCATTCATCCTATGCCTATTTTGTATAACCATTTTAAAATGTCTTTTATACTTTATTTTTTTAGGAATATTCTTGGCTTCATTGTTCTTATTCACTTTTATTTCAATGTATATTTATTCTGTATGGGTTTTTCCCCAAACTTCACTAACCATTTTCTTCATTTGTGTTTATTTTGGTTTTCAAGAAGTAGTGTCATATTAAGTCTATTTATTCAAATACGTTTCCTCTTTATTTAAGATTATGGGTACAGTTTAAATTGGCTTAATACCAAACACTTATGAATTAAAAAATGAATGTAATGGAAACATAAACTACATCTAATATTCTATGAAAACTGTTTTTCTTTTATCATTGGTGATTTAATTTTCTTGCTTCTATATCTAGGTTGCAATGTAATTATACTCACTCTTTTAAATTTGACTCATGTTGTTTGTAAGTTCATTTAAGCTACTCATTACGGTAGGCAATGATCTATTCCATACTCATGGCACTGCTTTGCAAATCCAATAGTAGTCAGTTATAAAAAACAATGACTTCATAAAATTCATAGGCAAAGGGATGTAACTAGAAAATATCATCCTGAAAAGGTAACCCAATCACAAAATAACACACGTGGTATGCACTTACTGACAAGAGGCTATTAGCCCAAAAGTCCAGAATATCCAATGATGCAGCCTATAGATGATATGAAGCTCAAGAAGAGGGACCACCAAAGTGCGGATGCTTCAGTCCTTCTTAGAAGGAGGAACAAAAATATTCATAGGAGGAAATTCAGAGACAAAGTTTAGAGCAGAGACTGAAGGAATGGCCATCCAGAGACTTCCCCATCTGGGGATCCAGCACAAACACATACAGTCACCAAACCCAGACAATATTGCTGATGTCAAGAAGTGAATTTTGACAGTAGCCTGATATAGCTGTCTCCTGCTCACAGCCAACCATTGAACTGAGAATGGGGTTCCCATTGGTGGAATTACAGAAAGGATTAAAGGAGCTGAAAGGTTTTGCAACCCCATAACAAGAACAATACCAACCCACCAGAGCTCCTAGGGACTAAACCACTACCCAAAGAATATACATGGACTAACCCATGGCTCCAAATGCATATGTAACAGAGGATGGTCATGTTGGGCACGAATGGGAGGAGAAGCCCTTGGTCCCGCCAAGGCTGGACCCCTCAGTGTAGGGGAATTTCAGGGTGGGGAGAGACGGGTGGGTTGAAGGGGGGATACCCTTAGAGAAGGAGGAGGGGGCATGATATAGGGTGTTTATAAATAGGAAACCTGGAAAGGGAATAACATTTGAAATGTAAATAAAAAATCCAATCAATAATGTACCAAAAATAAAATAAGAAATTCAATATTCATTTCCCTTGAGGATATACTTTCATCTCAGTAGTGTTTGCATCATTATGTTTTCATTCAGTACCATCTGATTCCCCTCAATTTTCTTTTTTCTTTTAAAGAAAAGTAAATTTGTTTTGTATTTGGTTTTCTTTCTTTTGAGTGGAATAGGATTTTTAAATAATCCAGACTTGCCTCGAACTTACTATTTAAGCCTAAGATGAAGGAAGCTGAAACTTTGAACCCTTCCTCCACCTCCGAAATTTTGGAATTACAGATGTGCATCACTAGACCTGGTTATATATCTTTTAGGACCCCAGTGTCTTTTGTGTTCTAGACAATTACCTTTCCTACCTAATTATGTCAATAGTCCTCATCTGTGTTTCTATATATAACATTTCTATTATCTCTTCTTGATTACATCATGTTATTTCTGCTTTTTGGCTTACAACAACATTCTGTTGTAAAACTAGGTTCTAATTCTCCCCTTGTTTAGAATATGCTATCTTGCCAGAATTCAAGGCTATCTTATACAAAAGTTAAATCATTCTTCTATCTAGTCATATGTGTGTAGCTTTATTTTAGCTTAATCCCTACTTTAGTTTAATCTTGGTTTTGCCTACTGTTGGGAATTCTACTCCACAGATGATACAATGGACAATTTTACCAGCCAGAAAATCTTAAAGCTCTAATTATTTGATGTGAGAATTTTGTAGTATTTTTAAACACACAGTAAGTATTTTGATATTTGTTCTCCTGTTTTAAATATGTTTTAAATAGCCTCATATATAAAAAGAAGAAATTCAAATGTGTAAACTATTTTCATAGACACAAAGCTTATTGGATTTATTTTCTTTACTTAGCTTTTCTTATTTCCATTTCATTAGATGATTTTCATCACTGAACTAAAAAAGAAAATCTAGCATTGAAGTTAACACATATACAGGCATACATTCATACACACATACACACACACACAAACACACACACATACACAGCACATAAATATGTTTATATATCTTAACTATGTCATATTATTATTCTGAAGTTAAAATTCCTTTTATTTCCATAATGCTACAGTTTTATGGATCTGTATCATAAGCCATACACTATACAGCTTTTTCATGATGTGACTGTGAATTATTTTGAAGATGAGCATTAAATTGATTTAATTCTCTGCATGAAAGAACTATGTCAGTATAAATTTAAATAGCTTTATATAGGAACTTTAATTTATCTCCTAATTTATAGAAAATACTTTAAACTTTTTAATTTTGCATTGTGAAAATTAAAAGTATAAACATGAAAATCAAAATATAAAGTTTAAATAAACAAAGAGTTGACCAGAAAAATAATACAGGACAATAAATCAATATGTTGGTGCTACTAACTTCTCTTTAATAGAGAAGAAGGTAGAGGATGGATATAAAAATCATCACTTACTGGCAATGCCAATATTGGGATGAAGTTTTCTGGTAAATAAGAGCATGAAGATAATTTAACATTCATGGATTAATGCACAAGAAAATAGCCAATAAATAATGAGGTAGTTAGGCATAGTGTTTTCCACATGTAATTTCAGCAAATGGAAGCTAAGTAGTAGGACTGCAAAGTTAAGAGAAAGAACATGAAAGAAACACAGAATATAATTGATAACTGGGTTAGATCAGTGGGAAGAAACTAAGACATCAAAATGGAATTGTATAGACCTGAACACTAATGAACCTGCTTTCTATTGTTGATATCATAATTCTAAGAAATGTTAATATTAGGAAAATATAAAGAAAAAGATTTATATCCAACTTTCTGGTGTGTTATTTATAGTTTAAGAGGCAGCTTACATGAGTGAGGTTCAGAGAAGTCAACAGTGCTTGGTAGTGTTTGTACTTACTACTGACTACCTTTTGTATCTCCTGTCTTTGTTATTCACATTATGCGAAATTAAGATACATGTCTTGGGTTTTCTTTCCCAAATGAAAACTAAAGGTACATATTTGGTAATCAGGAATAAGAAGGCTGATTATCATATAAACTTAAGCAAGCACACTTTTCTCTGATGTTGCTCCTTTTGTTTATAATAAGAACTTCTATGTCCTTCTTCCTAGTCAAGCAAGCTGGTTACTTAACCTCCATTAATTATGGCCATCATTTCCATGCCTATAAAACAAGAACATTATACCAAATACCGCACAGTTAATATTCACTGCATTGTGCATTTTTTAACCACAAAGTGAGATTAGTGGATGCAGTGGCCATACTTCCTTATTCCTCAGATTTGTGCTCAGATTGGGGATTATATTAACTTAATCAAGTGTTTGGTCTCTTTAGTTACATTCCACAGAAATTAACTAACAACTTGCCTGTTCCAACGTAAATTAACAGACCCACAATGTGCTACAGAGGCAAATGATTAAAAAATATCACAATTATGAAATTTTTAAGTAGAAAAAATGAAGGAAATAATGGAAAATTGAATATATTGAATATATCAAAGTTACAGTCCTGTAAATTTAGCTACTATAAAATAGAGAGAAGAGTATAAAGCTACTTAGTGTTCTCTGAAAAGAATATTCAAGAAAAGCAGCTATAAAAAACTGAATGAGCAACCTCACCTCCTTAAGTCTCTGCTCCATTTTTTATCTGGGCATTTCCTTTAGACAGGATTAAAAGTTTTGAATTGAGTGGGTGGCCCCATCCCTCAATGGAGGACCATGCCTGTCGAATGGATGTCATCTCTACAGGTTGTATCTGTCCTTTGTCAGTGACTAGAGATGATAGTCAAGATTGGAGAAATAGAAACACGCCTCCATTGCTGGTGCAAGTGCAAGCTGGTAAAAATTACTTTGGAAATCAATCTGGCATTTCCTCAGAAAATGAGAGATATTTCTACCCGAAGACTCAACTATACCACTACTGGGCATAAACCCAAAAGTTGCTCCAACATATAATAAGGACACATGCCCCACCATGTTTATAGCATCCTTATTTATAATAGCCAGAAGCTGGAAAGAACCCAGATTTCCCTCAACATAAAATGTAGTAAATTTACACAATGGAGTAATATCCAACTATTAAAAAATGAGGACGTCTTGAAACTCACATGCAAATAGATGAAACTGGAAAATATCCTAAGTGAGGTAACCAAGACCCGAAAATACATCCATGGTATGTACTCACTAATAAGTGGATTTTAGCCAAAATGTTCAGAATACCGATGATACAACTCACAGATGATGTGAAGCTTAACAAGAAGGAAGGCCCAAGTGCAGATGTTTCAATCACAGTTAGAAGGAGGGCAAAATAGGCACAGAGCCAGATGAGTGGTAAATGGGAAATCAAGGGAAAGAAAACGGGTATGGTGGAGACAGGTTAGAAGCCCAGAGGGCCAGGAGAAAGAATAGAAATATGCAGCCATGTGGGATGGAGAATGGGAGGAAACCACTAGAAAGTCCCAGACACCAGGGATGTGGGAGGCTCCCAGGACCCAATGGCAATGACTTTACCTAAAAATCCCAACAGTGTAAAGACAGATACTGAAGAGACCAACTCCAGTCTATCGACTGCCCCCAGTTGTTTGAACATTTATGACTTCTGGAGAAAAGATTATCTCCCTTTTGTAGGTAATTCCAATTATTCTTAAATGTATAGAGAGGAACATAAAAACTTTTGGGTATATGCTAAAGAGTAGTATTGCCTGGGTCTTCAGGTAGATCAATTTCCAACTTTTTGAGGAACCATCAGATTGATTTCCAAGTGATTGTACAAGTTTGCAATCCCACCAGCACTGGAGAAGTGTTCCTCTTTTTTCATATCCTTGCCTACATGTATTGTCCCCTGAGTAACCTGAGGTTTTGAACTTAGCCACTCTGATTGGTATAAGTTGGAATCTCAGGTTCGTTTTGATTTGTATTCCCTGATCACTAAGGACTTTGAACATTTCTTTAGGTACTTCTCAGCCATTTGAGGTTCCTCTGTTTTGAATTCTCTGTTTAGTTCTATATGCTACATTTTGATTGGGTTGTTTGGTTTTTTGATGGTTTGCTTCTTGTGTTCTTTATACATTTTGGATATTAGCCTACTGTTGGATGTGGGGTAATGAAATTTTTTCCCAGTCTGTAGGTTGCTGACTTGTCCTATTGACTATGTCCTTTACTTTACAGAAGCTTTCTGGTTTCATGACCCATTTATCAATTCTTTATCTTAGAGCATGAGACATTAGAGTTTTGTTTAGGAAATTTCCCCCTGTGCCAATGAGTTCTTTGCTACTTTTCTTCTATTGGATTTAATGTATCTGGTTTTATATTGAGGTCCTTGATCCACTTGGACTTGAGCTTTGTGCAAGGTGACAAATATGGATCTATTTTCATTTTTTCTACACACAAACAGAGCCAGTTAGATCAGCATCATTTATTGACTACGCTTTCTTTTTCCATTGTATATTTTTGGCTTCTTTGTCAATGATCAAGTGTGTGTAAGTGGGTGGCTTTATTGCTGGGTCTTCAATTCTATACCATTGATGAATCTGACAGTCTCTGTAGCAGTGTTATACATTTTTTCATCTCTATTCTCTGTAGTAGAGCTTGAGGTCAGGGATGTTGATTTTCCCCAGCCATTCTTTTATTGTTAAGAATTGTTGTCACTATTCTGGGTCTTTTGCCTTTCAAGATGAATTTGAGAATTGCTTTTTGTATGTCTTTGAACAATTGTGTTATAATTGTGATGGGGACTCTATTGAATCTGTATATTGCCTTTGGTAGGATGATCATTTTATTTTGCTATTCATGGCAATCCATAAGCAAAGGAGATCACTCCATTTCTGAGATCTTCTATTTCTTTCTTGAGAAACTTGAAGTTATATTATATAGGTCTTTCACTTATTTAGTTAGAGTCACCACACTATATTTTAAATTATTTATGGCTATTGTGAATGGAGTTGTTTCCCTAATTTCTTTCTCAGCCTGTTTATCATTTGTATAAAAGAAGGCTACTCTTTTATTTGAGTTAATTTTGTATCTGGCTACTTTGCTGAAGTTGTTTATCAGCTGTAGAAGTTCTCTGGTAGAACTTCTGAGGTTGATTATTCATACAAGCATATCATCTGCAAATATCACTATTTACTTCATTTGTATCCCCTTGATATCTTTTTGTTGTCTTAATATTCTAGCTAGCACTTCAGGTACTATATTGAATAGATATGGGGAGAGTGGGCCTCCTTGTCTTGTTCCTGATTTTAGTAGGATTGCTTTAAGTATCTCTCTATTTAATTTGATATTAACAGTTGTTCTGCAGTTAATTGCTTTTATTATGGTTAGGAATGGGCCTTGAATTCCTCATCTCTCCAAACCATTTAGCATGAAGTGGTGTTGTATTTTGTCAAATGTTTTTTTCAGTGTCTAAGGAGTATGGCAAATACAGAGGCAGATACCAACCATTAAAGTGAGAATGGGGTCCCCATTAGAGGAGTTAGAGAAAGGATTTGAAGGGTTTTGCATTCCCGTAAGAACAAAAATACCTACCAATCAGAGCTTCCAGTGACTAAACAACTATCCAAAGAGTACACATGGACAGATACATGACTCCAGCTGCATATGTAGCAATGGATGGTCTTTTTGGGTACCAATAGGAGGAGAAGCCCTTGGTGCTGCCAAGGCTCAACCCCACAGTGTAGCAGAATGCCAGGGTGGGGAAGCAGGGAGGGGTAGTTGGATGGGTTGGGGAATACCCTCATAAAGAAGGGAGACAGGTGTTGCAATAGGAAGTTTGTGGACAGGAAACCAGGAAAGGGGATAACATTTGAAAGTAAATAAATAAAATAATCCAATTAAAAAGAAAGGGAATGAAGGAAATGATTTTTTTCTTTGAGTTTGTTTATAGGGCTGATTATGTTAATGAATTTTAATATATTGATCAAAGCTTGCATTCCTGGAATGAAGCTTTCTTGGATTCAGTTTGCAAAAGTTTTATTGAGTATTTTTCCATCAATATTCATAAGCAAGAAGTTCTCTTTTTTTATTGTGTCCTTGTGTGGTATAGGTATCAGAGTAATTGTGGCTTTATGTAATGAATTAGGTAGTATTCATTATGTTTCTATTTTACAGAAGAGTTTGAGGAATATTTTTATTAGGTCTTTTTTGAACGTCTGGTAGAATTCTGCACTATAGCTGTCTGATCCTGGACTTTTATTGGTTGGGAGGCTTTTCTCACAAGATTCAATGTATGTGATTATAGGAATTACCTTACATTACCTATATAGGTAGAACATAACAGATTTGTGTTTTCATTGTGTATATTAACCAAGATTTTTAGGCGTTGGAAATATATATATGTTTCCCTTCCTTTCTTTTCCTTTTGTGGTGTTCTGAGCCTGAATCTCTGTTTGTAGTTTAGGTGAACTAACTTTTTAATATGTAGTCCAAGAATGCCTCTATCTTACATACTTTTTATCCTTATGAGTTTTGCAATTATTGGAGTATGATCAAGATAGATGTTCAATGACCAAAATAGACTTTAAAAAGCATCATAAAAATACTTATTTTAACATTTACATTTTAAAGCAAAATTTATTGACTTGTATCCTAGTTAAATGATAATACTGTTTTTTTTTTTTTTATTAACTTGAGTATTTCTTATATACATTTCGAGTGTTATTCCCTTTCCCGGTTTCCGGGCAAACATCCCCCTCCTCCCTCCCCTTCTTTATGGGTGTTCGCCTCCCTATCCTCCCCCCATTACCGCCCTCACCCCATCAATCACGTTCACTGGGGGTTCAGTCTTAGCAGGACCAAGGGCTTCCCTTCCACTGGTGCTCTTACTAGGCTATTCATTGCTATCTATGAGGTTGGAGCCCAGGGTCAGTTCACGTATAATCTTTGGGTAGTGGCTTAGTCCCTGGAAGCTCTGGTTGGTTGGCATTGATGTTCATATGGGGTCTCAGGCCCCTTCAAGCTCTTCCAGTTCTTTCTCTGATTCCTTCAACGGGGGTCTGTTCTCAGTTGTGTGTTTGCTGCTGGCATTCGCTTATGTATTTGCTGTATTCTGGCTGTGTCTCTCAGCAGAGATCTACATCGGGTACCTGTCAGCCTGCACTTCTTTGCTTCATCCATCTTGTCTAACTGGGTGGCTATATATGTATGGGCCACATGTGGGGCAGGCTCTGAATGGGTGTTCCTTCTGTGTGGCTGCTATGAACAGAGTGAAGCATGTGCTTTGTTATATGTTGGGGCATCTTTTGGGTATATGCCCAAGAGAGGTATGGCTGGGTCCTCAGGTAGTTCAATGTCCAATTTTCTGAGGAACCTCCAGACTGATTTCCAGAATGGTTGTACCAGTCTGCAATCCCACCAACAATGGAGGAGTGTTCCTCTTTCTCCACATCCTGGCCAGCATCTGCTGTCACCTGAATTTTTGATCTTATCCATTCTCACTGGTGTGAGGTGAAATCTCAGGGTTGTTTTGATTTGCATTTCCCTTATGACTAAAGATGTTGAACATTTCTTTAGGTGTTTCTCAGCCATTCGCCATTCCTCAGCTGTGAATTCTTTGTTTAGCTCTGAACCCATTTTTTAATAAGGTTATTTGTCTCCCTGCAGTCTAAATTCTTGAGTTCTTTGTATATTTTGGATAAAAGCTCTCTATCTGTTGTAGAATTGGTATAGATGTTTCAGAATCTGTTGGTTGGCGTTTTGTCCTAACAACAGTGTCCTTTGCCTTACAGAAGCGTTGCAGTTTTATGAGATCCCATTTGTTGATTCTTGATTTTAGAGTATAACCCATTGGTGTTTTGTTCAGGAAATTTGCTCCAGTGCCCATGTGTTCGAGATGCTTCCCCAGTTTTTCTTCTAATAGTTTGAGTGTATCTGGTTTGATATGGAGGTCCTTTATCCACTTGGACTTAAGCTTTGTCAATTGTGATAAGCATGGATTGGTCTGCATTCTTCTACATGCTGACCTCCAGTTGAACCAGCACCATTTGCTGAAAATGCTATCTTTTTTCCATTGGTTTGGTTTTGATTCCTTTGTCAAAAATCAAGTGACCATAGGTGTGTGGGTTCATTTCTGGGTCTTCAAGTCTATTCCACTGGTCTAGCTGTCTATCCCTGTACCAATACCACGCAGTTTTTATCACTATTGCTCTGAAATACTGCTTGAGTTCAGGGATAGTGATTCCCCCTGAAGTCCTTTTATTGTTGAGGATAGTTTTAGCTATCCTGGGTTTTTTTGTTATTCCAGATGATTTTGCAAATTGTTCTGTCTAACTCTTTGAAGAATTGGATGGGTATTTTGATGGGGACTGCATTGAATATGTAGATTGCTTTTGGTAAAATGGCCATTTTTACTATATTAATCCTGCCAATCCATGAGCATGGGAGATCTTTTCATCTTCTGAGGTCTTCTTCAATTTCTTTCTTCAGAGTCTTGAAGTTCTTATTGTACAGATCTTTTACTTGCTTGGTTAAAGTCACACCGAGGTACTTTATATTATTTGGGACTATTATGTAGGGTGTTGTTTCCCTTATTTCTTTCTTGGCTTGTTTCTCTTTTTTGTAGAGGAAGGCTACTGATTTATTTGAGTTAATTTTATACCCAGCCACATTGCTGAAGTTTTTTTTATCAGCTTTAGTAGTTCTCTGGTGGAACTTTTGGGATCATTTAAATATACTATCATATCATCTGCAAATAGTGGTATTTTGACTTCTTCTTTTCCAATCTGTATCCCCTTAATTTCCTTTGTTGTCTGATTGCTCTAGCTAGAACTTCAAGAACTATATTCAATAAGTAGGGAGAGAGTGGGCAGCCTTGTCTAGTTCCTTATTTTAGTGATATTGCTTCAAGTTTCTCTCCATTTAGTTTAATGTTAGTGACTGGCTTGCTGTATATGGCTTTTACTATGTTTAGGTATGGGCCTTGAATTCCTATTCTTTTCAGGACTTTTATCATGAAGGGGTGTTGAATTTTGTCAAATGCTTTCTCAGCATCGAATGAAATGATCATATGGTTTTGTTCCCTCAGTTTGTTTATATAATGGATCACGTTGATGGTTTTCCGAATATTAAACCATCTCTGCATGCCTGGGATGAAGCCTACTTGATCATGGTGGATGATTGTTTTGATGTGCTCTTGGATTCGGTTTGCCAGAATTTTATTTTACGTCGACATTCATAAGGGAAATCGGTCTAAAGTTCTCTTTCTTTGTTGGGTCTTTGTGTGGTTTAGGAATAAGAGTAATTGTGGCTTCATAGAAGGAATTCGGTAGCAGTCCATCTGTTTCAATTTTGTGGAATATTTTGGATAGTATTGGTATGAAGTCTTCTATGAAGGTCTAACAGAATTCTGCTCTAAACCCATCTGGACCTGGGCTCTTTTTGGTAGGGAGACCTTTAATGACTGCTTCTAATTCCTTAGGAGTTATGGGGTTGTTTTTAATGGTTTATCTGTTCCTGATTTAACTTCGGTACCTGGTATCTGTCTAGGAAATTGTCCATTTCCTGTAGATTTTCAAGTTTTGTTGAATATAGGCTTTTATAGTAAGATCTGATGATTTTTTGAATTTCCTCTGAATCTGTAGTTATGTCTCCCTTTTCATTTCTGATTTTGTTAATTTGGACACACTCTCTGTGTCCTCTCGTTAGTCTGGCTAAGGGTTTATCTATCATGTTGATTTTCTTAAAGAACCAACTTTTAGTTCTGTTGATTCTTTGTATGGTCCTTTTTGTTTCTACTTGGTTGATTTCAGCTCTGAGTTTGATTATTTCCTGCCTTCTACTCCTCCTGGGTGTATTTGCTTCTTTTTGTTCTAGAGCTTTTAGGTGTGCTGTCAAGCTTCTGACATATGCTCTCTCCTGTTTCTTTCTGCAGGCACTCAGCGCTATGAGTTTTCCTCTTAGCACAGCTTTCATTGTGTCCCATAAGTTTGGGTATGTTGTACCTTCATTTTCATTAAATTCTAAGAAGTCTTTAATTTCTTTCTTTATTTCTTCTTTGAGCAGGTTATCATTCATTGAGTAGAGCATCGTTCAACTTCCATATATATGTGGGCGTTCTTCCCGTCCTTTTTATTGAAGTCCAGCATTAGCCCGTGGTGCTCTCATAGGACACATGGGATTATTTCTATCTTTCTGTATCTGTTGAGACCTGTTTTATGACCAGTTATATGGTGGATTTTGAAGAAAGTTCCATGAGATGGTGAGAAGAATGTATATCCTTTATCTTTAGGATAGAATGTTCTATAAATATTAGTTAAATACATTTGGTTCATGACTTCTCTTAGTCTGTCTATGTCTCTGTTTAATTTGTTTCCATGATCTGTGCATTGATGAGAGTGGGGTGTTGAAATATACTGCTATTATTGTGTGAGGTGCAATGTGTGTTTTGAGCTTTAGTAAGGTTTCTTTTATGTATGTAGGTGCCCTTGTATTTGGAGCATAGATATTTAGGATTGAGAGTTCATCTTGGTAGATGTTTCCCTTGATGAATATAAAGTGTCCTTCCTTATCTTTTTTGATGACTTTTAGTTGAAATTTGATTTTATTCTATATTAGAATGGCTATTCCTGCTTGCTTCTTCAGACCATTTGCTTGGAAAGTTGTTTTCCAGCCTTTCACTCTGAGGTAGTGTCTGTCTTTGTCTCTGAGGTGTGTTTCCTGTAGGCAGAAGAATGCAGGCTCATCATTGTATATCCAGTTTGTTAATCTATGTCTTCTTATTGGGAAGTTGAGGCCATTGATGTTGAGAGATATTAAGGAATAGTTATTATTGCTTCCTCTTACATTCATATTTGGTTGGGAGATTATGTTTGTGTGCTTTCCTTCTCTTTGTTTTTTTGCCAAGATGATTAGTTTCTTGCTTTTTCTAGGGTATAGCTTGCCTCCTTATGTTGGGCTTTACCATTTATTATCCTTTGTAGTGCTGGATTTGTAGAAAGATATTGTGTAAATTTGGTTTTGTCATGGAATATCTTGGTTTCTCCATCTATGTTAATTGAGAGTTTTGCAGGATACAGTAACCTGGGCTGGCACTTGTGTTCTCTTAGGGTCTGTATGACATCTGTCCAGGATTTTCTGGCTTTCACATTCTCTGCTGAGAAGTCTGCTGTGATTCTGATAGGTCTGCCTTTATATGTTACTTGACCCTTTTCCCTTACTTCTTTTAATATTCTTTCTTTATTTTGTGCATTTGGTGTTTTTACTATTATGGGACAGGAGGAATTTCTTTTCTGGTTCAATGTATTTGGAGTCCTGTAGGCTTCTTGTATGTTTATGGGCATCTCTTTCTTTAGGATAGGGAAGTTTTCTTCCATGGCTTTGCTTAACAATGGTGTGAATGAAACCTTACCAACTGAATCTACATCTATGTGAACTGCTTGCTCCCTCTAACACACACACACACACACAATCACACACACACACACACACACCATTTAAATAAATAAGCAAACCCATTATTTAAAAGAAAATTTAATATATACCTCTAGCTTTGGCTATAAGGGTCCCTCAAATAACTATGAACTAAAGGTTTGGTGCCCAAGGCAGCACTACTAGGAAGTTGTTTATTCTTTAAGAAGCAAGAAAAATAGATTCATCTTCATGTTACTGAGAGCAGACCCTGTGTTTGAAGAGTAGAGTGGGATCTTAGATTCCCACTGTCCTCTTTTTCTTCATAATCATATAGAAAGATTTACTACTAAATATGAATTTTTGATTTAAAAGTGACAGTTTCCCAGCAAATATGTTATATAATTTATTTTATGCAGATTAGTTATTTAAAACACCAAATTGCTGTATCTGTTATATCATCATTATATATTTTTAAATTTATTAAAATAGTAATAAAACATGTAAAAATGAACACTATTTTACTTTACAAATCACAGACCCAAATTTTTATGACATTATAGAGTCAGGTTAATGGATCATTGTCATTTGCTCAATTAATTCAGTTCTTAAGTTCTTAAGGCAATATATGTCTTTATTATTAGCCCTCTGTATGATAGATTTACTAGTTTTCTTTTTATTACTAATCTTTTATATCATCCCTAGTTATAAACAGTGAGATATCAGTGACAGTTTCACATTATTAGTAACTATAAATCACTAAATAGTAACCCAGGAAAAATAAATTGAAATTCAGTCTGTTAAATAAATATCATATTAGAAACAGATTATTACAAGGAAGAGAATAACACTTTTTAAATAAGACTGCTGCAGAAAAGATAGCTTATTAACATCTCAGAGACCAAGTAGCAAGGCCCTTGCTAATACTTGAATTGTAAATAGCTGGCAATGTCTTAGAAATTAACAAGGTCAAAATTGATTGACACTTGGATCAGAGATGTTGGTAAAGATACTTGCCACCAAATTTGACATGAGGTTTGAATTAAATCTGACAATATTCAATCATTAATACCTAAAACTCACATGGTGAAAGGAAAGAATTTACTTTTATAATCTTCCTCCATGATTAATATATATGACAGGTCACAACTCCACTAAACATAAAGTAAACCATTTTTAAAGTATATCTTTGAGGGTTGGGGATTTAGCTCAGTGGTAAAGAACTTGCCTAGCAAGCGCAAGGCCCTGGGTTCGGTCCCCAGCTCCAAAAAAAAGAAAAAAGAAAAAAAAGTATATCTTTGAAATAAAGGTGGTATGAAAAATTAGACTTCTGAAGATTTTATATTTATTATCATTAAATATCAATTTTCGTTGGACAGCTTGCTACATGAATTGAAGTTTATTGACACACCCACTGATTAATTTGTTTTCCAAATGCATATTTCCCTACTCTTGAGTTGAGCTTTTGCACAGGTTAATCTGCCTTACTACATGCAAAGAGCTGTGGGAAAATATTTAAGCTGAAATCAATAGTGAGTGTCCTATTGTTGATAAATAATACCTTGATGACCTCCATCTTCTAAATGGCTCCGTTTTTTGTGCCTGGCAATTGTAGGCCATCAATTAAGGATACTCACTGTCAAATACTCCTTGCCTTCTAGAGGTCAATAGAAAAATGAAGGAAGTCAGGGATGTCACTAACCCATGTGGCAGGCCAACAAGATCCCAAATTTAGGTTATGTTTATGTGACATTTATCTAATAAACAAGGCCAAACAGAATGATGAATGCTTTTCACTATGTTTGTGCACAAATAGATTATAAACAAGCACCTGCCATAAATCACAAAAAGAGTTTGTCAAATGTAACTAGAGGCTAGATGTATCTTTATAATTACTTGAGACATCTTGTGTTCTGCTTTTATATCTCTGACTGCTCTTAGATCAACTATTTTATCCTACTTCTGTTATTCCCATTCTTTTTTTTTTTTTTTTAATTTTTTTTTTTTTTTATTTTTTTTTTTTTTTTTTTATTAACTTGAGTATTTCTTATATACATTTCAAATGTTATTCCCTTTCCCCTGGTTTCCCGGACAAACATCCCCTCCCCCTCCCCTTCCTTATGGGTGTTTCCTCCACCCCTCCCCCCCCATTGCTGCCCTCTCCCCAACAGTCTAGTTCACTAGGGGTTCAGTCTTAGCAGGACCCAGGGCTTCCCCTTCCACTGGTGCTCTTACTAGGATATTCATTGCAACCTCGAGGTCAGAGTCCAGGGTCAGTCCATGTATAGTCTTTGGGTAGTGGCTTGAGTCCCTGGAAACTCTGGTTGGTTGGCATTGCTGAACATATGGGGTCTCGAGCTCCTTCAAGCTCTTCCAGTTCTTTCTCTGATTCCATCAACAGGGGTCCTGTTCTCAGTTCAGTGGTTTCCTGCTGGCATACGCCTCTGTATTTGCTGTATTCTGGCTGTGTCTCTCATGAGCGATCTGCATTCACATTTTGATCATCCGTCTTGAGTTTCATTTGTTCTAGGCATCTAGGGTAATTCAAGCATTTGGGCTAATAGCCACTTATCAATGAGTACATACCATGTATGTCTTTCTGGGATCTCATAAAACTGCAAAGCTTCTGTAAGGCAAAGGACACTGTGGTTAGGACAAAACGGCAACCAACAGATTGGGAAAAGATCTTTACCAATCCTACAACAGATAGAGGGCTTATATCCAAAATATTCCCATTCTTTTTAAAAGATGAGTTTCTGGCCAAAGTTCTTCTAGGAAAATCCCTTCATTCTCTTGAATGTCTGTCAAGATGTCTGATTTTAGTGGTGATGCTCCCAATAATAAAATATCACAGATGGTTTTACCAGCCTCTCTCCAACTCTCCAGTTCTTTTGTATTCACCAAATGTCAGTATTTTGTTTAAAATAGTCTTTGGTCTTTCCAGATTATTGGAATGAAGTCAGTGACTTTTACGTTTGAAGAAACAATGGTTAAAGTGTACCAAGTTCTCATGAAAGAGACCTGTGGTCTTAGTTTGCCTTTACTTTCTGAGAAGAACATCATGACAAAAAGCATGCGAGTAACTGGTAGAGTTGTCTGACATGTATATCTCACTTTATCATGGATGGAAATCAAGGTAGAAATTCCAGCAGTGGAATAACAAAGAGACAGGAATGAAAGATACACCATGGAGTGCTGCTTCCTCGCTTTCTTTTCATGGCTTCCTTAATCTTATATCGAACACAGTAACACCTGTCAATGCATAGTGGGCTGAATCTTCCCATATTAATGAGTGTAAAGGTCATTCCTATGGAGACATTTCCTTAACTGAGATTCTTTCTTTCCAGATGACTCCAGTTTGATGACAAAAATGTAAGTACCATGGGATCAAATAGCTCTTACCAATAGTTGAAGACATATTGTACGAAGTATAGAAGACTGGAACAAACGAATGTTTGATAATATGAATAATGCTGGGTTAGTTAAAACACTCTTTTAAAAAGTGGATTTTATTCAAAAGTAGTCTACCAATTTCTAGCAGTACTATTATCAATAAATGGTCTTAATATAATAACAAAATATTACTAGAAAATATAGCATGAAAAATAAAAGTGAAAGAACAGGATCTTGGATAGGAAATGTGATTTTTAAATTGGACTTTCTTAAAAACATATTTGCATTTGATTCCTTCTGTAACAACCACACCCAATTGATTCACAGGGGCTTTTCAAGTTTTTATCATACTGTTTAATCAATAGTTCTGCAGAAATCATACAATAGAAAGGTCAGTACAACACAATAAACACCAAAATATTTATATCAACCCATGTAATTTTCCTTTTGAGGACAGATTCTCACTAATATTTTAATTAAACACAAGAATACTTTGTCTATTAGAATGCACTGAGCTATTTTGCTATTGTCTGGCTGCTACCTCTGCTATCTCTAATGAGCCCCACCTCAGTCACAATGTGAATAGAATACAAATTAGATAATCTTTGAAACTCACATATTTCATTTATATATTACTTTATAACTAATTTATAATCATGATATTGTTACTGATTATAGTCTTTATATTGGCTTAAGGTATAACATTTCCAAAATAAGTAATTAAAATAGTCCAATTTGTGAGTTGTATATTGTTTGATATGTTTTGAACAATTTCATAGCATTTGGATTTCTATAGATTTGATCTTTGAATATTTAGAATTTGCTAATACATTGAGGTAATTAATATATTCATACCTAACAAAATGTTTATGACTAGTTTCATAGTCATATATTTGGAATTAGACTTTTATATCCTTAACAAAAACCAAGCAATGTATTGGTTACACAGAATTTTTATAAGACATGGAACTATGCAAACAAAATGTCACAAATATCTCATGGCGTTTAGATGCTTTAGATTTATATAAGTAGAAAATTATCAATGTAAAGCATAGAAATATTAATAATTTAGAAAAAATGACAAGCTGAAAGAAAAATTTAAGGTTAATGATTTATTGATCAACTTAAAAATCTTATAATGGTAGTTCTTTGATATAGCTCCAGAGTATTTTACAAAAATAAGAGTGGAAAGATGGGTTTTTATCTTGTTAAATATGACAAATAAAATATATTTTTTCAGATCTAGGAATGATTAGATAGATTAGGTAGGTTAGGAAATTAGATGCCTATAATATTTGTTAGTACATTCATTTCTCTATTGATAAAGATTAAGCAGTGACTGATGGGGTTAATTTAGACATGTCTTAGCATAATGCTAATATACTATATATCAAAGATCATGTCATAAATTTTCCTTATTATGTGTAATGTTAAGTAATATACTAAATATTTAATGAGGCATATGTACAAGCATTCTGGAATTTCACAAAATTTTCATTACTGATTTTCTTTATTTCATTTTAAAACGTTGAAACAACTTTGTAGAGTACATCACATAGACAGTCTTTTTTATTCATGAATGACTCAAATATGATGGTCTTTTGGGTGTTTTGTTTGTTTTATTTTTTGAAAACATGAGAGTTTAAGCCTAGTTTATTGAATATTGACTTTTGGTAGAAGCTAATTAGTTTCAATGTGACATTTTCAAACATTAATTTGTACTGGACTTATATTTAACGATCCATTTCTCTTTAATATTTTTATTTATCCAGTATATTTTCACAATTTTCATAGCAAGTAGATTATTTCTAATTTTTAAATTACTTTTTATGGAAAATATATTATAGACAGTACTTATGAGCCTCTAGGTTAAACTCTCATAGTAGAGATACTGATCAAACATACAGGATCATAGTTCCAGGTGTTAATGCTTGCTTCATTGTGTTCTTCCCCAAAGATTGTTGATGTTCATAAGAAAAACTATCTAATGAGGATGTAGATAAGAACAGAGTGAGTTCTAAAGTATGCAAGGATTTTTTTTTTGAGGTATATGTTCGCTTGTTTGTTTGTTGGCTTGTTTGTGATTTGCAGTTTTGTTCTTTCTAGTTACTCCTAGAGAAAACAGATTATTTAACCACAACATGTGATGGGCAATGACTTTGAAAATGCTAAAAACATTTAAGTACATTATTTAAATAATATATACTCAATATTATACATATTCATTATTATATTACCTGGATATAAGAATTATATTACATGCCTAATAAGGCAGAAGGCCATTTACATGTATGGAAATAAATTATGTCATGGAATGTAACATAGCAACCAGGCATTGCAATGCCTTTACATAAGTACTGCAAACTCAGGAACCATGTATTTAAGCTTCTTATACTTTGCTAAGTTTGCAATCAGTAGTAAAATTTTAAATTCATATGCATTGTTTTTATTTTCCCTGTAATAGCAATCTCTTGGAAATACGTTATATGAGCCCTCCTTGATCTCCAATAGCTACAAACACATGGAACAGAGTTGTAATAATAAAGCAAGTGGTGGGCTCACTATTTGAATTATGTGTGATGGCTTCACCTTGCCAAAGACTAGATTACCAAAAACTAGCTGGATCTAAATTACATATGGTTTTTAACCATATTTATTTCTAAGAGTTCCAGATATTGGTTATGTGCCTTCTACTCTAGTTATCATCCTGTATGTTACTTTTAAAGAATTATGATCCCGCTGAAGCTTAGATGATTGCTGAAGAAAGCATGTGTATTTTTTAAAAACAGAATAAAGAAGCCAGGAGTTGGAAATTCTAAAATAGATGTCACAAAATCAGATACTGTGGAAGTCTGACTCCCATCCGATAGATCTACAACACCGCCCTTACACCCAAATTGAGGGAAGATTTCAAAAGGGGTTTGAATATTTGTAAGAGCTGGAGGACCAGTATGCTTTATATTAGGTACTATTCATCCATGAGCAAAGAGTATGCATGGACAGACCCATGAGTCTGGCTGCATATGTAGCAGAGGATGGCATTGTTGGGCACCAATAGGAGAAGAAGCCCTTGGTCCTCCAAGGATGGATCCCTCAGTGGAGGGGAAAGTCAGGGCAGGGAGGTGGAAAGGAATGTGTGGTTGGGGAAGGTGAAAACCCTCATAGAAGTGTGTTACTGATTATAGGGTAGTGGGTTTATTGATGGGAAATGAGGAAAGAGGTTAACATTTGAAATGTAAAAAAATAATTTGAAAAAAAAAAAGAGACTTAATATGTCTCTAGCTAGCTATGTCAAATCAACAAATACTCAAGATGGGGAAAAGTTATGTTTGATCAACAGTGTTAGAAGTTAGGGAAGTCTGATCGATAGTTATTTAAAAATGGTTCTTAGAACAGTGTCATAGGAATTGATAGACAAATATCAAGAAAGGTTGCTTGTTACAATGGCCACGCTTTTGTACTCAATTAAAAAATATCATGACAGAAGGGTGCTACTTGATTACTAGACTTATGCTCACAAATGTTTAATCTGCACCTTTCCTAATTGTGTAATCACATTTGCTACCAGCTGGGTACATGCTCATGTTTATTGGACTTGCCTTGTTAGACATTTACTTTTGGCCTGCTGAATTTGGGTTTTCTATTCAAAAACAAGTTTAGGGGCTGATTGGCCCAGCAATAGGACAGATAGAGGAAAGACACAATGAAGGACTTTTGTGGTGATGATCTTTTGACCTCATTTAAACAATATTTAATGCTTATGATATGATCGCTTTTAATAAAATAACAAATGATATCACTCCTCAGGCGATTGTGATTGTAAAATAAAATTGGGTTGATTTGTTGGGGCCTCTTGATTGAAAATCAGTATTTGATCAGTATCTTCACATTGCCGCAACTCTTTTTTTCCATCTCTGGACATGAACTTTGCAGCTGGAACTGATCCTAAAGAAGTGAGTCCTAAACCCTATACATAAGAGGTAAATGAACAAGTAAGTTTTTGTTGCTGTTGCTTTGTTTTGTTTCGTGTGTGTGTGTGTGTGTGTGTGTGTGTGTGTGTGTGTGTGTGTGTGTGGTGAGAAATAATACTAAGGATGCACCATCCAATTATACAATTATAAAGCCAGCTACTCTCTGACTGCAGTGATCTTGCTGCTTTATCGCTGGTTCCATGGTGGAGTGACTCGCAGTTCGTGGTTAACTGTCACAAATTCCTTCAACCTGACAAAATCAAAACTCTAAAGGCTTGTAATTTATCAATCAGATTTATATCAGTATACTCTCACCCCACAAAATGTCCACACAATAGACTCAGAGCCAATTGACATTGATATAAACTGTCCACCTAGATAATAAAAACTGTCCTGTAATTGTCTATCCCTTATAAGATATTCATAGCTACCTTTGACTATTTAAAGCCACACTGCCTCTCAAAATCTATCAGTTTGCCCTCCTTTTCTTCTGTCTAGTCTCGGGCTCTTATCTTTCATCTGCCCTTACCTGCTTACAGACAACAATCTACATGTGTGTATGTGTGCAACAAAATAAATAAAAATCCATAAATTTGAGAGGAAAATTAGAAGGTATTAGGAAATCTGGACAGGAAAGAAAGAAGGGTAGAAATGACATTCATATAGTACTTGTATATAAAATTCATTAAAACTTATATATTTAAAAAGAAGTTTAACATTTTAAATTAATTGAAAGTTAAAGAAAAAAATCTAGTGAAATCAATGAAAAGTAACACTTGGAAACTGCAGGATGAACAAAAATATCCTTGTAAATACTGAACTTAAAATGAAGAGAAAAGATACATAGACTACAATAATTAAATTCAATTTTATTGGAAATATTAAGAAATTGTGATAAATTGTACAAGTTTTTCATTAGAGAATGAAATAAAACTTAAAATGAAATACCGGTTAGATATTATAAGATGTACAGAAATTATGATTGATTACTAAAAGTTTAATATTTTGTTGTCTTCTTCAGTTCATAATTTGAAGCATATTTTTGCAATTAATCCAAACTGTCAGTGTATTTGGAGACAGTGTTTTGTAAGAAGTAAATACTGCAGCTGTGGGATAAGCACTAATTAAATCTGACTACTTTGTTTGTTTATAACAAAGGGAATCTTGGAAGTAGAGACTTCAGGGCATTTGTAAACAAAAGAAAAGAATAAAATTATTTTTAAGAAGTCAAGAAGAGAGGTATCAGAGAAAAAAAAGTCCTAAACTGGCATTTTTTTATTACTGTTTTTTCACTTTTACCTTTAAAATTAAAATAGAATTGCATTGCTCATCCACTTGGTGGTTTGTGACTGATAAGGCTCCCAAAGGCTTATGTACGTGAATGTTTAGTTCCTAGTTATTGAGACTGTTCGGATGGACTAGGAAGTGTGACCTTGTTGTAGAAGTGTGTCCCTAGTGTGTCACTATTCTTTGAGGTTTCAAAAGTCCAGACCATTCCTAGTTTGCTCTCTCTGCCTCGTGCTTGTGGATCAAAATACAGTCTCAAAGCTGTTGCTTTAGCATAATGCCTGCCTGCTCCCATTTTCTCTATCATTCTGGTTATAGATTCGTTTCCTCTAGAATCATGAGCCCTGAATTAAATTTATACTTTCATACATTGATTTGCTCCTGGTGTTTTGTCAGGAAAAATGAATGTAATGATAACAGTTCCTTTCCTTTACTTATTATAATCTCTCCCAAGTACTCTACCTCCAATCTGTTGCATAATTCTGTGATCTCAATTTGATAGCCTCTTTTTAAAACTGTGTGTGTGTGTGTGTGTGTGTGTGTGTGTGTGTGTGTGTGTGTCTGTATAATTATTTTCTCTGTGATGGTCCCTGACCCATACATGCCAACATTATTGTAATATAGATATATCTGGATGAATCTGGTTTTGCTACCATTTTGTGGATCTCCGAATTATATCTAGTTGTGTTTTGCTGTGATGTTTTCAATTTGCTATAAGGAAACTTTCTTCGATGTAGTGGTAGCTACACTTATCTGTGGACATAACGATGGGACAATTTTACCATTCATGGATGTCAATATGTTAGTATAAATAAAATGGCACTCAGGTCACACTTGAAAGCTTGGTCCTCAGTTAATGAACTGTTTGGGAAGGACTAGGAATTATGACCTTCTCGCAGGTTTTTCAAAAGACTCAAACCAGCTCTCTCACTCTCTGCCCATGAGTTGTGGTCTCAGTTGGCAAGCTCTCAGCCACTGCTCCAGTTGTGTGCTCCCATGCTCTCCATAGTGGTAGTTCCTACTAACACGCTGAAGCTACAAGCAAGTTCCATACCAAATACTATTTTTCTTTATGCTGCCTTGGTCATACATAATATCTCTTCACATAGTACAGAAGTAGTTTAGACTCCACAAAAATCCATATCTGTTATACCAATCGCCAAACCATTGGTAATTTTAAAGAAACTATTGTTGAAACACATTTGGCCAAAGTTTACAGAAAAGATGCAAAACTAATAGAAGGAATGTAAGAATCCAAACTTCTAGTATGAACATAAAATATTTAAAGAGAACACTGAGGAAGTTCTTCAGTTTCTACATATATAATTAGCGTATAACACACAATGTTATTTCTTGATATAAATCCAAGTTCAGAAAAGAATGGAAACATGTGAATGTTTCTTCAAAGGTTCACTGTCATCCTATATATCAAACCAAAAAGAGTAAAAATGATTTAGGATTAAAATCAACTGATAGACAGAGGGGCAAATTTTATCAAAAGAAGAATAATGTAGTTTGAAAAATACCACAGTATAGTTTGAAATAAAATAATAGATATAAGAAATAGCCATCAATAATTAACTGTAGAAACATATACAACAGAGAATTTAATTCCACAAATTTGCCATCTCATATTTCTTAATACTATCATTTTATAAATAAACTGAAAAGAATTCAAATCTATATCAACAATAAAAGTATAAATATTTTCAAATATACATTAATATTAATAAATACAAACCTAGATGAAACATTTTTCTATGACTATTTTAAAAGAAAATTTGGACGAAATAAAATATATTGTTTTTTTCCATCTTTATTATATTGGGTATTTCTTATTTACATTTCAAATGTTTTTCCCTTTCCCGGTTTCCTTGCCAACCTCCCCCTAACACCTCCCCCTCCCATTCTATATGGGTGTTCCCCTCCCAAACCTCCCCGCATTACCACCCTCCCCACAAGAATCCCATTCACTGTGGGTCCAGCCTTGGCAGGACCAAGGGCTTCCCTTTTCACTGGTGCCCCAATAAGTTTATTCTCTACTACATATGCAGTTGGAGTCCAGGGTCAGTCCATGTAGAGTCTTTGGGTAGTGGCTTATTCCCTGGAAGCTCTGGTTGCTTGGCATTGTTGTTCATATGGGGTCTCAAGCCCCTTCAGCTCTTTCAGTCCTTTCTCTGATTCCTTCAACGGGGGTCCCATTCTCAGTTCAGTGGTTTGCTGCTGGCATTCACCTCTGTATTTGCTGTATTCTGGCTGTGTCTCTCAGGAGAGATCTACATCCTGCTCCTGTCCGCCTGCACTTCTTTGCTTCATCCATCTTATCTAGTTTGGTGGCTGTATATGTATGAGCCACGAGTGGGGCAGGCTCTGAATGGGCGTTCCTTCATCCTCTGTTCTAAACTTTGCCTCCCTATTCCCTCCCAAGGGGATTCTTGTTTCCCTTTTAAAGGAGTAAAGCATTCACATTTTGGACATCCTTCTTGAGTTTCATGTATTCTGTGCATCTAGGGTAATTTGAGCATTTAGGCTAATAGCCAATTATCAATGAGTGCATACCATGTGTGTTTTCCTGTAATTGGGTTACCTCACTCAGGATGATATTTTCCAATTCCATTCATTTGCCTATGAATTTCATAAAGTCATTGTTTTTGATAGCTGAGTAATATTCCATTGTGAAGATGTACCACATTTTCTGTATCCATTCCACTGTTGAAGGGCATCTGGGTTCTTTCCAGCTTGTGGTTATTATAAATAAGGTTGCTATGAACATAGTGGAGCACGTGTCTTTGTTATATGTTGGAGCATCTTTTGGGTATAAGCCCAAGAGAGGTATAGCTGGGTCCTCAGGTAGTTCAATGTCCAATTTTCTGAGGAACCTCCAGACTGATTTCCAGAATGGTTGTACCAGTCTGCAATCCCAACAACAATGGAGGAATGTTCCTCTTTCCCCACATCCTCGTCAGCATCTGCTGTCACCAGAGTTTTTTTTTTTTTTTTTTTTTTTTTGTCACCAGAGTTTTGATCTTAGTCATTCTGGCTGGTGTGAGGTAGAATCTCAGGGTTGTTTTGACTTGCATTTCCCTTATGACGAAACATGTTGACATTTCTTTAGGTGCTTCTTAGCCATTCAGCATTCCTCAGCTGTGAATTCTTTGTTTAGCTCTGAACCCCATTTTTTAATAGGGTTATTTGTCTCCCTGCGGTCTAACTTTTTGAGTTCTTTGCATATTTTGGATATAAGCCCTCTATCAGTTGTAGGATTGGGTAAGATCTTTTCCCAATCTGTTGGTTGCCATTTTGTCCTAACAACAGTGTCCTTTGCCTTACAGAAGCTTTGTAGTATTATGAGTTCCCATTTGTCTATTCTTGATCTTAGAGCATAAGCCATTGGTGTTTTGTTCAGGAAATTTTCTCCAGTTCTCATGTGTTCGAGATTCTTCTCCAATTTGTATTCTATTAGTTTGAGTGTATTTGGTTTGTTGTGAAGGTCCTTGATCCACTTGGACTTAAGCTTTGTAGAGGGTGATATGAGTGGATCGATTTGCATTCTTCTACATGTTGACCTCCAGTTGAACCAGCACCATTTGTTGAAAAGGCTGTCTTTTCTCCATTGGATGGTTTTGACTCCTTTGTCAAAAGTCAAGTGCCCATAGGTGTGTGGGTTCATTTCTGCATCTTCAATTCTATTCCACTGGTCTGTCTTCCTGTCTCTGTACCAATACCATACAGTTTTTATCACTATTGCACTGTAATACTGTTTGAGTTCAGGGATAATGATTCCCCTGGAATTCCTTTTATTGTTGAGGATAGTTTTAGCTATCCTGGGTTTTTTGTTATTCCAGTTGAATTTGAAAATTGTTCTTTCTAACTCTATGAAGAATTGGATTGGTATTTTGATGGGGATTGCATTGAATCTGTAGATCGCTTTTGGTAAAATGGCCATTTTTACTATATTAATCCTGCCAATCCAGGAGCATGAGAGATCTTTCCATCTTCTGAGGTGTTCTTCAATTTCTTTCTTCAGAGGCTCGAAGTTCTTATCATACAGATCTTTTACTTGCTTGGTTAAAGTCACACCAAGGTATTTCATATTATTTGGGACTACAATGAAGGTTGTCATGTCCCTAATTTCTTTCTCAGCTTGTTTCTTTTTTCTGTAGAAGAAGGCTACTGATTTATTTGAGTTAATTTTATACCCAGCCATGTTGCTGAAGGTATTTATCAGGTTTAGTAGTTCTCTGGTGGAACTTTTGGGATCGCTTAAATATACTATCATATCATCTGCCAATAGTGATATTTTGACTTCTTCTTTTCCAATCTGTATCCCCTTGATCTCCTTTTGCTGTATGATTGTTCTGGCTAGAAGTTCAAGAACTATATTGAATAAGTAGGGAGAGAGTGTGCAGCCTTGTCTAGTCCCTGATTTTAGTGAGATTGCTTCAAGTTTCTCTCCAGTTAGTTTAATGTTAACTACTGGTTTGCTGTATATGGCTTTTACTATGTTTAGGTATGGGCCTGGAATTCCTATTCTTTCAAATTTATTGCTTTTAATTCAACTTGTATTTTTCTGTCACTTCAACTTTGAGAAATGAGATGGGTGATTATATCATGTGATCATGCAAAATTTACTTTCAAATTTTATATAGTCATGTATTTTATACTGGAGTGAAAAAGTTCCAAATAAATATGTATGTCATAATTTTTTGGAGCAAATCTTCCATTTTGCTTTGGGATTTAAATGTAAATTTCTATTTAATTTTATTTATTTGAGCACTTAGTCTTTTCTAATAACATAATTTCCTTAATATGTAATAAAATTTTAGGTAGTTGTTTAGAAGATAGTTGTATATCATTTGATCATTATGTGTATTCATTTTTTTATAATTTATTTTAGCATTTTAAATCATTTCAAATTTAAAAAAATAATGGGTAAGTTTACTTTACATGTTATTCTTGGCATGATTTTATAAGTGAATATACATTAATACATACTATAAAGTTTAAAAAATGAATATCTGCCTAGTTTTTAAGATCATCAATAAAACTTCAAGTGTGAAATCATCTATGTCAATTATATTTTTATTTAGTAACCATTGAACTGAATTAAAATGTTTCAATTTTAACAGATGGTCAATAATTATATTTAATTCTTTTAGTACAAATAGATATTGCAGGAAAGGTTATAGGAATGAGAAGACTAATAACATTTTTTGTTGCATTTCTATCTAATCACATACTAAAGAAGCTCTAGACTTTAAGAAATTTGTTTTATGGTGGGAAAATTTAATTGGAGATGTTCTAAATCATTTTTTATGAACTTTATGATCTGTGACTGGTCACAAGTAGCCTTATTGCTGTGTACTTTAAGGTTTGTTCTGCATACTTTCAGCTCATCATAATTAGATGAATAATACTGACAAGAATTGCTACATCTACATGAACCAAGCAGAATCACAATGTCACAGTCAGCCAGTCACCAATTGCTACAGTCACCTCACAGCTGCTAAGATCTCAGATTTTCAAATAATACTATCCTATTTCCTTTTTTTTAATTGGGTGGTTTGAAAGTTTTCCACTCTCTAATTTTTTAGAATTACCACCTCTGCATAGTATACTACATCTACATCATTCTCACTCTCCAACTTACACTTTCAAATTTCTCCTCATTTCCCCTTATTCTAATTATCATTGTTGCCTGTATATGCAGAAATTAATCTACATAGTTCATGTAGCTTTGGTTTTTTATGGACATAAAGTGTGCTTTGAGACCTGGTTTGTGTAGTGAGTAATAAATAGAAAAGCATATTGCTTTGTTTTCTGTTGCTGTGATATTATGCAATGTGCAGGACAACTTATATAAGCACATGAGTCTTTGAGTGAGTTTGGAAGGGAAATGAATTCATTGGGGAAAGAGTGGAGCATGACCTCAACTTGTACTCTGTACCATGAAGTATATATATGTGTAAAAGTCATACAAGCAAACATATTAAAGATTTGGAGAACTGAAATAAATATGAACCATACTGAGCTTTAAACCAGGGCACCAAATTCCAATACTAACTGCAAATTCAGTGCTTTTTAGAATCTCTGTTACAGAAAAGTAAGTATAGTTTGCATTATTGATATAACCACAGTGAATACCTTCTCCAAGAGTAAGAGAAAAAAATCATCAGAGTAATTTTAACGGACTCAGCATAGAAAAATAAACAAACAAAAGAAAAACGGAAACAACAGCAGCAACAACAACAGGAGACACTACAGAAGCCATCGGGGAGAAGACCCAATCACAGAAAAACACACATGGTATGCACTCATTGATAAGTGGCTATTAGCCCAAATGCTTGAATTACCCTAGATGCCTAGAACAAATGAAACTCAAGATGGATGATCAAAATGTGAATGCTTAGAGCGGCAAAGATTAAAACAGAGACAGAAGGAACACCCATTCAGAGCCTGCCCCACATGTGGCCTACACATATACAGCCACCCAATTAGATAAGATGGATGAAGCAAAAAGTGAAGGCTGACAGGAACCGGATATAATCTCTCCTGAGAGACACATGGCCAGAATACAGCAAAATACAGAGGCGAATGCCAGCAGCAGACCACTGAACTGAGAATAGGACCCCTGTTGAAGGAATCAGAGAAAGAACTGGAAGAGCTTGAAGGGGCTTGAGACCCCATATGTACAACAATGCCAAGCAACCAGAGCTTCCAGGGACTAAGCCACTACCTAAAGACTATACATGGACTGACCCTGGGCTCTAACCTCATAGGTAGCAATGAATATCCTAGTAAGATCACCAGTGGAAGGGGAAGCCCTTGGTCCTGCTAAGACTGAACCCCCAGTGAACATGGTTGTTGGGGGAGGGAGGTAATGGGGGAAGGATGGGGAGGGGAACACCCATAAGGAAGGGGAAGGGGGAGGCGTTAGGTGGATGTTGGCCCGGAAACCGAGAAAGGGAATAACATTCGAAATGTAAATAAGAAATACTCAAGTTAATAAAAAAAAAAAAAAGCCAGTGATGGATTCTGCCATGGATTGTTAAAGTTAGTGACAGAATTGCTTCTTTAGGAAAGGCCAAAGAGATTTCATTTTAGGAACGACTCCTGCTATTAATATACTTTTCCACCGTTTTAAGTAGTTTTCTGAAGAACAGCAAAAATTTAGTGTTTTGTAGTGATGCTCTATTGACAAAGGCTTGGTTTCTTAATCCTTAATGATGATCCTATAAGAATTCTTGAAATTATGTTAGTAGTTACTAACCTCATTTATAATAGGATTGGTATTAAGTCCTCTCAGATAACCAAAACTGCAATGAAAACACTGTTAGGTTTCAAGTGTCACCAGTGAATTGCTTCTGAGATAGCAAGTAGGCATCCACAACTTAGAGCACATTCCAAGAGCTTGTAAAACATTTAAGCAAAGGTCATAAAAAGGAAACCAACGATTTACTATAGGTGCAAGTTTAGAAGACAAAATATTGATTGCATTTATAAATCTATTTAAAATTTCACTAATAACTTAGTCATAAAATTAGTTTTTAACCTTTCAATGAACCTTTTGAGCTAGTGACAATTAATAAATATTCAACTAGGTAATTCCTCTTAAAGGATATACAAGTAAACATTCTTGTAAATTTCTTATTAAATTTATGATTTGAATTTATATTTGAGATTCTACTCAACTTCTAGGAGTGCTTGGAAAAAACATGTGATCCATTCTCCTAGAAAAGTTTCAAAATACTTGGAGATATTATACTGGAAGGCATAGCATTGGGGACATAGCATTGGGAGCATAGCATTTTATCTACGGCATTGGGAGCAAAAGCCTTGTTATATCAGAACAGGAGGAGAGAGCAAGATTCGAATGCAGAGTGGAATAACATAGAAATTATAAGGCATCTTTAAAAAATTAAGAGAGAAATATTCAGAATGCAGAGGGAATGAAGAAAATAGAAGAAGGTGCAGAGAGGCAGGAGAAGCAGGCAGGCTTCTCCTTACCATGGTATGGAACACTTCTTTTTTAATAGCAAGGCAAGCTCAGTCTTGATAAAGAGGAGAATGAATCCTTCTTACAGACATGGGTATAATTCATTTATGAATAAATGGATAAAAAATTTTCTTTCTCTATATAATAAATATTGTACCTCATTTTTCATCCCCCAGCATGGGTTTTTTCTACACCAGTGCTTGGTCTTTTTCACCATGTGCATATGTAAGTGTGTGTGTGTGTGTGTGTGTGTGTGTGTGTGTGTGTGTAAGTATGAAATTATGAGATAAGTATGTGTGCTGACCTCAAATGGTTTGAATGAGAAGTATGAGGATGTGAGCATGAATGCATATATGAATTTGTATGAGTTTATCCATATTTGCTTGTATAAAACTTTTTCCTTCTCTTACTCTCTTGCTCTTACCCTCTTCCACCTTTGTCCCTTCTCTTCCCATTCCTTCCCCCCCCTCTCCACATCTCACATGCTCTCTCTGGTCAACTCTCTCTCTCTCTCTCTCTCTCTCTCTCTCTCTCTCCTCTCTCTCTCTGACCCTACCCTGCTCCCCTCCCAAATAAACTCTATTCTATACTAAAAAAAAGCCCTTTTTCCTTCTGACCATTTGACCCCCTTCTCCTGGTTCAGTAGAAGTTATTGCTTCAAACCTTCCCCTAGCCGCACAAGTGAGAGGCATCTGGACAGCAGGTAAAACGCTCTAGCAATCAGTCCCTTACTTATTCCCTTGCTGAACACCAGAGACTGAAGTTTTTGTCCACAAAGGAGCTCAGTCATTTCAGCCACCACAGCACAGTGACTTGGACTTGAGATGGGTAAAGGTTTTATTATTGAACAGCAACCCTAAATATCTTGCAAGACCAAGTCTTGTCCCTGCTGATGAGTTTCCCTCTCCATTGCCTCAAAAACAACCAAGAAGAAAGAAGTGCTGGGGCTGGTCCCCCACAAGACACAATGCCCAGGTTCCAATTAAGTAAAACAAACACTTTTCAGAATGAGAACAGAAGGTATTAGAGACATTTTGAATAAATGCTGGAGAGGTACTGTCTACTGACACACCATATCTAAAGGATCTGAATTCTGGTTTTTGAAACAGATACAGAACTCTAAAAACTCAGACAGACAAAAATGGAACTAGATGTCCTCCTTTGCCTCATATCTTCTAGTCCCTTAGTTTTTTTTATACACCAGCAACAGGGCAATCCTCCCATCCATGACTGTACTCATTTAAATGTAGTGCATGTTACTAGGCATTTTAAAAGTGTTACAAAATTCTCACACAGGTAAAAAACCCTAATGATGGAAGTCTGACTACAGAAGGACAATGGACAAATTCACTACAAAGTAAAATTGTTGTTTGCTTGAAAATAAAAGTTAATATGTCTTTAAAGGATCAGATAGGGGAGAATGAAAAATAGTCAAACCAGAGAAATGACCTGAATTTTAGAAGTCAGGTTTCAGACACTGCTATATAGTAACTAGAAAAACCCCAGAAATTATGCCTGTATCAAAATAACCACAGAAATAAGACAGTGTAAAGGTGTGTTATAATCCTTTCCATTTTACCATATTTTAATTTGTGTGTGATTCTATATACATCTTAATCATCAAAAATTTTAGTAAAATCATCATTGTTGCAATCCTAAAACATGTTAGATTTGACCAAGAAACTCTCTTAAGATTAAATCCTGTGTCTCTGACAAGTTCGTTTGAGTCAAGGCATTTTTATGAGTAAATACATAATTAAAATTGTATTTAAGAAGCCAGAGTGTTTGATGGGAATACTAGAGAAATTGTTATTGAAATAAAAGAATACATGAATATCAAAAGAGTTAAATAATATGCTATAATATTCAAATAATATAATTACAATTTTTACAAATATCAGTAAAGTTTGGAAATTTTTAAAAATGCGTCTTAAATTGTCTGTTTGCATAAAATGAAAAGGGCAATTCATCCTCCATCCCTGTCTTATTTAATACAGAAATGTGCTGGGTTATGCTGAGGCAGGATGAGTAACCTATGGATGAAGTAGAAACCTCAGAAGTAATTGCAGGGATAACATGAAAATTACATTTTTAATAAGAGAAACATCAAGTCAAAATACGTCAAATATTTGAGTTGAGTAGGATCCCTAAAGTAATAAAATAATAATAATTAGTAGGAAACATATTTCACATGAAGAAAACTGAATTGTAGCTTTCAGCTTTGGAGTTGTGTTTCTCCATTTCTGGTAAGTGAGTTCTTCGCCAGCTGTAATTCACATCTGTACAGAGAAATTGCATGGTAAGCACTGATTGTATTTTACTTTCTAAGACAAATGAGATTTAAATTTATACATTTACTGTTATCATTGTAAAATCTGTTACTGTCCTATACATATTTATAGCATGTTCATAAAGTTTTTATATATGTAAAATATTTTATAATTATCTTGAGACATTTAATTAGGAAAATATAATAAATGAATTTTCTAATCTTTATTAACAATTATATGTTAAAACAATTATAGCAAACACATTGAATGCATACCAAACTGTGCAAATAAAAATAACATTCCTAAATATTTGTTAAATATGAATCATTTAGAACTGCGCCATTCTTCAGCTGAAATGAATTCTGATTGTGGAATTTACTTACATGGTGATTTGAATTCACTGAATTTAGATTACATGTCTGGTTAGCTTTCATATAAATTGTTGTTGATATTCTTTTGTTCAAAATGGCTATAAAAAAGAGAATCTTGAGATATTCAATTGAAAAGTTATGCAAAATTTACTGGTAGAGAGATGTACAGACCCTTGAATATAAATCGGTTCTCAGAATTGAATATATTACAATCTGATATAAGATATGTGAAGAGAAAATTCTAACTGAAGTAATTGGGGAATTGCTTCAAGTTTTTCATTGGTTAATAATTTGATAGACCTGTATGGGACTCAAGAAAATACAGCATGTTAGTTCTGATTATCAACCCAATAGTTTGATGAACAGGATTCACAGTGACACTTTCATTCATGACTATGTGTTCCTGCTTTGTAATTTTACAGCTGTTTTCTCTCATTTCCTCATAGATTCTTACCCTTCAAGATAACCTAAAATAATATATTGTAAATAACTCTGATTTCATTAAAAGGGGGAAAGGATAACTAGAAATAATAATTTAGGTTAAATGCATGAATAAATGCAAAGTCCTTTTATTTATACTTGCTAATATTTAGAACAATGTTAAAATCTGATAAGTATGGGTGTTATGATGATAACTCTACTTGCTTTAAGTTATTTGTATACAAAGTTTATAGAAAAATGTTTTAGCTCAGTAAATTTACTAGATGCTATGTATATAACTCTATTTTTAGTAGCCTTCCTAACTGGTATGATCTTAGCTTTAGCTAACAGACCTAAGTTTAATTCCCCGTTAAGCATAGACCCAGAGTGGTGATAAACACCTAACCCACCATTTGGAGGCGAAGACAAAATATCAGAAGTTTAAGGTCTCATGTGACTATATATAGAGCTTGAATACAGCTAGAAGTACTTGAGTCCTCATCTCAAAATTAATTATTAAATTGCTTCAATAAACTAGTAACTAAATAATTGACTACTTTCCACCCACCATAACAAAGTGATTCTTACTGTATTTCCCATTTGCTCTGAATTTCTTAGTGATCAAACAAAGCTAATTTAAAGAGGAATGCTTCTTTGGATCACTTAATGTGTTTTTGAAATATCACAGAATTTGTTTCATAAAATAGATACTTGGGTTACTGCTGCTATTTTTTAAACAGAGGCTGGCTATTAGCTCAGTTCATTCTTGAATTTCGGAACCTGGTGCCTCAACATGCCAACGGATGGCATTCCAGGGATATGCTACCACACTCCCAAAATAGAATTCAGCGTTTTATTACCACAGGTAATATTTTCACTGAACAAAAGAAGAATAATCTAATATATGTATTCTTTAATAAGATACTCATATACAACTTCGCATGATCACTGTGTGTGCTAATTATATTAAATTTTGAAAACAAATATAAGGATCAGTGGCAATATTTTCTATATTATTAAGTGTAATTTTCTGATAAAGAATGAAGAAATAAGTTTACTATACACAAGAATGGTGCATGTGGATTTATAAAACACAATAAATCACTTGTTTGGTATGTAATAATGATTAAACATATATCTAACCGGCGATGTTTTCCTATTACTGCTCAGGTAGACATTTGCCTGACATTTCCCCAGCATTCCTCCCAATTAAGAAGACAGCTGTCATACTGAAGGCATTGATAATCTATTCGCATGTCACCTGAGAATGTTTACGTTTAGCAGATGTTAAGTCACTAGAGAATGTTCAAGCTTAGAAATTAATGTTTCCTTGGAGTTTTTGTCACTGACAGCAAGGAAGAGAGCTCATCTTGATTGTCTTTCTGGGTTTTTACTGTCAGGCTTGTTTGGATATGTGGGAAATCACAGGAGACATTTTTCTTAAGCAGTGTTGTAGAAAAGCAAGGAAAATATTGTTTATCTTCTTTATAGTCAGTGAATCTCGAGTTACCTTCGTCTGTATCAACTGGTTCTTCATAATGCATTTAATGCTAATTACCATTTCATTCTGTCTCTGTCTCATCTCTATTTCCCTCACCCCGACTCTTTCTTTTTATTTCTCTTCTCTTTTTCTGCCTTCACTTAGCAGAGAACAATATGAAAAAAAAAAGAACACTATTGAGCCCCTGGACAAAAATAATTTATATGTTAAAATGGTGTTTAAATAACCTCTTTAAGATGAATTACTTCCCTTGGAGACAGGGGGAGGAGGAATGGGATGAGGAACTGTTGGAAGGTGGACTGGGAGAGGGCACATGACTGGACTGTAAAAAGGATAAAATAATTTTTAAAGTAAGGAGGGGTAGGAAAAAATGAAAAATTGGTTAGACTTCAAAAAGGTAGCTTTAGCATCTGTTATCCATTCTTTCTATGTTTAGAAGGCTCGGGGCTTGAAGTTCATACTGGGTCTATTTGAGAGGATGAATGAACGGAGTCCATTGGGAAGCAGAAGTTATCCCTGATGCTGTTTTGGGAGGCAGGTCAGTTCAGCCCCCCTGCAGATGAATCTTATCAGAGTCATACTTTTTGTAAGGTATGAATCTTACAACCAAAATTTTAGTACTATTAAAATATTCATGTGGATTATGCAAGGTGTACGTATCAGTCAAGGACGAACTTTTATGTTCCTTATTTGAGCAGGTAAAAGACAACTATCCTTTTATGAATAAATTTGATCAATAACCAATTTTAATGAATCTTCATTCATGCCATGTGAAGCATAAGCCAGTTATTAGGCTTTTTTCTATGTGGAGGAATCAGCAAATCATTTTACCCGTCCTGTTTTGATTTTCTCAAATTTTTCTTTTCTGTAGCCAAGATCTTCAGGGAGTCTTCTCCTGTCATATCTGTATCATTTCGTTCTGGAAGGGGGCCAAAGCCTTTTCTCATTCTATTTATATAAATACAGCGTCTCTTTTCCATAATAGCATGTCCTTTGTCTGATAATATGAAATCATCAAAGGTATAGATTGACTCAAGTAGCTTGACCTCTCTCCCAGAGGATTTTTTTATATCATAAATACCCAATATATAACAACACAAATTTTGATAATTAAAACAATGCAATGAAATCTGTATGCACAGAAGTTCTACATTCCTTTATTCATTTCTATATTCAGCACAGTGACTATTCTTTTATATTTCTGTATTGTGCTGACCCAAGAACACATGGAATACATTTTCCTGCATCTAACATTATTTGGTCAATTATTATATTATCAGGGATTTTAATTATCTAAATCAGACACACCTCTTTTTATCATCAATATCTTTGTTCTAAGAAATCATATTTTGCATTAAATCCTTTATATTTTCCTTTCTCATATAACCAAACTTTCTATTCCTAAACACAATGCTATTTATAATAAAATACACCATTAAAGATTTATCTACAAATCTTTACTTCTTATTAATGTATTCAGCACTGTCATTCATCGATTATCTAATGGTTGGAAATCATGAAACAAGTACAATTTACTCTGGGTGTATTTCATTTAAATTACCTTCATTTCCTAAGTCATTGCCAGAATTTTAAGCTATATTTTAAATCATTCCAGATATATAGTATTTTTCTATCTGTAATATCTCCATCATCTGAATTATGATATTTATTGGAGTCTCTGTTCCATCCCTTTTTTGTAATGTTAGTGGAAATTAACATAGGCAACTAACTCATGCATTTAGGCCATGACTTTGCTACTGAGTTAGAATCCAAGTTCTTGCCGAATACATTATATTCCTATTCAAAAGCTTGCTACCTCACTATCTCAGTCTCCTGATTAAGTTATATTACAAGCCTGGTGTAAACCAGAAAGCTTAGGTTAATTTTTTTGAGGGGGGGTTGAGTTTTTTTGGGTTTTTGTTTGTTTGTTTGTTTGTTTGTTTTTGACTTGGGTATGTTCAACAATGCAATGAATTGGGACCTACAAAATTCACTGTAGGGATTGGGAATTAGCTCAGTGGCAGAACACTTGTCTAGCAAGTTCAAGTCCTGGTGGGTTTAGTCCTCAGCTCTGGAGAAAAAAAAAAAACTAACAAAATTCAGTATGTTCTCCCATCAACAAATCACACCATAAGCAAAGCAGTAATTATTAAACACCTACTGCTTTAAATGCTTCATGCTTTTCATTTCTAGGGATTCCCTTATGAAGAAATATCCTCTGTTGTTTCTCACTTTTGGTATACTTATGATCTACTTTGGACTGTATAATATGGATTGGAGACTGTCTCGTTTCATTCTTCTCTTTCGCATCATACTGTTTCATAGCAATGATTCTGTACATGGTTTCCTCCTCTGCAATTTTCTTATTCCATTCTTTAAATTATGTGGGCAGTAAATTCCTTTGCAATTAAATACTCAGACAGCCTCTCTGGACAGGGAAGCTTTTCTTAATCAGGAATATAATTCTATTATTATAATAATATATAATTCAATATTGTTTACTTTTAAAATCACTTATCAACTATGTTCATTTTTTTTTACAGTGCATCCTACAAAATCTCTACAGTGTTTGACCATAATAGAATATTTGGACAGGAGTCAAAATTTGAAACTTCAGTCCTTAGTCCAGGGATTATCTTCTGATGTGTATGATTCTTCCTAATTAATATGACATTTAGAATATATTTAGGGCTAATTTCCTTCACAAAATAAATGTTCTTTGCTAGTAGGTCAGCTAGAACAATAAGACAACTAGAGAGCAGATCTATCCTTTGTTCTCCAAGTATTACATTATTAAAGGTTCATATAACCTTTGTATGAAGTATGTGTGTCTCTATCTTTGATGCAGCTTCTCTGAAGATGCATATCATTTCTGAAATAAAAGGTACTTGATCTTTCAAAGCACTATATAATAAATTAAACTATCTTTACAATTAAAAGCATGTTTCAATATCACTTGTATTACTGAGAAATTATTCATAGACAACTTTCATGTTTATAATCCATTTAGGTATCAATGGGATAGCGCTATAGTTAATTATATTGTGTATGCACTTAAATCCGTCCTGATTTGCTAAATGGAAAATAATTGAATATAATGCCAGCATAAAATATAGGGGCTTATTTACATGTTAGATTATTTATTTTGCAACACCATTAAATACATTTGAATTTAATATATCTAATATATCATTAGTTTGTAGTCTCATTAAGATAACTTTTCTTGTATTTGAAGATAAAACTTACACAAAGAGGAATATATCAAACTAAATGTTTTAAGTTTCTGATTCACATCACAAAATATGAAGCAAGTATGCAAGAAACTTTATATGAAAGTTTCTCTCCCTCTCTTTGTGTCTCTCTTTGTCTCTGTATCCAGTTCACCTTCTGCATATTGATTTACAAAAAACCCAAAAAAACATACATGGTTTTTATCATACCTTAATGTTTAATCAACACTTCTAATACTGTTGTATATTTCATTCTTCATCTTTGTTGATACTTAACTATAATAAAGTCTATTTTGCATTACTAAAGAATACCTTGGCCATATATTTTTTTTTCCGGTTTTAAACATTGTCTCTTATATACTACTTTGTGATCTACAGTGCCACACTTTGCTTTTCCTAGGGCATATGAGAAATTCTCTGTGGTATATATGTAGTCATGATTGCACCATGCTATTATTTCCTCATAATCTCACAGAAATCCTGCGGAGAGTAAAATCTACCATTTTTCCATTATTCCCTCATCATAACATTTTATGAGGATTGAAAATTTTAATTAAATTTAATTAAACTAATAGTACATAAACATGACTTATTATAATGCTACAACTAATACATGTTAGAAAGCTAACTATACTGCAACACCTCAACATACTGTTGTGTGTACTATTGTACACACAATATGTAACATACACATTAATAATTAATAGAAAAAGAATCTAGATAAACATGATCATGTCCAAATATACTTATTTTACTTTCTTGTCTCAGTAGTTGAAAAAAATAAGACTAAGTGCAAGGAAAACTATTTTCTGTAAGATTAAAGATATTTGCTTTTTAAAAAATAATTTATTAGATATTTTTATTAACATTTCAAATATTATTCCCTTTCCTGGTTTCCCATCCATAAGCCTTTTATCCCACCCCCTCCTTGTTCTTCTACATGGGTGTTCTCCCTCCCCAACCACCCCCTTTCCCACCTCCCTGCCCTGACATTCCCCTACACTGGGTGGTCTAGCCTTGGCAGGTCCAAGGTGTTCTCCTCCCATTGGTGCCTAGGATGGCCATCCTCTGCTACATATGCAGCTGGAGCCATTGGTTTGTCCATGTGTACTCTTTGGGTGATGGTTCAGCTCCTTCAGTCCTTTCTCTAACTCCTCCAATGGGGACCCCATTCTCAGTTCAATGGTTTGCTGCTATCACTCGCCTTTGTATTCGTTATGCTCTGGCTGAGCCTCTCAGATAACAGCTATATCACACTCTTGTCAGCATGAACTTCTTGGCTTCATCAATATTCTCTAGGTTTGGTGGCTGTAAATATATGCACTGGATCCCCAGGTGGGGCAGTCTCTGGAAGGCCTTCCCTTCATTTAGTCTCTGCTCCAAACTTTGTCTCCATATTATTTTATCAGCACTAAGTACATTTTCATTCCTATATTTGCTATTGAATTTGTCCTTCTATATAATTTTCTCATTCCCATGTTTGCTCACATAAACTCTTTACACTTAATATTCACATGAAATTACATGAATTTTAGTCACAGATTTTAGTTCAATTTTACGATTAATGATTTATTTTTCAGAGATTATAAAACAAATACATTTCTCCCTTCTCTTTCCTCCACTCAATTTCTTCCATATCCCGCCCCAAATACCTACTTCAAATTCATGTATATATGCATACATATGGATTCTGTTCAGTTCTAATGAGGTAACTCTTTTTAATATTATCTAGTTCTATAGTGGATGATCATAAAATTAAACACCTTAATTACATTTTTATTATGAGCATATATAATCTAACTTCTGATATTTGTATTCTCTTTATAGCTATCTTTAGATATTGAATCTCTTTAGTGACACTGAACATTATGCCATGCAAAGAATCACACTCACTAAAGAAAAACGCAGTACACTTATTGTCACAGGGACCTATTAGTAAAGCCCAAAATAACTCAAGTGAGTTTATTAAAAACATGAATGAAAATAAATTCTGTGCAAATCATTTTAGAATCAGAACATATATTATGCAAAATATGTGTCATAAAATGTGCTAAATATATTTTTAGCTTTTTTGAGAATCTACCACACTGATTTCAAAATTGGCTGTACAAATTTATACACCAGCTATCAGTGCATTAATGTTTTCATGTGCCACATCTATGCTAGCATTTGTAAGCATCAATTTCTTAAACCTTAGCCATTCTGACTAGGGTAATGCAAATTATTTGTACAGAAACAGATTGGTGGAATAGAATTGAAAACCCTTGCTCTTTGACAAAGAAGCCAAAACCATACAGTTGAAAAAATACAGGATATTCAAAAAATGATGCTGGCTCACGTGGTGCTCAGCATGTAGAAGAATGCAGGTTGATCCATTCTAAACTCCTTATACATATCACAAGTCCACATGCATCAAGGACCTCCATATAAAACCAGATAAGTGGAATCTAATAGAAAAGAAAGTGGGAAAGACCCTTGACCACATTGGCCCTAGGGAAAATTTCCTGAACAGAACACCAGTGGCTCGCACTCTAAGATCAATATAGAAAAATGGAATCTCAAAAATAGGGTACAGAGCTAAACAAAGAATTCTCAGCTGAGGAATATTGAATGGCTGAGAAGCACCTAAAGACATGTTCAACATCCTTAGTCATCAGGGAAATGCAAATCAAAACAATCCGGATATTCTACCTCACACCAGTGAGAATGGCTAAGATCAAAAATTCCGGTGACAACAGATGCTGGCAAGGATGTGGAGAAAGAAGAACACTGCTCCACTGTTGGAATTGCAGACTGGTACAACCGCTATGTAAATCAGTCTGGAGGTTCCTCGGACAATTGGACATAGTACTACCTGAGGACCCAGCTATACCTCTCCTGGACATATACCCAAAAGATGCTCCACTGTATAGCGGGGACACATGCTCCACTATGTTCATAGAAGCCTTATTTTTAATAGCTACAAGCTGGAAAGACCCAGATGTCCCTCAACAGAGGAATGGATACAGAAAATGTGGTACATTTACACAGTGGAATACTACTCAGCTATTAAAAACAATGACTTCATGAAATTCATAGGCAAATGGATGGAACTAGAAAATATCATTCTGAGTAAGATAACCTAATCACAAAAAACACACATGATATACACTCACTGATAAATGGGTATTACCCCAAATGCTCGGATTATACAAGATACAATCCACGGACCACATAAAGCTCAAAAAGAAGGATGACCAAAGTGCAATTACTTCAATCCTCCTTAGAAGGGGCAAAAAAATATTCTTAGGAGGAAATAGGGAGATGTTTGGAGCAGACATTGAAGGAAAGTCCTTCCAAAAACTACCCCACCTGGGGATCCAGCCCATATACATACAGCGACCAAATCCAGACAATATTGCTGATGCCAAGAAGTCCATGCTGATGGGATCCTGATATAGCTGTCTCCTGAGAGGCTTTGCTAGATCATGACAAATAGAGCGCACAAAGCTCACAGCTAACCATTGAACTGAGAACGGGATCCTCATTGGAGGAGTTAGAGAAAGGATTGAAATCGCTGAATGGGTTTGCAAGCCTGTGAGAACAACAATACCAACCAACCAGAACTCCCAGGGACTAAACCACTACCCAAACAGTACACATGGACAGACCCATGGCTCCAGCTGCATATGAAGCAAAGGATGGCCTTGTTGGGCACCAATGGGTGTAGAAGCCCTTGGTCCTTTCAAAGCTCAATGCCCCAGTGTAGGGGAATGTCCAGGTGGAAAGGCAGGAAGGCGTAGGTGGGTAGGTGAGGGAACACCCTATAGAAGCATGGTGATGGGGAATGGGATATGGGTTTTATGGACTGAAAACCGGGTAAGGGATAACAGTTAAAATGAAAAAAAAATCCAATAAAAATAAAATTAAAAGTAAAAAGTAAAAAACAATATCAAAAAAATAATTAGCTCATTATTTATATTGTTAGCTTTTGAAAGTACCAATTAAATCTTTAAAAGGTTTTATTTAAATATATTAGTTAATTGACTCTAAATTAACATATAGTTATTTAAAATTTACTTTGGTTGGTTTCCTTATGAATAAAAAGATCGCAATAAGTTCTACATATTAGTTATCCTTTTCACAATAGTATTATTTATATGATGTGAAGTGTTATGTTCTAGTTTAAAAAGCAGTCAGTTGTCAACCACAGGACTCCTTGGTTTCTAGATCATGAAAAAAACAAAACAAAACAAAACAAAGCCAAACACCTGGTCACGCAATCAAGTGCAATGAAAAAACAAAAAAATGAAAACAAACAAAAACCAAAAAACAAACAACAATAACAACAACAACAAGAAGAAAAAAAAACCCATGGTCATCCAATTTACTTTACTTTGGATAAGTTTAATGAAAAAGCTGAATGATTTCTAGGATATCACAACTTTATCATTATTATCATTGTAAATTATATAAGGTCAACTATTCAGGAAACTAGATAAATTGTTATAGTTGGTATACATTTTAATCAGTTTTTGTCATGTTATAAATAAATGGAATTGTTTAAATTTTTCAGAGTAAATTTTAAAATATAAACAGAGCAAGAATAATAATATATACTTGAAAATGGGGGCAAGGAGCTTATAAAAAATAGAAAATTTCTCCAAACCTTTTTCACTTATGTTTTAGAATCAGGTACTATGCACGTTTTGTTCTCTAGGAATGTCAAACTGATTAACATCTTAAACATTTATAAAATCTATATTTCCTCTTCCTTAAAACATAATTACTATATTTCTTTGAGAAATAATGTTTTTCCCAATGTAAAAATAAAATTAATCAAAAAAATAGCTTTGAGATAACAAAACATGAGAGATATGTTTTGGAAGTGCATATTAATTACCATTTTACCATATTACCATATTACCAATTACCATATTATCATAAGTCTTCATAAATCTTTAATTTCTTACAAATATACTTTGGCTGAGATAAATTATGATATAAACATTCATAAAAGGATGACTGTGAAAAGTATGCAAAATATTAAGATAGATATATTTGGTTATAAAATAACAATATTTTAATTTCAGATATTCAGGTATTCATTCAGATAAAATATTTTGATGTAAATTATAAAAATGTTACTGAAAGTATACTTTAGCTGTTGTCTTAATTGTACAAATAAGTAGAAAATATTATATTGATGAGGTAACCCAGTACCGGAAAGACAACATTGCATGTTCTTTCACATCTACAGCTCCTCTAATTTGTGGCTCTTAGCTTCAAATTTTTTGATTTGAATATATTACAGGAATAATTACAAAACCCAGGAAAGTAATAGTAGGACATTTCGGGGATGAAAGGATGGGAAACAGTAAGTACCAGACTATAAGTGCCATGAAATTGAAAAAGAGCAAAGAAAGGTGTCTAATTATAAAGGATACAGACAGTCTTTAAAAAATGGCTTAACAATGCTTCTGTGAAGAATCAAGGGTCATTTAACAGACACCTTAACACCAAGCCTGGGAATCTTTCTTTCGAGTTGTCAGAGTCCTGTAAGAGACACCTAAAGCAGTATATTTTACTGAACTTAACAAAATTGCTCCAGTCACTAGAAGCACAACATAAGTCTCTATTTCTAAAATCATTGTGCCTGTCCAGTGGCTCGTTGAACATCATCTGCTCCTGAGACAGTGCTTATGACAGGAGTGGCCATGTCTTCCTGTCTCTGTTACACAAATTGTTCTTACACATTTCCTATAGACAGAGCAGCACAAATTCTCCCGACTGCCAATTAGAAGAAATTTTGTAAATGTCCCTCACAGCTGTTCTTCTAATTAATTAATTAATTAATTAACATCCCAAATGCGGACTCCTCCCAGTTCATCCTCCTATGCTCCTCCCATTAGCCTCTGAGAGAGTATACCCCCACCCCAGTTCCCCCCTTCCCCCTTCCCCCTCCCACCCCATCCCCCCGGTATCCTCCTACCCCATTGCATCAGGTCTCTCCAGGATTAGGTTCATCCTCTTCCACTGAGACCAGTCGAGGCAGCCCTCTGCCTCAGATGTGCAGGGGTAGTGTTGTGTGGAGTGGTGGAGTATGGGGGCAATGAAGTTTAGGGGGGTCCTCAGACCAGCTCGTGTCTGTGTATGCTCTTTGTTTGGTGGGTCAGTCTCTGGGAGCTCCCAAGGGTACAAGTTAGTGGACACTGTTGGTTTTTCTATGGGATTGCGATCTCCTTGAGGACCTTCAATCCTTCCCTTAAATGTTCTTTATTAACTTCTTACCCCTTCTTCACTGCTAAGACCATCCCTAAAGCCTCAGTTTACCACTCCAGGAAATTTACTCATGTTTCAATCTCTCTAAATGGAAGCTTTCCCACACAGTAAACCTGGAAACCTGGAAAATCCAGAACACATGCTCTTAAACATCCAGAGAGGACAGATGTCTTGTTGGAGACTCTATTGAACTATTCAAAGCTTTTAAGCTCCTCTACATACAATAGAACCGATCATGGTGTTGTTGAATTAAGAAGACATCTCACAAAGTTTCTAAAGCACGGGAAAGAGAAACTGATCTTAATCATGTGTTGCTTTGCTAAATATTTCTTTAATTGGATTTTTAAAATTTACATTTCAAATGTTATCCCCTTTCCCAGTTTCCCGCCCATAACCTTCCATGCCATCCCCCTCCCCCACCCTTTATGAGGGTGTTCCCCCACCAAACCACCCATCCCTTCTCAATCCCCTGTCCTGACATTCCCCTACATTGGGGGGTACAGCCTTGACAGGGCCAAGGTCTTCTCCTCCCACTGGTGCCAAGCAAAGCCACTCTCTGCTACATATGCAGCTGGAGCCATGGGTCTGTCCATGTGTACTCTTTGGGTGGTGATTTATTCCCTGGGACTAAAATAAAATAAAATAAAATAAAATAAGTAGAAACATTGTGCACTTAAGTCGCAGATTCAAGAGGACCCTGAATTGGAAATTACTTAAAGGCTTCCCCTGGAACTCCCCAGAGTGCTAGCTTTCATGATACAAAGTGATACCATTCAAGCATCTTTCAAAGGAAAGAGGCAACCAAGAGCTCTAGGTAACTATAATGCCTATGGATCACAACAATGACCACCACGGCAAGATAACTTTAAAGGTGACATAATGGTAAGCATACCTTGATGATAAACAACAGCCTTCTAATTGGATTTATTGCTTACTAAACAAGAGGGAAATCTTGATAATTATGTGATAATTGAAGTCTAGTCAGCTATCCATGAATAGTGAAATCATGAATCTTGCAGAAGAACTTACAATAACCATTTTAATAAACCATCATAATTCAAAACTGTATTATGATATTTGATCATATATGCCTACATATAAGTATAATCCCTCATTAAGAATACATAGTTTTTGGAATATTCCAGAAAACATAAACCAACCAAATATCAAAATTATGAAACTCAGTATCAATTGATATTTTTGTAATACATCTTCTAAAGTTTAGGAATTATTGCAGGAGAGTTAAGAGCTTAAAGACCAAGAAGTTTGCTAGGAAATCATGTCTCCTAGAAATATCAGAAACTATACAACATCTCACCAATTGAGACGATTAGTTATACATAAGTTGATGAAGGGAGACAAAAATAAACATTCTAACATGGATCTGAATAAACCTCAAGATCAGCACATAGAAATACAGGAATAAGGGTTGCTGACTGTTAGTGAACTAGCCCTCCCCAAGAAAGTGTAGCAGTTGTTTAAGTAAATATCAACCAACCAATCAGCCCTAAAAAACATACTTAGAAGTAATTAATAAACTGAGCAGTCTGATTTTATGTGTTTAGAACATACACACACACACACACACACACACACACACACACACACACACACTTTTTTAACAACAATGTAAAGGGGGCCATGTATTTGAAAGATAATAAGGTGGAGCATACTGGAGAGTTCAGAGGGAGCAGAACAAAGAAAATGTTTAACTATATTACAGTGTCAAAACTTCAAATAAATAATTGTTTGAAAGGAGAACTTAATCCATTTTGAGTATTATTGAAAAATTTAAAGGCTCTACAAAAGCAGTAAAATGACTAAGTCTTCATAATAGGAACCGGAAGATATGGCATCATTATAAGCAGAAAGAGAGGAAGCAAGGAAGGAAGAAAGGAAAGGAGAAACAAAGGAAGAAAGGAAGGGAAGAAGAATGGAAGAAAGGAAAGAAGGAAGGAAGGAAAAAAGAAGAAAAGAGGGGAAGAAGGAAGGAACGAAGGAATAAAGAAATTAAAGATAAGAGATGATAAACTTCAAGATGATATTAAAAGAAATATGGTTTGAAATCCCTCCTATAAAGTATGCTAGTTGACATCAAAGAAGTATGGGAGCAATGCTCAAATTTTTTAATCTCTCTCCAATTATATTTCTATGAAAAGGTAGACACTGACACGAACAACAGTTTGATCATGTTCATGTTTGTGCTGGCTAGTTTTATGTCATGTTACATATGCTAGAATCATCAGAGAGGAGGGAAACTCAATGGAGAAATTCTTGTGTAAGTTATGGCTGAAGGAAAGCAAGTAAGGCATTTTCTTAATTAGTGATTGATAGGAAGTGAAGATTGTGACCAGCTAGAGTGTGCTGGGCACAGCACTGGCAGACATTAGCTGTTCCACATTTTCCTCTGCTTTGCTAAGAACAACTAAATTACATTTCTAAAACAAGCCACAAAAGTCCAGAAAAGTCCTTATTTGTCCAAACCTCCTCCTGAGGCTGACTACCAATGTCCAGCAAACAAAACCACCCTTTGACTCACCTAAGTAAAATGCTTAATTAAAATTAAACACTCTGTTCAACATTTTGAAGTGCTTCTTGGCCATTAGAAATTCCTCTGTTGAGATTTCTTTATCACTGAATAGCATTTTTTTTTTTTGGTGAGGGGGGTATTTTTTTTTCTTTCATAGGATTTTTTTAAATTTTAAATATTATCAACTTCCCTGATTTCACCTCCAGAAACCCATTATCCCACCCTGTCCCCCTGCTTCTTCCTCACGTACCCACTGAATGCTTCCTACCACCCCACCCTGGCATTCCCCTATACTGGTGCATTACACCTTGACAGGACCAAGGGCCTCTTCTCCCATTGATGCCCAACAAGGCCATCCTTGGCTGAAGCCATGGGTCCCTCCATGTGTACTCTTTGGTTGGTAGTTTAGTCCCTGGGAGCTCTGATGGATCTGGTCAGTTGATATTCTTGTTCTTCTTATGTGGACGCAAACCCCTTTGGCTCCTTCAGTCTTTCCTCTATCTCCTACATTGGGGAGCCCATTCTTTGTTCAATGGTTGGTGGAAGCATCCTCTGTCAGGATCTGCAGAACCTCTCAGGAGACAGCTATATCAGGCTCCTATCAGCATGCACTTCACGACATCTGCAATATTATCCATGTTTGGTGTCTGCATATCAAATGTGTTTCCCGGGTGGGGCAGTATGTTGTTGACCTTTCCTTCAGTCTCTGCTCTGCACTTTGGCTCCATATTTCCTCCTCTAGGTACTGTGTTCCCCTTCCAGGAAGGTCTGTAGCATCCACACTTTGGTTTTCCTTCTTCTTGAGCTTCAAGTGGTTTGTGACTTGTATCTTGGGTATTCCAAGCTTTTGGGATAATATCCACTTAACCAGTGAGTGCATACCATGTGTGTTCTTTTGTGATTGGGTTACCTCACTCAGGATGATATTTTCAAGTTCCATAAGGATTTCTTGAAGTCATTGCTTTGAATAACTGAGTAGTACTCCATTATGTAAATGTACCACATTTTCTGTATCCATTCCTCTGTTGAAGGACATCTGAGTTCTTTCTAGTTTCTGGCTATTATAAATGAGACTGCTATGAACATAGTGGAGCATGTGTCCTTGTTATATGTTAGAGCACATTTCAGGTATATGCCCAGGAGTGGTATAGCTAGGTAGTCAGATAGTACTATGTCCAATTTTCTGAGGAACCACCAAACTGATTTCTAGACAGCTTGCACTAGCTTGCAATCCCACCAACAATGGAGGAGTTTTCCTCTTTCTCTACATCCTTACCAGCATCTGCTGTCAATTGAGTTTTTTATTTTAGCAATTCTGACTGCAGTGAGGAAGAATCTCAGAGTTGTTTTGATTTTCATTTCCCTGGTGGCTAAGGATATTGAACATTTCTTTAGATGCTTCTTTACCATTCAATATTCCTCATTTGAGAATTCTTTATTTAGCTCTGTAGCCCATTTTAATAGGGTTATTTGATTCTCTGGAATCCAGCTTCCTGAGTTGTTTGGATATATTGGATATTAGCTCTCTACCAGATGTAGGATTGGTAAAGATCTTTCCCTGACCCCCAAAATTCCACCAGAGAATTCCTACAGTTGATAAAAAACTTCAGAAAAATGGCTGGATATAAAATTAATTCAAGCAAATCAGTAGTCTTCCTCTACTCTAAGGTTATACAGGCTGAGAAAGAAATTAGGGAATCAGATACACCCAAGTAACATAAAATACCTCAGTGTGACTCTAACCAAGCAAGTGAAAGATCTGCATGACAAGAACTTCAAGTGCCTGAAGAAAGAAATTGAAGATCTCAGATGATGAAAGGATCTCCCTTGCTCTTGGATTTACAGGATTAATATAGTAGAAATGGCCATCTTGCTGAATGCAATCTACAGATTAAAAGCAATTTCCATCAAATTCTCTAGTCAATTCTTCACAGAGTTAGAAAGAGCAACAAAAAGCCCAGGATAGGGGTTGGGGATTTCGCTCAGCTGTAGAGCACTTGCCTAGCAAGCGCAAGGCCCTGGGTTCGGTCCCCAGCTCCAAAAAAAAGAGAGAGAGAGAGAGAAAAGAAAAAGCCCAGGATAACAATAAAAGAACTTCTGGTGGAATCATCATCCCTAACCTCCAGATGTATGACAGGGCAATAGTGATACAAACTGTAGTATATTGGTACAGATCAGTGGAGTAGAATTAAAGACCCATAAATCAACCCACACACCTCTTGTCACTTGATCTTTGACAAAAGAGCTAAAACCATCCAGTGGAAAAAGACAGTATTTTCAACAAATGGTGCTGGCTCAACTGGAGGTCAGCATGTAAAAGAATGCAAATTGATCCATTCTTATCTCCCTGTATAAAGCTCAAGTCCAAGTGGTTGAAGGACCTCCATATAAAACCGGATACACTGGATCTAATAGAAGAGAAAGTGGAGAAGGATCTGGAACTCATAGGCACAGGGGAAATTTCCTGTAGAGAACACTAATAATAGCTTGTGCTCTAAGATCAACAATCAACAAGTGGGATCTCATAAAATTGCAAAGCTTCTGAAATGCAAAGAACATTGTCAATAGGACGCACCCCCCCCCCCGGTTTTTTTGTTTTTTTTTAATTGGGTTATCTGTGCTTTCCTGAAGTGGAAAGCAGCATGGTCTGGAAGGATTGCTGTGTCTCCCAGTTTCCTGTTTATCCAGAAGCTGCTGGCATAAGGCTGGGAGTTATAAATGGCTTTCCCTCTTTCTGCTTTCTCTCAGGGTGTACTCGTGCCAGGCAGGAAGGTAGTGGCAGAGTACTGGATTGGGGTGGAATCTGGTTTGAACTCCAGATTTAGCTTCAGCGCTTTATGAAGACAAAGGCCCCCACCCTAGGCAATCGCTGATGAGGTGACAGTCCTTGCTTGTTCTGTTTTATTTGGTGGTAGATGTGAATATATACACCTTACTCAGGGTGAACCAGGGATTAAATACCTTTTGCAGGGAAAAATGCCTAAGGAGGGAGGACATATGGAAGCGACTTTGTCACGGTGGGTACTGGGAGAAGGGGGTTACAATCAGGATGTAAAGTGAATAGATAATGGAAAAGAACATTCTAAATCAAAGCCACAAAAGTACATTAAATTAAATATCTCATCTAACACAGGGTTTCCCTGCTTTCCTTTATAAATTACCATTTTCCCATGTTTCTATCTTCTTTCTATCCAGAATCAGTCCTTTGTCCCTTGAAACAAATACATCTGACTGCTCTCCACTGTTCCTTTTCCCTTCTTCTTCATCTTCTATCCCCTGTCTTTGTCTCTTATTCCCTGATCTTTGTCTCTCTCTGGAGCAAATAAATCCCATTTGTGCTGAGATAGCAATACTCATTCTTCTGGGGAGGGCCCAGTTCATTGTCGATGGTGGTGCCATTCCTGGTCTAGTGGTCCTGCATTCTATAAGAAAGCATGCTGATACACTGAGGTATGAGTCAGGAAGCAGTTCTCTTCCATGGTTTCATTGGCCACTGAATAAAGTTTCAAACTGCATGCACAGAGAAATCGAAGACTAACAAAATATACTGGAGGAAAAATAATTTCAAGAAAAAAAGGTTCATCTTGTTTTTACCCCTACTATGATTAAATTGATTTCAAGTAGATCAGAAACAATCATATTACCATAAAAGCACTCTTGCAGCATTTGGTTTCTTTCCTCCCCCCAACTCCCCACTTTTGATACAAATCTGGAGATCACACCCATTCCCAAATGAACTTTTTTGTTTGTCTGTGACCAATACAAACTACCAAGAACACTTAACTGTTCTTAAAAATTCTTAAAACACTTTAATGAAGAATTAGGATTCCTTGTAGGTGATTTAAGAAGATGATAAAGATTGCCTATTAATTTCTGATATGTACACTATAAAAAATGGAAGGTTTGTTCTTCTATTTCCTGAAGGCTCTAATTTTAAAATATAGGCATTTATTTTGTATAAAATAACTATATTTTAATTTTACATTTCCACTACTTTTATTTCAAGGTACAGTAAAAGTTAAAAATAATTAACTTCTTTTTTTACAAATCAAAAATTATTTATAAGTTTATCCTTGAAATACTAGATGCTACATCCATAATCCATTGATGTAGTAATATCAATTTTTGTGGAAACATTGATTGTTAATACTTTAAAGCAACCATATGGTACTCTAAAGTTATGGGCTCTATTATTTGCCCATTAATTAATAATTAAGTTTTCTAAATTTTTGTTGAAATATATAACTATTTTTTGCACAATGTATTTAAAAATAAAGTCATTAAACAAGTCAGATGCTAACATAAGCAATCATATGTATTCTTCCTTTGATATGAAAGAAAATCATATGAATCCTTCCAAAATTTCCAAACTCTCACTAATGGATTGAATGGGTCGCTGCATGTAAATTTTACCCTTTGTACATGTATCATGGTGCCCTCCTACACTACAATTTTAACTGGCTGTAAGCAAGACCATTCCTATAGAACCTAATAGAGAATATGCAAGCTACATGACTTGCAAATGATGTTTTTTTTACTACTGTGGAGAAGAGAGAGAAGATGAAAAGTACGGGTACACACCTCTGGGTATCACATAGCAGACAAGCAGTACTGCTGCCTCTGGAAATAAAACATGCTGTGCAGCCTGTTTAGGAATGTGGCTATGAATAATTCACTTTGCACTTTAAAATTAGTTGATTGGGAACTAAACTAGAGTTCAGCCAAACAGCAATTCTACCTGAATAGCTCTGTACTGAAGAATGCTTGTAGCTACAATTGCAGAATGGCTCTGTTAGCCTTAAGGCATGGCAAGATTTCCTACTCCTGTGTACTGACTCACAATTCACAATGAGCAGGGTCTCTAAAAAATTCTACTTACTATTTCATCTGTACTCGAACATCCAAGAATATTTTCATCAATTATTGATATGATGTCAATTTTAATACACCTATGACTGTTAATAGAATATAATAATTAATATATAAACATATTTTGATCTTGTTATGACTCATAACTATAGCTACATTGTTCATTCTTCTTATCCTCTCTCATAGTCATATATTCATCTTACAATATATAGTATATAGAATATACTTTCATGATAAACAATAAATTAGGAGTTATAATATGCATTTGTCTATACTTAAAATGCATTTGTGCTTAGAGGGATATGCCTGGGTCTAAGAAATTGGGAGACTAATGCAGGAAGATGAGTCCTATACTAATCTAGACCACATGTTATAGTTCCCCCAACACACACACACACACACACACACACACACACACACACACACACACACACACACACACAAACACCCACACATCAGAACAAAAATATTTATGGCCATATTTTTATCTCATGCTTCACATATATATTTGTGTGACTAGATGTTATTTGCACATTCTTGAGATATGAGTATGTTCTAAGATAACCATATCTAAATGTACATAATACAGTCCTTTCCATCTCCTCAAATGGGGTCTGCACACTGATGCAATAGACCAATAGACTGATATGTGTTTTCAGTGTCTTGCACCAATTTAAGGCCATTTATGTATATTTTATGACACACTCTGAATGATATAAATCTGAAGTATAATTCTTCATGTACTCATTGTGAAAATAAATAATTCTAAACAGCCATTCCTATCCCAGTGTGCGTCTCATGCACTGCTGAGACCTGTCTTTATTATGGTTTCAACAAAAGCATAGAATGGGAAATACAACAACCTCTCAAGCTCCAGGCCTAGAGACGTCAGGGTTTATTCAACAACTGTCATAAAATCCAACCTCGCAGCAGGTGAAGCTAGCGTATAGCATCTTACATAGACACAGGGAACAAAGTTGCCTCTAATTCAAATGCTGAAAGCTAGTAATGGGATATTTTTCACATTTCACAGAACTTTAGTCTCCCCATGATCTCAACTTTAGCTGGTACACCTTTCTATATAGAACTTTTCTATCTTGTTTTGGCTTTGTTTGCTTTTGTTGTTTGCTGTCTAATGGAATGAATGGTTCAGGATAAATGGCAAAATACTTGAAAGAAGAGGTTTAATATAATGCACTTTACTGTACATTTTGGTCAGATATAGCATTATTTAAACACTAAGTTAAAATTTTGCTTACTATGTTGTTAATCTATTTGCTTCATTACATGTCAAGCTTGTATGGTTTTACTAACATAATTTTTTGTTGTCATTAAGTGCAAAATTGTAGAAATATTTCATTGAACATACAAAGTCCTAATAAATAGATTAAAATATTTACTTATGTGATGATGATATAAGTTATGCATTGAATGTTACAGTTAAATGTTTATGTTCAAGAGATCGGTTATTTATTTTTAAGTAATTATTCGCTTATTTACTTTACATCACAACCATAGTTTCCCCTCACTTCACTCTTCCCAGCCTGCCATCCTCTCTAAAACATCTGTTCTTCCTTTCTTTCTCTTCGGAAAATTTGAGGCCTCCCTTGGATATCAACAATCCTTGCCATATCAATTCAGAGTAAAACTAGATGTATCCTCTTCAATTGAGATTAGAAGAGGAGTACAGTGGAGAAAATGTCCCAAAGGCAGGCAACAGAATAAGAGACAGTCCCTGCTCCTACAGTTGGGAGTACCACATGAAGACCAATTTCCACTGCTGTTATATTTGTCAAAGGCCTAGTTCAGTACCAAACCATACCCTATGGTTGGCAGTTCACTCTCTTTGAACAATTATGGGGCCACTAATTCATTCTCTAGGTTTTCTTGTAGTATCCTTGAACCCTCTGGCTCCTACAATCATTCCTTCTCCTCTTCTGCTGGATTCCTTTAGCTCCACTTGATGTTTTACTGTGGGTATCTGAATCTGTTTCCATCAGTTGCTGGGTGTAGCCTTTCTGATGACATTTATGTTATTCTTCTGTTTGTAAGTCTAAGCAGAATATTATTAACAGTGTCAAAGATTGGGTTTCTTTCATAGCATTGGTCTCAAACTGGACTAGTCATTAGCTGACCACTCCCTCATTTTCTGTTTCATCTTTGTTCTTGAATATTTTGTAGGCAGGATAAATTGTAGGTCGAAAGTTTTGTGGCTTGGTAGGGGTCCGAATCTCTCCTTCTGAAGCCTTGCCTGGTTACAGGAGATATCTGTTTCAGGCTTCACGTTCCCCATCGCTAGGAGTTTTAGTTATAGTCACCTTATAGATTCCTATAAGTTTTCATTGTCCTAAGACACTAGCTCCTCTCAAAGATTCCACCTTCACCCCATTCTAGTTGTCTCAAGACAACTCTAGTACTTTATATCTCCATCTTTCTTCACTGGATATCTCCAGTTTGCATTGGTAAGCCCTCATCAACCAAACACTCCCCTTTCTACCCATTATATCTATTTTCTTTTCCCTTCTCAGGGAGATTTTCTACCCCCCTGAGCCTTCCATTTTACTTAGAGATTATGAGGATTGTAGCAGGGTTATTTTTTATTTTCAGCTAATATCCACTTATAAGTGAGTACATACCATGTTTTTGTATCTGGTTTGGGGTTACCTCACTCAGGATATTTCCTAGTTCCTTCCATTTGTCTGAAAATTTCATGATGTCATTGTTTCTATAGCTGAATAACATTCCATTGTGTAAATAAACCACATATTTTCTCATCCATTCTTCAGTTGGAGGACATATAGTTTGCTTCCAATTTCTGGCTTGTAATAAATGTTCATCCTCACCTTTGACTATTCATGATTTTGGATGAAACACACACACACACACACACACACACACACTTTATATTTTTAAATATGTCATAGACAATACAATACATGGATAGTTGCCTACACTCCATGCTGTTAAAATCTACCTCCCCATTGATAACCCCAAGCCATGACTTACTATTTGCTATGTTGCATCTGGGTTGCTCTCAACTCCAATGTTGCAGCCCTCTGGGCAATATTCTCTTTGCCCATTGTGTCTCTCCTTCTCCCTCCTGTACCACCACCTTCACCTTCTCCTCCTCCTCCTCCCCCTCTTCCTCTTCCATGGTGGCTTCTTTTTTCCCCTCCTCATGGTTTTTTCTTTTAAGTCCATGAAGTCTCAACCCCATCTATTTCTCTTCTGTTCTTGGCTGTTGGCATATTTATTCACCAATCCTAGCTAACTGGAGGCAGGGTCACTCAGAATATTATGTGCTGATTCTCTCATCTTTGGGGCAAACAGTTTTGGGGGCCCCAAGTCTGCATTAGAATACAGTCAGCATTAGGACAACCCACTATACTGGCTATTAAAAGTAAAGCTGCTATAATCATAGATGAGCATTGAGTATCTTGTGTTTTGTTGAAGCATCCTTTACATATATGCCCAGGAGTGGTATGAATGAGTCTTGAGGTAGATCTATTCCCTATTTTCTGAGAAACCAACAGATTGATTTCTAGAGATGTTATACAAGTCTACAGTCCTACCAGTAATGCAGGAGATCCCTTGCTACACATCCTTCCCAGTGATTTTCAGCAATTTTCTTTTTATTTTAGCCATTCAGACTAGTATAGAATGGATCTCAGAATCGTTTTGATTTGCATATTCCTAATGACTAAGGATCTTGAACATTTCTTTAAGTGCTTCTTTGCCATTAGAAATTCATCTCCTTGGATGATGCAAAGAAGTGCAGACCGACAAGAGCCGGATGTAGATCGCTCCTGAGAGACACAGCCAGAATACAGCAAATACAGAGGCGAACGCCAGCAGCAAACCACTGAACTGAGAATAGGACCCCCGTTGAAGGAATCAGAGAAAGAACTGGAAGAGCTTGAAGGGGCTCGAGACCCCATATGTACAATAATGCCAAGCAACCAGAGCTTCCAGGGACTAAGCCACTATCTAAAGACTATACATGGACTGACCCTAGACTCTGACCTCATAGGTAGCAATGAATATCCTAGTAAGAGCACCAGTGGAAGGGGAAGCCCTGGGTCCTGCTAAGACTGAACCCCCAGTGGACTAGACTGTTGGGGGGAGGGTGGTAATGGGGGGAGGATGGGGAGGGGAACACCAATAAAGAAGGGGAAGGGGAGGGATTAGGGGGGTGTTTGCCCGGAAACCGGGAAAGGGAATAACACTCGAAATGTATATAAGAAATACTCAAGTTAATAAAAAAAAAAAAAAAATCTGAAAAAGAAATTCATCTCTGATATTCTGTTTAGAAAAATATCTATTTTTAAATGGAATAATTTGGTTTGTTGATGTCTAGTTTCTTTTTTTTTTTTTAGTAACAAATATTTTTTATTTTAAACGTGGCTGTGTCCTCAAGCGATTCTACACTTCTTTGCTTCATCCATCTTGTCTAATTGGGTGGCTGTATATATATATATATATATATATATATATATATATATATATATATATATACATGGGCCACATGTGGGGCAGGCTCTGAATGGGTGTCCCTTCAGTCTCTGTTTTAATCTTTGCCTCTCTCTTCCCTGCCAAGGGTATTCTTGTTCCCCTTTTAAAGAAGGAGTGAAGCATTCACATTTAGTTTCTTTAGTTCTTTATATATGTTGGAAATCAGAGCTCTTTCAGATATTTGGTTGGGAATACCTTTTCCCATTCTGTAGCCTGTCATTATGTCCTGTTGACATTGTCTTTTGCCTTGCAGAAGGTTTTCAGTTTCAAGAAGTCTCATTTACTAATTGTTGACCTTAGTGTATGAGGTACTGGTATTTTGTTGATGAAGTGCTTGCTTATAAAAGTGAGCATAAGATTTTTCCCTTTCACATCAGGTTTAGGTGTCTGATTTTATATTGAGATCTTTGATCCATTTGGACTTGAGTTTTGAGTAGGATGATATATTTGGTTCTATTCACAGACTATGACATACAAATGTCCATTTAGACTAACACCGTTTGTTGAAAATATTTTCTATTTTTCATTATATAATTTTGGCTTTTTTGTCAAAATTCAAATGTTCATATTTATGTTAATTTACTTCTGGGTCTTCAGTTAGATTCCATTTTCAACCTGTTTGTTTTTACGCCAGTGCAATGTGGTTTTTCCTTGTACTGTAATACAGCTTGAAATCAGAAATGGAGATACTTTCTGAAATTCTTTTTTTTTATACAGTATTACTTTAGCTACCCTTGGGATTTTTTTTGGCATATGAAGATGAGTATTTTTTGTTAAGGTCTATAAAAATTGTGTTGGAATTTTGATGGGAATTGTATTAAATATGTAGTTTGTATTTGTTATGATGACCATTTTTACTATTTTAATCCTACCAATCCATGAACATGGAAAATCTCTCTATCTTCTGACATTTGTTTCATTTCTTTTTTAAAAGACTTGAAGTTCTTGTCATACAGACCTTTAACTTCCTTGGTTAGTTACAATAAGATACTTAAGATTATTTATGGCTATTGGCAAGGATGTTATTTCCCTAAACTCTTTCTCAGCCCATTTGGTCTTTGTACATAGGAGAGCTACTGATTTTATTTAGTTAAAATTTTATCCAGCAACTTCAATGAATGAGTCTATCATCTGTAAAAGTTTCCTAGTAGAACTTATGATCATATATATGTATATATATATATATATAATCATATCATTTGCAAATAGGGATACTTTGATTTCTTCTTCCTTTCCAATTTATGTCACTTAGAATTGCTTTAGTTGTCTAATTGTCCTAGTTAAAACTTCAAGTACTATATTGATATGATATGGAGAGAGTGGATAACCTAAGCTTATTTGTAATTATAGTGGAATTGCATGAAGTTTCTTTCCATTTAACTCGATGATGGCCTTTAGCTTACTGTAAAATTGTCCTTATTATGTTTAGATATGCATCTCGCATCCCTGATTTCCCCAAGACTTAAACGAGAGTTGGTGTTGGATTTTTTTTCACAAGCCTCTTCAACATCTAATGAGATAGCTATGTGTTTTTTTTTTTCTTTTTCGGTTTGTTTTTATGGTGGATTAAATTGATGATTTTTATATATTGAGCAAATCCTGCATCTCTGGGATGAAGCACACTTGATCAGGGTAGATGACCTATGTAATGTGTTCTCTGATTCAGTTTGTGAGTATTGATTATTTTTCTATCATTGTTCATAAAGATTATTGGTCTGAAATTCTCATTTTTGGTTGAGTGTTTGAGTGGTTTAGGTGTCAGAGTAACTATGGCTTCATCAATTTAGTTTGGCAGTGTTCCTTCTGTTTCTATTTAGTATAATAATTTAAGGAGTATTTTTATTAGCTCTTCTTTAAAATTGTGGCACAATTCTGTACTAAAACTATCTAGCTCTTGGCTTTTCGTTGTTGGGTGTTTTAAATGCCTGCTTCTAACTACCACTATCTCTATCAAATTATTCTATTCCTTTATGTGTCATAGGTCTATTTAGATTGCTTATCTGATCTTGATTTAGCTTTAGTAAGTGGTATCTGACAAGAAAATTGGCCCTTTTTTTTAGAATTTTTAATTTTGTGAAGTACATGGTTTTAAGTAAGACCTAATGATTGCCTGAGTTCCTCAGGATTTGTATTTATGTCCCTTTTGTCACTTCTGACCTTGTTAATTTGTCTATCTCTCTTCTTTTTTGTTAGTTTAATTAAGGGTTTCTTTATATTTTTGATTTTGTTAAAGAACAAACCCTGATTCTTTGACTCTTTGTGTTGCTCTCTTTGTTTCCTTTTCATTAATTTCATCCCTGTGTTTTATTATTTTGTGCTGTCTACTCCCCTTGGCTATGTTTGCTTCTTCTTCTTTCTTTTAGAGCTTTCAGGTGTACTTTTAAGTCACTTGTATGATATCTCAATAATTTCTTCATGGAGCCATTTAGTGTTTTGGCCTACGAGTGAGGAAATAGCACTGCTTTCGTTATGTCCCATAAGTTTGAACATAATGTTTTTTTCATCTTCAGTTCTTTTTTTTTTTTTTTTTTTTTTTTTTTTTTTTGGACTGGGGACCCAACCCAGGGCCTTGGCTCGCTAGGCAAGCTCTCTGCCGCTGACTAAATCCCCAACCCCTTCACTGAGTTCTTAAAGCTGTTTAATTTCTTCATTATTTCTTCTTAACCCATAGGTCACTTATTTAAAGTTACTCATTTTGCATGAGTTTGTAAAATTTCTGTTGTTTCTCTTGTTATTCTAGATCAGCTTTAATCCAAGGTGGTCTCTTATGATGCAAGGTTATTTAAATTTTTTGTGTCTGTTAAAGTTTGCTTCATAACTGAGTATATGTTTGAGTCTTACTGTCTATTAGTTGAATTATTTCTCTGTTTAGTTGCTGTGGCGATGACATGTCCATTGGTGAAAGTGGGATGTTTTGAATCTCCCACTATAAATTCTTTTTTTTTTTTTTTTACAAATATGGTAGGTTTTTCCTTTGATGAGTATGAACTATCCTTTCATTTCTCTTTTGATTAAGTTTGTTTGGAATTTTATTTTGTTAGATGTTAGAATTCCAACTACAACTAACTTCTTTTATGTATTTCCTTGGAAAAAAATTTCCCAGAAATTTATTCTGAGGTATGGTCTATCTTTCATGTTGAGGTGTATATGCAGCACAATAATGGATCTCACTAGCCTATGTCTTTTTATTGGAATACATTGATATTAGGGGACATTAATGACCAATAATTGATAATTTCTTTTAATTTGATGAAGTTGGTGTTAGTGTGTGTGTGTGTGTGTGTGTGTACTTCCTTTCATTGTTTTTGCTAGTATAAAATTATTTATGTAATGTGTTTTATTATATTTAGTTAGATTACTTGGGGTTGGAGGGGTTTTTTTGTTTTGTTTTGTTTTGTTTTGTTTTGTTGTTTTTTTTTTTAGTAGTGCCTATATGCTTGGATTTTTATATTTATAGATAGATATTTTCAAGTTTGGTTTTCTCATGAAATATCTAGTATTTTCCATCTACAGTGACTAAAAACTGTGTGAGCTGGCATCTGTACTCTTAGAGTCTAGAAGACATCTGTGTGGTCCTTCTGGCTTTTAGAATCTCTGTTAAAAATCAGATATAATTCTAAAAATCTGCCCTGATATGTTTCTTGGCCTTTCCCCCTTGCTGCCTTTATTCTTTCTTTGTTCTGTATATTTATGTTTTTGATTACCTCCTGTCAGGCTTTTTTCTTTTCTGGTCCTATCTATTTGGTGTTCTATAAGTTTCTTGGAAATCCATAGGTGTCTCTTTCTTTAGGTTAGAAAATATTCTTTAATGGTTTTTGGAAAGTAATTTCTGGATTTTGATCTGGGACTCTTCTCCTTCTTCTATTCCTATTATTCTTAATTTTGGTCTTTCAAAGTGTCTCAGATATTCTAGACTTATGTGTCCAAATCATTTTAGTTTTAACATTTTCTTTGACCAATGTATCAATTTCTCCTATTGTATCTTTTACTCCTGAGTTTCTATCTTCCATGTCTTGTATTCTGTTGGCAATGTTTATATCTGTAGTTTCAGTTCAATTAACTAGGTGTTCCATTTTCAAGATTCCCTAAGTTTATGGTTTCTTAATTGCTTCTCTTTTCATTTTTGGGTCTTGAACAATTTTATTTGCTTTGCCTGTTTGATTGTATTTTCCTGTATGTTTAAAGGTGGTTTATTCAGTTCCTTTTTTAAAGTCCTCCATCATCTGTGTAAGATTCCATATACGATCACATTCTTGTGTTTCAGCTATGTTAGGCTATCCAGGTCTTGCTGTATTAGGTTAGCTGGGCTCTGGTGCTGCCACACCTTGCACTGGCTGTAATTGATTGTATTCTTGTATTGCTCTAAAGCTGTCTGTGTTTTGGGGATTATTATAGAATTTGGTGCTGATTTCTGAGTTTATCATTATTAGATGGGTGGATTTTCCTTATTTGGTAGTATTTCTGAAATGTTTTTCCCTTGCTGCAGTGAGCCTCTACATTTTCTGTCAGTTTTCTGAGGTATTCTGCCCTGAGTTGCTTGGAGTTGCACAGAGTTCTGATGACCAGAGTGTTTTCAAATACAATAAGCACCTTCTTGAGTGTTTGTGGTCTCTATGAATTTTGGAGTTTCGGGCACCAACTTTGACTCTGGAGTCCCTAGAACTGATGTGACCAATAGGAAAGCTGAGGTCTTTTGCCTAAGTTGTGGGCCAGAACATGGAGTCCAGAGAATAGGTTGCAATTCATAGCTGTTCACTGTGCTTTACAGGGAGTTGATGGCATAGGACATAGAGGAGGATCTTATCTGATGTCCCTGGTACCAGCATGGCAGGCAGAGTTGAGAGCCAGAAAATGCAGTCCTGAAGACAGGGTACAGTTTAATGTGTTTGGGTTGTGCTTTAGAGGGAAGTGGAAAGCATAATGAAATCGGCTATTTCAGGTATTCATATGGGCCTTGAACTCTTGTAATTACTATGTAATTGAAGATGTCCTTGAACTCCTCAGCACTCTGACTGCCTTAGCCTCATTAGTGCTGATATTACAGGTATGCACATCCACATCTGGCTTAAATTAGCTTATTGAAATGAGACTAACTGCACCAAATTTCCTGTTCTTACAAAGAAACTGCTGAGGATGTTTCTACACTAGAGATGTGGCTCGTTTGGTAGAGGATTTGATTAACACAGACAAAATCCTGGATTCTATCCTTGTAAAATCAGAGCATGGACTAGGGTACAGTGAAATGCATTCTTCAGGGCATGGCATGATTATTAGAATTATGGACTCAAGGCAGCACGACTATCTGAAGAGTATCTGTGTAAGACTTGGCCTTTTAATCATCTATAGTGTATAGCAAAGCATTCATGAACCTGCACCCCTTTCTGAGGAACTATTAGAAGTTAACTTTTGCAGAGTCAGTGGATTCCTTTTCTTTATTGAGTAGCCACTGGTAATTTGGCCATTTTATAGTACATAACATTTAATTGCCATTCATCCAAGCAACTCATTGAGTGACAACAATAAAAAAAAGATATAAAAATAGAAGTCTGAAAGAAGAGGAAGTCATTGGAAGGAGGAAAGAACTAAGAAAAATAATGGCAGGGTGGGGAGAATTACAATCCATTGCAAATATGCATAAAGTTATAGAATTAAGCAGAATAAGTGAGAGTTCCAGGACATGTCTATAATTGTAGTGATCATAAGGCAGAGACAGGAAGCTAAGAGTTCAAGATTATATGTGGCTACATAAAGAGTTTAAGCATTATAGAAGTACCTGAAACCCAATTACTCAGTCTATACACAAAGTAAAGTTTGAATAAGTCTACAGCAAAATATTCACCAACCAAACAAAAGTGGCACTTGGATCTTGGGCTTTCTCTGTTCCAGAATTGTGAAAGACAAGCAGGTGCTGTTTAAGCTACACAGTCTACCAGGTTTCCCTCTATGCTTAAGAGGACTGGAACACTGTGAATCGGGAAGCAATTTACCTTAACTTCTTAATAGCATACAATTTGATTGTTTTTTTAATTGGATTTTTTATTTACATTTCAAATGTTATTCCCTTTTTTGGTTTCCTGGACATAAGCCCCCTATCCCATCCACCTCCCCTTCTTCTATAAGGGTGTTCCTCTCCCCATCCAACACCTCCTTCCCACCCCCAACATTCCCATACACTAGGTATCCAACCTTGGCAGGACCAAGGGCTTCTCTTTCCGTTGTTGCCCAACAAGGCCATCCCCTGCTACATATGCAGTTGGAGCCATGGGTCAGTCCATGATTAGTCTTTGGTTAGTGGTTTAGTCTCTGGGAGCTCTGATTTGTTGGCATTGTTGTTCTTATGGAGTTGCAAGTCCCTTCAGCTCTTTCAATCCTTTCTTTAATTCCTCCAATGGGGGTCCCATTTTCAGTTCAGTGGTTTGCTGTTAGCATTCGTCACTGTATTTGACATGCTCTGGCTGTGTCTCTCAGGAGACATCTATGTCCAGTTCCTGTCAGCATGCACTTCTTAGCTTCATTGATCTTATCTAGTTTGGTGGCTGTATATATATGGGCCACATGGGGGGGCAAGCTCTGAATGCCTGTTCTTTCAGTCTCTGCTCCAAACTTTGCCTCCATATCCCCTCCTATAAATATTTTTGTTCCCCCTTTTAAGAAGGACTGAAGCATCTGCACTTTAGTCATCCTTCTTATTGAGCTTCATGTGGTCTGTGGATTGTATCTTGGATAATTCGAGCTTTTGTGCTAATATCCACTTATCAGTGAGTGCATACATGTGTGATTTTCTGTGATTGGGTTACCTCACTCAGGATGATATAGATGCCCTTCAACAGAGGAATGGATACAGAAACCATGGTATATCTACACAATGGAGTAGTATTCAGCTATCAAAAACAATGACTTCATGAAATTCATAGACAAATGGATTAAACTAGAAATTTTGATTGTTTTAAAACCTTCTCTTCACTTTTGACTTTAGGCTACATTATGTGCATTGACATATAAAATTTTAACACTAAGAAAAATTTTTGACTACATGTTATATTCCTAGGACTATAACTGCTATAAGAATAACATATATGCATTGCCCTCTACTGGTAAATATACTTAGGATTCACATGCCCAGAAGGCTTGATAGTTTCATAAAACTGGGACTAAATAGCAGAATCCCTATTGTAAATGCAACTCATTTTGAGATTTAAATAATTGTTTCTGAGTGTAATTTATTATTCTTCAGTCCGCCATATCCTAAGGAGTAAAAATTAAATTTTGCATCTGATAAGAAATTACATTCTTTACTAATACTGTTAACTATGATGTGAAAAATTTGCAACCTCTTTATGTTTTAGAAACTAATTTCTAAAAATCCTAAGGGTACCATCCATATTCATAGTATTTTCAAATTACCATGAAACCCTAATTCTTTTACAAGTACCATGTCCAATATCATTTATACAAGCCTCCAAACTCTGCAAGGTTTCTTGATACAATGGAAATAGAAAAAGATTATAGAAACACAATTCAAATAGTACATGAATTTCAGTCTTTTTAAACTAAATCAATAATATAAGCACTCTATATAAACAAGAGGACATCTGGCTCTTACAATCCTTCTCACTCCTCTTCCATGATGTTCTCTGATCCTTAGGCATGGAATTTGTTTTATAAGAGAATCTATTAGGGTTAGTTTCTCTGCGTTTTTTAGATTTCTTTGATGGTATCTTCTGTAAAAACAGGTTTCTTTGATAACAGGTGAGAGTTACTCTTACCTAGGGGTATAATGAGGCATGCTCAAGAATGTCTCCTTTGCTCTAGAAGGCTATTAGCCTTACTTCTCCATTTTCAGTGAGCTGTGCATATGTGTTCATCAGCAATGGTGACTTACCATATTTTGTGGAAAACAGCCACTATCCTTGGCAATAGTCTGGCTAGTGTGGTGATTCCAATGGAAGCCTTTTTGCCAACACCTCAAGGCCCCTCAAGTCGCACATAGGTTTATGTTTATCTCGTATTCTCTCCCACACTCCACTCTACCTAACCCTCCTCATTCATTCCTCTCATTTTAGTCCCTCTATCCATTCATAACTATCTATTCTCTTTTCCGTTCCTAGGAGATCTATTTCTTCCACCCACTTATACCTAAGTTCTGTGGTTACGGCCATGATAGCTGGCTTACAAATGAAATACATACTACATTTGTCTTTCCATGTCTATGTTATATCAATCCGGGTGACTTATTTTTCTAGGCAAATTCATTTATATTTTAATTTTATTATTTCATTTTAACTATTTAGTATTTTATCTTTAAATTTACCATATTTTATTTTTCTATTTATCCACTGATGAACTACTAAATTGTCTCCAGTTTTCGCTATTATGTATAGAGCATGGTACTGGAAGATATTCTACATGCTAGAAACACAAAAAATGGTAAGCTCCAATCCATTGTCAAATCCCTTTATCTAAAATGGTGACCCAGTTAAAAGAAATACTGTTCAAATGGTATCATAAAGTTCATAGGAGTTAGCAGCCAAGATCAGATTTCATTTGAGCCCCATTCTATGAGATGGAACCCATACCAGTCAGTGCTTGAGTGACCCTAATCCTAAAACTAAATAAACCAGAGTCATACAAGAAAACAAAAACATAGCAAAAAATGATTCCTAAAGTCATTCTGATACCTTATAGACCAGTCTCTTGCTGAGATGTAAACAAGAAGCTTTTTCTTCAGAAAGAAATGGAAAGAAGTACGGAAACCCATAAGCAGAAAAACACGTAGATGTTGAGAAATGTCAGAATACTAACCTTTAAATGGGATTTCTACACTAAATCCATCCCCTCAGGGCTCAGGAAACTCTATGGAGGAGCAAGTATGGAGAATTTTATTTCTCCTACAATAATGATAGGTAGTTGTGATGAATATATTATTCTAGTCTGGACATCATTATAACTGGTGTTCAAGGTCTTAAAGTTTCCATTGATAAATTTGCTTTTGGTTAAGTTTATTTAAAGAGCTATTTTGTTGTTGGTGGTGGTGGTAATGGTAGTAATGATGGTGGGGGTAGTACTGCTGTTTTTTGAGACAATAGTGTAATAGTGATTGGAAGTGTCCAGGATCTTCTTTTCTGTTTGTTTGCTGTTGGTGTATAGAAAAGCATTTGATTTGTGCAAGTTGATGTATCCTGTCATGTTCTTGAATTTGTCTTTTCAAAACATTTTATGGTAGAATGTTTGGGTTCTCAAACAATACATAGTATGATATCATCTTCGAACACTGATAGCTTGACTTTTTCTTTTTACATCCCATTACATTCTTTTCTTTTTGCTGCATACTTTGAGAACAATATGTAAAAGGATAAATGATAGTGCACTTCTCTCTCTCTCTCTGTCTCTCTGTCTCTCTGTCTCTCAACTTCAATGGGATTACTTTAAGCTTTTTTACATTAAAATTTTGGATTTTAATTGTGATCATGATCTTGTTGATTTTCGTTTTCATTTACTTTCTCAATGGCATCTTTGTGTTTCCTTAGTAATGAACTTGTATGTCTTTCTATGGTCTCTTTGCTATTGTCGTTTCTCTGTTCTTTCTAAAAATAATGCTCTTCTGTTTCCTTTAGGTTTTGTTTGTTGTAATTTTTTAAAATGTGGTTCTGATGTTTTTTTCTTTATATGGAATCAATTTCTCTCTTGCAGCATTTCATAATCTATTTTTGTAATGTGTACTTAGTATTCTCACTATGAAATTCCCTGGAGGTTTTTCCAATTTATTTATTTACTTATTTATTTTTATTACTTGTACATTTTTATAGTCCAATCATCGTCCTCCTCTCAATTTATACTCCCACAGTTCCACATACCAATCTTAATCCTCCCTGTCTCAGTTCCATATACCATTCCATTCCCAATCCTCCCTGTGTCCAAGAAATGTCCTCTGCGCACCCGGTCTCCCCATTCTCTGGGGCCTCAAGTCTCGAGGATTAGGCATGTCTGCTCTGACATGGTCTGAGACCAGTCCAGGCATTCCTCTGCTGTATATGTGTCAAGAGCCTCGGACCAGCTCATGTATGGTACCTGGTTGGTGACTCAGTGTCTGAGAGACTTGAGGGGTCTGGGTTAGGTGAGACTACTGGTATTTCTAAGGGATTGCCCTCCTCCTCAGTTTCTTCAAGCCTTGCCATAATTCAACCACACTGTTCCCTGACTTCAGTCCAATGGTTTGCTGTAAGTATCTGTACCTATCTCAGTCTGCTGCTTGATGGGCCCCATAGGGGACAGCCATGCTAGGCTCCTGCCTGTAAGCACACCATAGCATCAGTAATAGTGTCAGAACTTGGAATCTCCCCTTGAGATATATCCCAAGTTAGGCTGGTCAATGGACCATCTTTCCCTCAATTTCTTCTCCATTTTTATCCTTTCGCTTCTTTTTTCAAAAATATTTATTTATTTATTATATATAAGTACACTGTAGCTGTCTTCAGACATACCCGAAAAAGGGCCTCAGATCTCATTACAGATGGTTGTGAGTCACCATGTGCTTGCTGTGGAATTTAAACTCAGGGCCTCTGGAAGAGCAGCATGTGCTCTTAACCCTTGAGCCATCTCTCTAGCTCCAAAAATATTTCTTTATAGTTAAAAGGGAAAGGAAGGGGGTTGGGGATTTAGCTCAGCGGTAGGGCGCTTGCCTAGCAAGCGCAAGGCCCTGGGTTCAGTCCCCAGCTCCGGAAAAAAAAAAAAAGGGAAAGGAAGGAAGGAAGGAAGGAAGGAAGGAAGGAAGGAAGGAAGGAAGGAAGGATGAAAGAGAAACTAGAACAAAACACACACACACACACACACACATACACACGGTTAGTTGAATATTGGATATGTTTCCTGATTACTTATATGCTCTGGCTAGATTTAAGTCAAATTAACACAGACTAGTCATTCTGGAGGAGAGAATGTCAATTGAGAAAATGTTTCCACCATATTGGCCTATAGGCAAGACCATGGAACATTTCTTTAATTAGTGATTAATGCTGAAGTGCCAATTCCCCTACCCATCCTCTTCCCATTACCACTCTCCCCTCATAAGAAGCCCATTCACTGGAGGTCCAGCCTTGGCAAGACCAAGGGCTTCCCCTTCCAATGGTGCCCTTAATAGGCTATTCATTGCTACCTATGCAGTTGGAGCCCAAGGTCAGTCCGTGTATAGTCTTTGGGTAGTGGCTTAGTCCCTGAAAGCTCTGGTTGATTGGCATTTTGTTCATATGGGGCCCCTTCAGCTCTTACAATCCTTTCTCTGATTTCTTCAACAGGGGTCCTGTTCTTAGTTCAGTGGTTCACTTCTGGGATTCCCCTATGTATTTGCTGTATTCTGGCTATGTCTCTCAGGAGAGATCTACATTCGGTTCCTGTCAGCCAGTGCTTCATTGCTTCATCCATCTTATCTACTTTGGTGTCTGTATATGTATGGGCCACATGTGGGGCAGGCTCTGAATGGGCATTCCTTCAGTCTCTGTTCTAAGCTTTGCCTCCCTATCCCCTAATAAGGGTATTCTTGTTCCCCTTATAAAGAAGGAGTGAAGCATACACATTTTGGTCATCCTTCATAAGTTTCATGTGTTCTGTGCATCTAGGGTAATTCAAGCATTTGGGCTAATAGCCACTTATCAATGAGTACATACCATATGTGTTTTTCTCTGATTGGGTTACCTCATTCAGGATGATATTTTTCAGTTCCATCCATTTGCCTATGAATTTCATAAAGTCATGTTTTTGATAGCTGAGTAGTATTTCACTGTGTAGATGTACCACATTTTCTGTATCCATTACTCTGCTGAAGGGCATCTGGGTTCTTTCCAGCTTCTGACTATTATAAATAAGGTTGCTATGAACATAGTGGAACATGTTTCTTTGTTATATGTTGGATCATCTTTTGGGTACATGCCCAAGAGTGGTTACACAGGAACTGCCTTGAATGTTCTTAGTGGGAGAGGATATGTTTAATCCTGTGTAAACTTGATGTCCTGTGGAAAAGGGATGCTGGTGGGGTGAGGTGGGGTGATGGGCAGGTGGGGGAGCACCTTCTCTCAGAGGTGAGGGGGAGGGAGAAAAGAACTCTGGTAGGGGGACCAAGTGGGGGCAACTTTTGGAATGTAAGCAAATAAATAATTTATTTTTAAAAATCATGTTATTTCCTGTGTTATTTATTTATTTATTTATTTGTTTGTTTGTTTTTCTTATAACGGTTGAATTTGTTCTTACTCTTATTCCCTGATCTATGTAGTCTCAGGTTCTTGATCACCCTAGCAGTGTTCTGTTGGGTTTCGTCAGGTAGAGTGGACCTCCAGTCTAATCAGATATTTGGTTACTAACAGAAGTTGTGCTACCCTTGCCCTGGCAAACCTTACAGGTAGAACAACATTGGGGGCTAAAGGTTTTATGGTTGTATTTCTGTTTACATTTTTTGGTATCTTTATGTACCAACAACTGTAGAACATACGGGTGAAGGCTTTATTTATGCACCAGACCCCTATCTCCATGTTTAATGAACTGTATAGACTTTTATCTTAGGGATAAAATTTTCATAGGATCCCTTTGAACAGTGACTCAAGTAGTTATAACCAACTGAAAATTCATCTGATGACAAGAGATTGTCATTTAGATCGCTGCTTTCCCCCTCCTCCACATTCAATTGACTATTTCATTTAGATTACTGTCATATATGTATTTATTTTAGGAAGCTTCTACTGTATTATATTCCCATAATGTTAAATTTGTTAAATTTCCATAATCTTAAATTGCCCATAATACTACCGCTGTCCATATTCTCTCCAGTTGTCATCTCCTGCTCCTACTTGCTCCTCAGATTTTTATGGCCATTCTTCCATAGCTATGTGTTCTCTTACCCTTTTCTAACGAGAGTTACCTCTATCCACTAGTCCTTTAATTTATCCCACACTCTTAAGTGAATTGAATTGAAATTTGGTTATCATTAATATCATAGCTAATAGCCCCCATATAGATGAATATGTAACATATTTATCTTTCTAGGTACAGGATGCCTCATACATAGTGGTCTTTTCCTTTTAGTTCTATGCCTATACCTGTGAATTTTTGTTATTTTTTAACAGCTGAGAAAAATTTTCTATGTAAATGAACTACATTAGATTTATTCATTCTGCTTATTGACATCTAAGGTGTCTCCAATTTTTGTCATTATGAATAGAGCAGTAATGAACATAGTTGAATAAGAATCTCTAGAGTAGGATGAGGCAAACATTAGGTGTGTGCCTAAGAGTGGCACACGTGGATCTTAAGGTTTGTCTATTTCTTTCTTCCTGAGGAACTGCCACTGATTTACATAGTGGTTCAACATACTTGCTCTTCTATAAATAACGGCGAAAGACTCGCTTTGCTCCATGTCCTTGTCAGAATGAGAGGACACTCTCAGTAATGTTTTTAACTTAGTTGGTTTAGCAAGTTTAAAATAAAACTCCAAGTAACTGTGACTGTCATTTCTCTGATTGCTAAAGATGTTGAACATTATTTTTTCCATCTTTATTAAATTGGGTATTTCTTATTTATATTTCGAATGTTATTCCCTTTCCCGGTTTCCAGGCCAACATCCCCCTAACCCCTCCCCCTCCCCTTCTATTTGGGTGTTTCCCCTCCCCATCCTCCCCCCCATTTCCGCCCTCCTCTGAACATTATTTTTAAGTGTTTCTCACTCATTTGAGTTTCCTCTATCAACAGCACCCATTTTTAATTTGGTTATTTTTTCATGACATTTTGTTTTGTGAATTTTTTATGTTTTGTGGATATTATCACTCTGTTCTTTATATAGTTGGTCAAAATTTGTTCCCATATAGTCTGCCACTCTATCCAAATGACAGTTATTCTCTGCTATGCAGAAGACTTTAATTTCATGTAGTCTTAGGTATTAGATTTTTATCAGGTATTATTATTTTTATTGATTTTCTGTTCAGACAGCCTTTCCTGGATTCAATGAGTTCAAGGCTATTACCCACTTTCTCCTCTATCAGGTTCTGTGTATCTGATACTATGTGGATTCTTCTACATGCAGAGATCCTGTTTGAACAGCACCATTTATTTAAGATATCACTATCCAAATTTTTATTTTTGGATATTTTTTTAAAAATAGTGTCTATCGGTGTGTGGATCTGTGTTTCAGTCTTCAGTGAAATTCCATTACAGATCCTCCTTAATTTTGACATCCAAAGCTCTGTCTCTGGCTTGATTAATTATGCTTATAAAGATTCCCTTTGAGTTTTCTTGTTAATCTGTTGGGCTTTTCATTCTCATCTTAATTTCTTCTTGAAACCTCATCCCTTGATTGAATTTTGTTCGTGAGTGTGGATTGTCTTTGCCTTTTTCATCAGTCATGTTTATATTTTACTGGGCATTATTCAGGCAACCACTATCCTTTAGTCCTTTCTTCTTGATTTCTTTGAGTCATCTGTGCCTTCATTTTATTTTTTCCTAATTCACTGACAATGTTTGTGATTGTTCATTTAAATAGATTGCCTGGGGTATATCTACTTCACATTGACTACTATTTCTTCAGAACTGTTAGGTTTTAAAGTGAAGAGAGTGGCTTGATCCTTTTTTTTAAAGATATATTTCTTTATTTACATTTCAAATGTTATTCCCTTTCCCAGTTTCCTGTCCATAAGCCCAACATCCCTCCCAATTCCCCCACATCGGTGTTCCCCCAACCCACAACCTTACCACCCCAACATTCCCCTGCACTGGGGGTCCAACCTTGGTAGGATCAAGGGCTTCCCTTTCCACTGGTGCCCCAAAAAGTCTATTCTCTGCTACATATGCAGTTGGAGCCCTGGGAGAGTCCATGTATAGACTGTGGGTAGTGGTTTAGTCCCTGGAAGCTCTGGATGGTTGGCATTGTTGTTCTTATGGAGTTGCAAGCTGCTTCAGGTCTTTCAATTCTTCCTCTAATTACCCCAAGGGGGTTCTGTTCTCAGTTCAGTGGTTTGTTGCTAGCATTGACCTATGTATTGGACATGCTCTGGATGTGTGTCTCAGGAGAGATCTATATCTAGCCCCTATCATCTTGCACTTCTTATCTAGTTTTGGTGGATATATATATATATATATATATATATATATATATATATATATATATATATATATATATATGCCACATGGGCCACTTGTGGGGCAGGCTCCGAATGGCCGTTCCTTCAGTTGCTGCTCTAAACTTTGCTTCCATATCCCTTTCTATGGATAATTTTTAAGGAGTGGGAGCATCCACATTTCGGTCATCCTTCCTATTGAGCTTCCTGTAGTCTGTGGATTATATCTTTGGTAATTTGAGCTTTTGGGCTAATATCTACTTATCAATTAGTACATACCAAATGTATTTTTCTGCAGTTGGGTTAACTCACTCAGGATGATATTTTCTAGTTCATTGCATTGGCCTATGAATTTCATGAAGTCTTTGTTTTGGATAACTGAGTAGTACTCCATTGTGTAGTTATAGCACATTTTCTGTATCCATTCCTCTGTTGAAGGGCATCTGGGTTCTTTCCAACTTCTGGCTATTATAAATAGGGATGCTATGAACATAATGGAGCTTGTGTCTTTGTTGTATGTTGGAACATCTTTTTGGTATATGCAGAGGAGAGGTATAGCTAGGTCCTCAGGTAGTACAATGTCCAATTTTCGGAGGAACTTCCAGACTGATTTCCAGAATGGTTGTACCAGTTTGGAATCCCACCAACAATGGCAGAGTGTGCTTCTTTCTCACAATCTCACAAGCATCTACTATCACCTGACTTTTTTATATTAGTCATTCTGACAGGTGTAGGGTGGAATCTCAGGGTTGTTTTGATTTGCATTTCCTTGATGACTAAAGATGTTGACCATTTCTTTAGGTACTTTTCGGCCATTCAATATTCCTCAACTGAGAATGTTCTGTTTAGATCTGTGCCCCATTTTTAATAGGGTTATTTGGCTCTCTGGAATCTAACTTCTTAGGTTCTTTGGACATTTTGGATATTAGCCCAAAGATTTTTCCCAATCTGTTGGTTGCGGTTTTGTCCTAATGACAGTGTCCTTTGCCTTACAGAAGCTTTGCAGTTTTAAGGGGTTCCATTTGCCCATTCTTGATCTTAGAGCATAAGCCATTGGTGTTTTGTTCAGGAAATTTTCCCCAGTGCCCATGTGTTCAAGACTCTTCCCTACTTTTTCTTCTATTAGTTTGACTGTATCTGGTTTGATGTGGAGGTCCTTGATCCACTTGGACTTAAGCTTTGTACATGGTAATAAGAATGGATCAATTTGCATTCTTCTATATGCTGAACTCTAGTTGAACCAGCACCATTTGTTGAAAATGCTATCTTTCTTCCATTATATAGTTTTAGCACCTTTGTCAAAGATCAAGTGGGCAGCCTTGTCTAGTCCATGATTTTAGTGGGATTGCTTCAAGTTTCTCTCCATTTAGTTTGATGTTAGCTACTGGTTTGCTGTATATTGCTTTACTGTGTATAGATATGGGCTTGAATTCCTGATCTTTCCAGTATTTTTATCTTGAAGGAGTGTTGAATTTTGTCAAATGCTTCTTCAGCATCTAATGAAATGATCATGCAGTTCTTACCTTTGAGTTTGTTTATATAATTGATTACATTGATGGATTCTCGTATATTAAACCATCCTTACATCCCTGGGATGAAGCCCACTTGATCGTGATGGATGATCGTTTTGATGTGTTATTGAATTTGGTTTGCAAGAATTTTATTGAGTATTTCTGTGTCAATATTTGTATGGGAAATTGGTCTGAAGTTCTCTTTCTTTGTTGGTCTTTGTGTGGTTTTGGTATAAGAGCAATTGTGGCTTCATAGAAGGAATTTAGTAGTACTCCATCTGTTTCTATTTTTTGGAATATTTCGGACAGTACTGGTATGAAGTCTTCTATGAAGGTATGATAGAATTCTGCATTAAACCCATCTGGTCCTGGGCTCTCTTTGTTGGGAGACTTTTAATAACTGCTTCTGTTTCTTTAGGAGTTATGGGGTTGTTTAGATAGTTTATTTGTTCCAGATTTAATTTTGGTAACTGGTGTCTGCCTAGAAAATAGTTCTATTTCCTCCAGATTTTCCAGTTTTGTTGAATATAGGTTTTTGTAATAGTATCTGATGATTTTTATTAAATTTCCTCAGATTCTGTTGTTTTGTTTCCCTTTTCATTTCTGATTTTGTTATTTTGCGTCCACTCTCTGTGACCTCTGGTTAGTCTGGCTAAGGGTTTATCTTGTTGGTTTTCTGAAAGAACCAGCTCCTGGTTTTGTCGATTCTTTCTATAGTTCTTTTCATTTCTACTTGGTTGATTTCAGCAATGAGTTTGATTATTTCCTGCCTTCTGTTTCTCTTGGGTTTATTTGTTTCTTTTTTGTTCTAGAGCTTTTAGGTGTGCTGTCAAGGTGCTTACATAGGCTCTATCCTGTTTCTTTCTGCAGGCACTCAGAGTTATGAGTTTTCCTCTTAGCACAGCTTTCATTGTGTCCCATAGGTTTGGGTATCTTGTATCTTCATTTTCATTAAATCTAAGAAGTCTTCAATTTCTTTATGTCTTCCTTGACCAGGTAGACCATTAGACCAGTAGAGCATTGCTCAACTTCCTCGTATAAGTGGGCTTTCTGTCATTATTGTTGTTATTTAACATCAATCTTAGTCCATGGTGATCTGATAGGATGCATGGGATTATTTCTATCTTCCTGTATTTGTTGAGACCTGTTTTGTGACTAGTTATATGGTCAATTTTGGAAAAGGTTCCATGAGCTGCTGAGAAGAAGGTATATCCTTTTGTTTTAGAATAGAATATTCTATAGATATCTGTTAAATACATTTGGTTCATAACTTGTGATAGTTTCTCTGTGTCTCTGTTTAATATCTGTTTCCATGATCTGTCCATTGATGAGAGTAGGGTATTGAAATCTCCTACTATTATTGTGTGCAGTATAATGTATGCTTTGAGCTTTAGTAAGGTTTCTTTTATGAATGTAGGTGCTCTTGCATTTGGAGCATAGATTTTTAGGATTGAGAATTCATCTTGGTGAATTTTTCCCTTGATGAATATGAAGTGTCCTTCCTTATCTTTTTTAATGACTCTTGGTTGAAAGTCAATTTTATTTGATATTAGAATGGCAACTACATCTTTTTCTTCAGGCCATTTGCTTGGAAAGTTGTTTTCCAGCCATTTATTCTGAAGTAGTGTCTATCTTTGTCTCTAAGGTATGTTTTGTGCATGCAGCAAAATGCTGGGTCCTCTTTATGTATCCAGTCTGTTAGCATATGTCTTTTTATTGGGGAATTGAGTCCAATGATGTTGAGAGATATTAAGGAATAGTGATTGTCAATTCCTGTTATTTTCATTGTTAGAGTTGGAATTATGTTTGTGTTTCTCTCTTTTGGTTGCGTTGCAAAGAGATTTTGTTCTTGCTTTCTGTACAGTGCAGTTTCTCTCCTTGTGTTGGAGTTTTCCATCTATTATCCTTTGTAGGGCTGGATTTGTAGAAAGATACTGTGTAAATTTGTTTTTGTCATGAAATATCTTAGTTTCTCCATCTATGTTAATTGAGAGTTTTGCTGTATAAAGTAGCTTTTACTGGCATTTGTGTTCTCTTAGGGTGTATATGACATCTGTCCAGGATCTTCTGGCTTTTGTAGTCTCTGGTGAGAAGTCTGGTATAATTCTCATAGGTCTGCCTTTATATGTCACTTGGCCTTTTCCCTTACTGCTTTTAATATTCTTTCTGTGTTTTGTACATTTGGTGTTTTAACTATTATGTGATGGGAGGAATTTCTCTTCTGGTCCAATCTATTTGGAGTTCTGTATGCTTCTTGTATGTTTATCAGCATCTGTTTCTTTAGGTTAGGGACATTTTCTTCTATAATTTTGTTGAATATATTTACTGACCCTTTAAGATGGAAGTTTTCTCTTTCTATACCTATTGTCCTTAAGTGTGATCTTCTCATTGTTTCCTGGATTTCCTGTGTGATTTGGGCTAGGAGCTTTTTGCATTTTACATTATCTTTGATGGTCATGTCGATGTTTTCTATGGTGTCTTCTGCTCCTGAAATTCTCTCTTCTATCTCTTGTATTCTGTTGGTGATGCTGGTATCTACAACTTCCTGTCTCTTCCTTAGTTTTTCTATATCCAGTGTTGCTCCCTTTGTGCTTTCTTTATTGTTTCTATTTCCATTTTTATATCCTGAAAAGTTTTGTTCAATTCCTTCACCTATTTGGTTTTGTTTTCCTGTAATTCCTTCAGGGATTTTTGTGTTTCTTCTTTAAGGACTTCTGTTTCTTGTGTTTTCCTTCATTCTTTAAGGGAGTTCTTGATGTCCTTCTTAAAGGCCTCCATCATCATCATAAAATGTGATTTCAAATCTAAATCTTGCTTTTTTGGTGTGTTTGGATATACAGTATTTTCTTTGGTGGGAGAACTGGGCTCTGATGCTGCCAAGTAGTCTTGGTTTCTGTTGCTTCAGTTCCTGCACTTGCCTCTAGCCATTGGGTTTTCTCTGGTGTTTGCTTGTCTTCCTGTTTCTGAGCGTGACTTCACCCTCCTGTAGGCCTCTCTCAGCACTGCTGTAGAACTGTTTTCCTGTTTTCTTTCAGTCTTTTGTGAGAACAGGTGCTCTGATTTCAAGTGTGTAGGCACTCCTGGTGACTGTCTTTCAGCTCTAGGGAAGGGCAAGAATCAGAAAAGTCCTGCCCCTGATTGCTCCTAGGTCCTTGCACCCAGTGGGCACAGTTGACTCTAGGTAATTCCCTCTTGGATCTGGAGTATGGGCAAAGATTATTCTCCTCTGACTTCTCAGGAGTGTCCACACTTCTGAGGGTCCAGCTCTGTCCACAACAGGATTTAGGTTCAGGGAGCTGTTTGGCCGGTTCAGTTCAGTCCTGGGCACAGACCAGAAATGCAGGAACCAACAGCTGACTGTTCCTAATTCCTGTGTCCAGAGTCACTGTGCAGTTTCTCTTTGGACCGTGGATGTGGGCAGAGGTGTGCGGAAGTGGCAGTTTGTCCTGCAGTCTCAGGATTCTGCAATTCTGGGTGTTCATCTCTCTTCCCCATGGGATTTCAGCTTGGTCTTTTATATTGTTAATATTCTTGCAGTGGGTTCTGAGCATGTATACTCCCTTTGATATGTCTGAACAAAGCAGATTGGGAAAAAAGAGAAGGTTTTGGGAGACCTTAAGTCTAGATTTTGGAAATTGCTTAGTAGAATCAAGCCAGGTTGACAAGTAGGATTGGACTGGTCTACAGAATGGAATTCCTATTTCAAGCCTGAGATACAGGGTAGATCTATCTCTGTAGAATAGTTCACTATAATGTGAAAAGTCTTGTGGTCTGGGGTATATATAAGGAATATAATTGCCAAGCTAGAACTCCTTTTCTTTCTTTTTCTTCTACTTATTCTGTTCTTTTACATTTAAAATGATATCTGCTTCCCAGTTTCTCCTCCACGAACCCCACATCTCATTCCCCCTCCACATTATCTCTATGAGCGTAGTCCTCCACCAACTCACGCACGACTACCTCACTGCTTGAGCATTCCCTTACACTGAGGACATCAAGCCTCCATAGCACCAATAGCTTCTGTCCCACTGATACCAGATAAGGCCATCCTCTGCTACATATGTATCTGGAGCCATGAATCTCTCCATGTTAAATCTGTGGTTGGTGGTTTATTCCCTGAGAGCTCTGTATGATCCTTTTAGTTGATATTGTCATTCCTCTGGAGTGGAAATTCTCTTCAGCTCCTTCAGGACTTCCCCTTGCTATATGCATTGTGATCTCTAGGCTCAGTCCAATTGTTGGCTATTAGTATGTGCATCTGTATTACCCAGGGGCTGGCAGAGCCTCACAGGGGACAGCCATACCAGGTCCACAAGCACTTCTTGGCACCAGAAATAGTGTCAGGGTTTGTTGTCTGTAGACATGAAGGATCCCTAGGTGGGGTGATCTCTGGATGGCCTCTACTTCAGTCTCTTTTCTTTTCTCTTCTTTTCTTTTCTTGTCTCTTTGTTTCCTTTGGACAGAAATAATTCTATGCTAAAAATTCTGAGATGGGTGGGTGAACTCATTTCTCAACTGGGGACGGTGCTTATCTACTGGAAATGTTCTTTACAGGATCTCTTTCCCCTTTGTTGGATATATTGGCTAATGTCATCCCCATTGGATCCTGGGAAACTCTCACTTCCCTGGCATCTGGGACTTTCTATTAGCTACATCAAGTTCCCTGGCCCCCATGGTATATATTTTTATTCAATATTCTGAACTCCTGGACCTCTCTACTGTCCCTTTCCATATCTGATCGTGCCTCTCCTTTCCCCTCCTTTTCTTCTTTCTCTCTCTCCCAGGCCCCTCCCTATAGTGATAAAAAGCATATAGTATTACTAGAGAAACAGGCAGTTAAATCAGGGAAATCAAATTGAGGACTCAGAAATAAACCTAGTCACCTATGATCATTTGATCTGTCACAAAGAAGCCAAATCATCCAGTGGAAAAAGAAACAGCATTTTCAACAAATTGTGCTGGTTTACCTGGCAATAGGCATGTAGAAGGATGAAAATTGATCCATTCTTATCTCCTTGTACAAACCTCAAGTCTAGGTGGATCAAGAACTTCTATATAAAACCAGATATGCTGAATCTAGTAGAAGGATAACTTGGAAATAGTCTTGAGCACATTGGCACAGGGGAAAAATTCCTAAACAACACCAATGGCTCAGACTCTAAGATCAACAATGGACAAATGGGACCTCATAAAATTAAAAAGCTTCTGTAAGGTGATGGACACTATCAGTAAGACAAAACAGCAATCTACAGATTAGAAAAGATCCTTAACAACCTTACATTTGATTCAGGGCTAATATCAAAAATGTACAAAGAACTCAAGAAGTTAGACTCCAGAGAACCAAATAACCCAATTTAAAAATGGGTTACAGAGCTAAACAAAGAATTCTCAACTGAGGAATCTCAAATGGTGGAGACACACAATCTAATACTACTCATCTATTAAAAAAGATGACATCACATTTTTTCCAGACAAATACATGGAACTAGATAATATTATCCTGAGTGAGGTAACCCAGACACAAATGAACACACATGGTATGTAGTTGCTGGTACATAGATATTAGTCTTAAATCTCAGAATACCCATGATACAGCCCACAGACAATATGAGGCTTAAGAAGAAGTAAGACCAAAGTGTGGGTGATGCCTCAATCTTACAAAGAAGGAAGAATAGAATAGAGCTCCTTTTCTTTTCTTTTTTTTTTTTCCAGAGCTGGGGACCAAACTCAGGGCCTTGCGCTTGCTAGGCAAGTGCTCTACCACTGAGCTAAATCCCCAACCCCTAGAGCTCCTTTTCAATGAAGGCCAGACTCTGGTTATGGGATTGAGAAAAATCCGGTAGATTACAGAAAATGTGTATGTGGAAAAGTCAGAAGTACTTTCCAGGCTTGACAATGCAGGAGGTCATGGGAAATTTGTATACCTGTAATTTACTGTTGGCAGTCTCCCAGGAACATGTGGGTGTTTGCAGGTGGGCTGGATCTTTGTGAAAGCCTAGAGCTTCATTGTGGCAGTCTGGGGTACTAGTGGTTGAACCTGTGCTAGGCCTGTCATGTTGCATAGAACTAAGAATTGGTGGTAAATGGTACATGCTAGGCAAGATAATGGAGGAATATGTGAGATATCTTTGTATGGAATGGTATGATAGAATTGGCCAAAAATACTAAAGGTTACAAGTGAGGATTTAGAAGTTCTGATTGTGACACGTGTGAATAAAATATTTCCACTGCTAATCAAGCATCTATAGAACATTGATGGGCTTCTGAGAGGGGAAGAATAAATTTCCTTTATAGGAGTGTATCCTGATCGTTTGTCCACTGTATTTCAGTATTTAGAACCACGTTTAGATTCGGTTAGAATTGATTGTGTTTAAAATAAAAGAAGCACTATATTGAGTGTGGTAAGAATTTGTAGTGGAAATGGGAGGGACTAAGAAGAAAAATTGAGAAGGAATAAGATCAATATACATTGTATAAAGTTCTCAAAGAATTCATTCATTTTTGTAAAAAATTGCATCATAACAGACATGAAACAAAATCAAAATTAAAACAACAGTAAATGTTACTCAGATTTATTATGTCATATAATAAGTTATAAATAAATTCCTTACTTTTATATTTTGGTCCATGATGGCAATCATTCAACTTATGTTTCTGTTAAATAATGTAATAAAAATATGAATTTTACTTTAAAATGGAGGAGGAATGGTTGTGGGCAAGAGAAGAGACAGAGTAGAAGGCACTGGAGAAGAAGAGGGAGGAGAAATTGAGGCTGGGATGTAAAAATAATTAAAAAAATTTACTTCAGATGAAATAAAAAATCTCATAACTTATTACCAGATTGCAAAATCCATTTTGCATTATAGCTTCATTGATTATCAGTTTCATGTCCCTGCTCCATGTTAGAAGTTAATAAATACAAACAATAACCACAAGATTTTCTTCATATTCAGTAGAAGTTCACTAGGAGTCCACGCATGCATCTAAGGTTCTTATCGCCTGACCAAAGACTCTCAGTTGATGTTTGCGATTTTACACTCCAGATTTTATTTCCCTACCAGTACACCCCAAGGCTTCTACATCCTATACCTCCTCCCCATCCCACCCCGCACTCCTTCCCCCAAGTCTCCAACCCCCAATCTCCACAAGGACATCCCCACCCTACACACCCCACCAAACCTCCAAACTTTCAGGGACCTCCAGTCTCTTGAGGCTTAGGTGCATCTTCTCTGACTGAACCCAGACAAGGGAGTCCTCTGCTGTACATGTGTTGGAGGGCTCATCTCAGCTGGTGTGTGCTGCCTGGTTGGTGATCCAGTGTCTGAGAGATCTCAGGGGCCCAGGTTAATTGAGACTGCTGGTCCTCCTACAGCGTTGCCCTCCTCCTCAGCTTCCTCCAGCTTTTCTCTAATTCAACCAGAGGGAGCAGCAGCTTCAGTTCCTTGGTTGGGTGCACATATCTGCATCTGCATCTTTCAGCTGCTTGTTGGGTCTTTTGGAGAGCAATCATGGTAGTTCCCTTTTTGTGAACTCCCCATAGCTTCATTAATGATGTCAGGTTTTAGGCCCTCCCCTTGAGCTGAAACCCAATTTGGACCTGTAGCTGAACCTTCTTTGCCTCAGGTTCTTCTCCATTTCCATCCCTGCATTTCTTTCAGACAGGAAGAAATATGGGTCAGAGCTTTGGCTGTGGGATAGCAACCCATCCTTCACTTGATGCCCTGTCTTTCTGTGGGAGGTGGATTCAATAAGTTCCCTCTCCCCACTATAGGGACTTTCATCTAGCGCCCCCCTTTGAGGCCCAAGAATCTCTTACTTCCCAGGTCTCTGGTACACTCTAAAGAATCTTTCCCACCTCTTTCCTCTGGAGGTAGCCTGTTTGCATTCTTTCTTCTGGCCCTGAGGGCCATATATATTTATTTTAAAATGGATTATTTCAATTTCAATTTTTTCATCTGGAAATTACAACTGTTAAGCACCTATTTCTACACTAGACCACATGCCATTCAATAGCCCATTGATGTTTAGGGTAATCATAATAATAATTGTATAATAATAATTTGGTTTATATGCCTTTCCATGGGACGATATGCAGTTTGCTTCCTAAGACACCGAAGATATAGAGAATGAAATATTCCAAGGCAGATGCTTTTATTTACCATAATTAAGCAATGAAGAAGTCATAACATTGCCATATTGATTTTTTTTAATTTAGCTACTAAACCAAAAATCTAACCCTTACTTCAGATAAGATACCAAAAAAGCATAAATAGTAGGAGGCAAAAATCTTTGAGTGTATATTCAAGTCTAACATACAGACAACAAAATTTAAAAATTAACAATTATTTAAACCATAACTTTGTTCCAGGAGCTTATTTGTTGTAAGCACAAAAGCAGAGAAAGATGAAGAAGAAAAAATTATGTAAGATTGTGAACGATTGAAGGGTTAGAGATCACCTAATTCGTGTGTGCTCATTTGTAAGCATCCTTTAAAAGCTTGCACATTTGGAGATCTTGGCACACTGCAATCAGAGCACTTTATCATGACTTTCAGAAGAAATTACCTCTAAATTATGCAAATTGCCTTAATCAACTGGATAATTTGAGTGTGAACAACTCAAAATGTTTTTGAAAATCCTTTGCTAGGCAAGCCATCATGTTCATCATGCTTATTGTCAGTTAGAGGTTTGTGGGAAACCTGGAGCAGCCACTCACCCTCTTCTATCTACACTTTACTCTGGTACTGCTGATGTCAGTTTGTCAACAGTGTGCAGAAACCCTTCAATAGTTAAGTGGATGGAATGCTGTTTTGTTGACTAATTGCATTTATTCACTGGCTATAATTTTATAATTTTACTCACAAAAATTGTTGATTTTGTCTGTTGCAACATGAACCACATGAAAAAAGAAGTACAATATTTTTTTACAAAACAGAAATCTAAATGTTAGTAAATACATTTTGGAAATCAAGAAAAACTGTATTGAGTAAAGTCCAAAATAGGAAGACACATTTGTCCTTTGGACTGTGGAAAATTAGTCATTGAACTAGAATGAGCTTCATTCATAGATGAATCTACACAAATGAGTGTTCAGTTTTTAATTCTGCTACATAAATAATTTCATGTAACATTTTCCCTCCCATCCTGTGATTGCAATATTATCTAAAGGTGTTCTCTGAATTGATGATGACTTCTAACATGTATTTTGTAAATCTTCACTGTATTTAATTTAATAATTGGGTTGTAGGAACAAAAATCTCTCACTTTGTGATATATTTATTTTCTAGCAATGATTGTTCTTTTTATTAAAGTTTCTAAGGTTTTTGTTTATTAAGTTTTAAATATTTTACTGTTGTATACAAAATTGATCCTTTGAAGACCAATCTCCATTTTAATGGACTTTTAATTTTTCAGGATTTCAAATTTATATGTTACCTGAAATCATATTTGCTTCTATTTTTGCAAAATTATTTTTTAATTGTTAGCCTAAAACAAAACCAAATTCTTAAAAGACAGTCACAAAATTTCTCCACTATGTGCCTTATGTGAACATTCATAATTCATAATTATTTTTGTCTTCCAATTACTCCAATAGTTTAATATATTTAACATTTGTGGAAATCAATGAACCAATAAAACTGAATGTTTATGTTTATTTTGGTTTTAATGATTCTAATGCATCTCTGATGCTCATCTTCTACAATGTTCTCATAAGTAGGAAGATTAGAAGAACCAGAGGATCTGAGTTGGCTGTGACATTTTGTTTTCTAGTAATGACAAAATGCACACCCACTAAGCATCAGCATCATGACTAGCCAAACATAAAATGAGCAAAGGTGACAATAGACAAGTGAAAGTGGACAGGAGACAGTCTCTGAGGCCTAAACTCTACAAAAAGAACCATAAACAACTAAAAAGATTTGGGGAAATTATTTTTTCCAGGAATGAGGACATCAGTTAGTACAATACCAAAAGATCAGCTCTGAAAACATCCATCTGAGAAACATTATGTTGACTGAGTAGATTATATTTAGAACATTATTGACATATATAATATAATATATATGTGAGAAAAACATTAATGAAAAAGACAAAAACTTGAACAAAGATATACGATAGGATTGGTGGTGTGTAAGCAAAGACAAAAATTGGCAAATATATTAATAAAATATAAAAATAAAAAATAAAAAGTAGTGTTCCATTGTGTCATGCACTTAAATCACTGCGGCATTGAGCAGAAGCTTTAAAATAATGCATTCTGAAGCCATTGAGTCCCCTGCTCACTACACAGACAAAGAATAATTTATGAATATGACTATTATTCAACAATTTTTGCCTCTAGTCTTCAAGACTATGGAAATTACCTTACATAGGAAAGTTATTTTGGTTATTAGGTAGTACTTGCGGGAGAATACTTTTATATAGATTTTGATAAAATATTTGAAAAGCAAGTACACTTTTTAAGAGCAAATTAAAAGTAAATAATAAATAGATGATAGCTGTAAGAACATTTTATGTGTTTTGTATAAAATTTCTGTGTGAACTATAGTCAGATGGAATGCATTTTATCTTTGTGATTGTATTAGGTAAACAGCAGCCATGTTGGGAAGAAGTGTGATGTCTGGTGAAGACAACAGCAAACTTCAAAGGACAGTTTTGGTTTTACTTGGTTTTTGTTTTGATGTGTTTTATATGCAATACAGTCTGCTTACTCATTTCGCTTCCTCCCACTCCTCTCAACGATTCTGAACAAACCCACCTGCAGAATTCCATGCTCTCTTACTTTCTAACAAACAAAAGACACATAGAAAGGCTTATCCCCCACACAAAAAAATCCCACTAAAACAGAAAACCAAATATATAACAAAGGACTAAAAATATATAAACAAAAGAGTACAACTGCCCTAAGAAATCAAAATAAAACAAAATGTCTATAAGAATACCATTGTATTACCATTTGCTGCTGAATATGGAGTCTACCTTGAAGTTTGGTTAATGTACTCAATGAGACTAGACAGGATAAATCTAATTTACATTGCTAGGATATCAATTGCAGGTATCTTCTTGTTTAGGGATGAAAGCTTATTTCTACTTTTACTTCTTTCTTTCCTTTAACTGTTGTTATATATATATATATATATATATATGTGTGTGTATATATTTATATGCACAATTATATACACACAGATATATTCCTAGACACATAGATTATTCAACCTGCTCAGTTAATATGTTTATCATATGGATATTTAAAAAACTGACCTTTTAGTATTGGATAACCTATTGATGTGCTCTTCCCTTTAGAAGATTGATTATCCAGCCCTCAGTATTCTTTAGTTACCTGCAGATATTTGCATAGGGTGGAGACGTCCTGAGTTTTTCTCATCCATGTTAGTACGTGTGTGTATGTGTGTGTGTGTGTGTGTGTGTGTGTGTGTGTGTTGTCTCTGTTCTTGTAACCATACTTCTGACAAAATCTAAAGGACACAATCATACAACAGACAATCACATTCCTCAGCCTCTTATAAAATCAGACTCTTTGTCCCCTTCTGAAAGGTATCTTATGTACAGGATTGGGCTTGGTTTTATGCAGGAGTTTGCATTCGTTCGATTTTTGTTTCTCGAGATGTATTTTCAAACAGTAGTTGAATTGGTGTGTGATATACAACAAGCATTCAATACAGATAATGAGGTTTGGTGATATATGTGAAAAACAAAATATATTATTTAAAATAATCTCTGTGGGTACATAGTGATATCAATTTTACTGCCTGTGCTAAAAGCTGGTACATAATAAATACGAGCATTTTATTCCTTAGCTTCAGAGAGCAGCAGCCATCTCTGTACGCCATGAAAATCCTGAGATCGTACCAGGTAGATTTTAGTGCCCAGTTGTCTCTGCAAGTGAAGGTACAGGTAAAATATTTTTACATCTCCAATCCGAGCAAGCCCTGAGAATGTCAGAGTGGTCTTTAATAAAAAGAAAAGTGACAGAGTAGTGTACATGTAGCCTAATAGTACACTTTATCTTGTGACACTCAAGGTGAGTAACCATAAATCCTTCCCCTCCTGGAAGAGATACCTGTGTAGTTCCCTGTAGGTCAGCAAACAGAAATAAATAATGGCCTTTTTTTCCTTTGGACTGTAAGCTCTTCCTGATAGGATTTGTACTTTATAAGGAACTTATCTTTGAGGTATCAGGTCTTCTAGAACTGTTTTCAGAGTTTGTAGCACGTTCATTTAAGTAGCTTTCCTTTTTGTGCCACTGAATCTAGGACAATTCACCCTATATACCTTAAATACGGCTAAAACTTTGTACAATTTGCATATACTCTTTAAAGTTTTATTCTTACAGTTAATGTTTACAAAATTTAGCCTTACTCAGAAGCAAATATTTTCAAGGCTAAGAAATTATGGTCCTTTTGGTGTGTTAATAGTACATTTTCAACAGTGAATGATATGATTTCTAAAGACAGAGAGAAAACTTACATTTTCCATTAAAAGAAACGATACAGAAGGATTTGTCAAAAAAATTATCAAATCTCTTTTATGCTCCCTTTTTTTCTTTTGTTTCTGCCTATGACGATACCATAAAGATATACAGATTCATTCTAAAATATCCTAACTGGACTTGGTAGTAAACAATTATACTACTTATTTGTTTTTTTATTTGTTTCTATAACACTATTAGTGAAATAGTGAAGTCTTGCAAAATGTTAATTTTTGAAGATAAGATACACTTAATAACAGTATTAATATTAGTGATAATAATTAGGTAAAAGACAAAATCTATTATGTTATGTTATACCTACCATTATCAGAAGTTGCTCAGAATCAAATCAGCGGCTGTCAGGTCATGCAGCAGAGCACGCTGTGATTCCGACTCTCCTGGGTATCAGTATCTAACCTCAATCTTTTCCTCAAGCCTGCATTTCAACTTGCTCCCAAGCCATTTTCGTCAAACCTTTCTAGCAATAAACTTTTTGATGTTTCTTCAAATACTCCAACTATCACCTTTCCAGCATCAATATCATTACTCAACCAAGTGCAATGTTAGTCGTACCAGTTAATTTTAAACTGCCTGTGTCCTCTGAAACATTTGTCAGTATTTCCGTATGCCACACTGAAACGCTCCCTTCATTTTGAAAATGATTGTTGTCATGTTTACTTTTTTCTTATCTATCTGGGTCAGCACTGTCCTTTAATACTTTAGTTATTGTTTCACCAGTGAGTTCTGTCCTTATTTGTTTTATAAATTTACACATATACATATATATCCATACATACATAATCCTAGAAGATAAGATTAAAATACCAAACAAAAAGGCTCAACATGGCAATTTGGCATTTATTTCAGACTAGGACAAATGGAGGAAGCACTTCAAAGCCGGAAAAAATGACGACGATTATGATGATGATGATGATGATGATGATGATGATGATGATGATGATAATCAGGTAAAAGACAAAATATATTTATTACACATGTTATACCTATCACTCTCAGAAGTTACTCAGTATTACTTCAGCATTTGGCAAGTCATGCAACATGTCTGCATGTTCTTGATAGCTAATAGTACTGGGATTTTTCTAGCTGAATGAGCATTGGAGTTATTAGAGGTGATAGACTCTATACATGTAATACATGTGTAGTATGGAATAAATGTGATAAATACAAGTTCCTGCCTTGAATCAGTTCATTCATAATTTGTAATTGGATCAGAAGGATGTGGGAGGATTAACAAACTCATGAAAACATTTTTAATATATAATCATTTTTACAGAAGAACAAATGCATTCATGGAAAGCAAAAAAAAAGTGCATAGAACTTATTCATGTAGTCTCCATTTTGAGGCTCTTGGATCTGAATTGTGTAATAGTCTTTGATTGCCTATGTTTTTTATGCATTGAACAAAAAACAAAATATTAATTAAACTGTACCAATCTGTGTTTTAACAAAAACATCCAGCCAAGGACCCCACTATCAACATGAAGATGATACGTAATTATGACTCCTAAATATTTCATCAGCCACAAAATCCCACTTACCTCTGAACTAGGATGGAAAAAAATTTCAGTTACGTAATATTGGTCCCTTCACTTAAAAATGCCTCTCAGTGTATACATACATTATGAATTATTTTGCGTTTATTGTTTTTGCTTAATATAATGGTGGAAAAATCTGCTCATATTTGCAGCCCTCAATACCCACATAAGTAGCACATTATGTACACATATAGCAAAATTTCTTTTGAATTATGTTCTATTAAAATTCCTGTGCAAGTCTTAAAACACTTGACATATGTTTCTTTGTTGTTATTTGTACTAGTGTCTAAGTATTGGCTTAATATTACATTAATTCTGTTCAAAGATATTTTTATTTGTTCTGAGCCTGCCCCACATGTGGCCCATATATATACAGCCACCAAAACTAGATAAGATAGATGAAGCTAAAAAATACATGCTGAAAGGGACTGGATATAGATCTCTCCTGATAGACACATCCAGAGCATGTCCAATACAGAGGTAAATGCTAGAAGCAAACCACTGAACTGAGAACGGGGGGGGGATTCTTTGGGGGGAAATTAGAAGAAGTATTGAGAGAGTTGAAGGAGCTTGCAACCCCATAAGAACAACAATGCCAACCAACCAGAGCTTCAAGGGACTAAACCACTACCCAAAGACTATACATGGACTGACCCAGGGCTCCAACTGCATGTGCCTTGTTGGGGCACTGGTGGAAGGGGAAGCCTTTGGTCCTGCCAAGGTTGGATGCCCACTGCAGGGGAATATGGGGGTGCAGTAAGGGGGATGTATGAGGTATTCCCGTATGGGGGAGGGAGAAGGGAGGCAATAAGGGCTTATGGGCAGGAAACCAGGAATGGGAATAACATTTAAAAAGTAAATAAAGAAATATATCTAATAAAACATTAAAAAAGAAAATTGAAAAACTATTTCAAAATACTTCTGAACATTTACTATTTCTACCACAAATATACAAATACCTCAATTTTTTCATACCCTAATCTGCACTTAGTTTACTGAGTATTTTAAGTTTTAGACATGCAGGTATGTATCCAATGGCATATGATTTTGCTTCATCCACATTTCCATAAATGTGTACATAAGGTATATAAAATACATATATAATATATCCATATGTTTTAAATATCACTGTGTTTTTCTAAAATTTTTCTAAATTTTTCTAAATTATTCATTTGCAATGAACATTTTTGGAGTAATATGAGTTTAAAGGTATTATTCATATTTTATTCCTTTTCTTCACTGAGCAAGAACACAGTTTCCTTGCTACTAGTAGTAGTGAAAAAGGATTATAATTTTCTCCATTACTTCTATCATTCACTCTAAATACCTCGTAGATTTCTTTTCTCAGGTTGAGGAAATTTCCTTTTGCTCATTTTGTTTGTATTAATCATAATTTAGTGATGGATATTATTTTCCTTTATCAATTGATAATATCACATCAGGTTTCCTCTTTAAATTGGTTTACGTGGATTATACTAACTGATTTACAAATATTAACACAGACTAGAATAAATACTACTTTATGTGCTTTTAAATCCTTCATGTACATTCTTGACTAATATTCAATATTATTTATTGAGTACACATCTATGTCCATGAGAGGCATTTGTCTGTAGTTTTTATTCCAAGAGTCATAATCTGTTTTAGACTTAAATAGTTATAGCTATTTTATGCAAATTGAAACTTTATTGCTGGAAGGAGGAGGGAGGGCTAGGAACAAGGAATAATTTATATTTCTACAGGATAAATGCCTAATGTCTTAAATGGAATACAATACATTGTGCCATTATCATAGGTGAATTGCACTCAATATTTAGGGAAAGAATTAAATAAAATGTACACTGTATTCTTATGAAATGAAAAAAAGGAGACATCCTTAATTAATTTTATAAGATCCATGTACTATAAAATGCCATATTACTAAATGACTCTTCTTGAGGATCTGTGAGGAAAGAGTATCACAAGAGATCCTAGGAGGTAGCGATGCTAGGAGTGCTAGGACTAAAATTTTATAAACTTGCCATCTCAGAGTACAGGATTCATAAAGTTCTTTGCTAAGAATATCTAAGGAGTGAATTGTTGCTCTGGAGACTTGTAGATGTAGTCTGCCTAGAAGCTATGCAGGGAGCCCAGAGGCACAGTTTGAAGATTTCTCACCTAGGCAGAGGTAATGTATTTGCTGATGCAGGTGCCTCTGTGTGACCCATGGTTCTGTATATAATTTCTCACTCTTACTCCAGTAAGAAACTCAACCAATTAATTTGTTTGCTAGGTGAGGCTTTGGTTGATTTTCTTTTTGGCTCTCTTGTGATAGCTTTTCTTGTGTGGACAGATGTTTGTCCACATCTTCCTAGAAAGAATCATTCATTAATAGTATATTGTTTATTTACATTTCAAATGTTATTCCCCTTCCTGGTTTCTCCTCTGAAAACTCCCATTCCAACACCCTCCCCATGCCTTCACAAGGGTGCTCCACCAACCCACCTACCTATTCCTGCCTACTGCCCTATCATTCCCATATGCTGGAGCATCAAGCCTTCCAAGGGCCAAGGGATTCCCCTCTCCACTGATGATGACAGGCAAGGCCATCCTCTGCTACATAACACAGCTAGAGCCATTGGTCCCTATATGTGTTTTCTTTGGTTGGTAGTTTAGTTCCTGGGAGCTTGGGTGGGTCTAGTTGGTTGATACTGTTATTCTTTCTATGGGGTTGCTAACCCCTTCAGGTCCTTTGGTTCTTCCCCTAATTCCTTCATTGGGGTTCCCATATTCAGTCCAATGGTTGGCTGCAAGCATCCACATCTGTATAGGTAAGGCTCTGACAGACTCACTCAGGAGACATCCAATTCAGGCTCCTGTCAGCAAGTACTTCTTGTCTTCAGAAAGGGTTTGGGTTTGGTGGTTGCATATGGGTTGGATCCCCAGGTGGGGCAGTCTCTAGATGGCCTTCCCTTCAATCTTTGCTCCACTTCTTCTCTCCATATTTCCTTTAGACAGAAAAAAATCCTAAGTTAAAATTTTTTAAGAGTGGATGGTCCCATCCCTCAACCAGGGTGGTGCCTAACCTCTGGGTATGGTCTCTACAGGTTCTCTCTCCCCTCTGTTGGGCATTTCAGATAATGTCATTCCTGGTGGGTTCTGTGAACCTTTTGCATTCCTAGCACTTAGGGATTTCTATTGACTACCCCCAATTCCTCATCCCCCATTGCTATACACCTCTGTTCAATTTCCTGAACCTCTGTACATCCTGCCTGTCTGCTCCCACACTTAATCCTGCCCCATTTTTCCCTCCCCCTTCCTCTCTTCCTGCCAAGTCCATCCTACCCTCACCCTCCTATGATTATTTTGTTACCCCTTCTGAACAGGACTGAGGCACCCACACACTGGTCTTCCTTTTTCTTGACCTTCATATAATCTATAAATTGTATCATGGGTATTCAGAGCTTTTTTTTCCTAATATCCACTTATCAGTGAGTACATAACATGTGTGTTCTTTTGTGACCGTGTTACTTTACTCAATTAATAAAAAGATAGAAAATATGGTATTTTATATTAATTGGACCTTTTAAAAGCAAATTAGAGAAGTTTTCATGCTTCATTTTTTTAGAAGATGGTACACATTTTATATAATTTGTTCCCTAAATATTGGGTAAAACCTAACTGTAAAACACAATAGATTGTGTTATGTGTTATGTTCTATTTTATACATTAGGCATTTGCCCTACAGAAATGTCAACTTAAGTTATATATTTGTACATAAAAACTTAAAGAATAATTTCAGGTATTTGAGTCTAATTAGAAGTACACAGAATTTAGCAGAAATTGTAATCGTATTTTAATATATGAAAAAATTCCCTGTGAGTGGGTGAGTCATTATGATGAGAAGAACAGCCTTGGACATGAACCTGAGAGTCTAAGTGCAATATCTGATGGAATGGCTCATAAGTATGAAATACTTCCAATCAAGTTCTTTGCATTAATAATCCTCACATGTATAGGCATGTTCACTGGAGTTTTATAATTTAATGCATAACTAAGAGACCATTTCTAATTACTAGACTGATAATGCAAAGACTGGCAAGATGTGGAGGCTACACAGATTGATGTATTAGAAATAAGAACATACTTAGAAATTCATGCTCCATATTATATATGAAAAAAATAATTGCATGCACAGTTATGGTGAATATCAACACTTTTACTTCTCAAAATATTTCTGTTATGTGTTATCTTGAAAGGCTTTGAAAAAAAGACATTAAAATATCAACAAACATACCTAGAAAAATATTTCTTCTAACATGAATTTCAACAAAATAATCAAATGTTCCTTAGAAACATTGGGTGCTTCTAGGCCTTTGGCTAGATATACAATGTAAGCCCAGGATATTTTATAATACCACAAAGTGATAAAACACTAAACAGACAATCAAACAAACAAAAACCAGCAACAAAACTTCAATCAGTAGAAATGCTGGTCTACATCTTAAAGGAAAATGAGTAACCCTATGCACACCTAATGCTAAAACTGTAATGACTTGAGCTGGAGACTATAAAGTAGTGGGATAAGTTGTAACCAAAGGTATAAAAACATATTTGCAATTACATATTTACATAAATAGATGATTTAATAGATTAATAAATGCTGCCAAATGGAAAAAATTTTAGCAAAAAGAACTTTACAAAGATAACTACACAGTCCATGCTAATGGGTAAAACATGAACCTGCACTTGAGTGTGTGGAGATCATCACCACTTGCTTCCAAACAGCGTTGTATGGAAAGATACAAATGGAAGAGTAATTCTGTTTTGAAAAATTCTCACAAAAGAATTTCAGTAAGATAGTCTTGGTGAATAGTAACACTCATGTCATATTGAGGATATGTACCCCTCTATAAAGTCCTGATTATTTAGTGAAGGTGACATTTCACTGTAGCTTTCCAATAACTGATTAAACAAATGTTTTAATGGGGATAGGGGGAACTATATATTTGCATTGTTACAAAGGAATCTACAATGGACTTGATTGAATTCCCTCAATATTGTCAAATCACCATTAGCAAGTGCAGTGGGAGCAAAATTTTCACCCTTGAAGAGCCAATTAATTGTAATGTATCTTGGATCAGTGCTTGGAAGGGAAATGGCATCAAGTACAGTGACAATACCACATTTTCTTTTATTTTAGTTAATGACATACAGCAGGAATATATCAACATGTAACTGTCATGCAATACAAAAGGAAGATGCTGATAACAGGCTAACTTGATTACAGGAATATATGTGGGAATTATCTGTACTATCAGAGAAGTTTTAAATTTAATTTAAAAAATACAGAATCAGTTGCTACATGTAATTCAACAACAACAAAAAAAAATGAAACAAAAAACACATAAGTCCATGAAATATATAGTAGTGAGTTTTGCATGCTAAATGCGGCAAGGCATCTTTCATAACACTGGCATTTATACTGAGTTACATTATTTTTCAGTTGGTTACTGTGCTCTGTTAGTGTGGTTAACTCTGAGAACATCAATAGATGCATGTTCTATAGCTAAGGCCCACAGCATTACCAAACTAATGCTTTAATGAGTGCCTGAAGTACACTTCACACACAGTGTTGTTTGCACAAGTTAATTAAAAAGAAATTACCAATAAAATTTTATTTGATGTTTTGTTAAAATGAATTACTTCCTATAATTAAAACATAATTTTCTCAAAGAATTACAGAATGGGGCTTTAAAAACAGAGATAAACTTCAATATATATATATATATATATATATATATATATATAACAATTGTTATCCATGTCATAGATACTGCATGATTTTTTTTCTTATGAACAAACTTATGCATATATAGTTCCCCACAGAAATCACCATATAAGTTCAGTACATCTTATGACCAATCATGCCACTTTTTAGGTAGATCAGGTACTGTATAATTTGATGAGCTTTTGTTGAGACTGCTAATGTTTTTGTAGTTTACAATATACAAGTGATGCCTTCTACACTGTACATTACCAATACAAGAGATCATAGAGAAATAAAGTGTCACTACCCTCCTGGTTTGGAAGCACTATCATGACAAAACAGCATGCACTAATGAGCAGGGATTTATCTCTACAAAGTTCTGCACAAGTCCAAGTTCAGGATATTAGCATCTTGGTTTCTCCTAACATCTCTGTCCCCTACTCTTCATCTAAGCCAGCTGCTCTCTGACTTCTTGCTTGCCCTTCCATAAGCTTGTCTCTACTCTTTTGCTCATGTCTTAGGAACCCTCATTCACATTGGATAAAGCCTTCTGCATCCAAGTATTTGATCATTGAAAGCTCTCATACATATACTTTTATAGGGGAAGTGAAGTCTTTTTGTTTTTATTGGATATTTCTTTACTTACATTCCAAATATTACACCCATTCTGATTTCCCCTCTGAATCCCCCAATCCATGCCCATCTACCCCTGCCTCTATGAGACTGTTTCCCCACCCACACACCCATTCCCTCCAATATCTCCGCCCTGCATTCCCATAAACAGGAACATTGAACCTTCATAGGGCCAAGAGCCTCTCCTCTCATTGATGCTCATCCTCTGTTACATATGTGGTTGGAGCCATGTGTACCTACATGTGTACTTTTTGGTTGGTGGTTTAGTCTCTGTGAGCCCTGGGGAGGGCATCTGGTTGGTTGATATTGTTGTTCTCCCTGTGGGGTTGAGCACCCCTTCAGCTCCTGTAGTCCTTTTTCTAACTCGTCCATTGGGGATCCCATTTTCAGTCCAGTGGTTGATTGAGAACCTCTGACTCCTTCTTGGCTACTGGTGGAGCCTCTCAGGAAACAGCTATATCAAGCTCCAGTTAGCATGTACTTCTTGTAATCTACAATATTGTCTGGGAATGGTGACTATATTTGATGAATATAGGGCCAGCTCTGGATGACCTTTCCCTCAGTCTTTGCTCCACACTTTGTCTCTGTATTTCTTCCTGTGAATATTATATTCTCCCTTCTAAGAAGGACTGAAGCATCCCCTCTTTGGTTTCCAACTTGTTGAGATTCATGTGGTCTGTGGATTGTATCTTGGGTATTCTGAGCTTTGGGGCTAATATCCACGAATCAGTGAGTGCATACCGTGTTAGTTCTTTTGTGATTGGGTTACCTCCCTCAGGATGATATTTTGTAGTTCATTCCATTGCCTAAGAATTTAATGAAGTCATTGTTTTTAATAGCTGAATAGCAATTCATTGTGTAAATGTACCACATTTTCTATATCCATTCCTCTGTTGAGGGACATATGAATTCTTTCCAGCTTCTGGCTATTATAAATAAGGATTCTGTGAACATAGTGGAGTATGTGTTCCTGTTATATGTTGGATCATCTTTTGGGTATATGCCCAAGGAGTGGTATAGCTGGGTCCAATTTTCTGAGGAACTGCCAGACTGATTTCCAGAGTGTTTACACCAGTTTGCAATCCCACCAAAAATGGAGAAGTGTTTTTCTTTCTTCACATCCTTGCCAGCATCTATTGTCAAGTGAGTTTTTGCTCTTAGCCATTCTGACTGATGTGAGGTGAAATCTCAGGATTATTTTGATTTGCATTTCCCTGATGACTAAGGATGTTGGACATTTCTTTAGGTGCTCCTTGGCCATTTGATATTCTTCAATAGAGAATTCTTTGTTTACCTCTTTCCCTTACTTTTTTAATAGGATTATTTGGTTCTCTGGCATCTATTTTCTTGAGTTCTTTCTACATATTGAATATTAATCCTCTATCAGATGTAGGATTGCTAAAAATCATTTCCCAATCTGTTGGTTGCCTTTTTGTTTTATTGCCAATGTCATTTGTCTTACAGAAGCTGTGCAATTTTATGACATTCCATTTGTTGATCTTAGAATATATGCCATTGGTATTCTCTTCAGGAAATTTTCCTCTGTGCCTATGTGTTCAAGGCTCTTCCCCACTTTCTCTTCTATTTGTTTCAGTATATCAGGTTTTATGTGGAGGTCCTTGATCTTGTACTTGATCTTTGTACAAGGAGATAAGAATGGATTGATTCTCGTTCTTATACATACTGACCTCCTTTTGAACCAGCACCATTTGTGGAAAATTCTGTCTTCTTACCACTGGATAGTTTTAGTTATTTTGTCAAAGATCAAGTGACCATAGGTGTGTCTGTTCATTTCAGGGTCTTCAATTCTATTCCAATTATCTACTTACCTGTCTCTGTACCAACACCATACAGTTTTTATCAGGATTGCTCTGTAATTCAGCTTGAGATTGGGGATCATTATTCCCCAATAGTTCTTGTATTGTAAAGAAGAGTTTTCACTATCCACCAGAGAACTCCTAACCTGATAAACAACTGCAACAAAGTGTCTGGGTATAAAATTAACTCAAACAAATCAGTAGTGTTCCTCTATTCAAAGAATAAACAGGCTGAAAAAGAAATTAGGGGAATGACGCCCTTCAAAATAATCACAAATAATATAAAATACCTTGGTGTGACTCTAACCAAGCAAGTGAAAGATGTGTTATGACAAGAACTTCAAATCTCTGAGGAAAGAAATTGAAAATCTCAGAAGATAGAAAGATCTCCCATGCTCATGGATTGGCAGGATTAATATAGTAAAAATGGCCATTTTGCCAAAAGCAATGGACAGAGTCAGTGCAATACCCATCAAAATCCAACTTAATTCTTCATAGAGGTGGAGAGAGCAATTTGCAAATTCGTTTGGAATAAGAAAAACCCAGGATATCAAAAGTGAATTCTTTTTTTGAAGTAAGCATTTTTTTTTAATTTCTCCATTGTCTTTCTAAGCACTTTCTCTTTGCGTCTTCTCAGTTTTTCATTGATTAATATTTTAAGAAGATAGTCTTCAGCAGGGAGGATCAAGCCAATCAGTTATCCAATAACAAATTGTCAGCACTGAAAATATATATGGAAGTAACATTATAAAGACTCAGCATGTTATATTTAGGATTATATATGTATGTTCACATATGCATATAATAACAATATAAAGAGACCATTCAATATCGAAGAAAATAAGGAGGGCTGTATTTGAGGGTTTGGAGAGGGACAAAGAAGGAAGTATAGTTATAAACTCAAAGATAAAATGACTAAAATTAAGATTAATGAGATAGCTTGCTATTTTTCATTTTACAAAATGGCATTTTCCTTTTTGCACAAATTTAACTCCAAAACAAAATAAATAAAACAAAACAAATAACACAGTTCCCAACCCTCCTATTATGTGATAGGGAATTTGCTGCCCTACAGCAAAAGGACAGGATAGAAGAGATCCTCTAGACATGAACTGAGAGTCAGGTAGGTCAGAGCAATCCCAGATTGCTACTGAAACCATATATTTGCTTCTTTAAATCTTAGTGGACATGGGCTTCCCAGTGGTCTCTAACATATCTTGTCAATGCAATAGGAACATTCATCACCTTCACTTCGTGGGTTCTTATCAGGAAAAGCAGCACTAGGCTCTTCTATCATCCTACCTTCATACATGACTGAAAACAAACAAACAAAGTAACAAAAAACACATGCTATTCAATCCAGATGGCATTAAGTATGTTTAAAGACTACCCTGACCAATTTTGATCATGTAAATACAGGTGGAGTGAGTCTAGGGATTCTCAAAGGAGGAACCAGTAGAGACCAGAGTAATTTCAAACAGCAGCATCACCAGGTCCCTGACAGCTTTGTCAAATTTGCTCATTTAAACCTTCTGCTGTAGAAGGCTTTACAATGAGGTGGCACAATACTGATGTATAGGTTCATTTTAGAAATTATGTAGTCCATAGTGGAATGATCTTGAAATGCCTGAGCCTTCATGGTCCATCCCACATTGACTGTTTGTCTTTGGGTGCTTGTCACAATGCAGCAGGATGAAGATAAAACCCATTTGGACACTGCCACTTTAGTCGTAAGAGTGGTAGATGACCATCTGGACCTCCCCTGGAAGCTTCTTTTCCAGAAAAGTGACTTCCCTTCAGTGATTTAAGGATAACCTTATTAACTTTCTTATCCAAACATAATAAGGTTGCAGATTCTCAACTTTTGCTTTATTGTTTTCCATTTTCCTCCCTCTCATCCTCTGGTAGGTCCAGGGTCTCCCTACCACTGAGACCAGTTATTTTCCTTCAAACTCCTTGGGCTGCTGTATGCAGTACTCATTGACATATAATTATGCAGTCACTTAATTTCACTGTAAAGTAGACCTTTTGCATACTATTCACAAAAGCATTTAGTCTTCTGCCATTTGCTCTGATCAGTGACATGGTAGATATACTTTTGTGTCTCCTTCATAAAAGACACATCATGTGACATGAAGATGTGTGAACAGAACAGCTCAGCAATGATCTATCACTAAGGGGAGATTTCACCGATTTCAAGCTTTAAAGACTTGGAGAATGCCTTGTAGAATTTCTTCTATTTTTCTCTTTCTTATGCTAACTAAGAGAAGAGCTTACAGCACTTCTTCACATTGTTTATTTTTATTTATTTATTTATCTATTTATTTTTTTATTTTGCTCTGGTCACATATTTCCCACAAGATGTTTAGGGCCATACATGTCTATGGTACTCAGATAGTAGCTCATTATAGCTGTCTATGGGAAATACACAAAGGATATATAGTTTGAGGTAGTCCTTTTACTTATTATCAAAACATACAAACATAGGTTGCCAAGGAATGAAGAACAAGGCCCTAAACTCAAAATGACATTGTACAGAGAAGTGTTAAAAAATAAAATAAAACCTACTAGTGTATTTCAAGACAAGATTTCCCAGTCCCAATCTTGTCCCATTATTAACATTGCCACACACTGAAGCCCTAGGAACAGAATAAAATCTAAGGCAGCTACAGAGAAAATACCTCTGTTACTAAGTCAACTCAGAATACTAGTAATAAACTTATACCTGCAAACAGAATCCTGCCTGTTGTGGCTACCATGTGGATTCCTAACAGAAGAGAAAATGAAACAAATGCCAGCCAAAGGTCTCACTGAGTAAATCCCAGTGAGTAAAGCCATATAGTTCTCTAGTTTTCAGTACTCAGCTAACAGTTGGGAAAGTTGTTCCCTACTATCTAAGCACATTTGGCAAACCACTCTAGTTTATACAACAAGCACCTTGATTGCCAACTGACCTTACCCATATTTGGTCAGGCTATTATAAATTTGATCATATCCATCCTTAGTGACATCAATGAGTATTCTGGTCCACATCGTCTTAGATTTATTCAACTCTACCTAAACAATGTCTTTCTTCTTAAACTTTTTCATTTCTTCTTATCTTTGCCATTGTCCTTCTCTGCCTCAGTATCCAAGAAGTTATTGTTTTTGATGAAAAGATAAAAGTTTTCAGCTAGTTTACTTTGATTTATGAATAGACATGCTACAATGTAGTACCACCAAGACTTAAGTGTAAACTTATAACAATATTTTCAAAGTACAAGCAAAGAAATTATCCTCTTCCATGACTCTCTTCTTTATACATGTATTGAAAAGCATCCTTTACTCATTATTATCATACATTTTTAAAAAAATTTTCTTAAACTTTTAAATTTTTCCAATATTAGCCAATTCATTGGATTATAACATTTTGAAAAAAGTTCATACTTATATTTCAATATAAATTATATTTTGTCTGCTTTTTAAAATTTTTATATAGCAATTTTAATATCTTAGAAATGGAAGCTTTATTTAGCCAGTTATCTGTTATATTTCTGCATAGTGTGGATGATCAAGATTATATTTTGCACATAAGATTAGTATTTTATGTCAATTCAACAAAAAATATTTGTCAACATCTATTACCCAATTTCTACTTCACTCTATGCAGTCTTTACTTTTGCTTTCAATAACATATTCTTTCTAATGTGATTTGAAAGGGCTTTTATTTCAATATTCTCATGAAAGTTAAAATAATATCTACATATTAATGTATTCATTATATTCTTCCTTACATTCGTATATCTTTAATAAACAAGTAGAATTCATATAATTTTAATATACACATAAATAGATATTATACTTTTTATTAAGTTCTTTAAAATAGTCCAAATTGTATATCTTGCCCAACTGTATATCAATCTTACTCAGATTCTTGAATAAATGTTTTACTTTTCATTTGACTTCAAGTTTCTCTTCCACGCTTTAAAGTATAGGTTAGATTCTTTAAAATTTTGCTTCATGCATATTGTGAGTTTTGGAGAGCTGTATAATGTGAAAGCTATATCATTACATTTACCCATTAAAAAATCAACTTCAAGTGTATTTAAAATACATCATCCATCACTGAACTGAAAATAACACATAATTATTTCAAATACCAACTTAGTCAACAACTTCAGGCGCTGTGCATTTTCCTCAAGAAGATTGAAGCAATGAGTTGCAGAGTGCCTATTATGCCTAATTAAGGTTTTAAAAGCACATCAGTAGTCTCACAACACAGTTTCCAAAACAGCTTTGTTGCCATGTGACTGGCAGCACAAGTCATTCCTAAGCAGGTTGCCTATATTCCAAACTAACTTCATTCCATTGACTCTAGTCATAAAGTTTTATCCTAATGAGACATTTTAAAAACTCAACTAGATCTCATTTATAATATTAAATCATGGTTCCTACTAACTTGTTAATATTTGGGAATAAAGGGCATTTTCTTGTTCTTTTAAATTTGATACATACTTTTATTTCCTCAAAATCTTTTCATTACATTGCGTAATTCTGCTTTGGAAGTATATTAGTTACTGCTTTATTGTCACCCGAGTATTAAATGCACTATATAAGATTCAGCAATTATATTACATTTGCATTATGAAAAGAAGTTTCACTAAATAATCCATTTAACGTTCAAAAGTAAACAAAAGTAAAAACGGCAACTATTTTCTTCAGAATTTCAAAATAATACTGGATACTTTGTTTCACTGCTTTAGGGTGGTGTGTGAAACCATCCTTGAACATTCTTAGACCTTATTTATAAAGGATCCTCTTCAAACAAACTTGGAGTACGCCAAAAGTCTAGTCTAATTGTCTAATTTATAGTGAGTAGACAGTCCTTTCTGACTTTCTTCTAAGGCAGAAATTAGAACCAGGCATTGAGACCCACTCTAAATTTCAATTGGTTCTAAACTCTAAAGTTACATCTTGCTGTCACGCTTGTGCGGCCGGCGTTTTAACAACTGAACAATCACCAAGTTTCTCTCTAGTGTAGATTGTTCTAATGGTATTTGTGTTAATTCCGTTCCCAAAATCACATGAGAATTCACACATCTGTGTGTGAAATGCTCAATTTCCCTGCTCCCAGCTGGTTCTAATTGGTAAATGAAGTTGCTGGCAACCAATGGCTGTACCAGAAGACACAGGCAGGGCTTTAGATTTCCTGGGCAAGGGAGCAAGAGAGAGTTTTAAACAACTGGAAGTGAGGCCCTTGATCCTGTGAAGGCTCAATGCTCCAGTGTAGGGGAATGCTAGGGTGGTGACGCAGGAGTGGGTGTGCGTGTGTGTGGGAACATGCTCATAGAAGCACGGGGAGTGGGGATAGGATAGGGGGTTTGCGGAGAGGAAACTGGGAAAGGCGATAACATTGAAATGTAAATAAATAAAATAAGAGAGAGAGAGAGAGAGAGAGAGAGAGAGAGAGAGAGAGAGAGAGAGAGAGGAGAGAGACAGGAGAGAGAGAGAATGAGAATGAATCACCATGCCAGGAAAGGAGTAGGATGCAAGCACGAGAGCTGCGGCAGAAGGGAACCAGCCATGTAATAATCGGAGAAGCACAATCCCTGGGGTCACTGCCCCATCTGGGTCTGGGGTAGCGGAGATGAAATATAGATTTCAGTAAGAAATAATTCAGGAATATCGGATGGGAGATTTTGTTAGCCATGGCAAGGTGTGAAAGTGGCCCAGCCTTTGAGCTGCTTAGGGTATGTTAAAAATAAGGCTGGCATGTGTGGGACTTTCATTCATGAATCTAAAACATGTGGCAAGAGGTGAGAAGGAGGCCCCCACTACTGTCTAGTGCATTTCATTTAACTAAAATATACAGTATGTTTCTGTGATGTTCCAGAGATTTATTACAAATTCAGAAAAACTTTCGACTATTTACTCAAGTGTGAACAGGAATCTCATATTTTCACTTTTGTTAAAATAATTTAACAAATTATCACATTTGAAATGTTAGTTGATATTAATATTGATATTTAATATTCTTCAAAAGTATCTTGGCTTTTTTAAAAATCATATGTGCTAAATATTAGGTAGCCAGTAAGATATTAAAATCTTGATGGTCATCATGAACCAACTCTATTTTCATAATCAGTAGCTTATAAAGTAGATCTGAATCCTATCTCTGTGGAAACAAGGTGTTTTCTATTGCTGAAGAGATCATAAGATCATTACTTAGCCAGAGGTTTTCTCCCAAATAACAAACACAATATTGCCTATATTTTTTCTTCATAAGTATGAAGCAAATGGTCCTGTCACTCACTTTGGCAAAAACCATCTCTTAGAGAATTTGCTTGTTCTAATTATTTTAAGAAATGTTTTAAACAGAAACATGCCCAGGGCTGCTTTTATTTAAGGATACCTAATATGAGGACCCAGGGCGAGGTTGCTTCATTCAAACCTTCAGGGGCCCAGATCAACAAGGGAGGAAGGACTTCCGGTGAGTGGATTTTCATGTTGCCCTAACTAACAAATGCTTCTATCACAGTCCCTCCATGATGATAATGCACTAAATCTCTGAACCTGTAAGCCAGCCCCAAATTAAATGTTTTCCTTTATAAGAGTTGCCATGGTCACGGTGTCTCTTCACAACAATAGAAACCCTAACTAAGACAGAAGTATATATTCTGTGTGCATTCATATATGTATATACATATATGTTTGCAAATACCTACATATCTGTGGGATATACATGCAAATATATGCCATTATTTCTCAATTTAAGGCAGAGTTATAACTTGATAAACATATTGTAAGTTAAAAACCTTGTTAGTGGAGTTGGGGATTTAGCTCAGTGGTAGAGCGCTTGCCTAGGAAGCACAAGGCCCTGGGTTCGGTCCCCAGCTCCGGAAAAAAAGAACCAAAAAAAAAACAAAAAAAAAAACAAACAAAAAAAACTTGTCAGTTAAAAATACATTAGTCAAGCCCTATCAGTTAACCCACCAAGCATCCCAGCTCACTGCATCATCCCATGCCTCTATGATGCTCAGAATACTTGCATTAACCTACATTTGGGCAAAGTTACCTGACATAATATCTAACACATACACATTTTCTAGTTAGAAACTGAATAACTTGAGTAATTGATTAAATACTGCACAAAAAAATGGAAAACTAAACGTTTTATGAATTTGCTTTTGCAACAACATAAGATTGGAAAACTATAGGTCAAGTCATTATCAATTAAGGAGCCATCTATATACAGCACATACACACACACACACACACACACACACACACACACACACACACCAGTCTTAATGAAAATCAAATGGGAATTTGATGTACAGATGTCTGTTTTCTTTGGTTTCTATCTCTCAGAAGGCATGTTTTCAAGCACGTGTGCTGGGGGTGGGTCTCTGGAGTTTTCAGAATGGAGCTGGAGCAAGCGAGTCTGATTGAGGAAGCCTATCAAGCTCTATGATCAGTTCCTTTTGACCCCTGTGGGCACCACATTCCACCAGTGAAACCTCAACCTCCATGAAGCTTTGTGAAGTCACCGGAGACTATAGCCACATCTCCACGCTAGGAAAAGCAACGATAGGAAGTCTGGCAGGGCTGGATGCCTTTTGAGATCTGGAAAGTGTTACCAAGTTTGCATCAACTGTATATTTTATAAATAAAACATTTGAAGGAAAATTTAAAAGAAAAGAAATGTTGTTTTTGAGAATGGAGTTCCTAATTATTAATCATTTTTACCCCTTGAGCTTGCTTACTTTGCAATGGTCTCTTTGAACCGTGTCCCTTTTCTGTTCGTGTTAGTACTTCTCTCCATTCCATGGCAAACCCCATGAATCTTCTATGGTATACCCCCTGTGTCCTGTATGAACTCATTTGATAAATTCTCTATGCTTGGGAAGCCTAGGAATTTCCTAAGTGATATCTCTTTACTATGGAAGATATTGTAATCACCAATATTAACATATACGAATGTATTCATTAATTGATATCAATGCAAATTGTGCTAATATCTCCTTTGGTAATGTGACCAGTTGCCAAAAGTCTGTGCAGCCATCACTTGTCTACTGTGATGGGAAATGCTCTAGAACTGTGAGCCAAAAAGGAATACTCATTTAATTTACTCTGTTGGGGTATTTAGCACAGCAGCTAGAAAAGTAATCAATATAGCAAATTAACATTATCTGTTAAAAACAAAACAAAAAACAAAAAAAAGGAAAGTAGCAAAAAAAAAAACAGAAGGAACGGAAACAATAAAAGCAGTTTCAAAATTTTTGGAAAATTTGTAAAGAGATATGAACACAGAAACATACATTTTTTTCTTGACAATTAAAAAAATTGAACTACTGCCCTAAATAATAATTTTATCTCTTTATAGTAAATTTATCTTTAAAATAATTGTAAAAAATATATACCCTATAAAAAGAAAAAATATTTTGTAAAATATTTTATAAAGGGAAAAAACCTTGCTATATGGGTGTTTCCCTACTCTGGTGGGGGAAAAAAAAACTTACAATGCCAAATCAAAGGGAAATTCAGGGATTATTTTATTAGAGATAGAGACAAAAGGAAAGAGAATGCATAAAGTGGGAATTTTGACATTTTCCAGGAGAAAGGAGATGGAAAAGAAAAGAAAAACTACTGGCATTAGAGATGAGGTGAGCAATGGTGGTCTTCAGCAAGGAGCTTCAGTAGCTACGAGAGTATTATTAAAGGAATTATCGGTCACCCCAATTCCTTGAATATCTTTAGATGTATCTGTTTTCATGAGCTAGAATCTCCTGCTCAGACGATTATCAGATGCAGCTCATAAACCCAATATTATATACGGATTTTGGAACCTTAAAAGTAATGTCTCCACTGAAGGCCAAAGTTGAAACTCTTTTGAGAAAAAAAATAATTCACTTCAGGGTTTGAACAAAGTCCTGATTTTCTACAGTATTTTAAATTTTGAAGAAAGACTATCATGATATTTAGAGTAGATAAAACCTAGCATCTTTTCCTGATAAAATTTCAAAATAAATTAAAGACAATAGAGAATATGCTTCAGCATAACAAGCCCACCCAGAGTCAACATTATCCTAAAAGAAGAAAAACTTGTTTTTCTATTAAAAAAAAAAAAAGCTAAGTCACCGAAAAATCTGAGCGAACAACGCACAGCAGAAATAAAGTCCCCTGTCACCTTGAGAGGACTCCTCAAAGGCTTTGCAATTTACTCCTGTAAATCCTGTAGCACAGAGTCTAGAGTAACAGAGCCAATGAGTAAATAATCAATTACAGTCAAGGATCCATGATACAGTCTGAGAAGTACATTCTGAAGGGAGGATATACACTCAAAACTTTAGAAAAACATAGTTTCCATTAAAATGTCTATGTTTAAATTTAGTAGGAGGTAAGTAATCTCACTGCTAATTTGTAGTTTGATCTACAACCCTAGATTTTGCTTAACAATTCCCTAAGGCTACAGAGCAAAGATGTATGTATACATTTTAAACCTCCAGTGAAATAATTAATTATAACTTCAACAATATACAAATGTTATTTCATGAAATCTTTTCAATCTGCTTCTCAATTGCGTGGGGTAGGGAAAAATGGCACATTTTCTCTTTCAGTTATCTAAAAATGATGGGATGACTGGGGTTAGGGGAAAACAAGGCTGGCTACTATACCTACTCTTTATAATAAAGTGCTTGTAGCACTAGGTAGAGCAATAAGAAAATGGAATGGAATAAACAGAAACAAATAGAAAAATAAGCAAATTCTTTATTTGAAGAAATTATTTTATACATAAATATGCAAATTCCCCAGAAATTTTACACATAATCAACTTTTCAGCAAAATGACAAGGGAATATATTTACAACTTCTAGTAGATTTCTATTTATCAGTAGCAAAACATTAAGCATGGAACAACAAAATTTTAGAAATAAACCTAACCTAGTAAATAAAAGATCAATGCAGTGAGAATGCTAAATCTGTAAAGAAAATGATGGAGGAAGGAACTAGAGGTTAGAAAGTCCTTCCATGCTAATGGATTGGTATAATTACTATTATGAAAATAAACACCTACTAGAATCAATTTAGAAATAGTACACAATCTCAATTAAAATGTTCATTATTTTCATCAAAGGAATAAAAAATAGATTAAAATTCTTATAGAACATATACTACTTTGACTAGTCAAATTGAACTATGCAAAAAACAATATTTGGGGATTATGCATTTCAGAAATCATGATAGATTATATAAGTATAATAATATAAACATTGGATTGGGAACAAAAGACATATAGATCAATGCCCAAATAAATTAGCCAAACATTAGTGTATTTAAGTACAGCCACTTAATATTAAAGAAACAGCAAAAACATACAGTGGAAAAAAGGTAACCTCCTCAGAAAATGGTGCTGGAATAATAGGACATTCACATGTAGATGAATGAAACGAGTCATATATCTTTCACCCTACAGTAATCAAAATGTGAAATAGATCACAGACCTCAACATAAAACCTGAAATATTAGAAGCAGTAGACGATGATATAGACAATACCCTTCAAGTATAGATAAAAAAATACTTTTTAATAGGTATGTATTTGTAAATAATTGAAACAAACAAGAGACAAATGGGACATTATATAAACTGAAAGCTTGTCTACAGAAAAGGAAGAATCAATTAAGTGGAAAGGTAGCCCGCATGTTAGCAGAGAACTTTATCAGCTACTCTATTATATTACAGAATATACAGTGCATATAAAGCAATCTAAATAAAAGACTCAATCTAATATCTAAAATATAGACTAGACTCTTAGCGTTAACGGAAGAAATCAGTTTTGATTGTAAGGATTAGCAAAATTACTTTATTTAAATTCAGACCAAGGAAAAAGAAAGTGTCAATATTCTAATGCCTGGCAAAAACAGTTCAAACTAAAACTAAGAAACACAGATAAAATTTCAGCCTAAACTAGAGACCAATTATCCAATTAAGGATTGCTATCATAAACATATAGGCACCAAACTCAAGTGAACCCAATTTCACAAAAAAAAAAATCTACTACTAAAATTAAAAGCAGAGATTAATATCAACTCATTAAAAATAGGAGATTCCCATATTACAACTTTATCCAATGGACAAGACATTATGACAAATATTAGCAAAGAAACATCAAAATTAAATGACATCATGCATCAAATGGAATGACTAGATACACAGATCTATGTCTTTTTCCAATGCAATGTTGTTTATATTATTATACTTATGCAATCTATCATGATTTCTGGAATCATGATTTCTGGAATCATGATTTCTCAAACATTGTTCCTTTTACATAGTATTAATTTGGCTAGTCAAATTATATGTTTTAACCACACATAAAAATCTATATATTCTACTTAGCAACACATAAAACTTTTTTAAAAGAAACTACAGCCTGGGAGAAAAGGTGAATTTTTACTACTTTAGAAAAAATCAAATAACTCTATATTGTCCTAAATGATCATAGTACACTAATTTAAAATCTATGAATAAGTCAAGAAAAAAAACAATATTGAACTAAATGAAAATGCAACACAAAAACGTCCACTGGGACACATTAAAAACAGTCCTACATATAAAATGCACAACTGCAAGTGAACATATTAAAAATGCAAAAGAACATAATAAATGACATAGTAATGTAACTCCACAAACTTAACTAAAATCTATAGATGGCAAAATAAATAATAAAAATCAGAGGTTAATGAAATAGGAACAAAGAAAGCAGTACAAAGTAACAACAATTTTAGAGCCAGTTCTTTGACAAGATAAAGAAGATCATCAGACTCTTGAAACAACTGACCAAAACAAAATTATTTGAATCAAAAACGAACAGCCAATTATTACAATAGCAGCCAAATTCATTCAGAATATTATATGGGAATTCATTTAAAACTTTACTGCTTTATATCCAAAAACCTACAAGAAGAAATCTCAAGATTTAAATAGACCACTGAAATTAAATCAACATGAGATCAACAACCTAAACAGACACTTAACAAATAAAGCTGTGAAATTGTTGTAAAGTTTTCCAATTAAAAAATCCAGAGGCAGCTGGAATCAAAATATAATTCTATTATTTGATTTCACTAATCTAAAGTCAGTTCTTCTTAAACTATTAAGAAGTCTAGACATAGAAGGAGTACCCTAAAGTCGCTAAATGCTCCCAGTATATCTTTAACACAGAAATGAAAACAAAATATAACAGGAAAGGGACAGGTGTGAGGTGGGACAAAGGCCTGATAAGCTTAGATCCAAAAAAAAAAAGTGACAAATTTGATTTCTCCATAATTTGCAAGAATAGTGCAAGAAACAAGTCAATAAATATAATAAATTGCATAAATGGAATTAAAGCCAAAAATCATATCATCACTTCTCCTGTTTAATATTGTGCTTGAAGCACCAATGTTAGGAAAAAAAGAAAGATAAAAACATATAACTAGGAAAAGAAAAATAATTTGTATATTTACAGAAGTGATAATTTACATAAGAAATAAAAAAATTCTACCAGTAAACTTTAAGAAATGATTAAAATCTCAACAATGTAGCTGGATCCAGAGTTGACCTTCAAAAATCACCCATTCTATACACACAGAGCAAATGCACAGAGCAGGAAATTAAAACTCTCAAAATATAAAGGATCTAGAAATAAAACCAGTTGAAGAACTCTTAAAGGATATTCAAAATTGATGAAGAAAAAGTTAGAAATAAAGGAACACTAAAATCACAAAAAGATATCCCAGATTAATGGGTCTGTACAATTACTATTTTGTCAAAAGCCCTTTACAGATTTAATGTAACTCCAGGGAGAATATTTTTATCTTCACAGAAATAGAAAAACAAAGAGATATATGAAATTACAAAAGATCACACATAGTATCAATCTGGACCTCAAGATATAGTACAGAATACAGTATGGTACTGGTCTAAAGCAGACTTATAGATCAATGGTGCAAAACACAAGACCCAATGATGGCTGCATGTAAGTACAGTCACTCACAATTCCACAAAGGTGACAAAATCACACAGGGCAAAAAGACAGCACCTTAAACAGAGAGTGCTGGAAAACTTGGATGTACAAATCTTATTTCCCAAAATTTAACTGGATATGACCTGTGTATGAGACCTGAAAAACTGAGAGTCCTAGAGGAAAACATGGACAGTACCTTACTGGGTAAAAGTGTGGGGTAATATATTTCTAAATATGACTCCATTTGCCCAGGACCTAAGGGTAAACCTCAACAAGTGGGACTTCATAAAACTAAATATTTTCATTACAGATAATGAAATCATCAGACAGGTTAAGCGGAAAGCCAGAGATAGGATGGAAATCTAAGTATATACAGAACAGACATCACTGACAAAAAGCAACCATCATTCAAAAAAATCAGCTTTATCTTTGAACAAAGAGTTATCAAAATAAGAAATAAAAGGAACTTTTAGATATTTCTAAAATATTCATTATCCTTATTAATTGGGGAAATGTAAGCCAAAATATTATCTTATACTAGTTAAATCAAAATGACCAACAAATAAATTTCTCAGTGAATGTGGGAGAAAACAAACCTTTATTCAGTGTTGGTTAGATTGTGGACTGGTCTAGCCACTCTTGAAGCCAATCTTGAGAAACTTTTTGTGTTTGTTTGTTTGTTTGTTTGTTTGTTTTTCTGTTCCAGAATATTGCTATTTTTATAATACAAATATTTACATATGTAAATTTTTCACATTTTCTTTTTTTTGGGTGGGGCAGGAGGTTAAAAATCTGCTAAGTTATAAGTCTACCATATAACCCAACTAAGCCACTCCTTGGTGTATGCCCACCGGGTACATACTCCACAGATACTAGCTCAGGAATGTCATTGCTTTATTTACGATAGCTAGGAAATGGAATGTAGTGCTTTAATTTGCCATGGCTCCCATAGGTTCATATATTTGAATCTTAGTCATCACGTAGTGACACTATTTGAAAAGATTAAAAATATGGCCTGCCCAAGCCAGTCTCAGTGGATCTCTCTTCCAGCTGTCTGTGAGAACTCTCATCTACATCTGAATCCATGTCTGTCTGGATGCTGCCTTCTTCTCCATCGTGAAGAGAACTGACAATCAGAAAGTGCAAGCAATTTCCAATTAAATGTTTTCTTCCATAAGACTCTCTGTGCTCATGTTGTCTCTTCAGAGCAAGAGAACATGAATTAAGACATAGAAGCAATCTCGATGTCCTTTACCTAACTAATGGACGATGAACGTGTGCTGCACATGTATTTTAAAATGCTATTCCCACATAAAAATGCAGTTACAATATTTTCAGGAAAATAGACCCAGAAAAGTTTATAGTAAATGTAACTCAGACCTTGAAACACAAATGCCATGTATTGTCTTGCTTCTGAGGTTTCAAGCTCAAATCTTCAGATGTAACTATATAACCTAGAGTGACTTCAGAAACCAGAAAAATAAAAGGGAACTACAGGAGGGAATGGTAAGGGGAATAACAGGTTACAAGTAAGTTGAGTATAAGAAGAACAATTGGGGTATAGATTAGGGAGGCAAGAGGAAAATAGTAGAAGGGAATTGTAGAATATTACAAAAGTAAGTATATCTAAAAAAATCTCAATGCGTTATATTATTATCTATCTAAATTACAAAAATATGCATGAAATTTAACTATTTGGTTTGGATTGGGAAGTCATCTCCAAAGATCCATAAACTAAAATTCAAAATCCATCATCAAGCCAGAAAAGCCCCTTCTGAGTTATTGGTAAGGTTGTACAAAAGACTTCCAGACTATTTTAGGCTAGTTTTCTTTCCTTTGATTGCCTCCCAGGATAGACATTGGGTCACTATTGATAAAGTGACCATATACTTTTGACACAATGGCTAGATGAAATGACGTGACTTATAAATCTCTCTGAAAACTAGCATGTACTCTTGGTATAGCCGCCACATTTAAACAATGTGTTTCCAGCTGAAAACTTACTCAGAAAACTTAGCATCTATGCATTTACTTTAATTGCTTAAACCCTTAAAAAGCTAAGCTCTTATGCAAGGGATTGTTGGAGCTAGCTGGTGTTAGAAAATGCTAGGTTTCATTACAAAACTGTGTATTATATTCTTGCTTTTATGTAAAAATATATAATTATTACCTGATGAATCAATATTTTGCTGTTTATGTGTATATGGTATCAGCTAAGTGCAGTGTTTACCACTGGAAGAGGTTAATTTATTTTTTCATTTTATTTTTTAATTTTATTTAATTTTTTTTTACACTCCAGATTTTATTCCCCTCCTGGCCCAGCCTCTTACTGTTCTCTATCCCATACCTCCTCCTCAACCCCTGTCTCCAAAAGGATGTCCCCCACCACCACCATGCCTCACCCCACCAGACTTCTAAACTTCCTGCGGCCTGTATTTTTTTTTAAATATCTAAAAATAAGATTAAGAAATAGGTACAAAGGACAATAGTAAAGCAAATTAAACAAGAAAATTGTGTTTTGTAAGGCAGATATGAAGAGCTTTGAAATAAGCTTCTCTGAAGGAGTAATTGATTTTACAATTACAGCATTTTTATCTCTTGCTTTTCTAAGCCTTGACCTTTGCCCTCTACCACTCTAGGCATCCATCTGCTGAGGGTAAGATTAAAAAGTGTCACAGATGGAGTGAAAGAAGAAAAACCTATACAGTATTTTTGACATTCAAATTGGATTATATACAAACAATATGTCTGAAAGGCCAGCTATTACCCTGAGGAAGGATTTTCAGGATTTTCTATATTGCTTATTTTATTTTAGCATATCAACAGCTCTACTCCTGAGGACTCCAATAATTCAGTATCCCCAGGAGAGGGGAGGCTGCAGATATACCTACAGTGGCTAAGTGGAAAGCTTATGAGTGACAGAAGCCCAGCTGCCTTGAGAGTACTGCGGGGAAGGCGATGTAAAAGTAATTTTTATTCTCCTGATGTAATTATGGTCTTGGAGGCTTACAGTGTTTGTGTGCTAACTGAGGCCTAGTCTTGGAAGCTTCTACGCTCCCTACAATATAAACTACACCTAGTTTTCAGACTCTGAGATTTGCTGCTGAACAAGCTTACCCCTTCCTAGTTCTTTCTGAACTTTGGCTGACTGGTCCATTCAGCTGTTCTGGCTGAAACTTCTCTCGAAGCTGACCTAGTCAATCTTGCTTCTCTCTCAGTCTCTGACGTTTTGCCTTCTTTGGGCTCAAACTAACTCTGGCAATCTGTTCTAAACTTCTGACTCCTCCTTATTCTCTGGCTTATTCTGTCTTCACATGTACAGCTTGTTCTCTTTCTACAATCTGTCCCAGTAAAATTATCTTTCTCCTTTTCTTTCTCTGTTCTGTTCTCTCTTAAGTAACCTATTGTTTCTTTCTGTTCTCCTGAGAGTTGGGCATATTGTATCCTGTCAAATCTTTATCTGATTTGTCACTTTGTCTGCCACTCAATCAGACATCATTTTCTAACACTGGTGCTCCTTCTAAAAACTATATTTACCTTAATTGTTTGGATAAAAAATGTATGCTAAGGGCATGTCTCTATACCAGCCAGAGGAATTAAAAGTGTGTGCTAAATTTGAACTACATAAACAACTAGCTTTTATTGTCAAGCCTACAAAACACCATAAAGACTAGCAGGACAAAAAGAAATCCTATGCGTACAATAGTGGCATCTACTATTGAGGTAACCATCAAATGTCTGTCTAGATGTAGGATCCAATCAGCAAGATTGAAATCATGCCTGGTACTGGAAATCTAGACAGCTACCTAGGAACAATGAAGACATGGAACTTGGTGGAGAAACTACAACTATCTCTTTACTCAACTACCATAATCCCTATCTATATTATAAATACTTACCCTCTATCAATTAACTCTTAAGTATACATTTTGATTTCTCATATTTGGGAAAAGACTTTAGCAATAGTAGGAAAAAAATAGTGTTCATAGACTAGTACCAGGTCCTTCAGGACCTGGTAAATTATTCCAGTCTCTACACACAATTGCTAGCTATAGGAAAATATCAGCAACTTCTCAGTAAATCATGATTAGAGAAAGATTCTTTATGTAGCCTCGTATGCTTCTGGATCCCAGAGGAATGCAGAATCAGAATTGAGTCATGGCAATTACAATCAAGGTACTATATTGGGACCAAGTTAAGAAGGCAAGATAAAACTCAGAAATGTTTTAAGGATTTTGATCATGTGTAGCTTGTTATAGAGAATGAATATATAAAATAAAATTGAACATTTGCATCTCTCATGACATCCCAACATAATGAATGTCTAAAAAGAATATGTTAGTATCAAATGGGGAATTCTTTTAGAGCACCACCCTTAGTGTTAAAAGCCAAAGATGCATCTAATGAGATAATCATGAGGGTTTTTTTGTTTTGTTTTGTTTTTGTTTTTTGTTGTTGTTGTTGTTGTTGTTGTTGTTGTTTTGGTTTGGTTTTGGTTTTGGTTTTTGGTTTTTGGTTTTTTTTCTTTGAGTTTGTTTATATAGTGGATTACATTGATGGATTTCCATATATTGAACCATCCCTGCATCCCTGGGATAAATCCTACTTGATCATGATGGATGATAGTTTTGATATTTTTGCATCGATATTTATAAAGGGAAATTGGTCTGAAGTTTTATTTCTTGGTTGGGTCTTTTGTGGTTTAAGTATAACCATAATTGAGGCTTCATAGAACGAATTGGGTAATGTCCCCTCTGGTTCTATTTTGTGGAATGGATTGAAGTATATTGGTATTAGGTATTTTTTGAAAGTCTGATAGAATTCTGCACTAAACCCATCTGGTCCTAGGATTTTTTGCTTAGGAGACTTTTAATGACTGTTTCTATTTCTTTAGGGGTTCTGGGACTGTTTAAATGGTTTATCTGATGCTGATTTAACTTTGGTGTCTGGTATCTGCCTAGAAAATTGTCCATTTCCTCCAGGTTTTCCAGTTTTATTGAGTATAGAATTTTGTAGTAGGATCTGGTGATATTTTTTTTTTAATTTCCTCAGTTTCTGTTGTTATGTTGCTCTTTTCATTTCTGACTTTGTTAATCTGGATACTGTCTCTGTGCCCTCTGGTTAGTCTGGATAAAGGTTTATCAATCTAGTTGATTTTATCAAAGAACGAGCTCCTCGGTTGTTGAACCTTTGAATATTTCTTTTTTATTTCTACTTGGTTGATTTTAGCCCTGAGTTTGATTATTTCCTGATGTCTACTCCTATTGGGTGTATTTGCTTCTTTTGTTCTAGAGCTTTCATGTTTGAGGTCAAGCTGGAAAGAGGTATTCTCTTTCCAGGTTCCTTTCAGAGGTACTTAGGCACTCAGAGTTTTCCTATTACAAGTGCTTTCATTGTGTCCCATGAGTTTTGGTATGTTGTGCCTTCATTTTCATTAAATTCTAAAAAGTAATTAATTTTCTTTTTTTTTCTACCTTGACAAAGTTATCATTAAGTAGAGAATTGTTCAGCTTCCATGTGTATGCGGGATTTCTATTGTTTTTGTTGTTACTTAAGACCAGCCTTAGCCAGTGGTGATCTGATACTATGCAGAGGATTATTTCAATCTTCTTGCATCTATTGAAGTCTGTTTAGTGACCAATTATATAGTCAATTATGAAAAAGGTACCATGAGGTGCTGAGAAAAATGTATATTCTAGATGCTGAGAAAGCATTTGACGAAATTAAGTACCCCTGCATGATAAAGTTCGTATAAAGATAAGGAATTCAAGGCCCATACATAAAAATAGTAAAAGCAATATGCAGCAAACCAGTAGCCAACATCAAACTAAATGGAGAGAAATGTGAAGCAATCCCACTAAAATCAGGGATTAGACAAGGCTGCCCATTTTCTCCCTACCTATTCAATATAGTACTAAGTACTAGCCATAGCAATTAGACAACCAAAGGAGATCAAAGGGATACAAAATTGGAATGGAAGAAGTCAAAATATAACTATTTGAAGATGATATGGTAGTATACATAAGTGACACCAAAAATTCCACCAGAGAAATCCTACAGTAGATAAACGACTTTAGCAAAATGGCTAGATATAAAATTAACTCAAATAAGTCAGTAGCCCTCCTCTACAAAGGATAAACAGGCTGAGAAAGAAATTATGGAAATAACACTCTTCATGATAGTCACAAATAATATAAAATACCTTGGTGTGACTCTGGCCAAGCAAGTGAAAGATCTGTATGACAAGAACTTTAAGTCTCTGAAGAAAGAAATCGAAGATCTCAGAAGATGGAAAGAACTTCCATGCTTATGGATTGGCATAATTAATAAAGTAAACATGGCTATCTTGCTGAAAGCAATCTACAGATTCAATGAAATCCCCATCAAAATTCCAATTCAATTCTTCATTGTGTTAGAAAGAGCAATTTTCAAATTCATTTGGAATAACAAAAATTCCAGGATAGAGAAAACTATCCTAAACAATAAAAGAACTTCTGGGGGAGTCACCATGCCTGAACTCAAGCTCTATTACACAGCAATAGTGATGAAAAACTATATGGTATTCATACAGAAACAGGAAGGTAGATTATTGAAAACATATTGAAGACCCAGAAATGAACCCACACAACTATGGTCACTTGATCTTTGACAAAGGCGCTAAAACCATCCAGTGGGAAAAAGACAGCATTTTCAACAAGTGGTGCTGGTTCAACTGGCATTCAGCATGTAGAAAAGTGAAAATTGATCCATTCTTATTGCATTGTACAAAACTCAAATAGAAGTGGGTCTTTCACCTCAACATATAACCAGATACACTGAAACTAATAGAAGAGAATGCGGGGAAATGCCTCTCACACATGAGCACAGGGGAATATGAAATGGCCTAGAAGAACCTAAACAAATGTTCAACATACTTAGTATTCAAGGAAATGCAAATCAAAATAACCCTAAGATTCCATGTCATTACCAGTCAGAATGGCTAAGATCAAAAACTCGAGTCACAGTAGATGCTGTAGAGGATGTGGAGAAAGAGGAACACTCCTCCATTGTTGGTAGGATTGCAAGATGGTACAACCACTCTGCAAATGTTCCTTAAAAAATTGGACAGAGTACTACTTGTGGACCCAGATATACCACACCCGGGCATACACGCAAAATGTGCTCCAGCATATAACAAGGACACATGTTCCACAATGTCCATAGCAGACTTATTTATTATAACAAGAAACTGGAAAGATCCCAGATGTCCTTCAAAAGAGGAATGGATTCAGAAAGTGTGGTACATTTACACAATGGAGTTCTATTCAGCAATTAAAAGCAATGACTTCATGAAATTCTTAGGCAATTGGATGGAACTAGAAAAATACCATCTTGAGTGAGGTAAGCCATTCACAAAAGAACACACATGATGTGTACTCACTAATAAGTGGATATTAGCCCAAAACATCAGAACACCCAAGATATAATTTACAGACCAAATGAATTTCAAGAAGAGAGTCAAAAGTGTAGATGCCTCAGTACTTCTGAAAAGGGGGAACAAAATATTCACAGGAGGAATTATGGAGACAAAGTGTGGTGTAGAGTCTAAAGGAAAGACCATCCAGAGACTGCCACACACACCTGGGGATCCATCTTACATGCAGTGGCCAAACCCAGTCACTATTTAGGATGCCAAGAAGTGCATGCTGACAGGAGCATGGTATAGCTTTCTCTTTAGAGCCTGCCAGAGCCTGACAAATGCAGAGGCAGAGGCTTATAGCAAACCATTGGACTGAAAACAGGGTTTAGAATGGATGAGTTAGAGAAAGGACTGAGGTATCTGAGGGGGCTTGCAACCCCACAGAAAGAACAACAATATCAACCAACCAGCTCCCCATACCCCACCTCCCTGAGCTCCCAGGGACTAAACAACCAACCAAAGAGTGCACATGGAGTGATACATGGCTCCAGCTGAGTATGTAGCAGAGGATGGGCCTTGTTGGTCATCAGCAGAAGGAGAGGTCTTGGTACTATGAAGGCTGAATGCCCCAGTGTAGGGGAATGCCAAGATGGGGAGGCGGGAGGGAGTAGGTAGATGCGTGGGGTAGCACTTTCATGGACGCAGGGGAGACAGAGAAAGTGGTTAACATTTGAAATGTAAATAAAGAAAGTATTCAATAAAAGGGGAAAAAAGGCAAAGTAGCTATCCTCAGGGGAGATGCTCCAGTTTTTATCCAGTACCAAGTGGATCTTTGAATCATATACATAGAAATAACATTATACACAATGTGGTGGTTTGAACATGATTGCCTCATTGAATGGCACTATTAAGAGGTGTGGTCTTTTTGGTGGAAGTGTGTGATTGTGGGTGTGGGTAATGAAATCCTCCTATTTGCTCTATGGATGACAATCTTGTGCATTTGGAACGAGATGGAGAATATTCAGCTCCTCCAGTGCCATGCCTTCCATGACACTGCCAAGCTTTCTGACATGATGAAAATGGACTGAACCTCAGAACCTCTAATCCAGCGTTTAATATTAATATTGTCCTTTATACGAGTAGCCTCCTTCGTGGTGTCTCCTTCCAGCAATGGCAACCCTAACTATGTCAAAGAATAAGGTGATTGAATTTATATATTTATTAATATATATCAACAATTTTAAGAATAGGCCATGAATTTGAGAGAATCCAGTGGAAGACTACAATGGAAGGTCTGGAGAAATGACAAGGAATGGGTTAAAATGATGTAATTATATTTTCATTACATTTTCCAAAATGAACTTTGCAAAGGTTTTCCTCCATCTACCTCAGGGAATGGATGCAAAGGATAATGGGCATGTAGTAGTAAACTCAAAAACAAACAAACAAACAAACAAACAAATATATTTTACTGACACACTTCTGAACACCATAGTTTCAATGGAAGCACATTTTGGGCAATATATATATATTGAAAACAGGGTCTCCAATGGAGGAGTTAGAGAAAGGACTGAGGTATCTGAGGGAGTTTGCAACCCACAGGAAGAACAACAATATCAACCAAACAGCTCCCCACACTCCCCTCCCTTAGTTCCCAGGGACTAAAGAACCAACCAAAGAGTACACATGGAACGATACATGGCTCCAGCTGAGTATGTAGCAGAGGATGGGCCTTGTTAGGCATCAACAGAAGGAGATACTGGTACTGTGAAGGCTGAATGCCATTCCCCAGTGTAGGGAATGCCAAGGTGGGGAGGCAGGAGGGAGTAGGTAGGTGGGTAATAATATATATTTTTCTACACTTCAAAAAATACTAACATCTTCCAACATGAATAGAGGTTAAAGTTGAATTTCTAGTACTGGCAAAGAACAAAATTTAAAACATCATTACCTATGTTTTCATTACTTTCACATTCAAATTAAAACTTTCCAATTATAGTTAGAAGGTTTTGGCTTGTAGTTTAAAAATACTATTAAATTCTTTCGAAAGTAAACTCTTCCTCTTTTGACAGTTGAAGTTTAGAACTGGAAGAAAATAAGTCCATGTCCTAGCAACTAGAGAGGCTGGTGTGAAAGCTTTCTTTATGATACCTCCTTGCCATTTGCCAGGTCTCAAAAAGATAAGCCAAACAACCTTGATTGTACAGGAAGTCCAGTAAGAGTACAAGGAACATACTTACTCAGACCTAGAGTGTTCATGTAAGGTAGTTAAAGGGAAAGGGACTGATCAGCAGTAGGCAAGAAACCCTATGAACTATATTGATTTTTTTTATTTTTAATTTGAAGATTAGAAAAAGTAACTTGACTGTAAAATGTAAACTATATGATTAGTGATAAACTGATTGTGATATTAGTTTGTAGTTAAATGGAAATTTTGATTTTTTTTAACTCTTCTTTTATTTCTTTTATTGGAATTTTATTTATGTTTTAAATGCTTTCAACTTTCCTGCTTTCACTTCCAGAACCCGCTCTTCCATCCCACCTTCCCTGCTTCCATGAGCGTGTTCTCTAACCCACATACCTACTCCCTCCCACCTCCCAGACTTGACATTACCTTACACATCAAGCCTTAACAGGACCAAGGGTTTCTCCTCCATTGATGCCCTACAAGGCCATCCTGTGCTACCTATGTGGATGGAGCAAAAGGTTTATCCATGTGTACTCTTGGGATGGTGGTATCATCCCTAGGTGCTCTGGGGTGTCTGGTTTGTTAATATTGCTGCTCTTTGTACGGAATTGCAAACCTGTTTAACTCCTTCAGTCCTTTCTCTAATTCCTCCATTGGAGACCCTGTTCTCAGTTCAATGGTTGGCTGCAAGCATCCACCCATGAAGTCCCACTGCTGCCGTTGGAAGCCCAGTGGACTCAGGACCCTTCAGCCCCCCAATACCCCCTCCAACCCTGATTTCCACTCCTCTTCCAGTCCATGCCTTCTGCCAGAACATATTGCCAGCTAGTCTGCTCCCCAGAAGACACCACAGCCTGAAGTCATCACAGGAGATCCTCTACACACAAGGCAACTGGGCAACCAAACAAAAATACATCAACATAATCCACAATATAAACAAACTCAAAGAAAAAACCACATGATTATCTCCTTAGATACAGAAAAAGCATTTAACTAAATATAACACCACTTTATGTCAAAAGTATTAGAGAGATGATGAATTCAGGGCTCATACCTAAACTTAATAAAAGCAATTTACTGCAAACAAACATCCAGTATAAAATTAAATGGAGAGATAATTGAAGCAAACCCACTAAAATCAGGAACAAGACAAGGAGGCCCACTCTCTCCATGTCTATTCAATATAGTACTCAAACTTCTAGGTAGAACATTAAGACAACAAAAATAGACCAAGAGGATACAAATTGACAAAATGGCCAGATATAAAATTAACTCAAATAAATCAGTAGTTCTCCTTTATGCAAATGATAAACAGGCTGAGAAAGGAATGAGGGAAACAACTTCCTTCACAATAGCCATAAATAGTATAAAATATCTGGGGTAACTCTAACCAAACAAGTGAAAAAATATATAACTATAAATTCAAGTCTCTTAAGAAAAAAATTGAAAAAGATCTCAGAAAATGGAGAGATCTCCAATGCTCATGGATTGGCAGAATTAACAGTAAAAATCGCAATCCTACCAAAGGCAATCTACAGATTCAACACAATCACCATCAAAATCCTAACACAATTCTTCACTCTGGTTACCACCACTTTTAACAACTTCCTGATGATTCCACAACCCAAACAGTACCACCTACTGAAGACAAAATAATCAAGCTTATAAGCCTCTGGAAGAGCATTTACACTCAAGGTACAACATTAGGCAAATAGCAGAACTAATGAAATGAGGAAAAAAGAAAATGTAATTTATTTCTGAGATCGTAAAAGAATAACAGTTTTGATTGAAGACTTCACGTGCAGATAATCAATAAAGGAAGTTTTAATGTTCAAATTGAAAATCATTTGCCAAATCACTCCTATCCTTCCACCCAGAGAATGAAATTAAATTTCTTTTCCAATATTCCAGTTCTTAATTGAATATGAGACGTTCGGAAGTGTTTGTACTTCAGCTTTTGTCTGTATCAAGTTTGTGAATGCTGACAACCAGGAAGCTGCCAGGATCTTCTCTTCTGACTTGCATTTTCTCTTGATTGTAGATAGTTGGCAACCTTGCTTGGAAACTAGCTATAGATTAGTTATACCTGCTAGAGCATTATATAGAATAAAAGAAAAAGTTCCTTAAATGTGTGGCTTGGGAAAACCAATGAATTGATTTAGGATATTTAATAAAAGCACACATTTTTTTAAAGACACCTGCTGAAGGACTCTAGGAACTTTTGCCAGCCCTACACCCACCACCTCAAGTCAAGGCTCGTCCAAGTTCTATTCTCCACTTACAGTGGAGCATAAACATTCTTGAAAAACCACACAATGTACTTACTGATAGCTGCCTGCCACTCTGATTGCAAAATGAATGTTATATGGCGAGCCATTAGATTTAAATGTCAATATGCTTAGCCAATAAGTTTAAACTATAACCTTGCTGATGTAACCTGTACCCCTAAAAAGTATAAAATCTGCTTGTTGTAGCAATTCGGGGTCTCCTTCTAGTCACTCACCATGAGGGGCTGATTGAGGGTCAACCCTGGTTCGCTGGAAAAATAAACCTCTTGAGTTTACATCGAATTCTAGTCTTGTTTCTCACTTGGGTGGGTCTCCCAATAGTTTAGACTCACTTTGAGCCTTACAGTGCATCACTGAAAATCCCACATCTCCGTGAATAATGACTCCCAAAAGCTATATGGCCTGAGATATGATGACTGTACAACTTATAGACAGCCTCTGTGGAAAAGTTTATTCTTTCCTGCAATTCTTACTGTTTATAAAAGTCAGATCCATTGGTGTTTTAGTAAGTCTAAGCTTCCTGAGGATTCTAAATTCTGCTGGTTACCTAAGTGCGATGAGCCTCTCTACAGGAAAGAATGTGTTAATAGGTTGTCCCCCAAGATGAATGGCTGTACTAGTCCCTTACAGTTAATTATGTTGCTAGAACCAGATATGTATTTTTGCTGAACAATGTCACCTCTTAACAGAATGTTAGAGGAAGTGTATCCATGAAATTTCATCAGTTTGGCTCCCTAAACATGCCCTATATCAATAGATGTGCTATTTCAAAAGTGGAGGGGAACTCTCTTCAGGCCTCACCAATGAAAGAACTATGGGCAACAAAGGAATGCAGAAGAGGGGAAAGAGTCTTCCCCAGGGAAGGGCACACCAATGGGTTATCCAATATCAAATGGTCAGCCTTGAAAACAAATGCATAAAAATAATATTGTGGATTGAGAGAGAAAAAGGGGAAAATAAAGAGATGAAACAAATAATAAATATTCCCCAAGCCTTCTGCCAGTTTTTCTCAAATGAAAAGCTTGTCTTTTTAAATTTATTCTTCTTTCTTATTTTACATCCTGACCACGGTTTCCCTTCCCACATGTCCTCCCAGTCTTGCTCCCACACCTTCTTTCCTCCCCAGATCCACTCCTCCTCCTTTCTGTTCAGAAAAGAGATATTAATCAAACATGCTAGGGGCAGGTCAGGCATGACCTTGATAGGGACAGATTGACAATGTTCTTGCCACTGGGACAGGGGCAGCAGGCATGAGTCTCCAGGACTTCTAATGGCATAAGATTCATTTGTATAATAATGTACATATTTTCACATTCCTGATGAATTTTCTCCCCATTGTTAATGTTAATGACTTCATGATTATCTAAGACAGCATGAGTCCAGGAGGTAAAGATGTAGCTAATGTTTCAGCAAAATGGTAAAGGTTGAAAACTTCAGGACAGTCCTAAGTCTGTGGGAAAGAACTCTAAATTATGTTTGAAAATACATAATTTGTGTAGGCAACTTTGGGCCTTCTTTGCTAAGGTCTGGTAACCCAATTTGCCTAGCTCTGCAAGTAGGCGCTTGGTGTTTTTGAGCCAATGCACCTCACTTTCAGCCTCTACCAAAAAAAAAAAAAAAATCAACTACATATTGTAAGAGAGTTTCCTGTGGGTTGGCTCCCCTGTATATTGCCAGGTCTTGGTGAAGAGCCTCTTCAAAGATGGTAGGTGATTTTTTTTCCATTTTTTCTTTATTAACTTGAGTATTTCTTATTTACATTTCAATTGTTACTCCCCTTCCCGGTTTCTGGGCCAACATCCCCCAAACCCCTCCCCTCCCTTTCTATATGGGTGTTCCCCTCCCCATCCTCCCCCTATTACCACCCTCCCCCCAACAATCCCATTCACTGGGGGTTCTGTCTTAGCAGGACCCAGGGCTTCCCCTTCCACTGGTGCTCTTACTAGGATATTCATTGCTACCTATGAGATCAGAGTCCAGGGTCAGTCCATGTATAGTCTTTGGGTAGTGGCTTAGTTCCCGGAAGCTCTGGTTGGTTGGCATTGTTGTTCATATGGGGTCTCGAGCCCCTTCAAGCTCTTCCAGGTAGGTGAATTTTTAAAATTTGGGGCAGTAGCTGACCAGGTACCCCTAGTTCATGGTCTTTCCATTCCATTCCCCTCCACTCTCAAGGTTAGCTTTGGGGGGCTAACAGTAAACAAAAAAATGCATCTTTCAAGTCTAAGACAGTGTACCACGTCCTAGAGGGTGGCAGAGAGTTTAATAGGGTGTCAGGGTTAGGGACCATAGGAGACTGGCCACACAGTGGTTGACCTCTTGTTCTGAATTGGATGATAATCCTGGGTGCCCGGCTTTTTAATGGACAAGAGTGACATGTTCCAGGCTGACTGACACTTGTGCAGAACACACAGTTGTAGGAGTCTGTGAATATGACGCTTGATACCTTCCCAGGCCTCTTGGAACATAAGGTATTGACGCACCGAGATTGGGTTAGCCTGAGCCTTGAGCTCTATATGGATGGGGGCGGGGGGCAATGTATGGTCTTCCCGACACCTGACGTCTCTGCCCAAACCTGGGGAAAGGTTTTTAGCCACCAGTCAATGTCGAGGAAGCAATTTGTACTTGTCTTCTAATCTAACTGTGAGGACATTGATGGGCTCATTATCCGGTTCCTTCACTTGTGGTCCATCTGGGAGGAAATGAATTTGGGCTCCCAGTTTTGTGAGGAGCTCTTTCCCAAGTAGTGGGCAGGGGCAGTCAGGGATAACCATGAATGAGTTTGGGATACTTGGTCCATGCTCGTCGGGTAGTCTATGCATCCTGCTTCATCCCCGTGTCCCCTTGTACCCACGGCTTTGTTGGAGATAGGTCCATCCACCTGGAGCAGGACAAAGTACTATGTTCTAGTGTCCACTAAGAATTGGTGGCTTTCCCCTCCACTCTCAAGGTTACCCTGGGTTCAGGGAGGGGGTCTGAACTCCGTCCACACTAGTCATTTTCCTCACCCAGGGCCAGTAACTTTGAAGTAGGGAAGCGCCTTTCCCAAGTAGTGGCATCCCTTTCCAGCCTTCTTTCTGTTGGGACATTCCCATTCCTCACAGTATGCACACTGGTCTTTAACAAGTGGCCTCCTCTCTGGTCTGGGTCAGGGCCCAGTTTCTCAACTCTCCCTCACTACTGTTGCCAAAAATCCTCTGCAAATTTCTCTTTTGGTGTTCTTCTTTCTTAATTTTCTCTCTTCTTCTTTTTGTCTTCTCTGTTCTTTTTCTTCTTCTGTTTCAATTGTGGAAAAATTTGTCAGCAGCCTGTACTAGATCCCTCAATGACCTACCCTGCATCTCCTCTAATCTGAAGTTTCGTTTTAATGTCTCTACTGGCGTGATCTATAAAAGCTATGGTTGACAGCAGCCTTGTGCTCTTCACTGCTAGGGTCATAGGGCATGTACTGACAGAGCACTTCCATGAGCCGCTCCATGAAGATGACTGGGGACTGAAAAGAAACCTGCCTAACTTCTCTTCCCTTAGTCAAATTGGTAGGTCACCGAGTGACACCTGCCCACAGAGCCTGGCAGTAGACCTTCAGGCAATCCTTACCTTCAGTCAAACTGAAGTCTCCTGAGGGAAAAAATCTGTCATCAATGTCAGCCTGATTCTGGTGGGGACCCCGTTGGTCCCTGGAACATTGTTCCTGGTTTCTAAGAGAATATATACTCCTTCTCTTCAGTGGTGAAGAGGACCTGGAGGAGCTGCCGACAAACATCCCAGGTGGGCTGATGTATAAAGAGAATTGATTCTAGCAAGATAGTGAGTCTCTTGAAGTTGTCTGAGAAGGGGAGGTGCTGCACCTTCAATTTACACACAGAGGAAAACGGTCAATATTTCATGACCTGATTCTCATCAATATCTATGCACCCATCGGCTTGCAGAGGGAGTGCCACAGTTATATTAGGGGAGGTAGCTCTCCCGTAGGGGTTCCCATTGCTGGCTCTGGGTCCTCTCCTGGTCGAGGAAGGGGAGGATAGAATCTTGAAGGAGCCGGAGCTGGCAGACCCCTCAAATGATTGTGACAGGGCTGTGGGTGTCGCTGCCTTGGGGATATGGAGGTAGGGTGTCCAGAAGGAGGTCTGCTGCGCCAGGGTCCTATAGAGTCTCCTTCTGTGCTTTCTTTTCAGGGCAGCGGTCCTCCTAATCTTGTACAGCCATGAGCTATGTAGGCTTGATGAGAAGAAAGGCTTGATACAGAGGGGAGGGTTAGTTACTAAGTCTTCCAGACAATAATGTAGGGGTGTTGGTCAGGGTGGCTGGCCGTGCTAGCCCCGAATACCTTCTTTTTTATTGCATTAATGACAGATAGATCAAATGTCCCAGTTGTGGGTCACCTGACCTCAAAAGTAGGCCACTCAGATGGGCACGAAGTTTTCCATTTTCCCTTCCTAATGGTCACCGGAAGGTTGTGACCTCATCCCTTAGTCTCATTCCAGAGAGAGACAAATATCATACAGGATGCAGGCAACCACCAGATCACAGGTAGTCTAACTGGTGACTAGGCCTGCTCCCTTTGGTATTAAGTCAAACAGGTTCCACAAAGAGGGAGCATGAAGCTTCCTTCAGATTCACTACGGTCACAGTGTTAAGGCATGGCTGCCGCAACTGGCAGTTTACTGTGCCACACCAAGTGCTCCTTTTGCCTTACTGACACTCTCAAATAAAACCAAAACCGAGAAAAAGATGGGACAAGAGTAGTCCCACAAGAGCATAAGCTACACAACCATAAATACCTAGGTCAGACACATGCAGACTCCCTGTTTGTTGTTTCAGTCTCTGTGAGCCCCTGTAACCCCGGCTTAGCTGAGTTTCAGTGCGCCATTTTCTAAAGGCTTTTCTTAGGAAGCTATGAGCTACATCTTCAAAACTGGAATCATCAGAGAATTTATCTTTCCTGTATTTGGCAGAATGTGGTTCAGCTTTTTTATTCTCCCAGAATGAGATTCCTGGGAAAATTTCCATTTTGTAGAAACCATTGTTAGATAGAAAATGGAAGAGAGACACTCATTTCTCCTTACCATACTTTGACTACTGCATGGATGCTTACAGACAGACTTTTCAGGGGGAAAACTGAAAATTTGGTACAGAGTTGCTGGGGATTAACTTGCTTTGTGTTCAAAAAGGATCAGGACCTCATTTTATTCTTGCTGAGGATATAAGAGATGTGCATTGCAGTTTTCCATTTTCACACAGCATAACAAAATATTTTAGTATATTTTATCAAGAATTGATGAATTATAAATTATCTGGCCCGACATCCATCTCCAGTGGCATTCTTAGCCTCAAGCTTGTTTACTTAACATATTTGAATCTTTGTAGTTCATACCATTAAGAGATGTCATTCTACTTCCTGGCATGTATTCTCTCTCCATACAACTAACCCTACTTAACTCTTAAACTTAAATAAGTATAAAGCTAAAGGCTTACCTAAAAAATCTCATATTCTGAATGTTCAGATAAATCACAGTGGGGAGAAAATGCCATCCCTTACAGTGCCAGTTATACTATTTTAATTACTTTCTGATTATTCACATATGATCAAGTACTGTTTAATCTTCCATTTCTGTCACTCCCCCTTTTAGAATTTTGTCTGGGGGCATTTAACATACTATACAGAGAGCCTTTCATGGTCTTTGTATTTATTTAACACATATTTCACATTGAAGACATTAATGATGATCAACTGCAAAAATATGGAACAAGGAGTAATGTTTTTGATTAGTAATTATTATATATCTTAAACGAAGGCATAAAACTAAATTCTCAGAATAAGTAGTTCTCACTGCAAACAAGTTACTGTTTGCAAACTCCTAGCATCCACTTGGTTTTCAGATCTCTGAAAACCATTCACATTCGATTCAGCTGTCTCACAAGCATTAAATGTCCACTAAAATCAATGTCTTCTGATTGTACTTCAATGATTCTTTAAATTTTATGTCTTATATTTGTAAGTAAATATAAGTATAGGAGTTTTTTATTTATGTCTAAAACAATCTCAAACATCTTCATTTGATTTCCACATTCAAATTGAGATTTTATATTTATATTTATCAAAAGATTTTAAATAAATTGTTGAAACACCAGTGATTTAATCTTAAGTTGGTGATACAATACCCCATTATACAAGTAATGTTAAATATAATGAACTGATATTCTTGTATTTTCCAGCAATTTAATATTATCTTTTCCTTTCAGCTTTAAGATTCCCATAGCAAAATATGTAAAGAATGACGTGACTGAGAATGTTTACCTTATAGAAAGGCTTGTTGTTCACCTAAAACATTTGGATCAAGTTTATGTTTGTCACCTTTAAATGTCATCTTTACTGCTTTAAAAAGCCAGCATGAGATTTCGATTAGAGAAGAGAGAACTCCTCACCTTCACAGCAGGAGAAATGCTTTTAGATAATCCTAAGAACAAGCTAAACTGGTGGCATGAGGGAAGAGGCCATGTTGGAAAGGGAGCAAAGGTTGTTTACTACTGAAAGAAATGCCAGTATCAGGTGCAACACTCATCTAACAGTAGGAATACTTGTTACATTAACAAGATTTACTGACAGACTCCATCTGTGTCTTCTCACCAAACAAGGTCACTCAGTCAGATGCTATGGTGCCTAATGAGGAAAATGCCAAGTCTCTGGAGTGATAATGGAGGTTCGCTCTGACTTACGCCTCAGGCACTGGCAATATTTTTAGGTCTAGAAAATAAAATAAGGTACAGAAAAAGGTCATAATTTTTATAGAGCTGATCCACCTTGAAAAATAGCTGTACATGTAAGTGAGTATCTTTAATATTTTTCTCCTTTCCAGAGAGTCAAGGTTACTTTTCTTTCCTTCAAAAGAAGTGATCCTTCAGGGTTTTAATACCTTACTTCAACAGTAAACATTATATATATATATATATATATATATATATATATGCAGTTAAGGGTCTGGCCATAGCTTTTATTGTTTCATAACTAGGAAGAAAATATCTATAAAATGCTAAGGTAGCCATTTGTCTTTTTATGCAAATAATATATTGTTACATGCTTGTTTACATAAAATAGGATTTCAGAGAATTGTTTGAGGCATTGAAAATATCAATGATACTTGAATTCATGTCTTAGTGACTTTTAGTAAATAGCTTTTGACTGGAGCAAATAGTTTAGCATTTTAACCCTCAGAGTCTTTAATGGAAAAGTAATAGATGTAGAATTAAAAATAGTAGAGATCACTTCCAATAAATATATCCTACAGGGCCATTTTCAATTCTGTGACCTGTCATGCCCTCAAGAGAATTTATCAGTGTAACTCTCCAAAACTGATTACCTGGAGTTCTAACCTGACTCATGACAGTTACATGGCATTGGACTACAACTAAATACTTGATATGTCTTTATCCTTGTCTGAAATTTGCCCAGCTTGGACATACTAATGTATAATCTCTGTTGTTTAATTTCCACATTAATTTCCAAATTTGAAGCATTTATCTTTAGCTTCCTCTATTAATTTCAAGGTATGTTAAATAGTTTCCCTGATTCACAGAGCAGTTCTTTTAGATTTTTAAATTATGATTCAGTTTAAATAAAATTAAAATGGGACATGGAGTTGGAAACCTATGATTTCAGCACTCAGATAGCACAAACAAGTGGATCAGGGGTTCAAGATCATACTAGCATGTTTGAGACAAGATTGTACTGCGTGAGATGTTGCCTCAGGAAAGAAAAATCAAATCTCTGAGACATGAATTCTTTCCTTTATTTGATACATGTTTCTAAAAAATCTTTATGTGTCATTTTTAATATCATAGTTATCTTGGGAACACATCATTAATAGTAATCTATTATACATAAAATGTAATTTGGGCAAGAAACGTTACAGAACGTAATGGCTTGATGGGTTGTCTTGATGAATCAAGCCAACTGGTGTTTGTTCCCTTAGTCAATCCATAATAAAGAACTAACATCTAAGTTGTTCTCTGATTCCATTTGCCCACACTAGATAAAATAATAAATACAAAGATTATATAACTTTTCAGCATGAAGTTTCAAATCGGATATAGAAATCAAACCATGTAATTTTATTCCAATGAATTTTTTTTTTTTTTTTTTTTTTTTATTAACTTGAGTATTTCTTATGTACATTTGGCAAACATCCCCTTCCCCCCCCTTCCTTATGGGTGTTCCTCCCCACCCTCCCCCATTGCCGCCTCCCCCCCCAGACAGTCTAGTTCACTGGGGGTTCAGTCTTAGCAGGACCCAGGGCTTCTCCTTCCACTGGTGCTCTTACTAGGATATTCATTGCTACCTATGAGGTCAGAGTCCAGGGTCAGTCCATGTATAGTCTTTAGGTAGTGGCTTAGTCCCTGGAAGCTCTGGTTGCTTGGCATTGTTGTACATATGGAGTCTCAAGCTCCTTCAAGCTCTTCCAGTTCATTCTCTGATTCCTTCAACGGGGGTCCCGTTCTCAGTTCAGTGGTTTGCTGCTGGCATTCGCCTCTGTATTTGCTGTATTCTGGCTGTGTCTCTCAGGTTCGATCTACATCCTGCTCCTGTCGGTCTGCACTTCTTTGCTTCATCCATCTTGTCTAATTGGGTGGCTCTATATGTATGGGCCACATGTGGGGCAGGCTCTGAATGGGTGTTCCTTCAGTCTCTGTTTTAATCTTTGCCTCTCTTCCCTGCCAAGGGTATTCTTGTTCCCCTTTTAAAGGAGTGAAGCATTCACATTTTGATAATCTGTCTTGAGTTTCATTTGTTCTAGGCCACTAGGGTAATTCAAGCATTTGGGCTAATAGCCACTTATCAGTGAGTGCACACCATGTATGTCTTTCTGTGATTGGGTTAGCTCACTCAGAATGATATTTTCCAGTTCCAACCATTTGCCTACGAATTTCATTAAACTCGTTGTTTTTGATAGCTGAGTAATATTCCATTGTGTAGATGTACCACATTTTCTGTATCCATTCCTCTGTTGAAGGGCATCTGGGTTCTTTCCAGCTTCTGGCTATTATAAATAAGGCTGCGATGAACATAGTGGAGCACGTGTCTTTTTATATGTTGGGGCATCTTTTGGGTATATGCCCAAGAGAGGTATAGCTGGATCCTCAGGCAGTTCAATGTCCAATTTTCTGAGAAACCTCCAGACTGATTTCCAGAATGGTTGTACCAGTCTGCAACCCCACCAACAATGGAGGAGTGTTCCTCTTTCTCCACATCCTCGCCAGCATTTGCTGTCACCTGAGTTTTTGATCTTAGCCATTCTCACTGGTGTGAGGTGAAATCTCAGGGTTGTTTTGATTTGCATTTCCCTGATGACTAAAGATGTTGAACATTTCTTTAGGTGTTTCTCAGCCATTCGGCATTCCTCAGCTGTGAATTCTTTGTTTAGCTCTGAACCCCATTTTTTAATAGGGTTATTTGTCTCCCCAAGGGTCTAACTTTTTGAGTTCTTTTGTATATTTTGGATATAAGGCCTCTATCTGTTGTAGGATTGGTAAAGATCTTTTCCCAATCTGTTGGTTGCCGCTTTTGTCCTGACCACAGTGTCCTTTGCCTTTACAGAAGCTTTGTAGTTTTAAGAGATCCCATTTGTCGATTCTTGATCTTAGAGCATAAGCAATTGGTGTTTTGTTCAGGAAATTTTTTCCAGTGCCAAGTGTTCCAGATGCTTCCCCAGGTTTTCTTCTATTAGTTTGAGTGTGTCTGGTTTGATGTGGAGGTCCTTGATCCACTTGGACTTAAGCTTTGTACAGGGTGATAAGCATGGATCGATCTGCATTCTTCTACATGTTGACCTCCAGTTGAACCAGCACCATTTGCTGAAAATGCTATCTTTTTTCCATTGGATGGATTTGGCTCCTTTGTCAAAAATCAAGTGACCATAGGTGTGTGGGTTCATTTCTGGGTCTTCAATTCTATTCCATTGGTCTATCTGTCTGTCTCTGTACCAATACCATGCAGTTTTTATCACAATTGCTCTGTAATACTGCTTGAGTTCAGGGATAGCGATTCCCCCAGAAGTCCTTTTATTGATGAGCATAGTTTTAGCTATCCTGGGTTTTTTGTTATTCCAGATGAATTTGCAAATTGTTCTGTCTAACTCTTTGAAGAATTGGATTGGTATTTTGATGGGGATTGCATTGAATCTGTAGATCGCTTTTTGGCAGAATGGCCATTTTACTATATTAATCCTGCCAATCCATGAGCATGGGAGATCTTTCCACCTTCTGAGGTCTTCTTCAATTTCTTTCTTCAGAGTCTTGAAGTTCTTGTTGTACAAATCTTTTTACTTGCTTGGTTAAAAGTCACAATGAGGTACTTTATATTATTTGGGTCTATTATGAAGGGTGTCGTTTCCCTAATTTCTTTCTCGGCTTGTTTCTCTTTTGTGTAGAGGAAGGCTACTGATTTATTTGAGTTAATTTTATACCCAGCCACTTTGCTGAAGTTGTTTATCAGCTTTAGTAGTTCTCTGGTGGAACTTTTGGGATCACTTAAATATACTATCATATCATCTGCAAATAGTGATATTTTGACTTCTTCTTTTCCGATCTGTATCCCCTTGACCTCCTTTTGTTGTCTGATTGCTCTGGCTAGAACTTCAAGAACTATATTGAATAAGTAGGGAGAGAGTGGGCAGCCTTGTCTAGTCCCTGATTTTAGTGGGATTGCTTCAAGTTTCTCTCCATTTAGTTTAATGTTAGCCACTGGTTTGCTGTATATGGCTTTTACTATGTTTAGGTATGGGCCTTGGATTCCTATTCTTTCCAGGACTTTTATCATGAAGGGGTGTTGAATTTTGTCAAATGCTTTCTCAGCATCTAATGAAATGATCATGTGGTTTTGTTCTTTCAGTTTGTTTATATAATGGATCACGTTGATGGTTTTCCCTATACTAAACCATCCCTGCATGCCTGGGATGAAGCCTACTTGATCATGGTGGATGATTGTTTTGATGTGCTCTTGGATTCTGTTTGCCAGAATTTTGTTGAGTATTTTTGCATCGATGTTCATAAGGGAAATTGGTCTGAAGTTCTCTTTCTTTGTTGGGTCTTTGTGTGGTTTAGGTATAAGAGTAATTGTGGCTTCATAGAAGGAATTCGGTAGTGCTCCATCTGTTTCAATTTTGTGGAATAGTTTGGATAATATTGGTATGAGGTCTTCTATGAAGGTCTGATAGAATTCTGCACTAAGCCCGTCTGGACCTGGGCTCTTTTTGGTTGGGAGACCTTTAATGACTGCTTCTATTTCCTTAGGAGTTATGGGGTTGTTTAACTGGTTTATCTGTTCCTGATTTAACTTCGGTACCTGGTATCTGTCTAGGAAATTGTCCATTTCCTGCAGATTTTCAAGTTTTGTTGAGTATAGGCTTTTATAGTAAGATCTGATGATATTTTGAATTTCCTCTGAATCTGTAGTTATGTCTCCCTTTTCATTTCTGATTTTGTTAATTTGGACACACTCTCTGTGTCCTCTCGTTAGTCTGGCTAAGGGTTTATCTATCTTGTTGATTTTCTCAAAGAACCAACTTTTGGTTCTGTTGATTCTTTCTATGGTCCTTTTTGTTTCTACTTGGTTGATTTCAGCTCTGAGTTTGATTATTTCCTGCCTTCTACTCCTCCTGGGTGTATTTGCTTCTTTTTGTTCTAGAGCTTTTAGGTGTGCTGTCAAGCTGCTGACATATGCTCTTTCCTGTTTCTTTCTGCAGGCACTCAGCGCTATGAGTTTTCCTCTTAGCACAGCTTTCATTGTGTCCCATAAGTTTGGGTATGTTGTACCTTCATTTTCATTAAATTCTAAAAAGTTTTTAATTTCTTTCTTTATTTCTTCCTTGACCAGGTTATCATTGAGTAGAGCATTGTTCAATTTCCACGTATATGTGGGCATTCTTCCCTTATTGTTATTGAAGACCAGCTTTAGGCAGTGGTGGTCCGATAGCACGCATGGGATTATTTCTATCTTTCTGTACCTGTTGAGGCCTGTTTTTTGACCAATTATATGGTCAATTTTGGAGAAAGTACCATGAGGAGCTGAGAAGAAGGTATATCCTTTTGCTTTAGGGTAGAACGTTCTATAAATATCCGTTAAGTCCATTTGGCTCATGACTTCTCTTAGTCTGTCTACGCCTCTGTTTAATTTCTGTTTCCATGATCTGTCCATTGATGAGAGGGGTGTTGAAGTCTCCTACTATTATTGTGTGAGGTGCAATGTGTGTTTTGAGCTTTAGTAAGGTTTCTTTTTACGTATGTAGGTGCCTTGTATTTGGGGCATAGATATTTAGGATTGAGAGTTCATCTTGGTGATTTTTCCTTTGATGAATATAAAGTGTCCTTCCTTATCTTTTTTGATGACTTTTTAGTTGAAAATTGACTTTATTTGATATTAGAATGGCTACTCCAGCTTGCTTTTTCTGACCATTTGCCTGGAAAGTTTTTTCCCAGCCTTTCACTCTGAGGTAGTGTCTGTCTTTGTCTCTGAGGTGTGTTTCCTGTAGGCAGCAGAATGCAGGGTCCTCGTTATATCCAGTTTGTTAATCTATGTCTTTTATTGGGGAGTTGAGGCCATTGATGTTGAGAGATATTAAGGAATAGTGATTATTGCTTCCTGCTATATTCATACTTGGATGTGTTATGTTTGTGTGCTTTTCTTCTTTTTGTTTTGTTGCCAAAACGATTAGTTTCTTGCCTCTTCTTGGGTATAGCTTGCCTCCTTATGTTGGACTTTACCATTTATTATCCTTTGTAGTGCTGGATTTGTAGAAAGATATTGTGTAAATTTGGTTTTGTCATGGAATATCTTGGTTTCTCCATCTATGTTAATTGAGAGTTTTGCAGGATACAGTAGCCTGGGCTGGCATTTGTGTTCTCTTAGGGTCTGTATGACATCAGTCCAGGATCTTCTGGCCTTCATAGTTTCTGGCGAAAAGTCTGGTGTGATTCTGATAGGTCTGCCTTTATATGTTACTTGACCTTTTTCCCTTACTGCTTTTAATATTCTTTCCTTATTTTGTGCGCTTGGTGTTTTGACTATTATGTGACGGAGGTGTTTTTTTCTGGTCCAATCTATTTGGAGTTCTGTAGGCTTTTGTATGCCTATGGGTATCTCTTTTTTTAGGTTAGGAAGTTTTCTTCTGATTTTGTTGAAGATATGTACTGGTCCTTTGAGCTGGGAGTCTTCACTCTCTTCTATACCTATTATCCTTAGGTTTGATCTTCTCATTGAGTCCTGGGTTTCCTGTATGTTTTGGACCAGTAGCTTTTTCCGCTTTACATTATCTTTGACAGTTGAGTCAATGATTTCTATGGAATCTTCTGCTCCTGAGATTCTCTCTTCCATCTCTTGTATTCTGTTGGTAAAGCTTGTATCTACAGCTCCTTGTCTCTTCTTTTTGTTTTCTATATCCAGGGTTGTTTCCATGTGTTCTTTCTTGATTGCTTCTATTTCCATTTTTAATTCCTTCCACTGTTTGATTGTGTTTTCCTGGAATTCTTTCAGGGATTTTTGTGTCTCCTCTCTATGGGCTTCTACTTGTTTATTTATGTTTTCCTGGAATTCTTTTCATGCATTTTTTATGATTCCTCTCTGTAGGCTTCTACTTGTTCTCTAAGGGAGTTCATCATGTCTTTCTTGAAGTTCTCCAGCATCATGATCAAATATGATTTTGAATCTAGATCTTGCTTTTCTGGTGTGTTTGGATATTCCATGTTTGTTTTGATGGGAGAATTGGGTCTCGATGGTGCCATGTAGTCTTGGTTTCTGTTGCTTGGGTTCCTGCGCTTGCCTCTCGCCATCAAATTATCTCTAGTGTTACTTTGTTCTGCTATTTCTGACAGTGGCTAAACTGTCCTATAGTCCTGTGTGTCAGGAGTGCTGTAGACCTGTTTTCCTCTCTTTCAGTCAGTTTTGAGGACAGAGTGTTCTGCTTTCCGGTTTGTAGTTTTTCCTTTCTACAGGTCTTCAGCTGTTCCTGTGGACCTGTGCCTTGAGTTCACCAGGCAGGTCACTTGCAGCAGAAAAGTTGGTCTTACCTGTGGCCCTGAGGCTCAAGTTCGCTCATGGGGTTCTGCCCACGGCTCTCCAAGGGTGGCAGCAACCAGGAAGATCTGCGCCGCCTCTTCCGGGGGCCTCCGTGCACCAGGGTTCCAGATGGCCTCCGGTGTTTTCCTCTGGAATCAGTAATGTGTGCAGAGAGCAGTCTCTTCTGGTTTCGCAGGCGTGTCTGCCTCTCTGAAGGTTTAGCTCCTCCCACGGGATTTGGGTGCAGAGAACTGTTTACCCGGTCTGTTTCCTTCAGGTTCAAGCCGTGTCTCAGGCAGGGCTCCTGCTGCCCTGGGCCCTCCCCACAGGAACCCAGAGGCCTTGGGCACAGTTTCCTCTTGGGCCAGGGATGTGGGCAGGGTGGGCAGTGTTGGTGGTCTCTTCCGCCTGCAGCCTCAGGAGTGCCCACCCGACCAGGCAGTAAGGTATCTCTCCCACGGGTTCTGGGAGCAGAGAGCTGTTGCCAATGAATTTTGTTAATACCTTAAAAGCCAACCCATAAAAGTATGGAGCATTGAGTTTTGTTCATAGTAAATTGAATGTCTTGGTGACTATACATTACTTTAACCTATAATGTTATTTATCACTATGTATTTTCAAACAAAAAAAATACTTATGGCTGCTGTTGAAATGAAAACTAAGGGGTCTATTGAAACACAGTCCAAAAATGGAGTCATTAGAGAATTCTGTGTACTTTAAGAATTCTCAAAAAAAAACCAGAAAAAAGTCTTCTGACCTCAGCTTCTCAAAATATAGAATTTTTTTTGGAATGTGTTTCTCTGTTTGTCCCTGGTCTATCAGATACAAGTGAGTTTAATTTAGATTACTAATTACTGCTTCCTTATGTTATTCTACTAAATATCCTTAATATACCTCTATGGAAAAACATGGTTTTGCCACATGCACCTTGTCGTTGTGATTGTATAAAGCTTGAACTCATGAGAATTTTACTTATATGATCATCCTTAGTCCTCAGGGTATAAATTGTCTGATGCTCTAAATAAAGCTGGCTATTGCATGTGATTGAAGTAAGTCTCATTTATTAGCTTCATTCTCCCAAGTTCCACCACCTCTAGAATGATGACAAGACTAGAAACAAGCAACAGAGCAATTACCTCTAGTAGCCAATATTGAACAGTATAAGCAATTACATTGGAAGAAGAGTTTCAATCTGTTTCCACGACTTTTCAGTGTCTACAATCACATTTAATAGAGTTTTGCATGTACTGAGAATGAAAAATAAAATTTTAAAATATTGAGAGGAGCCAAGCATAATCAGCTGAGTGAACAAAGATTTATTTTATTTTGATTTATTTTTTAAGGAGATGAGAAAATGAAACAGCAGTCTTTGTTCTGGCTATGTAGACAAATAATAAAGTAGCTAGCATTGTAATCAATCTGGAGTGCAGACAGTAACTACTTATATAACTGTGATTTTAATTCATTGATAAGAAAACTGAGGTCACCAGAAGGCTGAGAAGAGTTGACAAAAAGCCTAGAAGATACAGAATTTTTGAAGCTTCAATATCTAGAGGAAAGCTCCTAAGAACCAGACCCTAGCTGAAGGCTGATCTCACTCCTATGGAACTGATAATTGTGAGATACCATGTAGCTTCTCAGAACTGAAACCAGGTCTTCTGGAATGGCATTCAGTACCCTTAACCACTAAGTCATCTATGGCTGCTTGATATTATTGTCCTACCTAATATTGGCTGACCCTTCTCTTCTATGCAAGTTTCCCTTATCTCCTTTCCCAGATTCCTTCATGTACCTTGGTGAGCCCTAGTAAACCTCTTTCCTATCACATGTGCTTTGTTACCCACTCCAAACAAAAACATGTTTTCCCTTCTTATGTGACTGTTTCTATTTTCCTTTCTCATGTATTCCACTACTCAAAGCCTCTCTTCCCATTCTCATGAGTCTCTTTCTACATAGCAATAGCTATGAATACCCACTACCACATAATTTTACATGTATTTTACAAATATTGACAGACTTATAAAAGAAAACATTCAATGTTTATCTTTGTGAGCCTGGATTACTATACTATAATATTTTATTTTTTAATTTTATCATTTCTCCTGCTATAATGCTTGGATCTGGAGAAAACCTACAAGCAAGTCATTATTGCACATCCTTGATCACTTTAATTTAAGTGGGAGACTCCACTGTAAATGTAGGTGCAAATATCTGTTGGTAGTTTAGACAAAAAGAAAGTCTGAAAAAGGAATGTTTTACTTTCTTGCATGCTTGCCTTCACAATGTTCTGGTTACTTAATATATGTTTCTGTCATCACCGCCAACATAGTTCATTTGTAATGGTATAACCCAGAATTGCATATTGAAGACCAATGAGTCTCCAACAATCCTCCAAACCTTGAACTACATTGGGACTGATGAGGCATCCAGCCCTGTGTGCTGTGTTCTAAAGCTATCTAAAGTGAAGGTAGCCAATGATGTGCTATTTGGATCATGACATGTAAGCAAATTTAATAAATCCTTTTAAACATATATTTATTCCATTCGTTTTGCTCCTTTGGAGAGCAATGGTTAATATACCAGCAAATTTGATAGTTTTATATTTTGTATGGAATATTATTTCATTCTGAATTTGTAAATTCATGTTTTCATTATTTAGTCATACAGTGATGAATATCTGGACTGGTACTATTTTCTTGTTTCTGTGAATAGGATAGTGGCAAACAATGATGTGGTAAGACATTTTAGTATGGGTCCAGGAAAGATCCATCTACTTTGAAAGATTGTCCAGCTTTAGTTGTTTGGGCAGGGAAGTCTCTTACTGATTTCCACAGTAGTTTTACCAGTTTAAAATTCTAAATGAAATAAGAACTTCTCTTTTCTTATGTACTTATTGACACTTTATATCATTTGTTTTCTTAATGTTAGCCAGTTTTATTAAAATGAGAAAAACATTCAAAATAATTTTACTTAATGTTCTAAATGGCTATATATGTTGAAACTTCTACAAATATTCACTGGCTATGCTATTTCAAATTTGGTGAGCTATCTGTTAATTTAATTATCCATTTATTGGTTGTATTTTCAGTATATTCTAGATATCAACCTTCTATCTGTGGTACGACAAAGATGCTTTCTCATTTTGGAGGTCATTAATTTATTTTATTATGCAGATGCTTTTAATTTTATGTAATCTCATTTGTCAGTTCTTGAGGTTATTTTCTGTTCCTTTGGTCTCTCTATATTTTGTGTCCATTACAATTATTCTTTTATTGAATGCCTAAAATGTCAGTATTTTGAAATGTACTTCAGGGATCCTTTTCTGCTCCTGTTCCATGAACAAAAACTCCCATTCCATTTTTACCACCCTTTTAATTCTGTGAATTATTAGCTCATTAAGTTTACTCTCCCATCCTCTGCACAGATTCCTGTGTTCTGAGCTACGTTCACCCACAGTAATGGCTATTTCTGCAATATGTGGTTAATGTCAAGTCTCATCAGAACATACCTTCCTCATAGTGCATTCTTCAATTTAATCCTGATTTTTAAATTCAAGGATATATACTGCATGGCAAACATCTTTTAAAAAAGGGGGAGACCATAAAGTGTATGTTGGAGATTATACATTGGGTCACACATTTACACACAAAAACATGGAAGAAGAAGACTGAAGAATTAGAATTTAATAGGACCATGAAAGAGATAATAAAAGATAATACATAAAAATGAACAAATAATATTATATGTATATGAAGATTAATTAATGAATGAATGGTGTGCTCGCTTCAGAAGCAAATATACAAAAATTGGAACGATACAGAGACGATAAGCATAGCCCATGCACAAGGATGATATGCAAATTCGTGAAGCATTCCATATTTTTGTGAGTGGGCCTTTGAAAGCGAGCCCTTGTTTCTCCAGCATATAAAGGATACTCGCAAGCCTGGATTTCTTATGTTTGTCAGGTGTGTCAATATCTCTCCCCTCTCTACTCTGAGGTGGGTGTCCATTTTCAGAAGATTCATGAAGATTCTCGGCATTTGCCAGCATTGCCTAAAAGTCTTCAAAAATGGTATTGGCTCTAACAAAACTACATGAGATAACAGAAGAGAAATGTTTATCGTTGCAACAAATGCCGTTGCAGTTTCTCTGCCGAGGGCAAAATTGAACTCAAGCTTCGACACTGTAAAACCTATGGTAAGCCTAAGCAACCAGAAGGCTTGAAACCAGACACCGAGGTGACAATTGGGGCTTCCCAGGGGGCAGCCATAAACTGTTCCTCGGTCTTCAAATGGTACACCTTCTGGCACCTTACAGGAGGCAGCATCACTGACTCCACGGCCTGTCTTCCTTTACCCCGCTGTCCAATGTCCAATGCAACATCCAGAAGAGAGCTGTTAGGAAAATGAGCGCCAGGGACTGGCAGTCAGGTCTGGAGTGCAGCTTTGAAATTCCAGATTTCCCTAATCATTTCCCTACCTATGGTCACTGTTCTCTCTGTTGCTATAACATAACCTGTTGCTCTCTGCCTTATGTCAATCACATGATCAACAACCATGTTCCCCAGAAAGGTCCCAAGTATCTGGCTTTGTTTAAAAATTCTGTAAGTGGAATCAAGCTGGCAAGTACTTCGTGTACCTTTGTTACCTCCGGGGGAGATTCCATGGCCAAGCATTTAGTGTTCAACCCCTCCCATAGACCTAGCAACGTCTTATCACGGGACTCAGTTGGATGTCTCACTCGAGGCCTGACCGGACTCCTGAACGAGTGTTCAACCGACTCATGAAGAATACATAACTTCCACCCTTCTCTTCCCTAACAAAGCTGCCACTGTGAAGCCTGTAGGAGCCACCACATCTCAAGAGCTGGCAGGTCCTATGCTCCAGGCACTTCTATCACCAATCTCAACTGCAACCCCACCAGCCATCCCCACGCCCTGACAGTCCACTGCCTGCCATCCCTGGCCACAGAGGGGACTGAGTGTCTAAATGTTGATGAATAGAAAGAGGGAAGCCCTGTTACTCAGGAACCTGAAGCAGCATCAGGTACTGGAGGTGGCAGTGGGGTTGGCAAGAAAGAGCAGCTGTCTCTGAAGAATCTTCGGGTAGTACTGTTTGCCCGTTGCCGCAACACAGAGCAGGCAGCAGAACACTTTCGAAACACCCAGTGGTGAATCTGCCATTGGCTTCAACACTTCCAGGCCTCTCAGGACAAACATGTCAGCTTTGAGGCACAAGAAAAACTGTCTGAATATACGCTGATCCAGAGAGAGCAACAGCTTTTTGTAAATGAAATCTTGTTTCAGAGGGCCACCAAAATCTAACGCTCTTTGGAAGGGGAATTTAAGATCTATGAGTGGGCTGTGCGCTTTCTGCTCCATCACCACCTTACTCCCCATGCCCAATAAGCTGTAGCCCACACACTACCAAAGCATGCAGCAGAAAATGCCGGATTCTTCATTGAGTTTGTGCAGCGGCGGATTCACAATCAGGACTTAACCTTTGTCTATGACTGTGGCTATGGTGTGGAGGGGAGAACGCTCTGCAGACAGTGGGCACAGGGGAGCCTTGGTGTGACATCGTGTTCTCTATCCTTGCAGATGGTACTGTCCTCCCCACCCTGGTTTTCGTCAGAGGGTTTTCTTCAGAATCAGCTTGCTAATGTGCCAAACTCTATATTACTGAGGCCAAAGACAGTGTTTACAGCGATGACGATATCATGGAGCTTTGATCGACTGTATATGGAAGAAGCACACAGCTTGTCAGCACAGCAAAAGCATGCGGCGGATGGACTGTCATCTCACTCACTTGTCAGAAGAGGTGCTGGCCCTGCTCAGTGCCTCTGGCACTTTCTGTGGTGGTTCCCGCAGGCTCTAGCTCCAACATCCAGCCACTAGACCTATGCATTAAATTAACTGTTAAGAACTTCCTGCATAAAAAGTGGAAGGAGCAGGGTCAGGAAATGGCAGATGCTGCTTGTGATCCTAATGTCTTGCTTCAGCTGGTGTTTGTCTGGCTGAGTGAGGTGCTGGGTGTCATTGGGGACTCTCGGAGCTAGTTCAGCTAGTCCTTCCTTGTGGCTAGTGTTCCGCCAGGCCCTAATGGCAAGGTTAACTCACCCAAATGCACCCTAGAAGAGCGGCTAAAGCTAAATGGAGAACAATCCGAGGAGCACTCAGCTTCTGCCCCACGACCCAGGTCATCTGAAGAGACAGTTGAAAGCCTTCACCAGCTTTTTGAGGGAGAGAGAAAGTTTTTGAGGGAGAAGACCTAGATCTAATGGAGATTTAGGTGCTGAGACTATGGAACCATATGGAATTGGGTAGGAAAGTTGAGGGAGGTTGGAGAGGCATAGACAAGAGGGGTATCAGTGGGCTACTTGGTTTATAATCTCAAATTTATGACACCACTCTCAACATTCACTCTTCCTGTGAACTTGTGGGTTATCAGGAACTCCAGCAGTGATCAGTTCTGAGCCAAGGAGCTGGGCCATTGGTTACTACTGCTAAAACTGTGTTTTTGCGACCTCCCCACATTCTTTAATTTAAATCACCATGTTTGGTATTTTTCTGACAAAATCTAGGAAACCAATCCTTTGTGGACAGATATCAAGTTGTTTGGTTTTCCCTTTTACCTCAATTGCATCATAGCATTTCTGGATTTTGTTTGTTCTACTGTGTGGCCAATGTCTTTGGGCATGATACTAACTAATCACTGTTACCATGAGAACTTTGCTGCAGATAGAAAGAAGAAATATGTAACTCACAAGCTGGCCTACTTACATATGTGCATAAGCTCTTTTTCATTGTGGTCTTAACACTGTTATATAAAAATGAAAATGAGAAATGAATCCCACTGAACTCTTTCCTTCTCCATTTCTCTCCCTCTCCAGAGGGGTTGGTTTCTTCCACAGCACTGGATATAAAATTGCGGTTTTAAAAAGTGCATGAACCACCTTGAAACATCCAGAATGGATGTTTTTTTTTTCCTGTTCTTATCACCCTCCAACAAAATTCAACAGAAATAATATTTTTTGTACTTGTGACTTTTGACCCTTTTCCTGATTTTCACATTGTTCTTCACCTTGGACAAAGGAGCATATGTGTCGCTAGCAAGCAAGAGGTACTGAGTGAGGTGATGGGTGTTCAGGTGGAAGCCATTGCAGGTCTGAGTCTTCAACCAGCCCCCTGGTGTAGTCCCTGCTCTGTTGAACTTTGTCCTGTGAAGCTCATCCCAACAGCACGCCTACTCATCTCAGGTATAACTGGCATATGTTACATGTTGAACTAAAAAGACAGACTGCTCAAACTCCTGCTTATGCCTGGCTGTCCTGTTCCTCTCACACTCAGAGAAGAAATGGATGTGAAAAGCATAGAGGTGTGCACAAAGACAAAATCTTTATTTTTCACTGGCAACTTCAAGGACATTTTTTCTACAGTTTGCATGAGGGATTTTTTTAAATAAAATATGTACTCATGGTGATAAACCAAAATGTACTGTACCATAGAGGAGAACAAAACACCAAGTCTGACTTTCTCACAGCCACATTGTTCTTGTCAATCCTGAGGCATTCAGTTTCCTCCTGAGAGCTAAGGAAGCAGCCTGCACAAACTTGTGAGTGGTTCATCTTTAAAGTGTTCAAAAGTGGAGCATTTAATAAAGCAAGAGGAAACGGATTTATTGGTTTTTTCTGTGTTCCTATTGAATAGGGTTTCATAGACTAGAAGATATTTAAGACATTTGGGACTAGTGGTATAGGTGTGTGACATTTGTGACCACTACTTCTTTCCCTGCACTTTTGTTGTCTTTTTGACAGCCAGCATGCTATAACATAGTGAACAGAACTGAGTCCAGAAGTTTGGCCAGCTCTAAACCCAGGGCATTGGAAATCTGAACTGAGGATCCACCTGGGCTTCTGTTTCCCAGCTTTTTGTGCAATGCCATTTTATTGATAATGGACTATACTTCAAAGCCAAATTTCTGCCTCTGAAAAAGCTGGAGAACTGTAAATGATCATTTAAATCTACAGCCTAATCCTCTTTGGTTTTCTTTGTAGCAGCCATAGCCATAGTAGAGCTGGGTTCCTGGCCTCTGAACATTGACTTTGGATGGGTAATTTTTTTTAAGATCATGGTAACCATGAATCAGCTGGATTTTGGCAAGCAATTTGTTTTTGTGGACTCTGCCTACATGGCTTAGTAGTAGAATGAAGGTTCTTTTGTTGTTGTTGTTGTTGTTTTATTTTGTTTTGTTGTATAATTCTCTTTAATCAATAAATGTATTTATTGGCAAAATAATTATCAGTGAGTATAATACTTTCTTTTCAATAAAATAATCACAATCTGTTCCTCTTAGTCAACTTTGTCATAATAATGATCTAAGAACTTTAGGCTAGGCATCCGATCTCCATCTACACCTTCAGTTAACCCTGTGGCACAGCTCTCCAGAAACCGTATCCTGCACTGAGAGAGCTGGTGTCCCAGGAGTACTGACACAGCTAAGATCACAGGTACTCAGGCTCACAGGAGGGACAGGTGTCAGTCAAAAATAGCAAGACTAACTAAATCAGAGATAACCAGATGGCAAGAAGCAAGTGCAAGAACATAAGCAACAGAAACCAAGACCACTTGGCATCAAAAGAAATCAGTTCTCCCACTACAGCAAGTCCTAGATACCCCAACACACAGAAAAAGCCAGAATGGGACTTAAAAATCACATCTCATGATGATGATAGAGGACTTTAAGAAGGACATAAATAATTTCCTTATAGAAATACAGGAGAACACAGGTAACAGGCTGAAGCCCTTAAAGAGAAACATAAAAATCTATTAAAGAATATAGGAAAACACAAACAAAAAGGTGAAGAAATTGAGCAAAACCATCCAGGATATAACAATGGAAATAGAAACCATAAAGAAATCACAAAGAGAGACAACCCTGGAGATAGAAAATCTAGGAAAGAGATCAGGAGAAATAGATGCAAGCATCACCAACAGAATATAGGAGGTAGACAAGAGAATCTCTGGTGCAAAAGATACCATAGAAAATATTTACACAATCATCAAAGAAAACACAAAAAGCTCCCAACCTCAAACATCAATGAAATGTGGAACGAAATGAGAAGATCAAACATAAGGGCCAGTAAATATCTTCAATAATTTTATAGAAGAAAACTTCCTAACATAAAGAAAGAGGTACTGATGAACATAAAAGAAGCCTACAGAATTCCAAATATACTGGACAAGAAACTCCTGTCACATAATAATCAAAACACCATATGTACAAAATCACAAAATCAAGAATACTAAAAGAAGTAAGGGAAAATGGACAAGTAACATATAAAGGCAGTCCTATCATAATTACATCAAATTTCTCACCAGAAACTCTAAAAGCCAGAAGATCCTGGGCAGATGTCACACAAAAGACCCTAAAAGAACACAAATGCCAGCCAAGGCTACTGTACTCAGCAAAACTTTCAATTAACATAGATGGAAAAACAAGATATTCCATGATAAAACTAAATTTACACAGTATCTTTCCACAAATCCAGCCCTTAATAGATGGAAAACTATACCCTAGAAAAAGCAAGAAAATAATCTTCTTTCAACAAACTCAAATGAAGATACCCAAACGAACATAATTCCACCTCTAACAACAAAAGCCAGGAAGCAACAGTCACTGCTCCTTGATCTATCTAAACATCAGTGAACTCAATTTCCCAATTAAAAGACATAGACTACAGACTAGGTACATAAACAGGACATGGTACTTTGTTGCATTCAGGAAACACACCTCAGTAACACAGACCTCAGAGTAAAAGTCTTGAGAAAAAAAATGTCCAAGCTCCCAAGAAACAAGCTGAAGTAGTCATTCTAATATTGAATAAAATTCACTTTCAACATAAAATTATTAAAAAAAATTAAGGAAGGACACTTCATACTCATCAATGGAAAAATCTACCAAGATAAACACTCGATTCTAAACATCTGTGCTCCAAATACACGTGCAACCATAAAAGAAACTTTACTAGAGCTCAAATCACACATTGTACCTCACATAATAATAGTGGGAAACTTCAACACCCCACTCTTGTCAAAGGACAGATCCTGTAAACAGATACTAAACATAGACACAGTAAAATTAACACAAGTTATGAACCAAATGGATTTAAGGGATATCTGCAAAACATTTTATCCTAAAACAAAAGAATATACCTTCTCCTTAGTACTTCATGATACCGTTTCCAAATTGATCATATACAAAATTGACCATATGCCAGTTACAAAACAGACCTCCACAGATTTAAGAAGATTGAAATAATCCCCTGCATCCTATTAGATCACAACCAACTAAGGCTGGTCGTCAATAACAACAAATACAACAGAAAGCCCACATAAATATGGAAACTGAACAATGCTCTACCCATTGATAACTTGATCAAGGAAGAAATGAAGAAAGAAATTAAAGACTCTTTGAATTTAATGAAAATGAAGGGACAGCATGCCAAAACTTATGGGACACAATAAAAACAGTATTAAAAGGAAAACACATAGCTGTGAGGGCCTCCAAAAAGAAACAAGAGAGAACATACAATAGCATCTTGACAGCACATCTGAAAACTTTAGAACAAAAAGAAGCAAATTCATGAAAGAGATGAAAGAGGAGAAGACAGCAGGGAATAATCAAACTCAGGATGAAAGCAACCAAGTAGAAACAAACAAAACTATACAGAAAACTAAAAAAATAAAACCTAGAGCTGGTTCTTTGAGAAAATCAACAAGATAGATAAACACCAAGGCAGACTAAACAGAGGGCACAGAGGCAGTATCCAGATTAACAAAATCAGAAATGAAAAGGTAGACATTATAATAAGAACCATGGAAATCCAAAAAACCATCAGATCTTACTACAAAAGTCTATATTCAACAAAAGGGAAAATCTAATTGAAATGGACAATTTTCTAGACAGAGACCAAGTACCTAAATTAAATCAGAATCAGATAAAACATCAAAATGGTCCCATAATCCTGAAAGAAATAGAAGCAGGTATTAAAAGTCTCCCAACCAAATAGAAGCTAAGGACCAGATGGGTTAAGGGAATATTTCTATCAGACCTTCAAAGAAGACCTAATACCAATACTCTTTAAATTATTCCACAAAATAGTAATAGAAGAAACACTACCCACTTTGTTTTATGAAGTCACAATTATGCTCATTCCTAAATCACAGAAAGGCATAACAAAGAAGGATTACTTCAGAACGATTTGATTTATTAATATTGATGCAAAAATACTCAATAATTTTCTCACAAATAAAATTCAAGAACCCATCAAAATGATCATTCATATGATCAAATAGGGTTCATCTCAGGAAATCTGGAAAGGTTGAATATACTGAAATCCATCAACCTAATTATATAAACAAACTCAAAGGAAAAAATATTAAATGCTGAGAAAGCATTCAACAAAATTCAACAAAATCAGAAATGAAAAGGTAGATATAACAACAGAAACTGAGGAAATGCAAAATATTATATATTACTACCAAAGCCTATACTCAACAAAACTGGAAAATCTGGAAAAATTTGACAATTTTCTAGACAGATAACAGGTACTAAGGCTAAATCCAGATCAGAAAAACCATCTAAACAGTCCCACAATCCCTAAGGAAATAGAAGCAGTCAACAGTTTTTCAACCAATAAATAAATAAATAAATAAATAAATAAATAAATAAATAAATAAATAAGAAAAGAAAAGAAAAGCAAGCTCAGGACCAGATTTGTTTATGCAGAATTTTATCAGACCTTCAAAGAAGATATAATACTAAGACTCTTCAAACTATTCCACGAAATAGAACCAGACAGAGCACTACCCAATTCCTCATATGAAGCCACAATTACTCTTATACCTAAACCACAGAAAGACCCAACAAAGAAAGATAACTTCAGACCAATTTCCCTTACAAATATTGATACAAAAATGCTCAATAAACTTCTCACAAACTGAATCCAAGAACACATCAAAAGGATCATCCATCATGATCAAGTAGGCTTGATTCCAGGGAGGTAGGGATAGTTCATTATACTGAAATCCACCAACGTGATCCACTATATAAACAAACTCAAAGGGAAAAAAAAAACAACAACACAAGAACATTTCATTAGATGCTGAGAATGCATTTGACAAAATTCAATACCCCTTCATGATAAAAGTCCTGGAAAGATCAGAAATTCCAGGCCCATACCTAAACATAGTAAAAACAATATACAGCAAACCACTAGCCAACATCAAACTAAATGAGAGAAACTTGAAGCAATCCCACTAAAATCAGGGACTAGACAATATAATCATGACCAGAGCAATTAGACAACAAAAGGTGGTCAAAGGGATACAAATTGGAAAGAAAGAAGTCAAAATATCACTATTTGCAGATGCAATGGTAGTATACTTAAGTGATCTCAAGAATTCCACTTAGTACAGTTGAACTTGATAAATGGCATCTGCCAAGTGGCTGGATATAAAATTGTCTCAAATAAGTCAGTAGCCTTCCTCTACTCCAAGGACAAATAGGCAGAGAAAGAAAATAGGTAACTGACACACATCTCAATAGTTACAAACAATATAAAATACATTGATGTGACTCTAACCAAGCAAATGAAAGATCTGTATGACAAGAATTTCAAGTCTCTGAAGAAAGAAATTGAAGATCTCAGAAGATGGAAAGACCTCCCATGCTCATGGATTGGCAGGATTAATATAGTAAAAATGGGCATCTTGCTGAAATCAATCTACGGATTCAATGCAATCCCCATTAAAATTCCAACTCAATTCTGCATAGAGTTAGAAAGAGCAATTTGCAAATTCATTTGGAATCACAAATATCTCAGGATAGCAAAAAATATTCTCAACAATATGAGAACTTTTGGGGGAATCGCTGTCACTATCCTCAAGCAGTATTATAGAGCATTAATAATAAAAATTACATGGTATTGGTTCAGAGACAGGCAGGTAGATAAATGGAATGGAATTGAAGAAATGAACCCAGACACCTCTGGTCACTTGATCTTTGACAAAACTAAAACCATTTAGTAAAAACCAGCATTTTCAATAAATGTTGTTGTTTCAACTGGAGATCATTATGTAGAAGATTGCAAATTGATCTAATCAAATCACCTTGTATAAACCTCAAGTCCAAGTGGATCAAGTACCTTCACATTAAACCAGATACACTGACACTAAACAGACCACCGATGGCTTATGCTTTATGATAAAAAATTGACGATTGGAACCTCATAAATTTGCAAAGCTTCTGTAAGGTAAAGACACTGTCAATAGGACAAAATGGCAACCAACAGATTGGGAAAAGAACTTTACCAATCCTACTTCTGATATAGGACTAATATTCAATATATACAAATAACTCAAGAAGTTACAGTCCAGAGAAACAAATTACAGTAGTAAAAAAAAATAGGGCATAGAGCTAAACAAAGAATTCTCTCCTGAGGAGTATCAAATGGCTGAGAAACACCTCAAGAAATGTTCAACATCCTTAGTCTTCATGGAAATGCAAATCAAAACATCCCTGAGATTTCACCTCACCCTTGTCATAATGGCTCAGATAAAAATCTCAGGTGACAAAAGATGCTGTTGAGGATGTGGAGAAAGAGGAACAGTCCTCCATTTTTGGTGGGATTGCAAGGAGGAATAACCACTGTGGAAATTTCGTGGTTCCTCAAAAAATTGAACATAGTATTACCTGAGGACCGAGATCATATCACTCCTGGACATATACCCAAAAGATGCTCCAACATATAACAAGGACATATGCTCTACTATGTTTACACAAGCCTTTTTTATAATAGGCAGAAACAGGAAAGAACCCAGATGTCCTTCAACAGAGGAATGGATACAGAAAACATTTTATATTTACACGACAGTGTACTGCTCAGCTTAGAAAAACAGCGACTTCATGAAATTTTTAGGCAAATGGATGGACTTAGAAAATATAATTCTCAGTGAGGCAATCCAGTCATAAAAGGACACACATGGTATATAGTCACTCATAAGAGAATATTAGCCCCAAAGCTCGAAATACACAAGATATAATTCATGGATCACACTAAGCTTAAGGAGAAAGAAGACTGAAACTTGGATTCTTCAATCCTTAGAAGGCAGAACAAAATACTTACAGGAGGAAATATGGAGACTAAATGTGAAGGATAGATTGAAGGAAATGCCATCAAGAGCCTGCCTCACCTGGGAATCCATTCCATATACAGACACCAAACACAGACACTACTGGGGATGCGAAGAAGTGCATGCTGACAGAAGCCGGTCTCCAGAGAGGCTCTGTGAGAGTGCACAAATACAGAGGTGGATGCTCTCAGCCTACCATTGGACTGAGCATATGATCCCCAATGAAGGAGTTAGAAAAAGGACTGAAGGACCTGAAGGGGTTTGCTACCCATAGCAAGACCAATAATATCAACCAACCAGATTCTCCAGAGTTCCCAGGGATGAAACCACTAACTACAGAGTGCACATGGAGGACCCATGGCTCCAGCTGCATATGTAGCAGAGGATGGCCTTGTTGGTCATCAGTGGGAAGAGAAGCCCTTGGTTCTCTGAAATCTGGATGCCACAGTTTAGATAAATGCCAAAGTGGGTAGGCAAGAGTGGATGGGTGAGTGGGGAAGCACCATGATTACAGGGGGAAGGAGGATGGGAGAGGGGTTTTTCAGAGGGGAAACCTGGAATGGAGATAATATTTAAAGTGTAAATAAATAAAATATCCAATAAAATGATAATGCAAAAACAACAACAACAACAAAAACAACAAAAAGAACTTCATGCTCTATAGATGTGGGTCAATGTTATTGGTTTCATAATCCATTTAAATCACCTGTCCTCAATCCCAAGTAATTTTTGTGTTTATCTTTTTATTATAGATTGTCACCAAATAAGAAATTTAAAATTTGTGAATGAATTAACAAATGAGCATATAAACAAACAAAAATATAAGAAAGAAACACTGCAACCATATGTTCTTCTGGGTTTCAATGCCTTGATGTTTTGATCAATCTTTCTGAAATTAAAGGATTCAAATGCAAAACTTTAGGTAGTATTATTTAGGGAGCTGAAGAATACCCAATCAATCTAGATATTTCTGTTATTTCTCTTATGTTAGAAACTATTTCAAATTTAATAAAGGTATTTTTTATATAACCATGATCTGTCTCAGGAATGTTAAGTGAATAAATAAATAAATAAATAAATAAATAAATAAATAAATGAAAAAACATGATACTAGGTGAAAATGGTTAATGCATAACACACGTCTCTAACATAGATTATAAGTATAAAATATTTAGAGATCAATTGAAAGATTAGAATTTGATATTTATTTTTTCACTTTATGTTTCCTGAAATATTTGGTTACCACTTCAAATATTTTATTCTAATGTTAAGTCACCAAAACACGTTTAAAATAATAGGAAATTATGTCCAAGTTAAAACTGAATAACTATAACAGAACAATATAATAAATAGATGGTCTTTTGGACCTCCTGATTTTCTTAACATTTCCTATTGGAGTTTAATAAAGATGGACTTGTTAGTCCCTGAAAAAAGTGTAAGCTTTGATATATTTTATTTACTTCAGTAAATTATTAAAAAGTTATAGTCTTGAATTGAATCATTTACCAATATTATTTTCTGAAATTTGATACATGATATAGAAACAGAAATGAATATTTTAGCATTGTATTTCTTTCACATATATTATATGCACTTTGTATTTCAGAATCAACAAATTCATACCACCCAAATTAATAGTTACAATTAAGTCCAAATTGTTAAAATCATATTCTTTATCACATTCAATGCTTTGTTTGACCTGTTTATCAATTGCTTTTCTTACAGGAAAAATTAAAATGTCTAAAGTTTGCTTGTAGAATTATTGTATTCGCTATTTTAATTGGTTTCCAAAATTATATCAATAAAAATTTAAGTAAGCCAGACACCATTGGCTTTTTTAAAAAAGTAAGACTTTCTTGGGGAAAGGATTAAATTAAAGGTACATTGATAGCCTAGAGGCATAGTCTACATTCCAGAGATTCTAAGAGCACAAAAAATAAGCCTGTCTTAAACACACTTAGTGAGCTTTATTTCTGGTGGGTTTTTGCTTATAGGATATGTGAGTAAGCAAATTCTTTAATGTCTTTATGTAGGGTAAAGCCCATCTGTACAAAAAGGAAAAAGAGAGAACAATAAAAGGAAGAAAAAATGAGGAAGAGGAAGAAGCACAAGCAGCATAAAACAGAAAAATGAAACCCTATGTAAGACACTTAGTCTTATTAGTAATTTCAAATATGTGATAGCTCTTATTCTTTGGAACTTAGAGTAGGTTCCATAACAGCTTTCCCCTTAGATGGCTCACAGGCTTCATGGGGGCAGCTAGCAAGGGCAGCATGGCTCACCCAGATAGCACTGTTTTCAGGGGCCACATGGTAGATGATTTCTCAGGACTATTGGCAGAATGGATTCTTGTTCTTCTCTGTGGCCTAGTATAGAGACCCAGGCATATGGCTCTAATTGGAGGCTGCCATGACACCATCTTGTGATCTGCATATTGTCTAGAAGTGACACAACTGCACTTATTATTGCTTCAAAGATAATTCTCCAGAAGAGCGATTGAAACTGTAACAAAGTTTTATGTGTAACTATGCTTGCACATTTATATTTATCACATAGGTTAATTTTCATGTCATGCATTAAAGCAACAAAATACCAGTATATGTTCATAATTTTTATCTATAATTATTTTATTTGTCACCTGTTTTTTCAGTGTCTGTAGTATAAAACATATTTGAGGATGAATGGCAAGTTTGAGCTGACTTTAGCAAATTTTCACGTCATAGACATTCAATTACACACACACATACACACACACACACACACACACAATCTCAAGCTGTAGAAAAATAGTTGTTATGAAGAGAAAGGAAGAAATAGAAAATAAGGACCTCTGACAAGTTATATGAGATTTGTAGATTTTTCCACTTTCTAAAAACCAAACAAGTTCGAACAAATTAATACAATTTTAATTTTGATTCTTGTCACTTTCATATTGTCCTGGCTTGTTTTGACACAAGCTGAAGGCAACTTTGAGGAAAGAACCTTAACTGAGAAAAACATCTCTATAAGATCAGACTGTGGGAAAACCTGTTGGGCATTTTACTTAAATAGTGATCGATGTGTGAGGTCCCAGTCATTGTGGATGGGGATCTTCATAGGCTGGTGGTCCTGGATTCTCTTTAAAAAGCAGGCTGGGGTTGCGGATTTAGCTCAGCGGTAGAGCGCTTGCCTAAGGAGCGCAAGGTCCTGGGTTCGGTCCCCAGCTCCGGGGAAAAAAAAAAAAAAAAAGCAGGCTGAATTGCCCTTACTCTTGAGTAAAGAACTCTGGGTAGGGGAAGTCAAGGTTAGAGAGCACTGGGAAGCAGACACTTTGTTGTATTCAAATTGAAGTCAAGGGTGCAAAAATGCAGAGCAATAAAACATTTAATTTGGAGAAGCAGAATTATACTCCAAGAAAGCACCATCCACATCACTACCAGCAGCGCCATAAACATTGTCGTTATCATCATTATCATTGTCGTCCTTGTCGTCATCGTCATCATCATCATCATTGGCGGTGGCGGAGGTGGTGGCGGCGGCAGCAGCAGCCACCCCACCAATATCTGGAAATGAACAGCATGCCAGCAGCCAGAATGAAAGCTCAATTATTGTCCTGAAGAATTTTAGGAAACCAGGAGTGAAGACTTTTATAAAGTGTAGCCGTCTCTTTTTGTGCAATCTTCCCCCTGACATCACTGAGGAGGAAACTTTTTGAGAAATATGGAAAAACAGGTGAGGTTTCCATTCATAACGATAAAGACTTTGGCTTTATTCACTTGCAAACACGAACCCTAGCAGAAATTGCCAAAATGGGAGCAGACAATATGCCACTTTGTGGAAATCAGCTGCAAGTGTGATTTGCCTGTCACAGTATATCCCTTATGGTCTATAACCTCCTTCAGTATCTGTCCAACTAACTGCTGGAAAGGTCTTTTCTGTGTTTGGCCAGGAGGAGAGGGCTCTAGTCATTGTTGATGACAGTGGAAAGCCCTTAGGCAAACACATTGTCGTGTTCTCAGGGAAGCCAGGTTCTCCGAAAGCTCTGGACAGATGCAGTGAAATCTCCTTGCTAACCACCCTTCCTGGAGCTGTGACTGTCAAGTATATGATGAAGAGGGACTTCTAGAAAAACTGATTTTTAAAACTCAGCAATTTCACAGAACGAGAGAACAGACACTGAGATTTGCATACTCAGTACGAGTATGACACGTGCGCGAAGGCACTCGTAGAGATGGAGAAGCAACAACAGGATCAAGTGGACAGAAACATCAAGGAGGCTTGTGAGAAGCTGGAAATGGAGATGGCAGCAGCACACCTTGAGCACCAAGTTATGCTAATTAGACAGGATTTGATGAGACGTCAAGAAGAGCTTTGCAGAATGGAGGAGGTGCATAACCGAAAGTTTCAGAAACAAAACCAGTTAGAACTCAGGCAGGAAGAGGAATGCAAGCGCCATAAGGAAGAGATACTGGCAGGATTCAAGGGGACATTCCATAATGCAAAAGGACAAGAGACAAGGATGGACCAAATAGCTATGGTTGGTGCTATGGGCATAAACAATAGAGGAGCCATGCCCCCTGTTCCTGTGCCAACTGGTACTCCAAGGTCTGCCATCATGATACCATATGGAACCCTGGGACTGACCCCATCAACATATGAAAGTTTCAGTCAACCTGCCACAGTGGAAGGAGCTGGAACAATTGGTGGACCTCCTCCTACGTTCAACCCTCCCGCTTCGAGCTGAATTTGCTCCAGTTAATCTCCAGGTATATTAGATATAAAGTTGCAGTGTGTAGTTTCCCACTGTCCTTAATAGGAGGGCCCTTTTGGGACCAGCCAGCACTCTGCCCTGGAAAAGTATTAGGGTTTCTTCCCAGTAGATAGGTCTTGCCTTCTTGAACTTCTAGGAAGTATGCTTGTAGGTAGAGGGCAAGGGACAGGTGGCATTGAACAAATCAAAGTCTGTGGTATAGTGCTTTATCAAGTTGGTCTTAGTACACTCCCGAAGTGTATTGATCTCCCACTGCCTAGAGAACCATAGGAAAATGAACTCAGAGTTACATTAATCTTGCTCATTCCTTTTCCTTTCCTTTTATCTTTCTTCTTCTTCTTCTTCTTCTTCTTCTTCTTCTTCTTCTTCTTCTTCTTCTTCTTCTTCTTCTTCTTCTTCTTCTTCTTCTTCTTCTTCTTCTTCTCTCTCTCTTTCCCTCAACCCCAAAGACATTGGCATATATACCACAAAACCTAAACATTCTACAATGACCTAGCACCATTCCTCCATATACTCTCAGGTGAGAATTCAGACAAATATTCACAGTTTACAGTATACATACAATCCCTTTATATCTCATATACAACCTATTCATGTGCTAAGGAAGACATTTTCTCTTAGAGGTTTTCATTTTAGTATATCTTAAAAACCTCTTGTGTTAACTTGCTTCCACCTTTTTCTCTGGTAAGGACTACACTTCTGCATCTCTGATGTTGCTGTTCACAGCTTCTCTTAATAGACTCAGTACAACCTTGGGACCAGGGTTGCTGTGTCTTGAAGGTTTGACAGGAGCACTTAATCTTGCCTATCTTAGGTTGTGCATACTTTATTGGTGTACTATGATTTGTTCCTGGTACCTACAATTTGAAATTTTTCTGAGAAATGGAACAGTAATGCAGCATCACCTTATTAAAACACACTTGATGCCTTCTCAAAAGCAAAACAAAACAGAATAAAAAGACAGGTCCAACAAGTCATGAGAAGCAAACCAGTAAGCAGAATGCTTCCATGTCCTCTGCATCAGTTCATACCTGGTCCATGCCTGATTGAGTTCTTGTCCTGATTTTCTCAGTGATGAATGAAAACCTAAAACAAATATAATACATGAATATAAATCTTACGATTATGAATTAAAGGTTTTATAACTCCCAACAGAATTTATAGTCTCAAAGCAAAGCAATTTTTGAAATGACATTTAAAATGGCTTAACACTCAAAGGAAAGTGCTAATTACACTTAATGTGCCAGGAAGTGCGTGCTTTCTTCTTCTTATATTCACTGACAAAGATCAGTTAATAACTCACATATTATAGAGCAATTTTCAAGATTAAATTGTTTTCAATTGTGAAATGATGCTCATTATGAGGGCAGTCCAATACTGCAAAAGCAGACATATGTAAAGGTGACTAATATATGATGCCTATATCTAATAGATGACAGAAAATAATTTCATCCTAGGCAGGATACCTATTTCTATAAGTTCAAAGATTATTGTTTTGAAATGTGTTGCAAAGTTCGTGCTGTTCCACTTAGCTAAATTTCCATTAGAGATCCTATTTTAAAATATTCCTGTAACTTTCATTTAAGGGATTATCTTAGACCAATTGGAGTTCTCTTGAGTCAGCAACGTGTGGTGGAATTTAGGCACCTAGTGAGCAAGTTCTACTGCTTTAATTGTACTGTAAATTAACACTAATAATCTTTTTGTATTGTCTCCTATGAGAAATTTTAGCTCCTGATTTGGCTACATCTAATTTGTCAGATTTTTGCTCTGTTTGCCAGAGTTGAGGTGCAAAGCTTATAACAAATGCATTTACATATCTCTGTACAGCATTTCATGCTTGATATTCAAAACACTCAGTATTATACCTTGTAATTACATCACTGAGTACAGCAAAGGTCTAGGCATGAGCTAAATGTCACAATACATGACTATGAGGGCAGCCATCGTGATTACAGCTGTCCTGCAATTGTACTGTAGGAAACGTCACCTTCCTAATGTCCAACTGTGCCCATTACTTATCAGCAGTCATGCATTTTGTGTTATTTTCACACAGATCCATTTATTATTGTCCTAATCACCTTAGTGCTGAACTAGATAGATCATCTACATTTGTGACCCCAGTGCTCTCTGGAGTTTTCCTCAGGGCCATTATAATTATTAGTACAGCAGTTATAGTAACCAGGCCATTTTCATGACAGCCTATAATTCAAAAACCACATACTGAGAATCATTATAAAAATCTTATCACAGATGTTTCAATAAAAATCCAAGGTATTTTAGTGACCTTTATTTTTTAAATTAATTAATTAATTAAAATGCTGCTCCCCGTCTTGGTACCCCCGTTAAATAGACCTCCCCCATCCTCCTACACTGGTGCATCAAGTCTCTGCCAGATTAGGTGAATGCTCTGAGATATTTCATGGGTATTCTATATTTTATGGCTTTTATCCACTTATCGGTGAGTATATACAATGCATATCTTTTTGTGTCTGGGTTACCTCACTCAGGATATTTTCTAGTTCCATCCATTTGCCAGCAAAATTTGTGATGTCCTTGTTTTTAATAGCTAAATAGTAATCCATTGTGTATGGGACACATTTCTGTAACTGTTGTTTGGCTGAGGGACAGCTGGGTTTTTTCCAGTTTCTAGCTATTACAAATAAGCTCCTATGAACGTAGGAGAGCACATGTCATTCTGGTATGGTGGAGAATATTTTGGTTATATGCCTAAGAGCAGTATCATTGGGTCTTCAGGTAGAGCTATTTCCAATTTTCTGAGAAACTACCAGATTTGCTGAATTTGCTTCTTCAATGAAGCAAAATGATGGATTCTGATTCAGTTTGATATCCTGTGTGTATTTATTACTGAATTGAGTCTATTGATGTTGCTCATTATTAGTGAAAAATCATTGGTAGTTTAATGTTGGAGGTGTTACTGTGTGTGTTTATAATGATCTTCATTTTGTTTTGCAGTGAGATGATTAATTTCTTTTTTTTCTTTTCTTACCTTGCTTGTTTTGGAGTTTTCCTTTTACTATAGTATCCTCTGTAGGAGTGTATTTTTAGAAAGATATTGTTTACATTTGGTTTTGTCATGCAATATTGTTTCTCCAACTATGGTAACTCTCCAGGCTTTAAGAGTCTCTGTTGAGAAGTCAGGTGCAATAGTGGTATGTCTCTATTTGTATGTTACTTAGCCTTTTCCCATCGTAGCTTTAAAAATTCTTTCTTTACTCTGTACATTTAGTGTTTTGATTCATATTTGGCTAGAGGATTTACTTTTCCAATCTATTAAATATTTGTAAGCTTCTTGTACATTTACAGCCATTCCTTACTTTAAGTTAGGGAAGTTTTCTTCTATGATTTTTGCTGAAAATGTTTCTGGCTCTTTTTACTTGGAATCATCACCTTCTTCTATTTCCATTATTCTTAGATTTAGTCTTTTCATAGTCTCCCTAATTTCCTGGATGTTTTCAGTTAGGAACTTACCAATTTGGCATTTTCTTTGACTGGATTGAATTACCAATTTCTAGTATCGTCTGTTCCATCTTAACTCATTTGTATTTAGTGATTCTTGTATCTGTAGTTCCTGTTCATTTTTGTAGTTTTTCCATCTCCAAGGTTGCCTCCATTTTTGTTTTCTTTATTTATTCTACCCCCATTTTTAGTTCTTGGACTATTTTATTCATTTACCTCACTTTTTAATTGAATTTTCTTGTATTTTTAAGGGATTTATTTGTTTTCTCTTTAAGTGCTTTTACCCTTTGATCATGTTTTCCTGTACTTCCTTAAGTGAATAATTTATATCCTCTTTAAGGCCTCTGTGGTGTTCAAAAAATGGGGTTTAAGATCCCATTCCTTTCTTTATGTATCTTAGTATTACCAGGACTTGCTCTAGTAGGACAGCTGGGCTCTGATGTTGCCATATTGCAATTGGGTTCTGTTGATTATGTTCTTAAGAGTCAATAGAGTCGCTGAGTTTAGGGAGCTTCACTGAAGTATTAACTCCATCACATTAACCAGAGGTCGTAGTGGTAATTTGTTAACTGCTTTGTATTCTGTTAGGTTGCATGTGAACACCACTCCAGAGAGTTTGTGTGTGCGAATCACACACACACACACACACACACACACACACACACACACACATTCCAGTTACTTTTAATATGCCTTGACTAGATTAATGGCTGGGTGTTTTTAATCCTTCATGCTGCTAGCAAACATTCCCCTCTGGTACTCCTGATTTAACATCTTTTCAAAACTATATTTTATCTCTACTACCCATAACACAATTGGAGAAGTGGCCCATGTGGCCATGTTCCCTAATTCTCTCACGTGTGTATTTAGGACTTGTGTTTCTTCTTCATGGCATGGCGATCTCTGCCTCAAAATATCTCCTGGTTCCTAGCCTGCGCAAATCTCCAAATTCTGCCTCAGACTCTTAGCCATTGGCTCTTAGCTCTTTATTGATAGATCAAAATACAGTTGAGAAAAAAGACTGATTTCTTATTTCAGAATTCAATGAAAGATATGTAAGACAAGAACTTCAAGTTTCTGAAGAAAGAAATCAAACATCTTAGAAGATGAAAAGAACCCCCATGCTCATGGACTGGCAGGATTAATATTTCAAAACTGGCCATTTTTCCAAAAACAATCTACAGATTCAATGTAAGACCCATAAAAATTCAAACTCAATTCTTCATAGAGATAGAGCAATTTGAAAATTCATTTGCAATAACAAAAACTCAGGATAGTGAAAACTATCCTCAACAATAAAAGAACTTATTGGGGAATCACCATCCCTGACCTCAAGCAGTATAACAGAGCAATAGTGATAACATCTGTATAATATTGGTTCAGAGACAGGCAGGTAGACCAGTGGAATAAAATTAAGACCCAGTAGTGACCTCACACACCTATGTTCACTTGATCTTTGACAAAGGAGCTAAAACCATCCAATGGAAAAAAGATAGCGTTTTCAACAAATGGTACTGGTTGAAGTGGAAGTCAGCATGTAGAAGAATGAAAATTGATCCATTCTCATTACCCTGTAAAAAACTTAAGTCCACATGTATCAAGGACCTCCATATCAAACCAAATACTCTCAAACTAATAGAAGAAAATGTAGGGAAGAGACTTGAATATATGGGCACTGGGAAAAATTTCCTGAACAAAATACCAATGGCTTAAGTTCTAAGATCAAGACTCAACAAATGATAACTCTTGAAACTGCAAAGCTTCTGTAAGGCCAAGGACACTGTCATTAGGAGAAAATGGCAACCAACTGATTAGGAAAAGATCTTTACCAATCCTACATATGATAGAGGGCTAATATCCAATATATACAAAGAACCCAAGAAGTTAGACTCCAGAGGTCCAAATAACTCTATTAAAAAATGAGGGGCAGAGTTAAACAATGAATTCTCAGCTGATGAATATTGAATTGTTGAGAAGTTTCTAAAGAAAAATTCAATATCCTTAGTCATTAGGGAAATGTGAATAAAAACAATGCTAAGATTCGACCTCACACAAGTCAGAATGGCTATGATCAAAAAGTCAGTTGACAACAATTGCTAGCAACGATGTGGAGGAAGAGGAAAACTCCTCCATTGTTGGTGGGATTACAAACTGGCACAACAATTCTGGAAATCAGTCTGGAGCTTTCTCAGAATATTGGACATTCCACTACCTGAAGACCCAGCCACACCTCTCCTGGGCATATACCCAAAAGATCCTCCAACATAAAACAAAGACAAATGCTCCACTATGTTCATAACATCCTTATTTATAATATCTAGAAGCTGGAAAGAACCCACATGCCCTTCAACAGAGGAATGGATACAGAAAATATGGGACATGCATACAATGGAGTACAACTCAGGTATCAAAAACAATGACTTCATGAAATTCATAGGTATATGTATGAACTAGAAAACATCATCCTGAGTGTGGCAACCCAACAACAAAAAACACTCATGGTATGCATTCACCGATTAGTGGATATCAGCCAAAAGCTCGACTTTCTGAAGATATAAACCATAAACCACATGAAGCTCAAAAAGAAGGATGACCAAAGTGCAGATGGTTCAGTCCTTCTGAAAAGGGGAAACAAAAATATTCATAGGAGGGATATGGAAACAAAGTTTTCCACCGAGACTGAAGGAATGGCCATTTAGAGCTTGTCCCACCTGGGGAAATAGCCTCATATAGCTGTATCCTCAGAGGTCAGCCAGAGCATGACAAATACAGAGGCAAATGCTAGCAGCAAACTATTGGACTGAGAACAGGGTCTCTGTTGGAAGAATTAGAGCAAGGATTTGAGGAACTGAAGGTGTTTGTAACCCTATAAGAATAATAATACCAACCAACCAACACCCCAAGGGACTAGCCTCTAGCCAGAGACTACACATGGACAGACCCATGGCTACAGCTGCACATGTAGCAGAGGATGGTCTTTTTGGCACCAATGGGAGGAGAAGCCCTTTGTCCTGCCAAGGTTGGACCCCCCCCGCAGTGTAGGTGAATGTTAGGGCGTGGAGGCATGAAGGGGGTGGTTGGATGGGGGTATACCCTCATAGAAGTAAGGGGGGCAATGGGATGGGGGTTATGCACAGGAAACTGGGAAAGGTAATAACATTTGAAATGTAAATTAAAACTATCCAATTTAAAAAAATATACATTTTTGTTGTTTCAAACCATTATGTGTGTTTGTAATTTAAAAATAATAAAAAACTAACACAATGTGCTTTGTTCCTTGGAGCTCCCTGTCTTTCATCATAAACTCCCTGTCTTTCTTCATAGCACATTCTCATGTATGCTTCTCACTTTGGGCCATTATATTACTCTTATCAATGGAAAAATTAAAAATATTCCTAGAAATGCTCATTGGTCACCACAATGATTTTGTTATATTTTTGAAATAAACAGGAACATAATAGTTTGTCTTTAATTCTGAGAATTACATGGAGACAAATTATCTATGGACCGGGTTCTCACTATGCTTCTCTTTTTCTATCAACATGTAACAGGAAAACTTGTGGTTTCATAAATCAGAGCTGAATAAAGATTTAAGGTAGTAGGGTAAGCTGTAAGAATTGCCTGTTAATATTATTTACTTAAGTACTCTGCACATGGCCTAGAAATAGTCTGGATAAGCCATTGCCAAAATTTAATAGAGTGTTTCAGAACTTTTATTTGGTGATTTAAAACCATCAAGCTCATTATTGTTAACATCTACCGTATGAATAGCTAATATCGCATGACTGGATCTTCCTGTTTCTACAAAATAGTCTTCTAAGAAACATTTCTCAATGTCTTGTTCTGTCAATGGAACTTTTCATGAGCTGTCAACTGGTATCTTTGTATAGAACCAACTATAAAGCCAGTCTGGCTTGAATGGTAAAATCAATGTATGGGTGAGTTCTGACCTGCAAAAGCCTGTTCTCATCTAGCATTGCTAAACTTGCAATTCATCTATGGAAGCAAAGAGTTCAATAGTCATTTTCACTAAACAATTTTTACATGCTACTTCCAAAATCAAATAGTTCTGTCAAATTTTCAGCCATTATTTATATTAGAATGAAGAAACTGATATTATGAATTAATGAATTTCAATAATGTTATGAAGTTGAAGACCCTTTAATCTCTCTAAATTTATGTCACAGATTTTGCAACTCATTCCTTTTTCTAGGACATCCAAACCTGTCTGCATTTATCTTTACAATAGTTTGGCTTAAAATAATGTCATCACTACAGTGATTCAGAGTAATGTTTGCAAATGTTTGCAGAATGTCAAGTCAATCAAGGTCCCTTTGGACCACACAGTAATAGAGCAAAATTAACATAGCCCTAGAGTAAACTGTGAGGTTAAACTGTATCTTCCCAATATGAATGCAAACTGTTTTGGTCACCCTTGCTGATGAGGATTGATATAATATATTCCACACTCCCAGAGTCACATAACAAGTGCCAGAGTTTGCAATCCATGGTTCAGTACACACAACTATCAGAATATGCAATTGCAAATATCATCTTATTACATTTTGAGAAGCCACCTGTCATTAATCATCCTTTTTGTTTGTTTTCTGCTCATTTGTTTTGTTTTATGAGACAGAATTTTTTAGTAGGCATGGCTTTAGTTGATCTCATTCTTTAGGTCAGGCTGGCCTTGAACTTAAAGCAATATACCTGTCTCAGATAAACCCTTAGCCAGTCTAACCAGAGGGCACAGAGAGTGTATCCAAATTTGAAAAATCAGAATAAAACGAAGACATAACAACTGAATCTGAGAAAATTCAAAAAATCACTCAGATCCTACTACAAAAGCCTATATTCAACAAAACTGGACAATCTGGAGGAAATGGACAATTTTCTAGACAAATACCATGTACTGAAGTTAAATCAGGATCAGATAAACCATCTAAACAACCCTGAGCTCTTAAAGAAATTGAAGCACTTATTAAAAGTCTCCTAACAAAAAGAGCCCAGGAAAAGATGGGTTTAGTGAAGAATTCTATCAGACCTCCATAGAATACCTCATACCAATACTGTGCAAACTATTCCACAAAGTAGAAACAGAGGGAAACTACCCAATTCCTTCTATGAAACCACAATTACACTTATACCTAAACAAACAAAGAACAAATAAAGAAACAGAATTTCAGAATAATTTCCCATATGAATATCAGCACAAAAATACATGATAAAATTCTTGCAAACCAAATCCAAGAACATATCAAAAGGATCATCCATCAGGATCAAGTAGGCTTTATCCCAGATATGCAAGGATGGTTCAATATACAGAAATCTATCATCATAATCCACTATGTAAACAAACTCAAAGAAAAAAAAACAAGATAATTTCTTTAGATACTGAGAAAACATTTAACAAAATTCAATACCACTTCATTATAAAAGTCCTGGAAATATCAGGAATTCAAGGCCCATACCTCAACATAGTAAAAGCAATATACAGCAAACCAGTGGCCAACATTAAACTAAATGGAGAGAAATATGAAGCAATCTTACTAAAATCAGGGACTAGACAAGGCTGCTCACTCTCTCCCTACTTATTCAATATAGTTCTCGAAGTCCTAGCCAGAGCAATCAGACAACGAAAGGAGGTCAAAGCACAAAAATTGGAAAGGAAGAAATCAAAATATCACTATTTGTAGATGATGTGATAGTACACTTAAGTGACCCCAAAAGTTCCTCCAGATAACTTTTAAGCTTGATAAACAACTTCAGCAAAGAGGCTGGGTATACATTTAAGTCAAACAAATCAGTAGCCTTCCTTTACTCAAAGGATACACAGGCTGGGAAAGAAATTAGGGAAAGGACACCCTTCATAATAGTCACAAATAACGAAAAATCCCTTGGTGAGATGCTAAGCAAGAAAGTAAAATGTCTGTATGATAAGAATTTCAAGTCTCTGAAGGAAGAAATTGAAAAAAATCTCAAAAAATGGAAAGACCTCCTATGCTCATGGATTGGCAGGATTAATATAGTAAAAATGGCCATTTGCCAAAAGCAATCTACAGATTCAATGCAACACCCATCAAAATTCCAACTCAATTCTTCATAGAGTTAGAAAAAGCAATTTGCAAATTCATTTGCAATAAGAAAAAACTCAGGATAGCAAGAATTCTCCTCAACAATAAAAGAAATTCTAGGGGAATCACCATCACTGATCTCAAGTAGTATTACAAAGCAATAGTGATAAAATCTGTATGGTATTGGTTCAGAGAGAGGCAGGTAGATTAGTGGAATAGAATTGAAGACCAAGAAATGACCCCACACACATGTGCTCACTTGATCTTTGACAAAGGAGCTAAAACCATCCAATGAGAAAAAGATATCATTTTCAACAAATGGTTCTGGTTCAACTGGAAGTCAGAATGTAGAAGAATACAAATCTATCCATTCTTATCACTCTGTACAAATCTTAAGTCCAAATGGACCAAGGACCTTCACACCAAAACAAAAACACAAAAAAAAAAAAAAAAAAAAGTGGGGAAGAGTCTCGATCACATGGGCATTGGGGAAAGTTTTCTGAACAGAACAACAATGGCTTTTGCTCTAAGAGCAAGAGTCGACAAAGGGGACCTCATAAAACTGCAAAGTATCTATAAAGCAAGGACACCGTCATTAGGACAAAATGGCAACCCATAGATTGGGAAAAGATTACCAATCCTACATATGATAGAGGACTGATATCCAATATATATAAAAAAAACTCAAGAAGTTAGAATCCAGAGAGCCAAATAACCTGGTTAAAAATGGGGTACAGAGCTAAACAAAGAATTCTCAACTGAACATCGAGTGGCTGAGAATTACCAAAGGAATATTCAACATCCTTAGTTATCAGGAAAATGCAAATTGAAACAACCCTGAGATTCCACCTCACACCCATCAGAATGGCTATGATCAAAAACTCAGTTGACAACAGTTGCTAGCAACGATGTGGAGAAAGAGGAAGACTCCTCCATTGCTGGTAGGATTGCAAACTGGCACAACAACTCTGGAAATCAGTCTGGAGTTTCCTCAGAAAATTGGACATTCCACTACCTGAGGACCCAGCCATACCTCTCCTTGGCGTATACCCAAAAGATGTTCCAACATAAAACAAAGATACATGCTCCACTATATTCATAGAAGTCTTATTTGTAATGGCCAGAACCTAGAAAGAACCCAGATGCTCTTCAACAAAAATGGATATAGAAAATATTGCACATTTACACAATGGAGTTCTACTCAGCTGTCTGTAGGGAGCGGCGCGGCGAAGTAAAGATGGCGCCAACAGCCAGCCCCGTCCGAATGTGAATAACTTACTGCGCATGCGCAGGCTTGTCCCCTGTCAGGGCAGCTGTATGATAATGAGGTGAATCTGGCGCCCTCTGTGGTGAACAACAGTACTGCGCATGCGTGGAGTTTTGCACCTGCCGTCAGTCTGGCTGGGGCGGTACTATGCTAATGGAAGTTCATGCTGCACCAATCTCTGGAGGACAAGTAGCTGGGATGACAGTGGGGTGACTCGTGCCCCACCAATCCCTGAAAGAATATTAGCATACTGTTGTGTATATAAGGCGAGCGGCTTTGCCGCTCGCGCGGTAACATTTGAAGCTGTAACACTTGGAGCTGTAACACTTAGGGCTGGCTGCTACTGCCGCCGCCCCCCTGTGTCAACAATGAAGGTGTCCTGCAGTAAAGGCTGTTGAGAAGAATCCAACCGTGTTGCGTCTTCCTTGCCGGCCGAGGTGGGCGCGACAGCTGTCAAAAACAATGACCATGAAATTCGTAGGCAAATGGATAGAACTAGAAAATATCATCCTGAGTGAGGTAACCCAATCACATAAAAACACACATGGTATGCATTCACTGATTAGTAGATATTAGCCCCAAAACTTGAACTACCCAAGATACAATCCACAACCACATGAAGCTCAAAAAGAAGGACTAACAAAGTGCAGATGCTTTACTTCTATTTAAAAGGGGGAAGAAAAATATTCATATGGAGGCAAAGTCTGCAGCAGTGACTGGATGAATGGCCATTCATAGCCTTTCCCACATGATGGGTTTGTGTGTGTGTGTGTGTGTGTGTGTGTGTGTGTGTGTGTGTGTGTGTGTGTGTGTGTGTGTGTGTATACATACATCCACCAAAACTAGAAAAGAGTGATGAAGCTAAGAAGTGCATTTGACAGGAGCCAGATATAGCTGTCTCCTGGGAGGCACAGCCAGTATATGGCAAATACAGAGGCAAATGCTAGAAGCAAACCATTGAGCTTAGAATGGGGTCCTGATGGAGAAATTAAAAAATGATTGATAGAGCTGAAAGTGCTTGCAACCCCATAAGAATAAACAATGCAAACCCACAAGAGCTTCCAGGGACTTAAAAAAAATAAATTAAACTTAAAAAAAAGTAGTACTCAGCCACAAGCCAGGTCATTCTCCCATCTTACTTACTTTCTGCCGTATTCCTGCTTGTGAACTGAAGGAATTCTGACTGAGGCCCACTGTGCTTATGAGGTACAATTATTTCTGGAACCTCAGACAATACCTAGTCCTATTTCTAATTTAAACTAATTTATGATGATAGGAAGTAGATGAAGATTGGGAACCTTAAAAGCTGTGTCTTTACCTCACTTCCAATGTGGCTTTCTAGCTATATACCAGCAATTTTTGTAAATGCTCTGTAAGAGATCTGAGATTTTATTGTTGTTGTCATTCTCTACACAACAGTGCTGGAAATTCGTGAGCATTCCCTTTTCCTGTGTTTTCAATGGCTATTTGCATGTGTTATCTGAGAAATCAGTGAAAAACATTTACATATTTCTATTTCATTTTATACTTCCTCAGTAGTAAATACTGTCGTTTTTACTCATTTAATTGTGGGTTTCAAAAATAGCTCAGATCTAGATACTGGGTAGTTGATTCCCTAATTTGTGGTTAATATCTACCTTATGTCCATCATTGGTCACTTTTTTTAGTCAGTGAAATTTGTTTCCACAGATAACGTATTGGATTTTCATGAGTATTTTCATAGACATGGGAAATAAAATATGGAGTATACTTTTTATTACATAAATACTTTTAAATACCTTGAATATTTTTATGTTATTTTCTAAAATATCCCAGATTTGCTAAATCAAAATGATTATTTTGAGGCAATAACAACACAAACTCCAGGAACCTTCCTTTTTACATTCTGACCTTAGTTTGGGACTCTATTTGCTAGTGAAGCTTGCCAGAAGATCCTTCTGACCTGATAGAATATGTTTGATGAAAGTCAGAGGGTCGAGAAAGTGTAACAAAGGGGAAACAGGTTGTATTTAGTTGGATGACAGGGCAATTATGTTAAATCTCATGTATGTTTACTAATCATAATAGAACCTTTCTTTAGTTAAATAATATTAATGTCAAAACTAAGTATAAAAATGAATTAAAAACCCTCTATATAAAGTAATTACACCATGGTAAAGTTAGGGAAGTATAATAGCGGTAAATAATAACACTTATGTACTGACTAAAAAGCGGTCAACATGATTCAGCATGATTAACAATAAACACCTCAAATCTTATTTAATGTTACATGTGCTCCCTTGAAGATGATAGAGTATCCATTTAACTAATTATAAAATTATGACAAATATGGTTTAATAAAATAGATTTGGTTGTCAGCATGCAAATACAAAGGTATTCTTAAAATTTGAATAAAAGAACTGTAGTTATTCTCCTAAGATATAGGGGTATAGATGAATAGTAATATATTATTAGGTTGGTTCATGAACAGAGGAAAGAGAAAAGAGAAAAGTAGATAATAAACATAATGTAGATGCAATAAGGAAAAGGCAAAATTCAAACTATTTTAGTCAAAAATAAAGACGATGGCAATTAAGAAATAATTTTAAAAATCTTTTATTTTTTACAGTCAATATTGTGTAGGTCAACTTCCTTTTCTCAGATTAGGGAGCTGTGACCTGCAAAAGCTCCTACATAATCAGCTAAAAAGAGCACCTGAATTCCTTCTTTGAAACATCTTCAATTCAGAGATTGCTGTGTTCCTTTTTCATATAGATTCTGTTTACGAATGTACCTGACAGATAGCCTGAGCCTGGTTAACTGGGTGGCATATGAGCTATGGTTTTTCCTATAAATATTCAAAACCAGTAAGTTTAAAAGTTCCATTCCTCTTTTCCAATGGAAGTAGACTCATGACCCATGCCACATATCTTATTTGAATTTAAGAAAATTTCTAGTAGAAGTTTGAAATCTCTTCTGTTCTTAACCACATTCATACATGCAACAAATTGCCAAGTGCAACTGTGTCCATGCTAAACATTAGTTTTTAAATCATTCTATCCATTCAAATAACTTTCCCTGAAATGCAGTTTATAATATTCTATTAATTTAAAGATTGCTTATCTCCTTAATGACATGTTAGTCTTCTCCAAAATGTAAATGATTTTAAAAGAACAGTCACTTCTAGTCTTCTGGAATGCAATCAGGCTATTATAAATGATCTCAATTAGTGACAAATGATGGAAGAAATGACAACATAATTAAGTGGCTCATACGACAGTGACAATGCCTAATTTTTGTAATATTTTCTTTTACTCTAAACAACCAGTTACATTATTATCTGTGCAAATAGTCCTAGAAAGACAGATAAGGAGCACAGTTCTGTGGTGACTTCTGTGTAAACCTGAGGTCACAGACACAGAGATAGTCCTAAACATCAACCATAACAATATGCACCCTCATTTTGGCAAGTTTTCACTCAGAATGTATCGTTTCTGCTTCAAATTTCTAATAATTTTTCTTACTTTTTGAAGTGCTGGAAAGATGGCTAACTTTTTATGGATATTCACTGCTCTTGCAAAGAATTAGTTTGAACCCCATCACCTTTATCATATTTCTCACAAACACATATACCTCTAGTCCCAGGGGATTCACAATGAGTGTGTGTGTGTGTGTGTGTGTGTGTGTGTATGTGTGTGTGTGTTGTCTGTGTGTCTGTGTGTGTGTGTATGTGTGATTGAAATTATCAAAATAAATCAATTTTTAAAGGAAAGAAAAAGAAAATGTTCTCTTATGATGTTGTCCTTGACCTACACATATACATCTCTATTCAAGAAGAAAATATATCACCTTTAGTGAAATATATCACCTTTAGTGTGAAATGTTCAGCATGAGAATTCTTGCTACTAGTTAAAATCCAGCATCAATAAAAACACAGTCTTTTACAGAAAAGCCAATTGTTTTCTGAATTCTCAGCATCTTAGATCATTTACTTTCTATAGACTTTAAATTTCAGTAACAATTATTGTGGCAAATGATTTTAGAAGGTAGAATATGGACTCTGCATTTATATGATAAAAAATTCTAAATTTATTTGATCCTTGAGAATTCTTAATCTCATAATAGCTACTCAGTATTTACAATACCCCTAAACCCCAAAATTAGTGTTTATGAAATGCATGTAGACTAAATGTGTGATTTTCATTTAACAACATTTAGGGTTTTTCCTTGAAATGAAACTTTAATCAAAATATTTGGATTACAGTTTCTTCTCCCATAAATTCTTGTATATCCTCTCTCTTCCTCATCCACCAAACTCCATGCTTTATATTTCTATCATTCATTAAAAAGAAAACAAACAAAGCAAAGTGAATTTTTTAAGAAGAAATGTCACAATGCAAGCACACACACACACACACACACACAAAGAAAATAAATATAAACACTAAACTGTAGATAAAAAATAAATGCTCACATAAAGCAATATGAGACAGAAGTCTATATAATATCACTGAATTTGTTTTGTGGTGTCCCTATACTGTTAGGCATGGGGCCAATCCTAAAGTCAGTTAATATACCCAATGAGACTCTGTTGGAAAAAAAAAACTAATTTTTTCTTTTCAGGGTGAAATACATTGAAAGTACATTTTTGGTTAGGGTTGGGAGTCCATGTCCACTTCCTTCTCTCAGTGCTGGCAGCTTATTATACCTTTTGCTGATACAGCTAATAGTTTGTAAAATTGGTCAAAATTAACATTTCTCATCTGAACTAAAAAGAAGGTACAATGGAACAGAATTCTTTGATATAACATGTACAAGAGAATGGATTTTAATATAAAAACAGATGACTAAATATTTGTGATTATGGAATAGAGAGATTTTAAAATAAAATTGTGAATATTTGATACAGGAAATTCTTATGACATAGTGATATACAACAATTTTGTAGAAACATATGTATGACAAAAGTTTAGCTAAATAGTTTCTTACAGTTAAAAACACCTACCCCAATCACAAATATTTCTCCTATTAGCAGCCTAAATTATAATCCAATCCCAATTGATCAGCCCCCCCTTAAGGTGTATTTATGTATATAAATATACATATATAAGGAAACTAAAATTTGCCAAGTTTTATATATGTATATATGTATATATACATATACATACATATAATTTAACATATATACATATTTGTCTTTATGAATTTATTAGCATTTATGTATAGTGATGTGTGGGTGCACAGGTATGCATGTGTGTGGGGGTGGGGTGGGTGGGTGTTAACACTAATACACAATAAGGAACTGGAATTTGAAAAGGTTCAGAGTGGGGTGGAAAGGAATAAAGGGGGAGAGTATAATGACACAATTATATTTTGATTAGTGAATAAAATAAATTTTAGTAAATATTTTTTAAACAGTGTACCTTACACACCACGAGTTTGAATGTAACAATACAGGGATAAACAGGGAAATAAAAAACAAATATTTGTTTTCCTTAATAAACAAGAATTATGAAATAATTTTGTGCCTCACAATGAATGTATTTCAGACAGTAAAGGAAATCACCAATGTAAGAGACACAACTAGATAAATAAATCTATTAAAGTTATGTGGATGAAAACATTAATAAAATTGTTATATGGTTGGAAGATAGAAAAGAAAGAAATGTGTTGTTTATTATAAATGTAATAGTACAGACTAGAATGCTTTAAATGTACTGCAAAAGCTGTTAGCAATATTTAGGCTAAATAGAGAAGGCTAAGTAGCCAGTGGTGGTGGCTCATGCCTTTAATCCCAACATTTGCAAGGTAGAAAGATGCATTCAGATCTCTCTCAGTTCAGGACCAGCATGGTATACAAAGTGAGTTCCCAGAAAACTAGAGCTATACAAAAAAGTACTGTTTAAAAAAAAACAAAAAACAAACAACAACAACAACAACAACAACAACAACAACAAAAACATTGTCCAAGGAAAGTCAGAACACACTAAGATTAGTTTTTTGTCATTTTTCTCAAAAACTATATTGGTACTGTTCCTGCTACAAATTAAGTTTATATGGTATCCCTCATCATACTACTATTTAAGTAACTCAAGAAATTGAAATTATTGGCTATATTTTTGAAGCATTTTAAGATTATTAAAATCTGTTGAATACATTTCCCAGTGGTCTGTACAGTTTTAAGCCTTGTGTTAGCTAGTATTATGTCAACTAGAAACAAATCAAAGTTATCTGAAAGGAGGGACAATTGATTGATGAGAGGGGCACACCCATTTTAGGTGGCGTCACACAGGGCTAATGGTCCTGGGTTTTACAGAAAAACAGGTTGAGCAAGCAGGCCAGTCAGCAGCACCTCTCCTTAGCCTCTGCATCAGCTTCTGTATCTGCCTTTAGTTTTCTGCCCTGTTGATTGAGTTCCTGTCCTGTTTTCCTTCAATAGTGGACCAAAATAAGGAATCATAAACCAAATAATACCTTTCCTCCCAACATGCTTTTGGTCCTGACGTTTTATCACAGCAATAGAAACCCTAACTATAACAAGATTTTTGTGAAATATTCATGAATATTTTTATTTTTTTCAAACCTTGATTTATATTTTTGTGTTAAATCAAGTCTATCCAATTTATTTTTTGTTTTCAAGATGATGTAACATGCATTTATATTATGTTTATTTTTAATGCTTCTAGCTTGCTCATGAGAAAAGAATACAAAACATTGATTATTACATTATCTATAATCTTTATCAGAAAGGCAAAATATGTGTGACAAATGTCAAGCTAAGTTAAAGTTGAGTTGTTCCCATTCTGCAATATCGGTGTTTATTATATAGATACATACATACAGGAAAAACATGGGTAAACAGATGAACTTAACACAATTAGTGCAATTATTTATGAAATAGAATTTATTTTATTTTTATCATTGTATTATTTCAATGCTGTAACATGGCACTCTGAAACATAACTTCTAGTATAAATTTCCAGTCAGTTATTATATATATGTATATATATATATATATATATATATATATATATATATACTATTATGCTGAAACATTGAAACATTTAAATTCAAGCTTGTAAAATGTCTAAGTTTGCAAAAATTAAAGCATGAAGCAGTTCAAACATTTGAAAGTAGCCTTAAAGTTTCCAGAAAACAAGACTATCCTCTTTCACACATATTTCTATTGGAATTAACCTTTATATTTTTATTAACTAGAATATCTGGGGAACCAAGAAAATACAGCTTTATTTTGTGTTTTTGTTCATAGAGCATGCATTTAAAAATTTGGAGGAAAACATTACCCACTTTATGCCAATCCCCAAACACTCCTGCTATGCCTATATCCCATCCTGCTTTTGTCTTGCTGTGCTGTAGACTGAAACTATTTTCTCAGTATGACAGTTTCATCATCATAACCTTCTATTCAATAATATTCTACCAATGGTCTGTAAGGGAGCACATCTAAATTCAAGTACACATAAATAATACTTTTAAAAATTATTGATATTATAAATGATGAGTTCAAATAGAAAAGTATACACACAACCTCTCAAATCTTTTACCAACATTAGATAAAATTACTCAATAAATTCAATTTATTCTTTTAAATGAGTTGACTAAATCATTGCTTACTGCAACCCTCACTACTTAATTAAAACAGGTTACTCACTAAGTCCTTATTGCTACAGCATGATTTATTTATGTGTGAATGAATATGAATGTTTATAAGTGCTTAATCCAGCCTAAGGGCATGGGATATCCTTGTTTCATTTTAGGAAACCCTATAAAGTGGGCAGTGCAGATCATTTATACATATTTAAACTTCAAGAAGCTTTATTTCTCACAATGTCTAAAATAATTTTTCTTTCAAGACCTTTGATACTTAATATATTTAAAAGGCAAAATTGGCTAGCAGGGCTCTTTGATTGGTTCCAGTTATTCATAAAAATATGAAAATTATGAAATTAAATGTTAAATTAATAATTTAACACTGTTAAACAAAAATATCTTTCAATATTCTCTAAGGCTTTTATCCGAAGAGAAGATTATAGTAATTTGTTAGTTTCTAAATAAAATAATGTTAAAAAATAAATTGTGATTCTTACTCTTGTAAGTACTTTATCTTCCAAATTGATGGGCAGCTTTCCTGTCTTACAGGTGACATGCTGGGATGAATTCTGTAATCATCTTGTCATGTCATTATCTTCAACATGTGGCCTTGAAACTATTACATTTTATGAATAAGCCACGCTGGAATACTGTCCATGAATTGAGTCATGTGAGAATATTTCTATGTGTTTGTGAGAAAACTCCAATAAACCAAGACAAGAAACTCATGAACACCATTATCAAAAGAATGGAATTGTTTTGGAATTTCTCTAGGAATGTACTCTTGTGAGCCTCCCAGATGTAGCTGGTAGGAGTGAGTTTACTTCAGGTTAGTCTTTAAAACTGCTGATTGTTATTTGTTTATATACTTGTATTATAAAACATGTTTTTTGTCACATGCGGCTTGTCTGCCATATGCAGCTTGACCTTGTAATTGTACAGTTCACTCATGTGACTCGCCTTAACCCTCAGAGTATAAGTTGTTTGATTTTCTTATTAAAGTTGGTTATTACATGAGAATTTAGTCCACCTCACTCATGGTCTTCATTCCCCACATACCCCTATCAACTAGAGTGGTAAACAATACACCCTTTGGAGAAGAGATGTTATTAAGTGCTGGTATGGTAGGTATGTTCAGTATAAGCCAGCAAATCTATTGTTTCCATTTATACTTCATTGGTGATAACTCAATCTGTTATCTATAAAGGAAACTGTGAGATGGAGATATGCACCAGGAAAAATAAGAAATAGATTTGCTTGATAGTTATTCACTATTCAAAGAGAATGTGCACTCCACTAGACTAAACCCTCACAAAATACAATCAAATGAAAATAAAATTACTACTTGGTGAGTTAAAGGAATGCATTTTTAATAAATTAAAATATTTTGTCTTTATTTGTCTCTAACTGATTATTATAATTATTTTAGTATTTAAATTTTGAGTTGAGCTCTTCCAGAGGTTCTGAGTTCCAATCCAGAAACCACCGGATGGCTTACAACCATCTGTAATGAAATTTGATGCCCTCTTCTGGTGTGTCTGAAGAATGCTACAGTACAGTATTATAAATAAATATTTAAAAAATTGAGTTTAATTATATTATCTATATTTATATCTAAATATGACCTTATCCTATTTTAAATGAAAATCCCAATAGTTTGTGTGCATGTGTGCATGTGTGTGTTAGTGTGTTATATGCAAGATTGCATGATATGCATGTGTATGAATGTGTAATGTGCATGTTTGTGCATCAATGAGTATATGAGTGTGTGATATACATGTGGGTGTGTGAGTGTTTGTGTGTGAATGTAGTTAAAACCATCTGTAACCTTATGCTCTTCTTCTCACCCAGTTTGTTTTCAGAATAACTCCACTGAGACTTCTTATACATAAATAAATGCTTAGTTCCATGGATTTGGCTCTTTTACCTGAGTGGCACATATCTCAATAAATCCATGTTTGTCACCTGCTTGATTACCTTCTCGGTTTCACTAGTCTTTCTCCTCTTCAATACTTGCCATGCCTGAGTCAATCCCAGAATCCTCTCTCTCTCCTAGAACTTTTACCTCCCTCTTTCCTGTGTAAGCTAATCAGTCAACAGTATTTATTGACAGGTGATATTTCCATACAATACAAAGGATTCTCTTTTCTCTCTCTCTCTCTCTCTCTCTCTCTCTCTCTCTCTCTCTCTCTCTCTCTCTCTCTCTGTGTGTGTGTGTGTGTGTGTGTTTGAGAGAAAGTGTGTGAGAGTATGTGTATTAATATGTATGTGAGAGACTGAGTGTGGGTGAGATTATGTGTGTCTTAGTGTCTTAATGTCTGTGTATCCTGTGCATATGTGTGTGTATCCTGTGCCTATGTGTGTGAATATATGTGTATGAGTATGTATATGAGACACTGTGTGTGTGTGTCTGTGTGTGTATATGTGCGTGATATGATGTGTGTGAGTTTTGTATATGAATATGTGTGTGTCTGTGGTGGGCATATATTTGTGTGAATGTGTGTGACAGAGTGTGTATATGAGTGTGTATGTCATGTGCATATTTTGTGAATGTGAGTGTGCATGATGTGCATGTGTGTGTTTGTATGATTATGTGTGCATATTGTCTATGATATGCATGTGTGTGTGTGGGTGTTTGAGTGTGTGTGTCTATGATATACACATGTGTGTTAGTGTGTGTGTGTGTGTGTGTGTGTGTGTGTGTGATGTGCACATGTGTATGCACATGCAGAGGTAGATCAGAAGAAAATGTTTGTAGAATCAGTTCTTTCTCCCTGACTTGGGTGCTAGGGATTGATCTTCAGCAATCATTAGGCTTGCCCAGCAAGCAACTTTACCCACTGAGCCTTTCTATCTGCTGACCTAGGGTCAATTTTTATTGTGTGAGAAAATATGAATAGATAAGCCCTTCCAGAGAACATGCTAGTTTCTGGACATTCCTGTAAGTGCTTCACTGGGTTTAGCTGATTTAACTTTTATAATAATCTGATATTGAGACTACAATTGCCTTTAGAATACAGATGAGGCTAAAGCAAATAGAAACCTTAAGCAATACTATTAAATGGAAAATCTTAGATAATGAGTAAGGACTGTTTTTCTCCAGAGTCTCTAGCTTTAAAATTCTTACTATAAATTTTACAAATGAACATATTTATTTTCTTTGTGTTGTTCTTCCCAAAGCTAATAATTACCCATAAGATGTAAAGAAATAGCCATAGTGGCTGTTAAAGTGGTAAATGTTGTAGAGAGTAAATACATTTTAAGCACTATCAATTTTTAAATACATCAGTAGTGAATATGTTTAAATTGATTACCAGCTTTTCTTATTGACTTATGTAACTAAATACAAACTTTATTGTAAGACAATTCTATGACTTCATTCAGTAGCATATTTTCTTGTCTTTATCTATAGCACATTATTAACATGGGTGTATTATCCTGGGTGTGAGCATGGAAATATTTAAGAGGCTATATCAATATTTGCTGGACAATAAACATGTGGGAGACTCAAACATGTGGGAGACTCCAGCACTGGGAACCCATACTTAACTGTAATCAAGACCCTCTTTCTACTGTGCAGTCTTTTGTTAGTGTTTCTGTGTTATGTCTAGAAACACACTTTCTTTCTTTCTTTCTTTCTTTCTTTCTTTCTTTCTTTCTTTCTTTCTTTCTTTCTTTCTTCCTTCCTTCCTTCCTTCCTTTCTTTCTTTCTTTTTTTCTTTCTTTCTTTCTTCTCCTTCTTCTCTCTCTCTCTCTCTCTCTCTCTCTCTCTCTCTGTGTCAGTGACAAACCTAATTATTAGTGAACATATTAGTTCAAATATGTATAGAAAGTTTTTTTAATGATGTCTATGAAGTTTATATTATCATAGTTGTTTCGAATTTTGCACTTTTACCTGAAACACCAGGACATTCTTTTAGTGACAATCCTGAGAAAGAGGACCAGGGATTCAGAAAAAAGAAAATGGACAAGTTTAAGATGGCAAGACCTTACATTTGCAGGTGATGAGAGCTGAAGATGAATGAATCTTTAGGCTGGGATCCCTCAGGCATTCAGACCAAGTGCCCTGCAAGAATCTAGTGGAGTACCCCCCCATCCCACCCTCTCCCAGATAAAAGCATTTTTATCTCTGAGACTATCGCAGGTCCTGGCCATGAAGGAAAAGAACCCAGTAACGACCAACAAGTCTGTAAAGAACATCTTCCAGGCCCCTTCCACAGCAGATCTGCTGCTGATGGATCTTCCACCCACTTACCCCCCACACCATGGTTCCAACAGCCCCTCCTCAAGAATCACCCCCTCTGCAGAGATCTTCTTCGAGCCCTTTATGTCCCTTTAACTCCTTTTCCTTCATCCCCAGCAAGTGGGGAGGGTGGAGAGGTACGCTCAGAACCAGGACTGACCATGGGGACCTGAGCAAAAGGGCCACCTCAACTGATACTACAATTGTCCTCCCCCTCCGAGCCTACAGGCCTATAGATGAAAATGGCAATCAGGCCATGCAATATTGACCACCCCCCTCTTCGGCTGACTTGTACAACTGGAAGTCTCAAGACCCCTCATTTTCATATAGCCCCAGGGGGCTGATTAATCTCTCTGATACTGTCTTATTTACTCATCAGCCCACCTGGGATGATATCCAACAACTCATGAGTGCTCTTCACAACCGAAGAGCAAGAGAGGATAATGCAGGAAGCCAGAAATTATGTCCCCGCAGACACAGGGGCACCACTGATTGACCAGGCTGTCATCCACAGCAGGTTTCCCCTGATCATACCTGGTTGGGACTTGAATACAACAGAAGATAAGGATCACATGAAGCTCTACCAGGCTCTGATGGCGGGTCTCAAGAGGGGCACATAACGACCTACCGATTTGACCAAAGTATGTGAGGTTAAGCGGGAACCAGATGAATAGACCTCAGCCTTCCTAAGGGGACTCATGGAGGCATCCTGCCAATATACACCCTATGACCTCAGAGTGAGGAGCACAAAGCTACTGTGACTATGGCTTTCATAGACCAGCCTATTAGAGATATCAGGAAAAAGCTTCAGAGACTAGAGGGACTACAGGATAAGTTATTGAGGGATTTAGTGGAGGTTGCTGAGAAAAATCTACCATAATAACGAAACAGAGGAGGAGGAGGGATAGAGAAAGAAAAAGGAAAAATATTAAAGGAAGATGAAAAAAGAAAGGCGACGTACAACCATACATACACACACTCAATGTATACATACAAATGGATATGACTGTGTACAACTTCAAGTAAATATATATCAAAATTCCTTGAGGCATTATCAGTCACAGTTAGTGTTATTTCTTTCTCCACATTATTTCATTTTGAATTGACTTCCTTCCTCCCTCTCTTGTTGAAGCTTTGTGCTATACTTGTACATTTTCTGTTCTATTTCACCTGTATCCTTCTATTTCCATCTGGGCTAATAAACCCACAATTGATTTATACTTTCTCTGGATTCTGTTTAGCAAGGTTATACTTACATTTACAGATTTGAAGCTAGAAAATGAAGAAGAGAGAAAATGAATAATATCTGTATTTCTAGGTCTTGGTTACCTCACCCAACGTAATATTTTCTAGTGTGCATTTTTGTATAAATGTCAGGATTTCCTTTTTCTTTTCAGCAGACTAACTATGCCTTTGTATATATGCACCACATTTTCAATATCCATTCATCTCTGAAGGACAGTTAGGTTTTTGTTTCATTCCTTACCTATCATGAATAAAACAGCAATGAACATTCCTGAGCAAGTGGAAGTGGAACAGCGTGTTGAATCATTTAGTATATACCAAGGAGTAAATAGACGGATTGTTAGGGAGAATTATTTGTGAGTTTTCATTGATTCTCCAAGCTGATTTCCAGAGTGGTAAGACAAATTTAAAAGATCGCCAAAAGTTAATGAACAAACTCATTCTTCCACATGCACTCAGTATTGCTCAGAGTTTTGTTTTTGTTTTTTGGTTTTTTTTTTTGAACTTTGACTATATTTTGAGTTACTTTGATTTACATTTCCATAATCATAAGGAATATGGATATTTTCTGCTCCACTAATCAGTTTTATTGCTTCTCTTTTCAACTCTGTTTTAATTCCAAGCCTCTTCTTCAAATGGGTCACTTGTTTGTTTGTTTGTTTGTTTGTTTTGGAGGGAGGAGTGGTTCTTTTGTTGTTGTCTGTTTTTAGACCCCTTGAGTTCTTCAGTTCTTTGTATAATCCTAATATTAATCATATATTAGGTATATTGCTGTTGTAGATCATTCCCATTTTGTGAGTTGACACTTTATTCAATTGGTTGTCTCATTAATGATATTTGAATGCTTTAGTTTTATGAAGTTCTACTTGTCAGTTGTTGGTGAACGAAATTCTATTCTAATACTCCTTTTCTAAGTCTACACTTAGTAAAATATTGCCTATGTTTTTTCTAGCAATTTAAAATTAAATTTCAAAATTTAGATTTAAGATTGAGGTCTTTGATGTTCCTACTAACTTTTGTGCATGGAGATAGATGATAAACAGATGGCTAAAAAATAGAAACATAATAGGTAAATAAATGATAGACATACAATAGGTAGATCGTAGATAGATAGATCTTTTACATGTGTATACATATACATATTTTTAACACTGCAAAGTAGAGAACAGAATTCATATTATCTGAACTGGACATAACATGAAAACCTACATCCTGTAGTATCATATAAATTATATTAGAAAACACTATAAAAGTTGACAAAGTAGATTTAAAGAAATTAATTGTATGAACTAGTCATTACATGTATGAACGAAAACAATCACTAGCAGGCCAATGTATCTGTGAACACAAGGTTTGTAGTGCACATATATTGGTGGTAACAAACAGTCAGGACCCTTGCAGGTGATCTTGCTGAGGTGGTTACACCAGGGACTGTGAATCACAATGGAAGATCCCTTCTAGGCAAGTCTGAAGGGACAGCATTTTCAAGATTTGATTCTTGCTATTGATGTGTCTTTCTTGTCATTGTCATAATTAATCTAAATTAATATATAATCCATGTGTATTAGCCTACCCTACTGGGCAGATTTTCTGTAGATCAACAAAAATGTACTTTTTTGTAGTGATGCTATACAGGCAGTTAATTTCTTAATTGCAAATGATGACGCTATAAGGATTCCTAAAATTATAGTAATAATTATTAAGCCTTTTATAATAGCAGTGCTATTAAAGCACTCTCTGATATGAACACAGCAATTAGAACTCTGCCAGCTTTCACATGTCATGAGTTAATTGCTTCTGAGATATAAAGCAGGCATTTTAACTTAGAATACAATCTTTAGAGATGTAAAACAATTTATAAAAAAAAGGGACCAAAGTAAGCTGGAGAGATGGCTCAGCGGTTAAGAGCACTGACTGCTCATCCAGAGTTCCTGAGTTCAATTCTCAGCAACCACATGGTGGCTCACAGCCATCTGTAATGGGATCTGATGTCCTCTTCTCATGTGTCTGAAGACAGCGACAGCATACTTACATAAATTACTTAAATAAATAAATCTCTTAAGAAAAAGAACACAGTATTGTAGGTTCAAGGACAGAAGATAAAATATTAGGTTTATCTCTCCAAAATTCCAATGTTAACTTAACCCAAAGATTATAGTGTTAGACTCTCTATGAACCTGTAGAGCTACTGACAGATCATGAACGTCTACCTAGATAACTAGTGTTGATGGAAACACATGCAAACACATCTCTTTTTTGTAAACTTCTTAGTCGATTTATGATTTGAACTCGTTTGAACTTTTAGTGAACTTTAAAAAAGATGAATGCTTGGAAAAACCACGCAATCTATTCTAGAAAATGTACAAAGAACTAGGAATGAGCACATTTAGCAGGAGAGAGCAAAATTCAGAGGAAGAAAAAGATGGTGGAGTAGAGTAGCCTAGAAATTAAGAAAGCAGAGTAACTTAAAACAGAGCATATATTCTGATAGGTTTCCTCACCCATTTCCTTTCCCTTAGAATTAGAATCCTTTTTAAAAGTGTCTCCATTTTTCTCTTCCTGTGAACAATTTTTCCTAGCTGACTAGGAGTTAAGTAAAATTTCACCCTTAGGGCCTGGCATATGGAGGGCCTGTGGCGAAAAGAGCAAAGGATCTCTTTACTTTTATTTAATCCCTCTGCTGTGGAGCAATAAGAATCAATAGATCAAGGGATATGCAGCTTCTGACCTCAAAGGTAACTTAAAGTCAAGATTGGTAAATGTTCTACTAATGAGCAACCATGATCTCTTGAAAGACCAAGACTTGCCCTTGCCAAAGCTCTTTTCACTCAGATACCTTCAAGGGAAAATCAGAGCTCCAGAGCTGGCATCCATCTGGCAAAAGAAAATTGTTTAACTGTAGTTAAGGTCCTTAAACAAGACAGAAACCAAATCTGCTATTAAAAATTTAGGCATCTTCCTAGGGCTAGTGAGGTCACGTATCATAGAAAATATCTACAACAATCATTCTGCTAGACCAGCATATAAATTCTAACATTCTAAGTCTTATCCCTATAGTATTTCTTAGTTAATTTTCAAATTTCTGATTTATAATATTATGACCAAAGCAATCGATAAAGAAAAGAATTTAATTTGTGGCTCGCAAATCCGGGTAGTTAGATTCTATAACCCTCATGGAGGCAAGAATGGCAGCAAGCAGTCAGAAATGGTACTGAAACTGGAGTGGTTGCTGAGAGTTCCGTTGTGATCCATAATCGTGACATAAAGAGATTTAACTCCGAATACCATGAGCTCTATAACCTCAAAGACTTTCTGCTACATACTTCCTCCAACTGTATGAGGAACTTAGCCAAACAGGCCCAGCTACAATGCTGGCACATGCATCGCTGACACTTCCTTCCTGAGCCAACCTGGAATCTGTTGGCATGGCTAGAGAAGTCGGAAGCTGGATCAAGAAATGGAGCAAGTGGGGTTGGGGATTTAGCTCAGTGGTAGAGCGCTTGCCTAAGAAGCGCAAGGCCCTGGGTTCGGTCCCCAGCTCCGAAAAAAAGAACAAAAAAAAAAAAAAAAAAAGAAATGGAGCAAGCCAATGAGAAAGAGACAGTGCCACGTCTGGCTACTTGAGAGCCAATGAGATACTGGTAGAGGGATTTAAAGTTTGCCCAGTTCCTGCAATAAAGGAATCTACTTTGACAATTTTGCCTGACTCCTGGAGTCTGTGTTGTAGTCTCTGAGTTTTCTTTCTCCGGCACCCAAGAGTCTTGTCAGAGATGCAAACAACACTTCAAATTCCTAATCCTCCCCAAATAATTCCATAAACTAGAGACCAAATAATCAAATATTTTTGAGCCTACAGGGACAAATTTTATACAAACCATCACGTACTCACAGATCATTGAAGCTATAAGTAAAGAAGCTCCTTTTTTATTGCAAATGGAGACCATAGCAAAACATCGCAGCTGGACACAATGCAAACGACTTGGATCTTGGGGATTCAAACACAATGGACACATCAATATCATAGTTTCTGAATCTATGGCTCAGGAAATAGCACATGAAAAGGAGTGGATTTAAGTACAAATAAGAATAATAACAATATCAATAGATATGCTAACACAAGAGAGAAATCTCACAGGGTCACATCTGTGGACCAGAAACTACAGGCAACTGATAACTGCTGATAAAGGAAGAATTAACCTTCCCACAGATGAGGAACTTCATTGTTTGTGATCCTCCCTGAGGCCACTGGGGGATCATCAGCTGATACCAGTCTAGCTGGGGACTTCGAAGCCTCGAGAGTACATATGATAACTATGACTTTGGGACAAGCTGCAGAGTTGGTGGAGGGAAATGTCATTGGCTGAAGGCTTAAGGCATAACAGATGCTTCATTAGCATAGGGAGGCATTCCAGAAAATCTCGGGTGCTAGGTGAACAGGTTCTTATCTGGAGAAAGGAAATTGAACCTGTAATCTTAACCAAGTCTATGTGATATTCTGCAGGTAGAGGTCTACAGGAGTTTTGATATCCACAGACAAGGTCAGAAAAGGAAAGGCCCTGCTGGTAAAGGGAGTCTGACATTTTGCACTGAGCACAGAAAGAAAATGGTAGATTTCAACCTTAATTAGCAAGGTAATGATTGTTCAATGAAAAGTGGTAAGCCCTGAGACTATGTAAAGATAGAAAACAAAAGTGAACACAGAACATATATATATATTTCTACTAGGAGATATGTGTGTCTGTATATATATTCATTAACAATAATAATCATTAATTATGGGAGATTCTTGGTGGTTGAAATATATATATAAAATTCTTATGGTTTTCTCATGCATTATTCATATAAATAATTTGAAGAAGATTGGTTCTGTCATACTATTCTAGTAATTAGATATATATTTGTTTATTCTTCTTATGAAGGAAAATAGAATCCAGTTTCACCACATGGAAAGGGGTTATATAACTATATATATATATAAATATATAAGTATAAATATATATATATATATATATTTGAAGATCAGTAGATAAATGTATGTCTGTGTGTATATATTTCTTTAATAATAATAGTCAGGGAAGAAGATTTATATCAGTTTGCATATGTAGGTAGTATGCAAGTAGTTGGAGGGCTGTAGGAAGGAAAAGAAAATTATGTAATTATATTTTAATTAAAGTATTGAAATACAAATAATTTTATAACAAAAAATAAAAAATAAATATTTCTAGTGTTTTAAGACAACAAACAACTTAGAATAAAGTTTAAGTATGTTCAACTTTTTGATAATTTGGGATAGGTGCATTGGTTTCATTTTTTTTTTTGTCACCTATATTATACCACAGGAAATTTTCATACATAGCCCATCATTAAGTAACGTATAAGTTTAGATTTAAAATTTGCATTTTCTGGAATCTGGTAAATCACAAGTAGAAAGATAAACATAGCTTAAAATTTGAAACAAAGCATATTACTTTAAATATTTGAAAGCATATTAAATATAATGCATAATATAAATAAACTCATATACATAACTGAGCTAATAGTCGACAGTGGAGATCCGAGGGTAAATGATCAACTCAAATCATTTAGTTTTAGGCATGAAAGAAGATGTTAAAAGAGTTGGTAGAAAGGAAAATGCCATGAGAATTACATCAAATAATGCAGTCTTCACATATTTTCAGAATTTAGCTATAATGAGACTAATTATATAAATATGGGGCTTTCACTTAATCATTCCATACAACTGAGTCATTCATAATAAATTTGAGAGCCGAGGATAGATTTTCATAGGGCTTCCAAAGAACTCCTTTTGTTCTTTAGAAGTCCGCAAAGACAGAGAAGCCTCTTTTATTGAATGCGCCCCAACAACATTTATGTTTTTTATCACAAATGAGTAAATGTAAAGATAAAATTCTATGTAAGCATTAAAATGCTAGACATTGAGACTCAACATGTTTTTATGAGAGGGGACTCTGTGATCAATGCTTCTGAATTCAAACAGTTTGAACATAAGAATCGTGATTACAAATCACAGACTTCAGGTCAGAAAGGCAGGGAGGAATGCATAGGCATCTTATGTCAATGTTTCTTTCAAAGTCTTTACTAGAAAGAAAACTGAAAAACTGAGTTTTATCAGGTAAAATCAAATCTCAATTTGACTTCATCAATCTTCATAGAAATCTGGTGTCAGTTTACTTTATTATTCTTTAGAGGTAAGGTAACATTTCTACGCACCACCGATTGAACAAAAATAAATAAAAACTATTTATGATATACTAAATTTTCAATAAATAATTCTTGATATTAGTATTTCAGAGAAGATTGGGCATGTTCAGGGTGGTATGACCGTAGACAATATTAGTATTTCATTGATATATACAATATATGAAAATTCCAGCTTTCAAGCTTGAAAAAAAGTTAATATAAAGCAAGAAATTATCAAACTAGCATCTTTTGATATATAATGAATTTTGACTAAAATAATTATTAAAATAATCAAACTCTCTTACTGATACAAAATAATTTCAGTTTTTATTCCAGAAAAATTAATTTAGTAAATCCTGGAGGCAGTATTTTGACAGTCAATATATTTCAACATCTTGTTATTCATATCTTTTAGTCATGAATGACACTTATATACTTACATTCTGATACATAAGTCTATTGATGGCTCTGTTGGAGAGTTCTTGTATGAAATGTACAGAGCTCTGTTTGTCCTCAACATGACAAAGTAATAAAGTAAATAAACAAAAATATATCTAACTATAATTAATATATTTCAATGTATATATATTTGTATATATGTGTGTGTGCGTGTGTGTGTGCATGTGTTTGTGTGTGTAATTTATCTATTTACCTACATTCAGAATTTAATAACTATAATATCATTAAAAGTTCTAGTGTATGCTCCTTATCTACTTGCTATAACTTAAATGTATTTTTATTAAAACAAGTACTTCTTCATTGAATTGAATACTGTCTCTTCTACTCTCAGCATTTCATGTTTGGTTAATAATGGTCTTTGAGACACTTCGAGACCTTCTCCTTTCACATCAGTGTGACAACTGCTGTTCTGGTTCAAGCCTTTGTTTAAGCTTCTCTGGCTAGTACAATCTTTTTATACCTCCTTTCTGCTATGATACCTGAGGCTTAGGTGCCAGAGTGGGGTTATAGGTGTGCAATTCGTTGTCACATAGTTTATAATGTCTGGGGAATTAATTTCGGGCAATCCTACCATCAAGTCAAAACAGGTCTTCTTGTGGCCCCTATGAGAATGTTTGCTAGTCTTTTGCTGTGGTGGAGAATACTGTCAGGCAAGATTGGAAATTTTCATTCAAACTATATAAGTGTATGTACGTACAGAAAGGGGTTTTCATCATGTTGAGAGATATTTTTCTCTAATACTATTTTCTCTAAGTCTCTTATCATGAAGACGTTTTTGGCATTTTCAATGTTATTTTGTACCTATTTTGTACCTATTGGTGTGATTTTTATTTTATCTTTATGTCTGTTTGTATGGTTTATTTTATTTATTAATGAATCCTCCCTACATCTCCACCTCCATTGTGGTCATGGTTGAAAATCATCCTAATATATGTCTGTATTTAGTTTGCAGGAGTTTTCATTTCAACTTAGTTTCAAAATACTTTTATTTATTTTTCTTCTTCTTTGACCACCCAATAAAGATTTCTAAAGCTCTATGAATTTTGTACTTCCTAGTGATTTGTTTGTGATAGATCTTACTTTTTATTGAATTATGGACAGATAGAAAATACACACTTATCTCAACCTTTCTGAATTTGGCATTCTGATTTCGTCCCAGGATGTGACATACTTCAGAGTAGCTTCTGTGTGCTTTTAAGTATTATGTATATCTGGAATTTACGTCAAATATTTTGTACACATCAGTTAAGTTCTTTAAATATATGATGTCACTTTATTCTTTTATTCCTCTTCTTACTTTTGCTCAGACAATATATTCATTGAAATAAAGGGGTACTGAAACCAAAATGTATTAATGGGTTGCCTTTAATCCATGTCTTTAATTATAGTAGTAAATTTTTTTCATATATTCTTTTGGTTAATTTTTCTTTTGACACAAAAATACATTTATTTATGTCTTCTGACTAATTTATTTTAAAGTTGTTTTAGCCAGGTATTAGGAGAACAATATCTGATTTTTTTTTCTGGTTTTGTTTGGTTGGAATGCCTTTTATCCATCCTATCATTCTAACATGGTGCCTATCCTTAAAGCCTAAACATATTTATTTTAGACAACAGAAAGATAGATTTTCTTTCATGATTTATTACTCTACCCTGTGTCCTTTGATTGGAGGATTGATGCAAGTTTATTTAAAGTTATATAGAAAAGTATATGCTGATTAAGCCATTGATTGCTGATTTTTTTTTCTTTTTTGTATTCTTAGTGGCACTTTATCTTCAGTAATTGAAGCTTCCTGAGTTCCTGTGTTATCTTTCTCTTGACTTTGATCATTTTCCTTCATCCTGATAATTGTTTCTACTACATATTTTAGATTTGGTCTATTGAATATAAATTTATGTAGGATATTTATATCAAGGAACTTTTTCCCTTTGCTTTCAATGGTGGCAAAAAATTTTTCTTGATGTATTAGTCTAAGTTGGTAGTCATAATCTATTCTCAGATGGAATGCATTGCTCTAAGGTCTGGATATCAAAATTGTGGTGAGAGTTATTACTATGATGGAATTTTTTTTTACATTTGCCTTATGAATTTATTCTTGCAGCTTTTAATGTTATTTTATCATTCTATATGCCTAATATTTTAACTATGACATTCTATAGAATATTCTTTGGCAGTTTTATTTGGTGACCATTATGCTTCTTGTACCTTATTGGATTTGTCATTTTTTGGTTCGGGAAAGGTTTTTGTTATAATATTTTTGAAAAGGAGGTTTATGTCATTTACCTGGGATTCTTTTCCCTTATTTATTCTTCTAACTTAAAGATTGGGTCTTGTTTGGAACACATTTTTCATAAGTATTTATCTTTTAGTTTTCTTTATATACATTACTTATTTGTACTAGATAATATTGCTTCAAGTATTAATATTCTATGTTCTCTATTTCCATTCTACTTGTAAGGCTTTCTCTTGAGTTTTACTTGAGTTGCTTGGCTATCAATTCTGTTTCCATTTCAAATTGATTCTGTTTCAATATTTCATTTAATTCCATTTTAAAGCCTTCTATTGTCTTCATAATTTCTATCAGCATTAGCTTTCTTTTAATTTCTTTTACTCTTTTTGGACATCATTCAGTCATTTATTCTATTTAAGTTCATTCAAATGTTTATTTGTGTCCTCCTGAAAGTCTAAAGATTTTTTTCTAATTCCACATTTTCTTTTTACTAAGTGTTCAGTGAGATTAACTATATTATCAACACAAACTTGACTGAAATATTCACAAATAAAGTCCTGAAAAAGCATACAGATGGGATGCTTCTATTGTAGAAACTGCGATTTCCATTAAATGTTGATTAATCTGAAGCTATTACTAAATATACAAGCCAGCTCTTTAACTGGGAGAGCTAAATTACAATATACTTGGGCTAGCTGTTATCAGAAAGTTAGCCACAGCAAGTTGTGTGGGAAAATGATGTGATTTGTAATTAATCATTCTTTTTTGCAAGGAATAACAGTTTTTTCTTCTGCATTGAGAATTAATCTTTTCAAGAGTTATAAATAGTAAAATATGACATATTAAACCTTAGTATACTTCTATGCCTCAGAAAGCATTTATGTGGTTTTTTTTTTAAATAAGGCAATCTGTTTTTTTCTTTACAGAATTGAATATGATATAACTTTAGATTAGTGGTGACTCTTTTTCTCGAAAAATTACCTTTTTACTCAAATATCATTAAAATCATAATAGTGTGATCCTAGATGAATAAAATTGCCTGATGCTAAATTCAGTAAATTGTTTGAAATGAGGATTGCCATGCTTTGATATAATTTGCAAATTATTTTAAGACATTTCATCTGTTACATACTTAACAATCTCTGTCACTTTCCACAGTAGGAAGCCCTGCTACCCGAAGCACAGAGGTTCTGATCGTTCCTTTGGATAATGTTGGTCTCTATAGTGACCTAAAACTAGACTGTGCTTGACAAAGGAAGAGTAAATGAGCCAGTTTGAACCAGCTCTCTAGGAATAAAATGTCCTTGTGCTATCATAAAAAGATTCATTAGTGTCTGAGCAGTGGGAAAACGTTCAAAGATTTAAATCGAAAAGCAGAAGATAAAAATGTGATTTTTCTATGTAGGAGGAATAGAGAATCCTCCGTGAAATGTGTGCTACTTCCACTACAAACCATATTAAAACTGCTAGCAGTTAAAAAGAAAAGATTAAAAAAAGGAGCACAGAAGAAAAAATAAAAACTGATACTGTTGCTTTTCTTAAAAACAATCAGCACAAATGGACAAATCTCAGTAGATAAAACCTCCTCTAATCATCTAAAATGAATTTATTCGGGGTGGTATCCCATGCTTGTGACACTCAGCAGGCAGAGAAAGGATCATTACAAGTTCAAGGCCAGCCTAGTTACACAGTAAGGGTCAGCCTGGTCAGGACTCCATAGCCAGAGCCTGTCTCACTTCTCTCATTACTCAGGAGAAGATCTGTGGTTATATTAGAAAGTAATTTTCTTCAGTGTACTCAGCTTTTTATAAACTGAAATACTCTGTGAAAAACCGAAGATAGTCTTAGAGAAGAACATATTATATTAATTGTGTTTCATTCCAAATTACAAAGTATTCGATGTACAATACAGAATACACATGAAATATTTTTTTACATTAAACAGAGATCTCTTAAGATTTTTTTATGAAGATTATATTTGTTCTTTTAAAATAGGTGTCCTGGGATTCAACTTGATAATTCTCATTGTCAACCATATTTTTTTCCTTTCCTTTTCTTTTTTATCACTATTTGATTTGGAAGGAGGGTTATGCCTTCTTCTTTCATATTTGTATTTATTCAGTGAGATCTGTGCATATAAATTTATTTTGTTAAATCTGTATCTGTTATTGAAGGGTAGATGAGATCAGGAGGTTTGTTATAAATTTTTATGATTGTTATGAAGGTAGATCTCTTCATTTAAATATATACTTACAGAGAAAGTTAGGGTGGAAAAACTTGTGTGGTCCTTGGTGAAGAATATTTAGGGCCTGCTAGGCAGAGTTCTTATATCTATTTCAAAATATCAGAGTTATTAATCATGTTGACATGTATTTTTTCTCTTGGACTAATAGTTTTCCAAGTGTGGGCTTTTATTCAGTTTACAATAAAGTAAATTTTATTCATTTAAAAAAGTTTTTGAGAATTTCAAACAAGTTACTATATTACATATATTCTACCCTTCCCACTTCACCCCCAACTCTTTATGACACATCTTACTTCCTCTTAAACTTATAACATTTCCTTTAGTTATTATTACTACACACACACACAAACATACACAGAGAGAGAGAGAGAGGAGGAGAGGAGAGAGGGAGGGGAGGGAGGAGATCAATAATAAATAAAATTTATTTTAAAAAGAAATGTGTTTAGTTAGAAAATAACATACCTTTGAGGAACGTTGAACAAATTTCATAGAGATGCATAATGTATGCCATTCTGTACATAAAATCATGAGACAACTTATAATTACTGAGTGTCTGGAATGAATATTGAGAAAACAGATATTGACTTTTAAACTTTAAACATAATTTCTTACAGGTAATTAATAAGCAGCATTATTTATATAAAATTACTTGAGACTGAAAATAGGTGTCATGGGACAGAGAATATTGCTATCAAGCCTGATGACGTAAGTTTGATTCCTGGAACATACATGGTAGGACAGAACAGACATATACATATAGTCATCTGATTTCTACATATGTGTTTTATTGCTTGTTCATATGTCCATATCTACATACCCATCAAGAGAGAGACAGCATAAATAATTATAATTTAAGAAATAAAGAAAACAGCTTAAATAAAAACAATGTATCTGTATATCTTGCAAACAAATCTATGTCACAGAGTTTGTAGCTTAGTGATATTGATGACTTCTATTCTCCCTGGTAGTATTCAAAGTTCTTCCACAAACATATGAAAGCATTTCAATAGGGGTAAAGCTTCTAGTGGTACACCACCTTGATTTCCCATGTTCTATGACAGAAGTAATGGCACAATGTTTTGGGAGTAATCAGTTCCTTTTGCTGTAGATTTAAGGCTCACTTTTTGATATAGAACCTACCTAAAAGTGCTATAGTGATCAATATTCTGAGATTAAGCAGGTCATGTGCTTTGGGGGAACCTATAATACTAATATTTTCCTGAAGGAATATAGCACGAAAATAATTCCAAATGGCATATTACTTTACCAACTGAGTACTTGTAGGATGATGTCATTATTCAGGGGAAGGCAGGAACAGGATAGAATGAGGCCTGTTATTGGACCAGAAAGAAGGATGGGCTGGAGGAATGAGAGTAGGAGGAGACGTGAGGAGAGAGGGGAGCACAGCTGAGAGAACATGGAGGGAGATGTTAAGTTTCCTCTCTGCACATTTACAGGTTGTTATGAATCTTTTTGATGGATGGAGGTGTACAGGCAACAAGTAGTGCCTCAATGAGTCTGTATCAGAAGATAATCTTCCTGAAATGGATATAAATTAACACAGTGTGTCACAACTTGACAATGTACATAGCAACAGAGACTTTTTTTTAGCCATAAATGGGTTGTCATCCTAAAGCCCAACACTGAACCACAGGGATCTATTTATGAGGGAGCAGGAAGTTTGTGTGAGCCAAATGTGATATATATATATATATATATATATATGTATATGGAAATAGTCTTAAGATACAACAGCACTGATAAACAGATGAAAACACAGACACTGCGAACGTGAGAACAATATCTGTACAGGTTCAAACTAAGAAAAATCCCGTTTCTGAGAGTAGGAAATGGACAGAAAATTACATCCATAAATACAAAGTTATTAGCAATTTATACCTCCTGAGAAAGAAATGAAATTAGATTTTCCAATAGAGTGCAACTGAGTATGTCATCCTCTACTGTTATTTGCCAAGCCTCAAACCCAGAAATAATCAAATACAAAATGAGCTCCAAGGGTTTTTGTTGGTGGGTAGTTTTAGTATTTTTTGCTTGTTTGTTTGATTGTTTGATTGTTTGCTTTTGGTTTTTATTGTGGGAAGTGTTGGGTTTTGTTTTGTTTTGATTTGACATTTTTCTTATTGTTTTTCTTCTAATTTTCATTAGTGGTTTAATTTTCTTTCTTGTTTTTGTATGTGAGAGAGAGTGGGGAAGAGAGAGAGAGAGAAGTTGGGTTGTAGGGTGGTGTGGAGGATCTAGAAGAACTCGAGTAAAGGGAAGACATGGTCAAAATATATTGAATAAACATGCATTTAAATACAAGTTTAAAAAATATATCTATACTTACCATATTATTTTCTTTGTCCAGAATCTCTGGATATATTTTAGCACATACAGAATTGTTTATGGTAGTTTAGATGTGATTGTTGGTCTAATGTTTTATTATGGATATTTAGATGAATACTCGACATGCAGAGTCACTTGAGGAATTAATTGTTCTCCATATTTTTAGCAGTTAGGAAAGTACATTTGAAAGTTAATGCCAATGACTGTCAGAGGTGAAGGACTCATAAATTAGCCTCTAAAAGGGACATGACATTTCTGGGTGTTTAGGTAAAGGCTTTGTAAATGTGCTGGTGTGCACTTTATACTTATGAATATCATTAAAAACTCCTAACATTTAAATTCTTTGGCTAAATAAGCATTTATACAAGGTTCTAATTGAGTATTTCAAATTGGTGAACAAGTTTTTCTCTACTCTGGCTACTTATTGATTATAATAATAACTATAAAGGTAGCAGCCTGGCTGAGGAAGAGCAAAACTGACAGTTATTTAAAAACTCCTATAATTCTATGCCTATGTCAAGGTCAAACTCAAATTTGTTAATGCATAATATAGTTTAATGGACATTAAAATGTACCAGATTAAAGTTGAGATCATAGTTTATAGACTATATTTTGCAATTCAAAATAATATGTTATCATAAACAAAAATATTTATACTTTCTTTCTCTAGAATCATCTGTGTATGAATGTAATGTGAGTATTTCATTAAACTTTTACCTGAACATCAGGTTTCTCATGTAAAAATAATATAAGTCATCTACCAAATAGGAATTGAACATTATTTGATTAGTATTTGTACCACAGTGATATTTTAAAAGATTTTTTTTATACTCTAAAGCTCACTTAATTACTGCTGACATATCCTATATTGTGTTGATCTTAGCAGCTGATGGAGAAGGCTTTAGAGTTTTTTTTTCTTCACAAGGTTATTCTTTCTATACTCTTCATTTCAAAATGTTCTGTTCAAAGAGTGTCTGTCACCTTTGTGTAATCCATATTTAAGAGCTTGAGAGATACTTACACATGTTGGACATGATGTTAGGTTAATTCTTACTTTTCTTTTATAATTTGACAATGATTCATGCTTTTCCAGATTTGATCTGAAGGTTGTTTATATATTATTTTATACATTATTTTGTGTTTATACAATTTATAATTATAAACACATATGTTTATAAAGTTATGTATCATTCATACATATATGCATATGTATATATATTGTCTTTTCCATTAATCTATTTGTTTGACTATTTGTTATCAGCATGGACACCTACATATTGACTATAATTGAAGTAGGATGTTTTTAGTATTTAAATTTCTTTCTCTTGTTTTGAAATTTTTTCTTTTAATATTTGTCCTTTGAATATATGTGCTATGATGGTTCAGATAAGAATGTGTCCCATAGGCTCAGATGTTTGAATACTTCAATTTTAATTCCTGTCATTTTGTGGGTAGGTTTGAGAGTAGAGCCTAGCTGTAGAAAGTGTATCGCGGAGGAAGGACTACGTGATTTCAAAACCGCATCTATTTAATTTACTCTCTGTGTTTCCTAGTAAGAATTCAAGATGTGTGCCCTTAGCCTCCAGTTCCTTGTCATGCCTGCACTCTCCCATCAGAAACTCTTATCCCACTGGAACAAGAATGTCAAACTTTGTATTCAATAAACTCCTTTGTTAATGATGTTTTATCATAATGATAGAGAAGTAATAATAATATATTACTAATGATGTATGTTCCTTTTGAAAAAGTAGTACTTCCTTGTTTTCTGAAATTTTCAAAAACTTCAAATTCGTTTTATGTGTCTCTACTACATGTTCAGGATGAGTCACTTCTGTTTTCCTCAAGTTGGCCTGGATTTTTAGAATAAAGGACAGCATTTAAAGTCCAGTTCCAGCTGATGAGTGTGTTTCTTATTTCTGAAATGTAGTTGTGTCTAAGATCTCTCAAAACTAGAGCAAAGAGACATTCCTTTATTATTTTGGCTAACTGTAATCATAAAGGTACTTATTTGTGTCTCTAAATATTATCTACTACTACATGATTCATTTTATACTTTTTTTATACTCTTCTGTTACCAACCATTCTGTAATCAATCACTATCAATGAAAAAATTGACATTGATAATCTTCCACCTATGTCTCTCATTTTTGTACCAGGACACAGGAATATTGTGTTGGTTCTGCTAACTCAAATCACATGATTGGGAATTTAACTAATGATATTTAATACATGTATTACTTGTCCCATCGATCTTGTTTTTCTCCACTGATTTCCAATCTTTTCCTGAACTCTATTTAGTAAAGTTATTATGCTTGTATCACAATTAGATTGTCATGGCCCAATTTACATGTAGGTATACTCTGGCATTTTAAATAATATTTGATGTTTACATATATTTTTTCACTTTTCAGGCTTTCAAGTTTTATGGGTTTTGACAAATATAGAATAATATATGGCTATATTTATAGCTTACATAAATCACATTGCAGAAGTTTATATATATGTATATTATAAAATTCTATATTTAGAGAACATACATCTTTTCAGAGTAGAAAGTAGTTGAGTTATAAATTTTACTGTGTTAATACATTTACCATGCAACTCCTGCTCCTAAGTCTTATAGAAAACTATGAAATAGGAGTAAGTAAATATGAAAAAGCCTGAAGCCAGAATAGTAGCTGGAAGATAATATCTCCTACACATGATAGGGACATCTTCTGCATAAAATATCAACAATGTCAGTGTCTAAAGAAGACCTACATGGTAACAACACAATTTGGCATAGTGAAATTGATAGAAGAATTTTCATATGAGCCTACAAATAGAATATCCACAGGCAGCTACTGGCTCTTGAGAAAGAGATAATCTGTTTACTTCAGTGGTGAGTTCTATAATAAATTATATAATCCAAACTGGCCAGCTCTAAACACATGAACACACACACACACACACACACACACACACAATTACGTTCCGCCATAGATTCAAAAGGAAACTCAGTAATTGTGCGTGTGTGTGTGTGTGTGTGTGTGTGTGTGTGTGTGTGTAGTGATACGATTATAACCATTCATCCACCATGCAGAACATATGGAATACAGAGGATAGTTTTCCACTATTAAATTAAGGTTATGTCAGTCTTGAGTACTAGTACTTTTAATGACTGAGCCAACCTGGGGCTTTACGTATAGTTTTTTGTTTGTTTTATTTTTTTTGTTGTTGTTTTTCGTATTCCTTATTTATGTTAATTATTTATTTTGTTTTTTAAGATTACAATATCTTTAAATCAGTCAGCCAATTTTTTCTCCTCACAAACCCTCCCATATTCTCCTTTTTGTTGTTTTACCAAATTTTCTTTGTTATTATATACATATATTTCTACATATATTAATATATTTGGCTTATTCTGTATTCATACAATATACTTTGATCAATTTTATTCATATTCCTTAACTCCTTTCAGCTCCTTACCACCTCACCTATCTAAGGAATAATTCACAGGATTAAATATCTATTATATATAATAGATATTATATATAACATCTAATATATATTACATATATATTATATATGTGTGTGTGTATGTGTGTGTGTGTGTATGTGTGTGTAAACTCAATATTTGTGGCATCAATATATTGTCATGATATTTTCTTCCCAGTTGTAGAATAAATAAGCTATGGAAAGGAGTCGTACACTGCAATACATTTAAAATTAAGGTTCAGAATTTATAAATGTACTAACCATATTAGTTTTATTTGAATAAATCAAAGACAATTACACAAAAATACCTTGAGAAAGGGGAAAGTATCAAATTTGAACTCCATACACAGGATTTCAGCCTGCAGAATATAGCATAATAGTCCTCTTGTTTAGGTAACTATTGGTCACACTTTTCAAAGACTTGAGATTATTTTTCATATTTCTTCCCTTTCCTCCATTATGTAGGGAAAAGGAGAAAAAATATTTAGTACCTTCTATTGAGTATTGTGTTCTCTAGTCTAAATAGGGATGTTAGGGATGTTTCTGGATGCTATAAATATGCAAGCTGGGATCCTTTTCTCTAGAATTACAAGTGAAGACAATATTTAGCATTGTCTGAGGTAGAATTTTAAAACATATTGGTAGTCCTTAGTGGCACCTTATGCTAAGCTGGTTAAACTTCATAGCACAAACCTTCCAGAGTTACTGCATGTTTACATGCTGACAGATATAACTCATAACTATCAACAGGGATGAATCTGCAACACAGTTGTGCTTACTCAGCGTCAACAAACCTTTCCAAAAATTGCAGCATTGGGATTATAATAGGGGTTAATTTGATTAATTTATTATCACCTTTACAGTTCTAATGTCTTCATTTTTAGACATTGTAGTATTTTTGTACTTTTTTCTTCTCCTTTTGGTTTCTAAAACCAATAACTGACAGAATGCTAAAAGTGGAATTAAGTCATATCATTGCCAGTCCGCTTTTGGAAATACCAAAAACCTCTGCAAGTAAAGCACATGACACAAAGCCACAAATTCAAACACATGATGCCATTTTCTCAATCTGTGCACTCAAAAGTACCTTTTGCCAAGTTTGCTCCCAGTATTTGCACATTTTTTACTTATACCTTTATATATGTGTAAAAGTTATTGATTCTAAGACATATAAGGGATGCACACATTCCAGAGAGTTGTTATCTACAAAGGTAAAGTTGACCACAATAATTAGAAACAATTAAAACCAAAAAAATACTTGGAAGTTTACCAAAGCAAATAGTGAAATGTTAATTATTATGGCATTCACCTAAGAAATTCATTCTTGTGTATCTACAGAGCATATGGATGATGTAAGTTCTTTGTTTTCCTATTGTTTTAGTCATACACTGACTTAGAAAATATCTTCATAATTTATTCATTTATCATTTAACAAGAAAATTACATTTATGAATGCTTAAAATGAATACAGAAAAAATTAAAACATGTTGATAGGCTTAGAAACATAACTTTGAACATTCATGAATTCAAACCTAAAACTTGCAAACCACTTCAACATTATGTATGAAAATTTTATTGAAATAGTTTCTTTGAGACACAAAGAAAGAATGCACAGGAAAAACTCACTAACAGTGAGGAGCAAGGCTTAGTGTTATACCAGGACAGGAAGAAATGAGAAAGAACAAGGCAAATGAGAACCTCCAGACCAGAGCCTCAGAACCTGAGCTCTATGTTTGGGCACTACTATTGAAATAAAAGCAGGACAACAGGAAATGGAAATACAATCTCAAGTTTTCCATCTCATATTCCTTTAGGAGAAGAATAACTTTGCACAGGATGAAGCAGTAGTGAATCTGATACTTGGACCAAACAGAAAGCATGAGCCCTCCATTGACTGCTTTCAGACTTTACTATATAATGATATACCCTTTAAATTTCCATTTTGTCTGCTCTCAGAGACTATGGGTACCTCCCTGAAGAACATAGTTTGCTCCCTTTTCTTTTTTTTTAACTTTTTTTCTTTTATTTGATTTTTAAAATTTACACTTTTATGGTCATCAAAGACAGTTTTAATGTGTTACAAATCTATGTCATGTGCTTTTCTCATATAAAGTACACAGTTCATTAGCTTTCAGTACATTCACAGGGTTGTTGAATCATTACTACAATCTGAGTTTAGACCATTTTTATCATCATCAAAAGAAACTCCATATCCATCCTTTTCCTGTCCATACCCCCATTTCTAGACCAAGACAGACACTAATTAGTCTACACTTGACTCTAAGTTTGCCAATTGGAAAAAATTCATGTAAATGACATGATATAGGATCTTCTGTATGGTTTCTTTCACTTAGCAATGTGTTTTCACGGTCCATCCATCTGTAGCTCCTACCAAAATTAGTTGCTCTGTGGTATCAAATATTATTTCTGATAGGGGAAGTCTACCTTCGATGTATTCACTATAAGAACTTGGGTTGTTTCTGGGTCAGGAGTATTGTGACTAATGTTGTTCTGAACATTTTACACACTTTAATTTTCCTAGTTTATATCTGTTTTGTGCATTATCCTGAGAATAGAATTCCCAAGTCATGTGGTGACTCTATTTAATTTTTTAAGGATTTAGAATGCTGAACTGTTTTCATAGTGGCTGAACTGTTATACATTATTACCAGCAGGGAAAATATGAGGAGTCTAATTTCTCCACAGTTTATTTTCATCCGTCTTGTTTCCATCGTCGTGACATTACATAGAATGTCATGTGTTAATTTTCATTTCTTTGATGGCAGTGATGCTTTGGTGCTTCTTAGACATTGGTTAATTCTTTAAAGAAATGTTTGCTGTATATTCCTTCGTGCTTGTTTTAAAAATAGGTTGTTTGTCATTTACTTGTTGAGTTTTAATGGTCCTTTGTATATTCTGGTCATATATTTGATTTACAAATATTTTCTCTAATTTTGTGGATAGTTTCCTATTTCAAAAAATTATTTTTTAATTATGTATGTATGTATGTATATTATGTGTGTGGAGGTGTGTGCACATGAATACAGGTGTTTGCAGCGGTCAGAAAAGGGCGTCAGATCCCCTGGTGCTGGAGATGCAGGCAGTCGTAAACTGACTGACATGGGTTCTGGAAACTGAATTTTTGGTTCTCTGGAAGAGCCTTATCTTCAGCTCAATTCTTTCTTCCTTTTTGTTTGTTTGGTTTTTATTGTTGCTGCTTTTTTGTTTGTTTTTCTGAACAAAGACATCTTATTTTATTTTTTTTTATTATAGTACTTTTCATAAGTGAGAATTGTTGTAGATGGCTGCCATCATTTAACAGCACTTTATATGATGTGTTTATTTTTTTCTTTTTTGTTTTTATTTTTTTCTCCATCTTTATTAACTTGGGTATTTCTTATTTACGTTTCAATTGTTATTCCCTTTCCCAGTTTCCAAGCCAACATCCCCCTAACACCTCCCCCTCCCCTTCTATATTAGTGTTCCCCTCCCCATCAGTGTATCTAGTTTGATGTGGAGGTCCTTGATCCACATGGACTTAAGACTTGTACAGGGTGATAAGAATGGATCGATTTGCATTCTTCTACATGCTGACCTCTGGTTGAACCAGCACCATTTGTTGAAAATGCTGTTTTTGAACCACTGGATGGTTTTAGCTCCTTTGTCAAAGATCAATTGAGCATAGGTTTGAGGGTTCATTTCTGGGTCTTCAGTTCTATTCCACTGATCTACCTGCCTGTGTCGTACCAATACCATACATTCTTTTTTATCACTATTGCTGTATAATGCAGCTGAAGGTTAGGGATAGTGTTTTCCCCCGAGAATTTTGTTTCTTTTTGGGATAGTTTTGATTCTCCTGTATTTTTGCTATTCAGAATAAATTTGCAAATTGTCCTTTATATACTGTGAAGAATTGACTTGGGATTTTGATGGGGATTATGTTGAATCTGTAGATTACTTTTGGCAAGTTGGCCGTTTTTACTATATTAATCCTGCCAATCTATGAGCATGGGAGGTCTTTCCATCTTCTGAGATCTCTTTGTCTTCAGATACTTGCAATTCTTGTCACACAGATCTTTCAGTTGCTGGATTAGAGTCATCCAAAGTTATTTTATATTATTTGTGACTATTTAGAAGGGTGTGATTTCTCTAATTTCTTTCTCAGTTGGTTTATTATTTGAGTAGAAAAAGCTACTATTTGTTTGAGTTAGTTTTATATCCAGCTAGTTTATTCAAGTTGTTTGTAAACTGTAGGAGTTTTCTGGTAGAATTTTTGGGGTCACTTAAATACACCTATTCTATCTTATCATCTGGAAATAGTGATATTTTGAGTATTCCAATTTGTAACCCTTTGGCCTCTTTTTGTTGTCTAATCTCCCTGGCTAGGATTTCAAATATTATATGGAATAGGTAACTTCAGTCATATTCTGAATACTATGTCAGTACAACTAATGTGTCCTTCTGCTAATATATCTGCACTTCTGTACTGTTAATCTTCCCATTCATTTTTTCATAAACCGAAATTACATAACTTTCATATGAAAAGAGCATACGTAAAACTTCTGTTTTCTAAAGTTACTCTTTTCTATTGTACTAAGACACTGAATGTGAACTTCATTATTTAATATATTATAGTATATTGCTTATTTCCATTGCTTTCTCAAGGACTGCTATTCTGGCTAAATCTTTATATAAATTCCATTCTTTATTCTTTGGTATCAGTTCTCAGAGTCCATTTTTTCCACATTAAGGTCTTTAAAAACCATAGCTTACTTTCAGCAAACTCCCACATTATACACACTGATATTAAAAATATGATATCCTCTACAAAATTTACATATTAATTAAAAATTTTTTTGATTTAAGATGTGTACAGGTTATAAACTAGATATGTAAATGATATACCTAAAGTCCTAGTACCTTTGTGAAGTATTTCAGTTTTAAAATTATGTACACTAATCATGTCACAGTAAAAAAAATGACATAAATACCTATTTTCCTTCTTAATTTTTAAGATGAGAAATGGGTACGATATTAATTTTACTTTTTAGTAATTGATATATGGAATATTTGCTTTAAGATTTGAATATAAACAATGTAATAATTACTTATAAACCTATGTCTAAGCCAAGATTTCTGGGAATTAAAATTGATTTTGCCTTTTTTTTCTTCTTTTTAAAATGTTTTCTTAACTAGTTGTTTCATTTATTTACATTCCAAATGTTGCCCAGTTCCTGGTTCCCACTTGAAGAGCTCTTCCCCTACCCCCTCTCCCTTTTCTCTTTCAGAGCGTGACCCTCTGGGTATCCCCCCACCCTGAAACATCAAGTCTAGGCACATCCTCTCCCATGGAGGCCAGATAAAGCAGACCTCTGTACCTGGGGACTCAGGTATGATCTATGGTTGGTAGCTCAGTCTCTGGGAGCTCCCAGAGAAACAGATTATTGAAACTGTTGGTCTTCCTATAGGGTTGTCTTCTTCATTTCCTTCAATCATTCCCCTAACTCTTTCATATGGGTCTCAGACTGGGCCACCAGACAATGTGTAGGTGTGAGTATCTGTCTCAGTCAGCTACTGATAGACCCACTCAGAGGACAGCCATTCTCTAGGCTTCAGTGTACAAACACAACATGGCATCAGCAATAATATCAGGGTTAGTGTCTGTCCATGGGATATGCCTGTCACTAATCAGCCATTCTTTTAGTCTCTGCTCTATTTTTGTCCCTGCATTTGTTTTAGACAGGAGCAATATTGTAGATAAGTTGGTGTCTCCATCACTCCACTGGTGTCTGGTCTGACTACTGGATGTAGTGTCTTCAGGTTCCATATACCTACCATAAAGTATTTCAGCTAAAGTTACCCACAGTGAGTCCTGGGAGCCTATTCCACCCCAGGTCTCTAGGACTTCTTAAAGAATTCCCCATCCGTGATCCCTGACTGCAGATATTTCCATTCATTCTCTTAGCCATCTGGGCCTCTCTACTTGTCCTGAACTTGCCTTCCTATTCCCTCCTCCCCTTTTCCACCCAGGTCCCTCCCTCCCTCTGTCTCCCTTGACCATTTTGTTCTTCCTTCTAGGTGGGATTTATGCATCCTCACTTGGGCCTCCCTTCTTGTTTAATTTCTTAGGCTTTGTGGTTTGTATCATGGGTATTCTGTACTTTTAGGCTAATATCCACTTAAAAGTTAGACTCCTCAAAACCAAATAAACCAATTTAAAAAATGGGGAACACAGCAAACTAGAGAATCCTCAATAGAGGAATCTCAAATGGCAAGGAAGCATCTAAAGCAATGTTCAACATTTTTAGTCATCAGGGTAATGCAAATCAAATGGCCCTGAGATACCTTAAGCCAAACAGAATGGCTAATATAAAATTCTCAAGCAACAGGACATGCTGGCTCAGATGTGAAGAGGGAACACTCCTCCATTGTTGGTGGTATTGTAAACAGGTTCAACCTCTCTGGAAATCAATCTTGTGGTTCCACAGAAAATTGGAAGACCAAGCTATACTGATTGTGAGCATACATCTGAAAGATGTTCTACCATATTACCAGGGTACATGCTCCACTATGTGCATAGCAGCCTTATTTGCAACACCCAGAAACTGGAAGCAACCTAGATGTCCCTCAATGAAACAATAAACACAGAAAATATGGTTCAGTTACACAATGGACTATTATTCAGCTATCAATAAACAAGGACACCATGAATTTTTCAGGCAAATGGATGGAACTGGAAAATATCATCCTGAGTGAAGCTATCCAGACCCCCAAAGACATACATAGTATACTTTCTTTTTCTTAATAACAAGCAAGTCCTTTAATGAATTATCACCAGTGATTGTGCAAATATTAAGTATAGGAGATTTTGAGATAACAATTTTCTGATATTAAATTCTCAAAAGACCTTTAAATGCAAAATTTTACAACTTACCCTCAACTAAAACAAAATCTGCTACAGAGCATCTTTAATTTTTTTTTATTTTTTAAGCTACTTGAATGCATATTTTCTGTAACTGTTAAATTAGCTTATTGATATTATAGTAATAGTAACAGTGTTACCTTATATGGTGTTTCTTACAATAAATGCTTTTAAAATACCTTATAAAACTGATACTACGAGCATTTTATTCCCTCAATCAGCATTTAAAATAAAATTTATCACTGTAATTTATAAACTGGAATTATTCTATTTCCAATTTAATAATGGATTCAACTTGACATGATATATGCCAAGCCAATTTATACATTTCACTGACTTATAATAGAAGCTCTATGACAGTCTTAAAATGTTAGTTCTTGATGCTTCATTTGAAAAATTATTCAATCAATTGCTTTATTCCTTGCATGACCAATAAGCAGGAGCTAGACATTTGCCTCCAACATTTCTCTTACAAATATGATGAGTTGATTTTTTTTCAAAATGAATTATGCCTTCATAGATGAGATCTACTGTCAAACTGTCTTGTCATTTAAGCTAGAATTTTATTAAACAGAAGATTCTTTGCCATGCTTGTGACTAATTGAATGCTCTATAATGATACTGAGATTTTACACTTGCACATATGTAAATGGTACTTGTTGATCTCCAGGATTATGAATGACGATCTCAAATGGCATATGAAGGACACATGCTGAGCCTGGTACTCTTTCCTAAAGAACAAATAAGAATCCAGTGCCCCTTTCTCATCCTCTCCCACATGATAGAAAATATATTACTCCTTGCAGAATTCTTTCTGCGAAGACAGAGAGAAATGTTGAAGTTAGGAGCCAATAAAATTGATACCATTGTGATCTCTAGACTCCACCCCAACTTTCACATACATACATACATACACACACACACACACACACACACACACACACACACACACAGAGGGGCGAGGGAAGGGAGAGGGAGAGAGAGAAGGTAATACAATGAAAGGGCATTAAGAATAAAGACTATTGTTTCCAGTGTCAACTTTACGGATATTAATTTTATATGAAATACAAATTAATTGTTGTAAATATTATAGTAGATATTATGGAATATAACTTCTTCAAGTACTTTTTCTGGTCTATTTTATTTTTGATTAATTTCTATTATACTTGTCTGAGGAGCTTTTGAATTTATTCTAAAACATTCTATTCATTTTGTTTACCTTTTAAACATTGCTTACACAAAGTAACACATACTATTGCCATATCCCTAAAAGAGCATAAATTCCAATTACATTCTAAATACTTATTCTTACATCTACAGCTAAGTCTAGCTCCCACACCTCATCAAAGAAGCGTTGTTTTGTAGTATGTAGCCACCATTACAGAATCCACAGCTGGTCAAAATGCGGAGAAAATTGACTGGGGAGCCGAGCCCATTTAAGCTATTTACAGCATAATCCTTTACAACTTGGAGAAGATTTTGGAAGAAGGTTCTGTAAGAGCCAAGGGACTACAAGGTCTGCTGGGTAATACTGCCCTCTGTCCGTGGCAGATAGTTGCAGTCATCAAATCTCATAATGAGATTTCCTTAAACAATCCCAACATTAGAACAGCATCATTTGACATTCCGATGTAGATGGGGAAACTATTAAATTCCCACTTCCAAAGGAAGGGCTATTAGCAATTAATGGCTGCTCGGAGTAGTATTAAATGTAGTTGACAGTTATATTTGTGTGTGTGTGTGTATATATATACATATGTGTGTGTGTGTGTGTGTGTGTGTGTGTGTGTGTGTGTGTAGAGAAATATGTACTAATTGAAGGCAGGATTACAATTTGAGAGAGTGGGGGAACACAGAAAGAGTTAGAAGCAAAAGAAGGTAAGGTAAATGGAGTAAGAATGATACTCATGTACAAGTTTACCAAATAAAATGAATGTGAAGCTAAAATAAAACAAACAAAAATAAATAAATTTATGTCTATGCATGGTCTATTGCTCTAAGTTCCAGATCATCTTTCCCTTCAATACTTCATCAGCACACAACTCTCTTTGTCAGACTTTCTCTGTAGCCACTGCTGTGTTGTACTCTGCAAATGTGACCTTGACATTTCTTTGTATCTTATTTATTTTTGAAAATATGTTCAGTTTATCACATAATTTTTGAACTGATAGAATTCTCTTATCTTGCCTGTTAGCATGTTCACTTCATTGTATTTTTCTACATAAGTTTGGGGTTGGTTTAATGTATTATTTTTATCTTCCTTTCTATAGCTGATTTTATTTATTTCCTCCCCAAACCCCATTCTCTTAACTCATGTCACAGGTGGCAGGTTTGGACATTTGTTTTTTCAGTGGGGATTTATTGAGCTTTGTTCTAGAATGTTTGTAGATTATTGGGAAACTGTAACATCACTTCTTTTCTCAGGCGAAAGTGAAGTGAATTTTGTCTAAGGTTTATTAATTTTAACTACAAGCCAAATCCCTTGTGGGGAGGTTGCTTAATATCCTGTGAATAATGAGGCGATCTGGTTAGAACTTTAGAATGAGAGTTTACGAACTATTCAGTGGGTTTCCCACATGTTGTTTCTGTAGCCTCAGTAGTTTTCTCAGCTTATACTCATTCTCAATTCAGTGATTATCCTGAGGAACCAGGTCATCTGCAGATTCCAAGAGTCCTCTCTTCTTCTGCCTCTTTGGTACACCATCAGAGAGCTTGGCACTTGTGTTTACCCTTGCTATACCATGCCTTGGAAATTCTCACACTAGTTCGAAAAAGCAATTGTAAGCCTCATCTCAGGAACTTTTCACCTTCTAGAAATGTCCAGTCTTCATGGACTAGCAGCATGTCCTGAAAAGCATTTGTTCAGATATATTAATCCACTTTTCGATCAGATTTGTTGATCATATTTTCTAAAGTCCACCTGCTTACAAAACTTTTACCTAATTTTTATGTTTATGAGAAGTATGTGATAAAGTATTTCAGGATAATCTTTGTGTATTAGTTTTTATTAAAAATTTCAGTTTAATAACTGAAGGCAAAACCTCCTTCTTATTGTCAGTTGCTGTGAATATAAATTGGGATAAACTTTCAAAGTAAATTCAAGAGAACTGCAAACCCTTGGTATACTTTAAGCCACATGTTTACTATTTGATAATAAATATGTACTGTATGGTTTGGAATATAGAGAACAATTGAAAACATAAATTTTAAAATTCAAAACAAAGCATTATATAAAAGTAGAACAGTTGGGAAGCTCTTTAATTTCCTGTGGTCATAAAAATATGTCATTAATATTAGCTATGCCTAAGTCACAGTGCACATGTTCTAATTCACACTGGAGTAAAATTGAAGTAATCATAAAATTGCATGCTGTTTCCAAGATAACAGGGAACTAAAATATGCTATTAGTCCAAAAGCTCAGATAACCCAAAATATAATCCACAGACCACATGAAATTCAAGAAGAAGGATGACCTGCGTGAGGATGCTTCAGACCTTCTTAGAAGGGGGAACAAACATATTCATAGGAGAAGATATGGTGACAACATTTGGAGCAAAGACTGAAGGAATGGCCATTCAGAGTCTGTGCCATAGGGGGATCTAGCCTATATACATATACATACATATACATATATATATACATATATACATATATATGCATATGCATATACATATGCATATGCATATACATATACACATATATACATATATACATATGCATATACGTATATATACATATACACATATACACATATATACCCATATACATATACATATACATATACATATATATACATATACATATACATATACATATACATATACATATACATATACATATACATATATATATATACATATACATATACATATACATATACATATACATATACATATACATATACATATACATATACATATACATATATACATATACATATACATATACATATATACAGCCACCAAAACCACACAGTATTTTTGATGCTAGAAAGTGCATGCTGACAGGAACCTAATATAGCTGTCTCCTGAGAGGCTCTGCAAGAGCATGACAAATACAGAGGCAGATGCCAGAAACCAACCATTGAACTGAGAACAGGGTCCCCATTGGAGTGAGAGAAAGGATTGAAGGAGCTGAAGGGGATTGCAACCCCACAAGAACAACAATATCTTCCAATCAGAGCTCCTAGGGACTGGACAGACCCATGGCTCCAGCTGCATATGTAGCAGAGGATGGCCTTGTTGGGCACCAGTGGAAGGAGAAGCCCTTGGTCCTGCCAAGACTGGACCCCTCCAAGTGTAGGGGAATATAAGAGCAGAGAGTCCAGAAGGTTGTGGATAGCGAGGTAGGGGAACAGCCTCATACAAGAAGGGGGAAGAGCAATTGGATAGAGGGTTTATGGATGGTATACCAGGAATGGGGATAACATTTGAAATGTATAAAAAAATACAATAAAAGTGTTAAAAAATAAATTAATTAATTAAAGCTAGAAAAAAAGAAATGCTGTCAGTTTAAAATAGGCTAAAATCTAAGTAAAGATAAGGGAGTATAGACAGTATATATACTAGTGTATACATATTATAATACTTTTGAGAGTGAAATATGTGTTATTTATAATTACGTTAGTACTGTCAGACTATATTCAGAAGTGTACAAAAGTATGTGATCTTAGTAGTTATCTAAAACTTGATTATCAGATGGATTAAATATTTTGAAAATTAGATATAACCTGAAAATATGAACAAAAATGTATTATACAGTCATAGCAAATTTTAATACTGTACTTCTTTTTGTTATGGGCATATGTGTGACGTGCTGGTGTATAGCTATGCCATGGCACATATGTGGACATGAGTAAAAACTCTGTGAGGTCTGTTCTCCCCTCCCATCTGCACATGTGTTACCAAGACTGAACTTAGGCCACCAGGCTTCTCTAGCCATTGATTTCTTCCACTGAATGATCTCATTGGCCCTAGCATAGTCAAAATGCCAAAATAACACATGCATACCTAAAAAATATCAAGGAGTATTTCACCATGATCAAGTTCACAAAGCAGAAGAGAATCACAATGAGTATATACCTTTCCTCATATGGATTTCTGCATAAGCAGCAGATATTAAAAAAGCAGAAATGTGTCGGTTTTGTTTGTTTAACTGCAAAAGCTTTTTGAATATATTTTAATTTGTTATTTTGTTTACATTTCAAATGTTATCACTCATCTTTTTTCTCCTCTGCAAGCCCCCATCCAATTCCCCCTCCCCTGCTTCTATGAGGGTTCTCACATCTACCCACCAACTTACACCTCACTGCTCTAGCATCCCTATGCTTGGGCATTGAGACTCCACAGGACCTCCCCTCCTACTGATGCCAGATAAGGCAATCCTGAAGCAGGAGGAATCGATCCCTCCATGTATACTCATTGGTTGATAGTTTAGTCACTGAGAGCTCTGGTGGGAGGGTGTCCAGGTACATTATATTGTTCCCTCTCTCTTCAGATTGGCCTGCATTGACCCCAGAGCCCATGTCAATGCTAATGGTCTGTGGTCTGAGCTGCTTCCAAGAACATTGTCTGGATCCTACTGCAGCCAGGGGCAATGTTTATGTATTGTGCTTTCCCCAGAAACCTTGTGGAGTTCTATGATTTGCGCTTACACTGACTGTGAAGAACAAGGTGGCTATTTTTGCTGTATCTGACTCACTGCAGATGCAAAGTTGAGAGGAAGAGACATCAAAGGCTTCTGTTACAATACCTACATTCACCTCGACTACCACTCCCCCCAAAAAGTAACACCCTAGAGTAGAAGCCGCCAAAGAGAACTCTTTAAAAGTGTGCTGAAGTATAAATCTCACAAATTTATAGTTTCTGTTTGGTGACTAGAAGAGGAAAGACTCGATTTTATTTAGTGGGCAAGCCACTAAGAATCATGCTTTAGGAAGTATATAGACAACACAAGTTGGAAGTTTTTTATTCTTATTTTTACTTTACTTTTTCTTAGCGGGGAGAGTTCACAAGGATAGACATGGAAGGACTGGGAAGTAAGTGTGATAGGGATATATAATGTGAATGTCTCAGAAAATCAAAAATGTTAGTTAAAATAAAGTTGGTAATGGAAAATGAGAAAACCCAAAAAAGTCATTGGAATCTCATATTTGGACATGGTGTTGAATGGCAAAATTTTAAAATATTTAATATATTAGACTTTTAAAATATTTGTTTGTGGTATCTACATTTCTTTAATATACATATACTTACAATCTAATTAGTGCTATAAATATGACTTCTTTTCTTTTCCTGTTTGATTTTTATTTGTATTTGGACTACATAGCCTAAGGTCTTCTAAAACTCATTACACTTCTACCTCAGGGGCCACTTTTATTCCTAGTGTTACAATGGCAGGCATGTGCCATCCAGCACTCTCATTCCTGGAGTCTCCTAATCTTTCCTTGCTACATTAAAACAGTGTAGAATTCTGTTTACAGTCACATATTTTATTGATAAAGGGGAAAAATGGACATGTTAATCTGTATATTATTGATAACAAACCCACAAGATTTATGATTCTTATAAAGCAATGTAGATGATTTTATGAATGTCCAGTTTCCCAATTTAACTTAAATATGAATTTATTTATTAAATGAATAATGAGTATTAATAATTTATATGGTTTTCATTTTTATGATTCTGTTTTAAAACTTGAGACTATGTTAAAACATTTTTTAAATTAATGCAGTTACTAATACCTATCACATGATTTGATTTGTATATACACTATTATAGTGTAAGCTGTAGTTTTATAAATGACTTATTTTTATTTTACTACATTCTAATGTTCAATCTGTATAACATTCATTATAAAAGTACATTGGTTTTGTTTAGCCATTTATGGCTGATACATTTGATACTAAATAGAGACATTTATTCTGTCCCTCAGTTCTTCCCAGAGTCTCTCCACCTCCCTATACAGCCAATACTATTCCCTTTGTCTGTCTTTTAATCTTTAACAAAAGAAAGAAAACCCAAAATCAAACAAATAAGACACAAACAAGAAAGAAAACCCAAAATCAAACAAATAAGACACAAACAAGAAACAGAAGCACACAAAAGAGAAAAAACATAAAAGGGGATTCAAAACACATAAGCAAAAGGCCAATAAGACAAAATAATTCCAGAAACAAAATAGGGGGGCAGTTTATATTAATACCATTAAGTTGCTTTTGTGTTAGGTAACTACTCTTGTGTACGTGGTCTACCTTCAAGTGTGATTATTATACTGAGTGTGGTTCCATTGGAGAAAACTAATTTTACCTTTGCCTATGGGTATCAATTTTATATTTTGTTTTAGGGGTGAAACTTTATGACCACTTACTCTACTAAATTCTGGGAATCCATCTGGCTTGAACCTGTTCTTGCCCTTTGTGTGCTATGGCAGTCGGAATTCATATCTATATCAGTCCTGTTATGTCTGGAAGGGACAGATTCCTTGGCATTTTCAATTCATCTACTGCCTCTGCTTTTAAAACTCTTTCAGCCTACTCTTTCAAGAACATACTCAGCCTTGGGACAGGAGAGTGGCTTGATGAAGACATTCCCATTTAACACTAAATTTTAACTTCCAAAGACCTTCAATCTATATATTGTCTAGATGTCAGTCACTGTGTTCTTGTCATAGTTGCAGTTCTATTGAAGTGAAAAGACACTATGACCAAAGCAATTCATAAAATAAACCACTTAACTAGGAGATGGCTAATAGTTTCAGAGAGTTAGTTGATGATCATAACTGGGAGAAGCAAAAAGACATCATGTTGCAATAAAAATAAAAAGGTAGTGGAATCAGTTCCAAAAGGACATTTGAACTAGCACTAATTTATCTCAGATTAGTATCTCTTCTGGAGACTCTCTGATAGTCACAAACTCTCTGCTTCCAGCTACCTGATAAAATCAAGACTCAGTAAACTGGAACCTAACAATCAGATTTACATGTTAAATTCTATGTCCACAATACATCCACACAGTAAACTTACAACCAATTGATAAGGATATAAACTTCCTACCTAGATAAGATAAATTTCCCTACAGAAATCCATCCCAGCTACCTTGGTAATTCAAGACCACCTGGATCTGGGTCATACTTCCCTATTTTCATCTTGATTCTCCCACTTCTCCTCCTCCTCTTCTCTCTCTCCTATCTCTTCTAGACTTTTTCCATGCCTACCCTTTCTTCTCATTCAATCATAGGCTTCACCTGATCCTGGACCTGCCTTGCTGCATAATGATATCATCCTACAACATGGTGCTGAAACAGTAGTTGAAAACTTTGTATCCTTATCCACAGACAGCAGGCAGAGAGAGGAAGAGAGAGAGAGAGAGAGAGAGAGAGAGAGAGAGAGAGAGAGAGAGAGAGAGAGAGAGGATTAGTCCTATCATGAGCTTTGTAAATCACAAAGCCCCATCCCAATGACACAATCTCTCTAACAGAGTCATGCCATATAAGCATTCATAAACAATTCACCAACTGAGAATTAAGAATGCAAATATATGAATTTGTGATTCCATTCTCATTCAACGAACCACATTCCAGTCCCATGCTCCCATAGGCCAGTAGCCATTTCATATGCAAAATGCATTTAGTCCAATTTTACAAGTCCCCTGTCTTTCAGTCTCAAGACTTCTAAAAACCCCAAAGTCTCTTCTGAGACTCAAGGAGTTTTTTGAACTTTAATATATGAAAAAATAAAAATTGAAACATATCACATATCTCCAAGGAAAGGAAGTATATTGAGGAATTAGCGTAGCAAATACTCCATATACTTTATCTGGATTGCTGATGTCAAAACTCCAACTAATTCCACCATTGTTAAGTGAAACACCCCTCTCTTGTGCTGGTTTTGTCTCCTTCCCAAATAACCCTTATCTGTCTTTTCCAAAGTCTAGAGTTCTCCAAATCAAGTTTCCTCTAAACAGCTTCATTGAAATGGCCTTTCTTACCTGCTATACATGGAAAGCTTTGCCAAACTTTTGGCCTAAGAGATTTTCTATAATTGTGGAGGAAGCTTTCATAATCTCTTTTCTGTATCTTTTGTGACTCTAAAGCCAGAATACCATGGCCAGCACTAGCAAGTTCTTCCCCTTGATAGTGCTCGATCCTTGACCCCTCTTTTACTTGAATTTGAGTAAGATTTATTTTCTTGATAGTTTCTTATGCTTCTTAAACTTTACTTTCTTCTCCCAAACTGGAAGCTTGGTTGTATGGTGCCTTTGCATAAACCACCTCCTTTATTCCATTTAACACCAGGACTTTCTTTAAACTTTTTATTTCCTTGAGCTCCAACATTACATTTCTTGGTATTCCTTTTCTCCTATAACTCTTCATTATGTGCTTTTGTTTGTTTGTTGTTTTTTGTTGTTGTTGTTTGTTATTCCTGTTTGCTATCTTTTATTGTACACCTGCATTAGAGTGATCACTCATATTCATGTGACATCATCAATACCAGGCTGTCTTAAAGTATCTGACACTCAGACAAATCCAAAATTCTTCTATTTAGCCTAAAGCAGATTTTTAGGACTGAATGAAAAAAAAATTAAAAAAAAAAAGACAGTCATGATTGATCCTGGGTATGGTAGAAGATAATGTTTATTGTACATAAAATGGAAAACATAGCCCAAGGGAGGGACAGCTAATCCCTGGACAGGAAACCCAGGAATCCCTTAATACTCTAAACTCATGATTTGAAATCCTATCAACCCTCACGTTGGAAATCTCTGCCCTGAACAGCTCTGCCCCTTTGTCCTGTATAAGCACTGCCTCTTTGCCTAGTTCCTGGCGGTCCACTCACAGAAGCAGGACAGCTGTTCCTGGTTTTGTCCCACCACACGCTGGACTCTCCAATAAATCTTTTTCTGGAGATTTTTCTGCCTGGATTGACTCATTGGAAGAAGCCAAAAAGAAAAGAAGCAATGAAGGGAAGAAACGAAGAAGTGGAGTGAGGGCTAAGTCTCCTGAGCTCATCGGCTCAGCTGGCAATAACCTCCCCTAGGAGCTGCAAGACCTCTGCTGAGGAGTCTTTCTCTTAGAACTATGTGGTTCCTGCGCTCCCATGTCTCAGGATGCCCTTCCACTGGGACACTGCCTCTCTCCGGAACTGTAAGGTACCTGGGCTCCCATGTCTCAGGATGCCCTTGCACACTATACCTTTTTCCCTCAGAGTTGTATGGTTCCTGGTCTTCTGAGTGCGAGGATACTCACTCTTTCATCTAAGCAGAAACACAATGTGGTAAAATGGGCCACAGAAATCTACAAAGATTCCCAGTGCTGCAAGGTCACAGACTCAGACATGCCCCTTGGTAGCAGCATGGGGGAGGACCTCACTAGCTGGCAGTACAGCCTACTCACACAGGCTGTTCCTCACTAACCTTCCATGCCCAGTTGTACCTCTCCTCATCACGCACATACTATTCTGCTTTTCTTTCTTTTCATCTCCCCATCACATACTTGCTCATTTTAGTGGCTCCTGGGACTCTAAGTACCTTCTTCTATTCACACGCTGGATGGTGGCAGGGGGGAATTATCTGGGTGTTCTCTACTCTTACAGGTATTAAATATTCTGTCACAACTGTTAGAAGTTCATGTGTACAACTGTCCTGCTGCAATCATAAGACACTTTTTGTGAAGTCATCCTGTACCTCTGGCTATAACAACCTTCCTGACACACTGTGACACACCCCATCTTCCATATAAAGATGAGTTGCTTATTTATTTATTTATTTATTTATTTATTTTTATTTTATTTTATTTTGTTCTCTTTCGGGGGTTAGATTGTAAGGATAGAGGAAGAATATGGAGAAATACAAAGATGAGTGAGATTTGGATGGATGATATAAAAAGCACGAAGAATTAATAAAAAGTTAAAAATAAAATACTTGTGAAATTACCAGCATAGCAGAGGGAGATAGACTAAATTCGCACTCCTAACCAAGGAAATAATAGCAATTGATAGCTCCTGCAAGAGGTATCGGGATTATTTACAGGTTTAACCTCTGGTGAGCTTATGATGCTCAGGTGGAAGGTCAAACATCCAAGAACAGAGGAGCAGGGTGTACTATATTTGATATGTTTAAATAAGAAAAAGAAAGGACACAAAATTAGGAGGATAGGGAAGATGGTAGAGTCAAAGGGTTGGGAAAGAATGAATATGATCAAAGTAATTGTGTAAATTTCTTAAAGAAATAAGAACAAGAAAAAGTAATTTGGGAAAACAATTAGTAGAAATGATTCCATGTTAAAGTCAGCAACATTTTAAAATTATTTATTTTATTTAATAGTATTACTATTACACTTCCCCTTTTCATTTCTTCTTTACATCTCCCTACATTGCTCTCTCACATTCATGACATTCTGGCATTTTAGGAACAATGGTAAAATGGTAATAATTGGCTTCTTTAAGGGAAATTTAGTGCCACAGTCTTATACATACTATTGTCTCTAAAAATAAGTTAATAGATGGGGCACATTCAGTAGATATATAAAGATACTATTATTGAAAAAATAAGGGTGGGTGGCTCAGCAGTTAAGTGTTTCCTGCTTTTGTAGAGGATCAGTTTGTTCCTAGCATTCATGTCTGGAAGCTCACAATGGTCAATAACTCCACGCTAGGCAATGTAATAGGCTTGACCTCAAAGGAACCTATATTCATACCGATATTCATACACATACACACACACACAAACAAACACACTAAATAAATAAATAAGATGGCGAGTTGATACACATTGATAGACTAGAAGATTTTGAAATATACATTTTTAATTATTAATGTAAAATTTTGTACAGTTTTAAGAAAATTTACATCTAATAGAAAAGTTACATCTAATAGAGAGCTATCTACTAAAGACAATATTTTCTATTTTCTTCAAAAATTATGACACTAGAAAGATGTTAATAATAGAATAGAACTGTGACTATATGTTTTGTCAAAAAGCATATGCTAAAAGCTATTCTGCATTCTCATTGTCTTGCAGTTCCATTCCAGAAACAAAGCATCATACAAAGGAACATAAAATAATGGCTGAAGATTTTATTTTATAATTAGTTTTGTTTCATTATCTCCATGCCACTGATGATACCTGTCAATGATTTAGTGTTTATTTGGAAGTCAGTGTCTATAACAGCTTGAAAAACATACTATATACTGTAATAAGAGTGTTTCTAAGCATAGTAATGTCAGGGAATACTGACAACCATGCTGTGCTATGGTATTTACAGTTATATATGGAAGGGTCCTACTTTCTAACATTAAAATGCAATGCTACTCATTTGTGTACCTTCAAACTGAGGGTCTGTCAGTCAGTGGAGAGAGGAAGGAATAACTTTGAATTCTATTTCTCTAACATGGTCATACTTCTTTCCTTAACAAGTGAATCATAAGCTGTCAATATCTTTTGAAACTCCTTGGGATGGTATTTTATTTCTAATCATATTTTAATCTGACAAGAATCATTTTGGTTGTGAGCATTAGAGGTCTCCCCCAATTTGTCTAGGTTATGCTTTAAGGAAAATATTTTGTTCTCATTCCTTTTTATGTTTCATGAGTTTTGAGCCTATGATGAGTAACTTGAATTTTGAAATTTCATTACTCCTGATATAAAACCGCAATAGTTGTAACTTGGCATTGGCTATAAATTACTCTCATGGGTCAAATGATGAAACATTACGTAAGACCACCTATGTGAACCTTGGATCATCCCTATGAACATGGAAAATATCATTCCTCCAATTTCTTGTATACCTCCATTTCATAGTTCAAAGAATGCAAGTGTTTCAAGAAGGTCTTTCAGTTCTCAATAACACTATTCTTGAATCTATTTGCTTCTTATGAAAAACACCAGAAACATCTCTATCCTTACATAACAAAAAATAAGATAGTTCCTAAAGGAATATTATATAATTTTGGCAAAGGAACAAATGTTGTGGAAAGAAACGGTAAGTAAAATGTCTTACAAGTTTTGGACTGTGCACATGCTTTTCAGAAAACAACTTAATCACTATTGTTTTTTTTTTAAATGATTTTGAAATATCTAGGTCAATGCTAATTTCTAAGTATTTGATTTCCAGAAATAAAAGCTGCTTTGATGCAGCTTACCATTTTGCAAACCAGTATCACATTTTTTGTGTCATACTTCTCTGGGAGGTATTACTGTTACTAATTTCTAGCTATTTAAATCTAATCCTTGGTGATTTTCAGGAACAAACATAAAGAGACATAAGTAGGAATATTTACATGAAATAATACGCAAATATTTATGTTTGTAGTGTGAGAATGCAGTGTTGAGCAACACAATGTCTCAAGAATAGCTTAAGGTGTGAGTAGAGTAAATTGAACTCAAGCTAGATTAGTGAGAATATTGTGTAACCACCCAGTGCTAGATTGCTTTCTTCCCAATTTGAATGTGTAACTCTGCAACTCTATCTAAAGGATGTGTTTCTATTTTGTATGTATTTTTCTCACACACAGCATTTCCAAGGCTTATTGTTCTGATAATTGCTTCCATTAAACCAATTTAGATACCATATATTTTATGTCCATATGAGAAAAGAAGCAAATTAGATTCAAATGCACACCATGCTTAGCTCTCTGGCTACATGTGGAAATTAAAGCCAATTGAGAAACGTTATAGTCTATTGAATGTCATTGTCAATTGCATGGCTTTGCTGGAAAAATATAAGAGTGGGAATAATCAGTTTTAGCCCCCTGAGTAGCAGCAGTCCTTTATAGAAAAGAATTACAGTAAAAACAGTGAAGAATGCCCTTTTTCTGAAACCACCACATTTTTCCCACTGAAACATATTTGTAGCTTTTCTAAAAAGACAAGTTGTAATGCTGGAAGAATATCGAGTTCAATGTTTACATTGATGGTGAATGACAATAATGTAAATGTGATTTTTATGCTAGCTAAACTGTTTAACATTTTAAAAACTGTGTACAGACTTTGTTCAGTAATTTTCAATTATTTATTTTTCATTAGTCCTTTACTTAGTCTCTCAATTGTTCTACTTTCATTATTCTTTAAACAAAAATTTGTTAAAAGAGTTATATGTACTTTCTTTCTAAAAGGCATTTTGTATAAAATACTTTAACTTGATTTTAAGGAAAGTACAATTTAAGTCAAAGATTTTGTTCGTATATTTTTCTTAAGTTAGAGATTGTGGAAATAAAGAAAAGATGGTATTCAGGGAAACTCAGGAACAATTAGACACAATATCGGTGATGTATGACTGATGACCTATGTGACTACTCCAAAGACCTAAAATATTATCAATTTTTCTATGATTCTCATACTGAGACATTCTTGAGAGTCTATGAGCCAATAATTATATTTCTCTTGAACTAGTTTCAATTTATTTCGTTTCTTTTGAACAAAATATTTAAGAGTAGATAAACAGAATTTTTATGTCAAAACCATTAATACTTTGTTATTGAAGTATTTGACTTAAGAGGAGTCTAGGATAGTTTTTAGATCTGTGATCAAATCACTTAGTGAGAGGAAGACCTTAAGATAATTTTTAAGCACAATAATCAGTATTGTTATCCCTTGGTTTTACAATATATATCAAATTTCCAGAATTAAGTTCAGAATTATCTTGTGAAATTGTGATTTTATATATTTATTTTAGGATAAATTCCTGATCTTTCAAAGACTTTTACCACGTGGGGGTGTTGAACTTTGTCAAATGCTTTCTCAGTATCTAATGAGATAATTGATAATTGTATATGTTTTCTGCTCCTGAAACCATGAAGTATATCACACTATATGTCTTCCATCATTATCATTGATTATCCTTATATTGACCCCATCATGATACACCTCTGTTTTACAAGAAAATTAGCATGCATGGCATATACTTTAAAGATGTGCTGATTTACAACAAGGAAACAAAATTATTTTGTATAGATTGATAATGAAAATGAATCACCATGAAGCATCAGTGTTTAAAATTTTTAATTTCTTAGATATGGTACTTTAAAGGTGTGAAAAACATAAAACAAATCTAAAATATGCCTTAATAAGGGTAGTGTAGGAAAATAATAACACAACATTGAAAAGCAGCAACAGGTGATAAACAGCTGCAGTGCTTTTCCCATCTATAAATTATGTTGTGCAATAAGACAGACATAGAAGAACAAAAATAAGAACAAAATATCTCAGTTATTTACATGTGGGATTTAAGAGAGACAAACTAATACAAGCAAAAATTGATTGGTTGATTTGGTTGGTAGGAGTTGGAAACAAGAAAAATAATGGCAGTAACTTTCATAGTGTTTGACCTGACAGTCAGTGTTTTATCTAACACTCTCTTTTATACATAAACTTTGCCAAGATTTTAGATCTTTTATTACGCTCTTCTCATAACCAATAATTAAAATAATAGTAATCACTAAAGTCAGGACAGTATTTGGAGGAATTAATGGAATATATCTGCATACTCCATGGTGCTGTTCATTTTATGGATATAAATTTATCAATACCGTAGTGTGTTGACTTGTATATGTTAAAATAATACAAATATTTTCACATTAGAGAATTCAATGAAATAGTAAAGAACTTTGTTATAATTTAGGACATAAGTAAGCATGCACAATATTTTGGACAATAAACTAGTAATAATTTAACTTTCTTTAAAAAAAGTAGAACTATGGCATTTTTGAGAATTAAGTAATATTTTAGAAAATCTGAAAATAGAATTTCACGTTAAGAAATGAGGAATCATAAGTACCTGTAATGATGCTGGGACCCATACACATGTTTCAAGAATACCTAAAATGTACTCTGACACTGACTGCATCCTCAGCCAAAGAAGTCTCTCAGTACCAGAATAGTATGATTCAGGTTTATTTAAGAGTTTCTCAACTCAGTCCCCACCTAGAGACAGCTTAACACCGAGGAGTTTGGACACATCTAGGATCATACGTAAGCCCCCAACCCCTACTCCAATACCTAGCCTAACTGGGACCCCAGTACCACCAGGACACAGAGAACCCAGCAACCCTGATCAGACAGAGTTTGCACATGCACCTGGGAGCAGCATCTCTGGATCACCACAACTCAGCCCACACCCAGAGGCAGCTTGACCCCCAGGAGTTCTGACACATCCAGAATCATGGGATCATCAGTAGGCTGGAGGGACAGGCTATAGTCAGAGACAGCAAGGCCAGTTAACATTAGAGAGACCAAATGGTGAGATGCAAGCAGAAGAACATAAACAACAGAAACCAGTACAACTTGGCAATATCTGAGCCCAGTTCTCTTACCACAGAAAGTTCTGGATACTCTAAAACACCTGAAAAGCAGGATTGAGATCTAAATTATCATCTCACAATGATAAGAGAGGACTTTTAGAAGGAAATAATAACATCCTTAAAAAAATAGAGGAAAACATGGGTAAACAAGTAGAAGCTCGTAAAGATGAAACATATGAATCCTATAAAAAAAAATACAGGAAAACAATCAGACAGGTGAAGGAATTGAACAAACCATCCAGGATCTAAAAATAGAAATAGAAACATTAAAAAAGAAACAAGCAAACAAACAAACAAAAACACACAAACAGAGAAAACCCTGGATATGGAAAAACTAGGAAAGAGAGCAGGAGTTACAGATGAATCACCAAGAGAATACAAGAAGTAGGATAGAGAATCTCAGGCATAGAAGATACCATAGAAGGCAACTAAAGAAAAGAAGAAAAGCAAAATGCTCTTAACTCAAATTATTCAAAAAATCCAGGACAAAAATGAAAAGTCCAAACCTAAGAATAATATAGAAGAGTGTGAGGATTCCCAACTCAAAGGGTTAGTAAGCATCTTCACTAAAATTATAGAAGAAAACTTCCCTATCCTAAAGAAAGAGATGTCCACAAGTGTACAAGAAGCCTACACAACACCAAATAGATTGGGTCAGAAAAGAAACTCCCCTGTCACATAATAATCAAAACACCAAATGCACAGAACAAAGAAAGAATATTAAAATCAGTAAGGGAAAAAGGTCAAGTAACATATAAAGGCAGACCTATCGAAATTAGAACAGACTTCTCATAAGAGACTCTAAAAGCCAAAAGATCTTGGGCAGATGTCGCTCAGACTCTGAAAGAACAAAAGTAGCAGCCCAGTCTACTATTTCCTTCAAAACTCTCATATACCGTAGATAGAGAAACCAAGATATTCCATGACAAAATCAAATTTACACAATGTCTTTCTAATAACCCATCACTACCGATGAAAAGTAGAGGAAAAAAATCCAACACAAGGAGGATAACTGCATGTAAAAAAAAGCAAAAAAAAATTAATCTTCTTACAATAAACCAAAAACTAAGAGAACCACACAAACATAACTCCAACCCTAACAACAAAATCTACAGATTGCAACAATCATTGGTCCTTAATATATCTCAACATCAATGGACTCAATTCCCCAATCAAAAAGAGATAAGCTAACAGGTTAGATACATAAACTGACCCAACATTGTGTTGCCTAAAGGAAAAACACCTCAGTGACAAAGACAGACACTACTTCATAAGTAAATGACTGGAAAAAAATGTCCAAAGAAATGGTCCCAGAAAACAAGTTTGAGTAGCAATTCTAATATTGAATAAAACAAACATTCAACCAAAAGTTATCCAAACAGATGGAGAATGACACTTCATACACATCAAAGAAAAAAATCCACCAAGATGAATTCTCACTTCTGAATATCAATGCCCCAAATGAAAGGCCACACACATTTGTAAAAGAACTATTACTAAAGCTAAAGTACACATTATACCTCACACATTAATGATAGGAGACTTCAACACCCCACTCTCACCAATCATGGAAACAGAAACTAAACAGAGAAACAGTGAAACTAACAGAAGTTATGAAGCAAATGGATTTTACAGATATCTACAGATATTTCACCCTAAAAAAAATAATATACCTTCACTTCAGTATCTTATGGTCGCTTCTGCAAAACTGACAATATAATCAGACCAAAAAAGGCTCATCAGATACAAGAAATTGAATTAATCCCACGCATTCTATTTGACAACCATAGGCTAAGGCTGGTCTTCAATAACAAGAAAAGCAAGAGAAAGCCAAGATACATGGAAGCTGAACAATTCTTCACTCAAATGATAACTTTGTCAGAGAAGAAAAAAGAAAGAAATTTAAGTGTTTTTAGAAATTATTGAAAATGAAGTCACAACATATCGAAACATGTGAGACACAATGAAAGCAGTGCTAAGAGGAAAACTCAAAGCTCTGAGTACCTCCGAAAGAAAACTGGAGAGATCACCTTAACAGCACATTTGCAAACTCTAGAATAAAAAGGGGCATGAGTATGATTATTTCCTGCCTTCTATTCCTCATGGCTGGAATCAACCAAGTAGACACACAGAAAATATACAAAGAATCAAGAAACTAGGAGCTGCTTCTTTGAGAAAATTAACAAGATAGATAAACCCTTAGCCAAACTAACTAGAGGGCACAGAGACAGTATCCAAATAAGAAAGATAAGAAATTGAAAGGGAGAGATAACAATAGAAACTAAGGAAATTCAAAAAATCATCAGATCCTACTACAACAGCTTATACACAACAAAACTGGAAAATCTCGATGATCACTTTGTTATTCCTTCTTCTTGAGGTTCATATGATCTGGGAATTTTTCTTTAGTATTCCAAGCTTTTGGGATAGTATTTGTTTATCAGGGAGTGAATACCATGTGTATTCTTTTGTGATTGGGTTACTTTACACAGGTTGATATTTTCTAGTTCCATCCATGTGCCTAAGAATTTAATTTACTCATTGATTTTAATAGCTGAATAGTATTCCATTGTGTAGATGTACCACATTTTCTGTATCCATTCCTCCATTGAAAGACATCTGGGTTCTTTTCAGCTTCTGGTTATTATAAATAAGACTGCTATGAACATGGTGTAGAGACACCTATAAACATAAAAGAATCTTACAGAACACCAAATAGATTGGACCAAAAAAGAAATTCCTCTGGACACACATAAGCACAATATTAAATATACAGAACAAAGAAAAAATATTAAAATCTGCAATAGAAGTAGTCAAGTAACATATAAAGGCAGACCTATTCAAAATATACCAGACTTCTCAACAGAAATTTAAAAAGTCAAATGAGCTTGGGAAGATGTTTCCCAGTCCCCTAGAAAACACAGCTGCCAACCCAGACTACTATACCTACCCAAACTTTCTGTAAAGGTAAATTTTATGCACCTGAAATAATTGTCCTCTCCTAGCCTTATTGCCTCCATCTGCTAGCCACAACCTAGTTCTGGAAGCTTTTAGCCTTAATATAATATAATCTAGGCATAGGATGTTTTCAGCCTCTGGGATTTACTGCTGAAAAAGCTCACACCTTCCTAATTATTTCTGATCTCTAACTGGCTTGTCAATTTTTCTATTCTGGCTCAAATTATAGCCGGGCGGTGGGCTCCTCTCTCTCTCTCTCTCTCTCTCTCTCTCTCTCTCTCTCTCTCTCTCCTTCCTTCCTAAAAAGCTTCCCCTTAAGTGGCTTCCCTTTTTCATGAGAGTTGGACATATCTTGTTACGTCAAAATTCGTTATTTTATCTGCCATTTCATTAGACATCACTTTCAAACATGAGTGTTTCCTTTTACAACCTAACTTTGTCTTTATTGTTTGGGAATAAAGGTGTATACTAAGGGCATGTCCACATTCCATCCAAAGGGTGGGAAAGATATGTGCTAAGGGTCAGCCACACCACAACTAGAAACATTTTTTTTTTAGTAAATAACAAAATCTTTGAATTTTCATTGTGATCAAATATCCTGAAACAACTTTCACTCAACCCAGACAGAAAAACAAGATCTTCCATTACAAAAACAAATTTAAACAATAACTCTCCACAAATCCAGCCATACAGAGGATACTAGAAGGACAACCACAACAGAAAAAGGATAACTACATTTAATAAAACACATGAAATAAATAATTTTATACAAGCAAAACCAGAAGAAGGAAAACACACACACACACACACACACACACACACACACACACACACACACACACACATCACTAACAGGAATAATCAATCATTGGTCATTAATATCTCTCAGCATCAATGAACTCAATTCCTAGATTAAAAGACACAGGCTAACAAAATGGATGCCAAAGGGGGGACAAATGGATTCATAATAAATCTGCTGCATACAAGAAACGCTTCATAGCATCTCAGCCACAAAGGCAGACACAACTGAAGTGGAAATTTCTGGCTTTGCTAACAACTCAATGGTGTCACATGATGGTTTTCTAGAAGCTGTATTTTGAAAGGGCATGTAATGTTTTGCTGAAAACAGACACTTGAGAGGAAGGTACATGATGTTTGAAAGAACATAAATGGACCCCCACAGACAATGAAAGGATACTTGCATGACTATGCCATGAAACACTTCGCTGATCTTCACTGGCTTTCTTTAGTCTTCACTTCATAGAAAGAAATATACTTAAGATCTTCTTATACTATGCCAGCTACTTCTACTGATTTGTGTCAAATTGAGCATTGTTATATCTGCTGTGTTTCAGGTACTTATCCCTGTTTGGTGTTTGCTATTGAGCTGGACTGCTGGTATCCTGACAACAATGAGAGGAATTAGTTTCAAACAGATCCACAAAGCCCTTTGTCTATGAACCTTTTTCCCTTTCCTCTTTTCAGTGCATTAGGAGGGGCATTGAATCATTTTAAGAACTCTAAGTAAGGTAGGCTTTGTAATAAACGCCTACATGTGGTGTCAAATATGGGGCTTAGGAATATTAGGGAACTTTGCTTCTAATGTAGTAGAAGAATCAGCAGGATTTTGATGAGTTAACAATGTTGTTTAAGGAGGTCAACAAGATAGCAGCTACTGCTGCTGGGTGATTTCCAGCCTTGCCCCTGGCGAGGGTTTCTGGTTTTATTTGTATATCTATTTTCATCCATATTCTTTTAAAACACTGGAGAGAATGATGAAAACTCAGAAGGTTCATTCGATTATCTTGTGTTAGAAAGGATTGCAGAGTTGGCTAGGTACTTAGAAAGTTTGCAGATAGATGTTGAAGTGCTTGGAAAGTAAAAAAAAAGCCAGTGGGAGGGAGAGCAACAGGGTTCAGGAATCTGAGACAGGAAATTTACCATATAGTAAGAGAGGGAAGGAAACTAGGCTGAAAGGTAAACTGCGACCCTACCCTCCTCCAAACACTTTCATTGCAATGCACGCTGAGCACCTCCATGAGACAAGGGGCTGGGAAGAACAGGAGGTAGTACAGGGACAACTGGTTAGTGCTCAGCAAAATACACCACCAAAGAACTTGCCTGTGGCTACAGAGGCACCTTCAATATCCCCAGTCTTTTTACAGCATATGCCTGCCAACGGTGGTGGCAATGCTTATGAGTTTATACAGCATCAATAGATATGCATTTTAAAGAGGTTATTATATTGTATGACTTGTATTCTCAGTTTTTTTAAGAAATATTAAGTAGCTTGTCTATGCAGTATTGAATTATCCCCCGAGTTTGAAAGAGATTGGTGTCATCCATGCTAGAAACTGGTCAACAATTACAGGGTTTATATTGGTAGAGGCATGAAGCCACAAAAATTGAACAACATAAAATAGCAAGGGGGGTAAACCTTGCTAAAGTCAAAATGCTTGAAGAAGGGGACTATGCTAACCTACAAGAAAAAAAATCCAATCTGATGGTGTCATAATTAAGCAATGTCCTCTTCCAGCTTTTAGATCTAGGAATATGATTGAGTAGCAGGGGCTGGGGGAAATCTACTTCATTTACTAAGGGAATACAGGGTCCTGCAAAAGCCCTTACTGACTTCTTATGTAGACGTGGTTCAGGTGCAAATAGAGCTACATCACACCCTGAAATCGACAGTCACTGGTAGTGCTCTTGGCATTTGAGAATGCAAATATTGAATGTAAGCAATCAATCAGACCGTTGAAAGCATGAAGAGTCGCAACAGACAAATGGCTAAGAGAAACATCTGGTATTGACTTTCAGTAGCATCATGTCAATATTATAGGAAAAGGCTTGGCTAGAAGTCCCAGGAATCAAAATGCCCCCCTCCTTTAATTATTGTAAATTTGACACTTAAAAATATTGTAAGGCTAAATAAAAGATTCAGAGCTCAAAGGAGCAGGTGCATTGATTCTGGAAAATATTGTATTTATTGAAGAGAACAAGCATGTTCTGAGTACTAAGAAACAAACAAAAAAATGCTCCCGGGGTATTGTAGACACTCTGGAAAGGGCAAACATTTGTCTAAGGATGTCTTCAAGAGAGACATATGACAAGGATCCTGTCAACATGAGGTCCCATAGCAAACAATATGAGCCATCGTCCTTTAGTCAGCCAGGAGGTACCAAGTGGACAAGAAAACTAAGTATTTCTGATCTTATACATGCTACAGAAAGAAGTGCAGCTTTGGATCTGGCCAAGATACACCTCTTAAGCTATCCCCAAAAGTTGAATGTTTCAAGTTAATTACCATTTAACCACTGGTGTTTATGGTCCTTTAACTTCAAAGAGAGTAGAAATAATCTTGAGAAGAAGTAGATTTATCATCTCAAGGATTCATTGGACATCCAAGTATAGTTAATGGGGCTAGCATGGAAGAAATTAAAATCCTGGCTCGTGTGAAAAAGGAGATGCAAATTAGTGCAGAGGATAGAATTGCTCAGCTCTTCTTGTTTTCTTACACCAGGGGAAGTCCACTACAGTAGAAAGAACAAGGGCTGGGGGACTACTGGAAAATGTGTGTTCTGGCAAACAGTGGTTAGTGATCAGAGACACAAATTAATCATACAAATGAAGGCTGTTAAAAATAGAAGGTCTGATGGATAGAGGAGCTGATGCTAGTCTACTTACTTAAAAGTTTTGGGATCTAGATTGCCAACTTCAAAAGGTTTACACACACTTAGGAATTGGCAAATCATCACAAAAGAGACACAGTGGCTGATGGGTTACCTATGTTGGACTAGAAAGGCAAAGAGGGAAATTGTGACTTTATGTGGCTGACATACTGATAAATTTATGGGGTAGGGATTCTTTACAAGTGTTACTCAAATTAATATCCCTGCAATACTGGGGAAAGCAAATAAGGAAATTCAGAGTGATATAGTAGATGCTCCTGAGGAAGGTATTGACATGGGTGATCTAGAAAAAATCACAAGCTATGCCCATTATCCAAAAAAGGACATCATAAGGATTGAGTTTCCAATTTTATAAAAGGGCCATTACTGACATATTAATAGCCTTGCCCCAAAAATGGTTATTAAACAGACTTATGTGGCAAGTACAGTGGCCCATAGCAATAGAAAATTTGCTGGCACCTGGACAACTGATAGAACAGCTAGAGTCTCATCATATAGAACTATCTGCCAGCCATAGATTTACCTAGTGTTTGATATAAAAAACAAATAAGGAAAATGGAGGATAACGGATTTAATAGAACTGAATAAAGTAATTAAACCAATAGGTCCTATATAGTCTGAACTTCATTTATTTTCTTCGTTACCTAGGTCCAGGCTTATAATAATAATTGACCTGAAAGATTACTTTTACACCATATCCTTGCATGAGCAGAATAGGGAAAATTGCTTTCTTTGTACCTACCCTGAGCGATAGTGGTTCAATAAAAAGATACCATTAGAAAGTACATTCACAGGGGATGTTAAGTAGCCCAACTTTATGTCAATATTTTGTGGAACAATCTTTGAAAATAATTCATAGATAATTTTCTTAATCTATCATTCATATTTACATGGATGACATTTTGTTGTCTGATTCTGACAAGGATACTTTAGAGAGAATGTTTAAAGAAATACAATCCCATTTGTTTTTATGCCAATACAAAGCAATTTCTATTATTATTGTCCTGTATTACAGCTTCTAACCAGGGGTGGTGATACCTCGAGATGTTCTTTTATAGTACAGGATTATTTTAAGAATCTTGCCTTTTTTGTACTTCTATAAGAAGTTTAAAATTGTTCTTTCTAGGTAAGTAAAGAATTGTGTTGGAATTTTGACAGGAATTGCATTGAATATGTAGATTGATTTTGGCTTGATAGTCATTTTTACTCTGTTAATCTATTGATCCACGAACATAAGAGATCTTTGCATCTCCTGATATTCTTCAATTTCTTTCTTCAGAGAATTGAAGTTCTTGTCATACAGGCTTTCAATTGTTTAGTTGAGCTTCACCAAGATGTTTTATATTATTTATGGCTATTGTGAAGAGTGTTATTACCCTAATTACTTTATCAGCCAGTTTCTCATTTATATAAAGGAAAGCTATTTATTTATTTGAGTTAACTTCTTACCTAGGCACTTTGATGAGGGTATTTATCAATTGTATAAGTTTTCTGGTAGAATTTTTAGGATCATGAACGTATACTGTTACAGCTTCTCCAAGAATCATAATGCTTTCCTTCCTTCCTTACCTATTTGTGCCCCTTGATCTCCAGTAGGTGTCTCATTGTTCTAGCTAGAAATTCAGTTAATCTGCTGAATACATAGAGAAAGACAAAACAGTAAAATTGGAAAAGAAAGCATCTTCAACAAATGGTGCTGCTCTAACTGGATGTCTACATGTAGAAGAATACAAATAGATCTGGATTTATTACCCTGCACAAAACTCAAATCCAAGTTTATCAAAGACCTTAACATAAAACTGAATATATTAAATCAAATTGAAGAGAAAGTGGGAAATAGTCTTAAATGGATCGGTACAGGAAACATGTTCCTTAAAAAATATCAATAGGAGAGGGGCTAATATCAACATTTAATAAATGGGACTTCATACAATTGAAAAGCTTTTTAAAGGCAAAGGTCACCATCAATGGGGCAAAAAGGCAACTTTCAGAATGGGAAAAGATGTCCACTAACCCTACATCCAACAGAGGACTCATATCCAAAATATAAAAAGAACTCAGGAAAATAGACAACAACAAATCAAATAATCCAATAAAAAATAGGGAACAGAGAATGAGAATTCTCAACATAGTATTCTTGAATGTCCATGAAACACTTAAAGAAATATTCAACCTCCATAGTAATCAAGGAAAAGCAAATCAAAACTACTTTGTGATTCTCTCTTACACCCATCAGAATACCTTAGATCAAAAACTCAATTGATTGCACATGCTTCTGAGGATGTGGAGCAAGGGAAACACTATTCCACTGCTGGAGTGTTTGCAAACTTGTACAACTACTCTGGAAATCAGTCTAGGAGTTTCTCAAAAAATTGTGAACAGTTATAACTCAATACTGAGCTATCCCACTCTTGGGTGTATACCTCAAAAATGTTCTACCATACCAAAAGGACACTTACTTACTCAACTAAGTTAATAGCTGCTTTATTGGAAATAGAAACAACCTAAATGTCCCTCAACTGAAGAGTGTATGATGAAAATGTGGTTTGTATACAATGGAATACTACTCAGTTATTAAAATAAGAGGATTAGGAAATTTGGTGGCAAATAGATGGAATTAGAAAATATGATCCTAAGTGAAGTAACCCTGACCCAGAAAGACACACATGGTGTATACTCACTTATAATAGGAATTAGCTGTAAATTATAGCATAAGCATTCTAAGTTCCACAGACGAAAAGAAGCTAAAGTAACAAAAAGGTCCCAAGGGAAGATGCTTGAATCTCACTCTAAAGGAGAAATAAAGTATACATCTAAGGTGGATTGCGGGAGAGATCTGCAAGGGAGAGGCAGTTGGGAAGAGAATCTTGAGGATTAGGTGATCAACTATGGGGGAAATGGAGAAAGAGGGTTGGGAGAGAAGAGGGAAATTAGTGTCTGGAGAAGGGGCATCTGTGGGATATACTAGAGATCTAGAATGGGAAGATTCCAGGAAGTCTGATGGAGGGGCAGCCCTATCTGTGATTCCTAGCAGTGCGGGAGGAGATGGAGCAAGAAGAGGCAATCTCCTGCGGTTGGACTTCCAGTGGAGAGATAAGTACACCAACCCACCCTCAAAACCTTCCACCTAAATTCATATTCCCTATTAGGTGTGCAGGCATAAAGATTGATCAGAGACTCAGGGAATAGCCAACCAGTAACTGACCCACCCATGGGAGAAATCCAACACTTGACAGTATCAATGATACTGTGCTGTGCTTGTAGACAGGAGTGTAGCATAACTGTCCTTGTAAATACTTCACCTAGCAGCTGATGGAAACAGACTCAGAGATCCACAGTCAAATATTAGGTGAAGCTTGGGGAGTGCTGTGGAAAAGGGTAGGTGAAGATTGAGAGAGCTGAAGATGTCAAGGAAACTGGAAAAAGACCTACAGAGTCAACTAACCCTGTTCCCTTGGGGGTTCACAGAAACTGAACCACCAACAGTATGTTATGGTATAATATGAAAATGGTTTCTTTTATCCAGCACTAGTGCTGGCACTGTAGGGCCACATGGAATCTGTGGGATATTTTCAACTCAGTCAACAAAATGTCTCACCTGCTAAGCTCCATCACATAACGCACTGTACCTGAGCCCAGCAGCAATCTCTCCACCCATCTAGCCCCCAAGGCAGGCTACCATGCCAGACATACACATCCCAATTCTGTCGTGGCCCAGTATGTCCCGCCACCACACACTCTCTTGAATTCAATTAAATCACCACATGAAAGAACACACAACACAATAACCTCTGATCCAATTGATAAGATATAATTGCTCATCTGAACAGCACAAAATCCTCTACAAATCCATCCCTTAAGAATAGGCACAACAAGCTATAAATGTGCAGAGAGAAATCTTAACATCCACCTCCATGTTCTCTCAGCTGCTCCTTTCCCTCCCTCTCACTCTGGTCTCTTCTCAAAAACTTTCCAACCGCCCATCCTTTCTTCTCTCCCAATGACAAGCCTCATTCTATCTTGCATGAGTCTTCACCTGCATAATGACATCAACCTACAGCAGTATGCGTAGGCTGCAGCTAGGTCCCTTGCACATGTGTAGCAGATATGTCACTTAGTCTTAACCACTAACAGCTGGAGTGGGCCCTATACCCCACTCTGTGTGCTTGCCTTTGGATACATTTCTTCCAGCTGGGCTGCGTCAGGGAAGGAGATGTGAGAGGAGTAGTTTGAGAAGAAGACTGCCAGGAGAGGAGGGTGTGGGCTGTGATCAGAATGTAAGGGGAATAAATGAATGAATAAATGAAAAATAAATGAATGAATGAATAAATAAATAAATAAATAAATAAATAAATAAATAAATGCAAAATAAGATCCCGGGTAGAAGCTTTACTTAGAAATGATCACCTTCATAAAATATAGAATGGTCATTGGTGTGTGATGTGAAGTGAAGGAAATGGGAAGCTGTCAACAGTTAATATTTCAGTTATTTGAGATTAGATCATTCTTCTGATCCCCTATGCAATACTATGGCTGTAAAGGACAATACTACATTGTTTAATTTAATTGTTTTAAAAAAATTCGGAAGGTAAATTTCATGCTAAGTCTCTCTCTCTCTCTGTCTCTCTCTCTGTCTCTCTGTCTCTGTCTCTGTCTCTCTCTCTGCCTCTCTCTCTCTCTCTCTCTCTCTCTCTCTCTCACACACACACACACACACACACACACACACACAGACACACACACACAGAGAGGCAACCCAAATCCCACTTAAAATTCTTAGAGGTGAACCTCTGTTACTATGAAGTCTTTTACATCCAAAATGTCTGCATGTTTGTTTTTTATAATATAAAGCCAATTTGAACATTGAAAAGGATCTGAAACTAATACAAACCCTTACAAATTATCATAATCTTTTGAGACTTTTAATATGCCAGACATTTTGTGAATCCTTAACCACATGATGATGTGTTATTTTGTTGTTGTTGACTAACATTTATTAGAAAAAACCTCTTCTTGGCAGTTCTCACATCTATCACAAATACATGAGTAATTTTCTTGTGTTTTTCCTGCAAGCATTAGTTTTTAAGGTCACTTGAAGCATCCCCCCCACCCCCAGGCCCTGGAATAACAATAATGTTTTTCATTTAGATGGTACTATGATATTTGGTTTATTATTTTTAAAAACAAATAAATCCTTTCATAATTCACAGAGTTTGAATTAAAAATGCTACACAGAGTGATGAGCAATAAAGGTTAATTGTTAAAATAATTGAAAAATCTTACTTTAAAACCAGTTTTAAGAGATATGTTATGAATGCAACCAATTTGTTTTAATGTCTTGATTTTGGTTCTTTTGGCTTTTCCTTTGCTAGATGTTTCCTTTTTTCTATATGTTACATTTATATTTATTTATTTATTTATTTATTTATTTATTTATTTATTTTTCAGAAAATAAATGTTTTCACCTGAATGTAAATTTGTGTACCACTTCCTTGCCTAGTACTGTGGAGGTTGAAAAATGAATTAATTGGTTACCCTAAAACCTGACTTCTGTGTGACTGTCAGTCCTCATGGATGTGCTAGGAACTGACTGAGGTCAGTGCTCTCTCCATAAGAGCAGCAAGTGTTCTTGTCTGCTGAGCTATGTCTTCAGCCCGTGTTTTCATGAAACATGCTTGGTTTTCAGTACAGCTATAAAGATCTGAGCAACTGTCGCTATAAGTATTTATTTTCCCTTTCAATTTACCTTTTACTTTATGTATTGATCATTACTAACCACATCAAGCATGTGTGTGTGTGTGTGTGTATGTGTGTGTGTGTGTGTGTGTGTGTGTGTGTGTTAGGATTAGCTCATGTGTGCACCTATAGAGTTATGTTCTCTTTCTTTTTCTATTGTTTCTATTTTATTTATTTTTAAAGCAGAAGCTTGCTGTTGCGATAAAATGGTTAGTCAGTGACTCCTAGGATTCACTTATCTTCCTCCACCCACGAGGTTAGAGTCATCAGGTTTTCCATGGTTTGTAGGAATCCAAACTATATTGAGGCATCTCTTATCTCTCCTTTGTAACTTTTCATGGAAGAAAACCGCTATCTTTCTAGCTTGTTGTGAACACATATATTCATTTACTTTGACTAAACTACTAATAAAATTAAAATGTAGTTTGTAAGTGATAGCCTTCTTACAAATTTTCACTTAGTTTAAAATGGACTAAATTAATAAATATCGATGTAAACTTAGTATTTCCTTGTTCTATATCATTGTATTACCTGTCACAAATATAAAGTGAAATAACAGGACTCTCTGTGAGACTTAATAAAAAATTAATTAAGGAAAGAATGGCAAAAGACAGGTAAGTCAAACAGTTTTCACATATGTGGGAGAAAATTGTCAGTTAATTAGAATATGGAGGATGAACATACTTTAAAGCTTTATTTATCTATTGGGTTGTGTTTTAAGGTAGAATTTCCCATAACCCTAGGCTAATCTCAAATTTGAGCACATTCTTTCTCCATCTCCTGAGTGCCGAATATTTTAATTTTAATCTTAAATTTTATTAGACATTTACTAGAGAGGAGAAATCAAGAAGTTAGCAGACAAACAAATCTATGTTGTTAATATAATTAGATGTTCTATATAGTTAGAATTGACTTTCGTAAAAAATGTAAACACTCCCAAATATTAAAGCACCCATCTTTATTTGGTCTCTGCACATCTATTTGATGTAAAAGCCCCATCTGATGTGCTGCGATTAGTTTTAAGAGATTTGAACTACATAAAAGGGGTGATTACTTATCTCGTGCCCTTCAACTTCTAAGGTGTCAAAGGGATTGCCTGTAGATAGTTCTGGTAAGTGTTCGGATCAGTATGCTCAAGATAGTCTGCTTAGCTTTGTTTATTTTTTTTTCAATTATTTTTCTCTCATACTATACACACTGACCTAAACTCCCCATCCCTTCATTCCTTCCAGTCCTCTAAAACCATCCCTCTTTACCGGATCCATGGTTCTTCCCCTTACACCCTCCCCAACAAAATATCCTCCCAGGATATTAACTGAAATATCTGTGAGTTTTTGCTACATTGCTTTCAAATCTTGCTGATTGAATACATGCACCCACCCCAAAATTTGGATCCATAAGTGAAAGACACACACCCATTAGCTTATTTTTAAAATGCCTTGGCTATCTCAAAGCCAGGGCACTAGACCGGCCCCTGCTACCTCAGGTCCAGAGGCCCCATACCTGAAATATCACATGTCCATTTTTGCTTTACCCCCTGCTGCTTCTGCATCCTATTGTTCTTCCCTGGGTCATTGATTCTTTCTCCTTCTAACCTGAGCAACTCTAAGATTCCTGTCTTGAGCCATTGGTCCTTGGCATGTTTATTGATCAATCAAAAACCAATAGGGGGCAAGGATCTTTAGATTTTGGACATGCGGATTCCAGATTGAATTAGAACCAATATCCAACAACCAAATATGGCATAACAAGTTACAATAAGACTAGGCACAAAACCTCACATGGAGGTTGGGTAAAAAAATCTAGTAGGAGGAAATGTATCCCAAGAGCAGGTAAAAGGGTTAAAGACATTTCCACTCCTACTATTAGAAGTTCCCCTAAAACACCAACCCGAAAGTCCTAATGTGTTCAGAGGATTTAGTGCAGACCAGTGCAGGCTCTGCAATTGCTGCTCTAGTTTTTGTGAGCCTCCATGAGCTTAATTAATTTAGAAGGCCATGGTCTTCTGGTTTTCTCTTCCACAAACATTTCTCCTTCTCGTCTGCTGGGTTACCAAATTGCAAAGGAAGGGCTCCAATGAAGATCTCCAACCTGAGCTCTCTCTCTCTGCTTCTTATTTGACTGTGAACCTCTGCATCTGCTCCCATTAGCTGCCAGAGATAATTTCTCTAATGATGACTGAACTTTTTTGATCTATGACTATAGCAGAATGTCATTAGGAATCATTTTGTTGATTTGTTTGTTTGTTTGTTTTGTCATCCATTCTTGGTTTTCCCTAGGTCTCTGGAATATCCAGTGTCTGGTTCCTGGTCATGTAGGCGGTCTCTTGAATGGACATCTTGCGACATGGGCCTCGAATTAGACCAGTCATTGCTTTGATATTCAGTTTTTAAACATTGTTACGTCTCAAACCCAAGACAATGGGCCAGTTGACCTGCCTGTTACCATACCAAATCAGACTCTGGCCTCCACTCTTAACATCCAAAGTACTTGTTACCAGGTCTTCCTGGGTGGTACACCCAGTTCCCTACCCTCAACCTCTCCATCCCCTGAGCTCTACTGTCCTTCCTCCAAGCTCCTCTGGTCCCTAACTAACCCAGCTATTTTTGGCCACTTGGTGCTATGTCTGTTGGTCCGCTTGCATCTTATTCCCTCATTCCCCTCAAATGAACATGTTTAGTTTGCTGGCCGTGTTCACTCTAGACTCTACCAGGGGCTTCTGTCTCAACCTATGCTGGACTCTCCATTAAATTTTTTATTAAAAATCTTCAACCTCTTAGGAACAATCATGTTCTCTTTTTATATTGCTTTTTTCATTTAATGGAGAAAGTAAAAGACTATGAAGTTTGGAGACAAGGCATTTGAAGCAGAGAAAACACAAAGGGCATACTCTAACAGTAAATGTGATCTTTAACAATGCTGAAGCTAAAATGCTGGAGACTGAGGCAAATGAGGGTAAATAATTTGTCACTCAAAATCTGACATCATAGGATAGACATCCAAGAAAAAGTAGAATTGGATGTCTTTTAATATATCTCTTCACTAAATTGTTTGGCCTTTATTAAATACTTGGCATCCATGAAGTTAAGATGAGATATGTTAGTGTGAGGTATGAGTTAATGTGTTTGTTAAATAGTCATTAATGGAACTCTTCAAAAAGACAAAATGATAAAACTCAGGTTGTAATATGGAATGCTTTCCCTTCTTTGGGTCCCTAATAGGTGCCCAAATATCTACTCAGTGAATTATTATTTTTTCTCCAGTTGAATATTCAAATATTTTAGCAAGTTCTAGTACAATGGAAGTAGAAAAATATTTATTCATTGTAATCAAATTAGATAAAATTTGTTAAGTTAATGCATAGCAAGTCTGGTCAGGTTTAGAAAGGAAACTGATAGTATAATATAGTGAAAATATCTCTTCAATGCTAAAAGATTGGAATTTTGCCAGACCTCACATTCAGAGTTAGTGATACACCCTGAGGTCACATGAAACTTAAAATGGCTAGCCTACTATGTTCTCAGCCTGTTTATTTAACCCTCTTTTAAGAGAACAATATAACAATCAATTTAATTGCTTTGATTTCTTATGTAATCAGCTTTTACAACCTAATCTAATGTAATCATAAATTATGTATTTTTCTATGCACCTGACCCAGAAAATGCATGTCTTTCATTCACTAAAAGAACAAATATAGGGGTCGAAAAGAATATTACAAAATAAATATCTAGAATACTTGTTGAATGCACCATTTGGGTATTGGTTGATAGAAGAAGATGTTGATATTTGTTGTATGAGACAGATGAAGTCAATTTTAGCCAGAATTGTAACCCTTATAAGACTTTATTAATAATTTATAAAAAAAATTACATTCCTTCCTTGTAAAATATGTCCTGTTCTCTCTTTAACAAAGGCACTTAAAAAAAAAACAAAGACTTATATAGACACAGATACTGGAATAAACACAGACACTGAGATAGGCTCAAAAGATAGCCTTTAGACAGGCGAAGATTAATATTCAGAAAACAGCAGAGGATGGAATTGGCAGTAGGGAACTTGAATCAGGACTCATTCTTGAGTAAGTGACTCCAAGTGGGAAGTACTTTTATTCTTTCCTTACTGTTAGGCCAATGCATTATTCAATTAATACCCATTCGATTATACAATTGATCACCAATGCATTTAATACAAGTGTTTTGATACCCCATATGAGGAACACATGAGGAGCACATGAGCATAAATGTGAAACAGCAAAGAAAAGACATGAAACATGAAATCAGTTCAAACTATAGGCTCCATGCTCTGTAATAACCACCTACAGCTTCTAAGCTCTTTTGGCCATCATCATGTCAGTGTGACTGCCATGTTTAGCACAGTTGTCCTAGCCATAGGCTGAGATCTGTTCCCTGTGAGTTGCAAGAAGTAAGAAACACTTTTTTAATATAGAAGCTTTCCCTTAGACCCATGTGGGAAAAGGCAGCAAAATAGAAATGTATTACTTATTTATTTGTTATTGTTGAGTCTAGCAATTTCCTAAAATCGTTGAGTAAAAGGCATTTAACATGCATCTGTTTTCCAAAATAAAGTTTCAAATGTAGCTTTCACCCTTCTGCAATTTATTGCTTTTGCAGGTATATAAAATAGGTGTACAAGTCAAATACTTATTGATAGAAATTTCAAAAGATATTTGCTTAAAATATTCATTTAGTATTTATTTTTTCACTACTTACTAAAAGTCAAAGTAAAATTGTTATCAATAAGAGGATTTTTTTAAAAAATAGATTAAACTTTCAGATTATTTAGTAATTCAGGTTATTGAACATCTTTAAAGATGTTCAGAGCAGAGCAAGTCTTTGATTTTCGAATCAGTGATACCCAGTTACTTTACATAAATACACAGTAGTGTTTTTATACACTTGTTTTGAAATTCTGTCCTTGTCACAAGCCAAAATTCATCTAATATTTTTTTAATTTAAGTCATAAATTCAAACAGCAACATTTAAAATGCAATATTTAATACAATAGAATTTAACTACATACTAATGGAATGCTTACATGCTGAGGAATATGAGTAGGAGAATAAGCAGGGCAGTTACAGCATGCATCTTTTTCCCAGCACTCAGGAGGCAGAGCCAAGCAGATCTCTGAATTTTGAAGCAAGCCTGGTCTACAGAGTGAGATCCAAGATAGCCAGGACTACCCAGAGAAACTGTCTCAAAAGAAACAAATGAACAAAACGAGGATATTCAAGTATTTGTTTTCCATAATTAAAGATTATATTTCTGTAAGAGCAGAAGAGATATACAGTAATAGTGCAGAAATTCATAATACAGTATTCATGGAAATCTGAGCTCAGGCACTTCAGGTTCTGTGCATTGAAATTGCATGGGTTGGCACCATGCATACTGTGAATGCACGTTGAATGTGTACATGTTCAGTGTTCAGAACTAAGGTTGCAGGAAGCCATTGAAGTGATGCTGTGCAGGTAAACGCCATCAGAAACATCTTGAATGCATATATCTTCTTTTTAACTAATTGTAATTTGTTTGACACTGGATATTTAGTTATGTGATGGTGTTGTGACCATAGTTTAGTAAGATAGGCCCTAAGATAATAGGCTTACTAAGGGAATTTCTCCCACATCAGCCTAGTAAGCTGCTGAGTCTCCAGAGCCTGGTGTACAAATTTTAGGGCAAGGAGCAGATTTGTTGCTGTGAAACTAAGGGGTTGATCAGATCTCTCATGAGGAACAGAGCCTCTTTGGTGGATGTTGGTGGAATGGACAGGTACTGGTAAAGAAAGAAGATGCACATTTGTCGCCTGTGAAAGCTGGCATCCTAATTTAGGTCCTAATGCCTGTGCAAGAGAAACTTCACCTCCGGAACCATCTCTGTAATCTCCAGAATATTATTCTAAAATTATTTAACTACAAATCCTTTGTAGCTCATCTCCTGCATTCAATTTATTCTCATATTCATTAGATGAATTGAGTTATGGTAAGGAGTTTATGACTATTAATATCTGTGATAATTGTGAGACAAGATTTTCTATAATCATTGCCAAAGACAAGTCACGGCTTGGAGAATGTATCCTGAGAGAAGGGGAGTCTGGGAGAAGTGAAAACGCACAACTCGATGTCCGATCATGGGTCCAAGCTTGTGGATTACGTTCTTCTGAAGATTGCTCTCCACTCTGCTTTCTCTCTGTTTTGCTTTCTTTCTCTCCCTATGTTCTGCTAGAAAAAGTTCTCCAAGCAGTTCTATCTTGATATTCCATAAAAAGACAGACAGACAGACAAATTCTGGATAACTCATCTGCAATTCATAAGCCCAGTCATTTATTTTACATATCAACCCAGTCATTTACTTCAGGTTTGCTTTTCATTATCCTATTAATCAAATTCCATTGACCCCAGTCCTTAATTCTTAGGGGAGAGGAAGCACACATTTTATTTTAACATTACAAAAGAATTTAGAGATCTGCCCGCCTCTGTTAAGCATAGACCTTAACAGCACTGTGTGGGACCTGCTCCTGAAATGAACATTTCTACTGCACCTGAGCCTAGTCTCCATGTGTCCCAGGCTTTATCTCAGGAAGCTACCTGCTGCCTCATTAATGCAGCTGCCTTTGTTCATTTAGATCCATGAAGTCCCTCATAATTCTGAGTGCATCCTTATTTTTGCATAGTTGATAAGTTATATATTTCCAAACTCATATTTTTAGAGTTATTTTCCATGACCTTAATGGCAGTCCTAAAGGGCTCACCATTTACCATTTTCCTGAGACATTAGCCACACCTTTGCCTCCTGGATTCCTGCTGTCTGTGATTATCACGAAGTCATTAACATTAACAGAGAGTCCATTCCTTGTAGAAATGTGAAAATATGTACATTATTATACAAAAATGCCTTCCATGGCATCTATCAACACTCTTGGAGGCCTACATCTTCTGTCCCTGTCCCTGGGACAGGAACCATGGCATTCTGTTCCAACCAAGGTCATGCCAGATCTGCAAATCATTGTCTGTTAAGTACCAATTGCACCTTGAATAAAGTATTCACCCTAGACCTAAGCAAGTGTACTATAATGAACCAAATCTTTTGAAACCAGGGAATAAAAATTGATCTGGGATGTATACTTACAATCTTGACAATAAAATACTAAGTTTAGAAGAAGTATATAAGATATAATATAATATACATTGTAGTATTATTACATTAGTGTTTTAGGTAGCATATTTTTATACAAAAAATCAATAATCAGTACCTTTCTGGAATGTGTCTTAGCAATTTCCTTGTGAAGCAGCACTACTGCAAACTGTCATTCATTCTCGCCTAAGGGGCAAGCCATTCTGCTTAAGAAGTCAGATTATTTCCTTGAAGCGGCATGGGAGGCTACCGACAGAGCTAGCTCGCTCCTTTGGCTTGCACTGTGCTTTACTCACTGAGCTGAGATTGCCCTTAGCAATTATTTTAGAATACAGGCTATGGACCAAGTAAATGAGAATCACCAGGGATGAGTTTTAAAATTGCATGCTCCTGTGCCCACTCCAGGCCTGAGGATGTAAATTGTTAATAATATTTCTACATGAAAGTTTAAGAAGTGGGACCACGCTGTGGAGCAACTTCTCAGCACACACTGGAGCAGCCAATAAATGTTATTTTCATTCTAAACTGTAGACATGTGTACATTCTGAGCCTGAGCAGAGAACAGAATTTAAACTGTGGTTAGGAAGTTCCTTTATTCTAATAGAAAGAGGCAACTATTTTAAAACTCCCCTTTAAACATTTGCAACAAATATGCAACTTGGTCTTAAGGTGGGTCCCCTAACAATTGGAGCAGGGTCTGTCTCAGACTTTGTTCTCTGCTATTGCATACCTGGACTGCCTGGTTGGGCCTCAGTGGTAGAGGATGTGCCTAATCCTGCTCGAACTAAATGTCGCAGAGTCTGGTGGTACACAGGGGTAGATTCCTTTCTCTAAGGAAAAGGGGAGGGAATAAAGGAGGAGTGACTTGTAATGGCAGGACTGCAAGGAGTGGAGGGATGGGTCTGCAATCTGGGTATAAAGTGAATAAGAATATATTTTTGAACGGATAAAAATAAAGCTCCTTTTAGGCAGAGTATCCTAAAGTCAAGTGGAATTTATTCCTCTCCAATTTACTTCCTGGAACTAGCAAAGAAGTAAAAAGGAAAAATAAATGCTTGAGGCATGTAATACTTATGGAAACTCAGAAATAACTGAGAACCCTGTCCGCAAAATCATCAGAAACAGCTGTGACAAAATCTTAGTACGTGAGAAGGAAATGTCCTAATATGAGCCACTTAGCCGATGACAGAAGACCTGTCATTCCAAGTATGAGAAAAGTAGCGAGGCAACCCTGCGCCTGTACTTGGATGCTCATTCACAGTTCCTAAGAGCATCAGTTTTGGGATGGTTGCCCACTCATGAAGATCCATAGTAAGATTCTGACTCCAAAGCCAGTTCGTTGGTACAGAAGAAAAGTGGCTATATGGAGGGGTATCAAAACAGATGCAACACAACTTAAATTTGCTATATCCTGAAGTTTTCTCCCTTCATCCAGGGAGCTTACTAGTAAGACTAGTGAGAAAGGTCTGTAAGTAGAGAAGGTTCCTTGCATTCAACAGAGGGAAACACGTTACATTTGACGCTGAAAGTTATGCATAATGTAATTTACTAGGTGACTCTAAAAACTAATATCTCTGCAGGTGTCTAATAATAGTCACAAAGTGACAGGGCACCTCGGAGAAATGCAAATGATCCTAAGAAAATAATTCACAATGAAATGATTTGAAACATGAATTGAAAGAAATTAACTCCACAGAATAAGAAACCAAAATGTACATGATAAATATTCTTACAGATAAAAGAAATTAGAATGATTATAAACTAAGCAGAGATAGATCTAGATAGATATAGGTATAGGTATATGGCTGAGTATAAAAGTATCAGAATGTATATAAAGATTTTTTGTAACTTTAAAATATCAACAAATATCCTATTTCAAAATTAACTTATATTAATAAAGGGATGAAAAACATTAAAACAATAAGGTTTACTGACAATTAAAGTTCTAGGCACCTATAATCTAGAAGCATTTTGAAAATGCTTAAATTTTGTTCTAAACTTCAATAGCAACACTATCAAGTGTATGGAAACTTCAATTTGCATACAATGACTCTCTCTAATTGCTTTCTTCAACCATGAAATGAAATTAAAACAAAATCCAAATGCAATAAATAAATATGGAAATCAATATAGGAAAACTATTCTCTAGCAGGAATGTCATTTGCTTTTTAAGAAAATCCTATATTAATTTTTCTTTTTCTTTTCTTTCTGCATTAATTTCTCTTTTCACTGTGTCTTTGAAACTTCACAAACTCTTCTCCACGATTTTGGCAGAGCATGACCTATTTTATCCAATGAAATGCTGTAAAAGGTGCAGTAAGCCTGTGCTCTCAGCACAGGAATTTGCTGCATGGGAATTTGACACCAGTTGCTAGACACTAAAAGACCAAGATGTGTGTCTTAGGGTTTTATTGCTTTGAACAGGCACCATGATCAATGCGGGTTTTATAAAGGACAACGTTTAATTGGGGCTGGCTTACAGGTTCAGAGGTTCAGTCCATTATCATTAAGGCAGGAGCATGGCAACATCCAGGCAGGCCTGGTGCAGTGGGGGGTGAGAGTTTACATCTTCATCCAAAGGAATCTCTGAGCAGCCTCAGCATCCTAGGAGGAGCTAGGACAGAAGTGTCTCCAAGCCCACCCCACAGTGACACAAATCCTCCAACAAGGCCACACCTTCTAATAGTGCCACTCCCTGGGCCAAGGATATGCAAAACATTCACAGTGTGTCACCCAGCTTTGAATGAAACAGCCCTTGAACCAACTCAACTTTTCATTGTTTGAATTCCATGACTTTCATAAATTTGATGGCTTTTATTTCAATGAGAAGTCATGTCAGGATGATTTACCATAGATTATCCTCATAATTCTCAACTACTCTTCAATTACAAGTTATAAATTCATTTGAATCATTCAAATAGAAATATAAATGACAAGTTTCTGTCTAAGCCTTAGATACTTCTCTTAATTAAAGCTGTCAGTTTGTTTGAAATGGGTCGCTGCATTTCAGACATAGTTTCCCTTGTGAAACTATTTATATTGATTCAGTCTTTTGTTTTAAAGTATCTCTGACATATATACACATGCACACACTGGTTTGTCTTTTCTTCAAAGTTTAATTCATATAAAATTTCTTGAGTGCTCTTAAATATTGCAATTAAATAAACATGTGAACATTGGAAATAGAAAGAGTAATATTTTAAAAAGTATGTTTTCAGACAGTGGTTCTCAATCTGTGGACAATAACCCCTTTGGGTCATTGGGTCATCACACAAGGAGTTATATTAAAGTGTTAAAGCATTAGGAACATTAAGAAACACTGTTTTATGGTACATGTCCACTTTTCTTTCTTTTTTTATTTTTTATTTTATTTTATTTTTTCCATTTTTTATGGGTATTTCTAATTTACATTTCAAATATTATTCCTTTCCCGGTTTACAGGCCAATATCCCCCAAACCCCTCCCCCTCTCTTTCTACATGGGTGTTCCCCTCCCCATCCTCTCCCCATCCTTCCCCCAAGAATCCCATTCACTGGGGGTCCACCCTTTGCAGGACTCCCCTTCCACTGGTGCCCTTACTAGGCTATTCATTGCTACCTGTGCAGTTGGAGCCCAGGGTCTGTCCATGTATAGTCTTTGGGTAGTATCTTAGTCCTTGGAAGCTCTGGTTGGTTGACATTGTTCATATGGGGTCTCAAGCCCCTTCAGCTTTTTCAGTCCTTTCTCTGATTCCTTCAACAGGGATCTCATTCTCAGTTCAGTGGTTTGCTGCTGGCATTTGCCTATGTATTTGCTGTATTCTGGCTGTGTCTCTCAGGAGGGATCTACATCCGGTTCCTGTCAACCTGCACTTCTTTGCTTCATCCATCTTATCTAGTTTGGTGGCTGTATATGTATGGGCCACATGTGGGGCAGGCTCTGAATGGGCATTCCTTCAGTCTCTGCTCTAAACTTTGCCTCCCTATGCTCTCCTAAGAGTATTCTTGTTCCCCTTTTAAAGAAGGAGTGAAGCATCCACATTTTGGTCGTCCTTCTTGCGTTTCATGTGTTCTGTGCATCTAGGGTAATTTGACCATTTAGGCTAATATCCATTATCAATGAGTGCATACCATGTGTGTTTTTCTGTGATTGGGTTACCTCACTCAGGATGATATTTTCCAGTTCCATCCATTTGCCTATGAATTTCATAAGGTCATTGTTTTTGATAGCTGAGTAGTATTCCATTGTGTAGATGTACCACATTTTCTGTATTCATTCCTCTGTTGAAGGGCATCTGGATTCTTTCCAGCTTCTGGCTATTATAAAAAGGCTACTATGAACATAGTGGAGCATGTGTCTTTGTCATATGTTGGAGCATCGTTTGGGTATATGACCAAGAGAGGTATAGCTGTGTCCTCAGGTAGTGCAATGTCCAGTTTTCTGTGGAACCTCCAGACATGTCCACTTTTCTAATATTAGGTTTTACTTACTTTTCAAGAAAAGTGAATTACTGTAGAATCCCCCTAGAACCAATGATAAAAGATGCTGACCTAAAAACTTGACATCTTGGAGGAGCAACCAAACAATGAGCTAAATTTCTAATTTATAACACAAATTCTCATAATATTTTACTCTAAATTTGATTTATTTACTGAGAAAAAACAATGTACTAGGGCTACAACTAGCTTAATCCCGATAACCCCTCAGAAAGAAATGGGATTTGGGATTAGTGTGACACGGATAGAAAGACACTTCCTCAGGTCTTACGTAGGAATCGGGAGAACATTTGGTCTTAAGATCTTGCCATAAACTAAGTAAGGTCTTCGGTTTTCATAGCATTTTCTAAAACACATCAAGCAAGTCTAATGTATTCTAGTGAGCCTTTCATTGTGTCTGAAATTGCCATTACATTTAAAAAATTATGTATTTACCAAATTATCTGTGGTGCTATAAGTACCTTTGACTTGACTAGTAAACCAAGTCTGATTTTGGGACATCTCTCAAAGATTCTACAGCACAGAATCACTTTATGTAAATGTAGACTGAAAATCTTTATCTTGTTTTTATTTTTTAAGCTTATTCACTTTAAATTGAATTTTTATTTCTAAGTGTTATTGTCTTCTTTTTGGAAAATTACCTATATTTATTTAAAACACAAAATTTGAAGGAATAAGTAGGACATTTTCTGTATTGCTTTTGTTTAAAAATGATAGGTAAAAGGAAGGCTTATTTAATAGTAGTATTAACATATAAGAACAATATTAAATTTAACCACAGAAGATTTTTTTATAAAAGACAAAAAAAATATCTAAATTGATTTTTAAACTGTACATTTAAAATATTTGTATTTATTCTTTAGAATTTTTATCAATATATATTAAAGGACCCTAGTTCTTACTGAAGTATATGTGCTATTAAGAGGCTTGGCCTGGTAGAAAGTAGTTATGGAGTTCCTGTGAAGTGCTTTTGTCAGCTTTATAGCCACTGCCTCAAATCAAGATTAGGCCAAGTACCAGCTTCCTGTCTCAGGTCAAGGCTAGGCCAAGTTCCATTCTCCACCCACAGTTTCAGGGAGGAACAGGGACATTCTTGAAAAACTGCAGATTGTACTGACTGATACTCACCTGACCCTCTGGCCCAGATAAGATGTCATATGCTTGCTAGCCAACAGATTCAAAGGTCAATATGCTTAGCCAATAAATTTAAACTGTAACCTTGCTCATGTAACATCTAAAAAGTATAAAAACTGCTTGTTATAGCCATTTGGGTCACCTTCCAGTCACTCACCACAAGGGGCTGATTGCAGGTCTACCCGGATGCACCATAAAATAAACCTCTTTCGTTTGCATTGATCTCCATTCTTGTGTCTCACTTGGGGGGATCTCCCAGTAGTTAAGACTCACTTTGAAGCGTTCCCATTTTGGTCATCCTTCTTGAATTTCATGTGTTCTGTGCTTCTAGGGTAATTCGAGCATTTGGGCTAATACCAAAATGCGAATGCTTCACTCCTTCTTTAAAAGAGGAACAAGAATACCCTTGGGAGGGAATAGGAAGGCAAAGTTTAGAACAGAGGCAGAAGGAACACCCATTCAGAGCCTGCCCCACATGTGGCCCATACATAGACAGCCACCAAACTAGATAAGATGGATGAAGCAAAGAAGTGCAGACCGACAGGAACCAGATGTAGATCTCTCCTGAGAGACACAGCCAGAATACAGCAAACACAGAGGCGAATGCCAGCAGCAAACCACTGAACTGAGAATGGGACCCCCGTTGAAGGAATCAGAGAAAGGACTGGAAGAGCTTGAAGGGGCTCGAGACCCCATATGAACAACAATGCCAACCAACCAGAGCTTCCAGGGACTAAGCCATTACCCAAAGACTATAAATGGACTGACCCTTGGCTCCAACCTCATAAGTAGTAATGAATAGCCAAGTAAGAGCACCAGTGGAAGGGGAAGCCCTTGGTCCTGCCAAGACTGAACCCCCAGTGAATGTGATTGTTGGAGGGAGGGTGGTAATGGGAGGATTGGGAGGGGAACACCCATATAGAAGGGAAGGGGGAGGGGTTAGGGGGATGTTGGCCTGGAAACTGGGAAAGGGAATAACAATTGAAATGTAAATAATACCCAAGTTAATAAAGATGGAGAGAAAAAAAAAAAGACTTACTTTCAGCCTTACAACATAATGTATTTTTTGACCATATTTACAACCCAATATCCACTTAAGACCCACACATATGCACATAGATATGGGGTCATAAAAAAGGTATGAGCAACTTCATGGTATTCACACTGCAAATAAAACTAACTCTTCATTCCCCAACAGCCACAACTAATAGATCTCCATCTTCAGGAGGAACCTGGGACGCCCTTCCTTGTCTACACTTCAGTGATCTTGTGTAGGACTTCTATGACTATCAGAGATGCTGTGAGTTATTATTTGCAAAGGAGATGCTGTATCCAGAATGCAGAAATATAATGCTTTTCTATGCATCACATACTGTCCACTGCAAAAAGAAACTTCTCTGGTCAAGGTTAAAAGTGGCACCAATGTTAAACAAAAATATTTCAAATTGAGTTTAACAGCAGGGTCATTAACCTAAACAGGAACAGTAAGTTCCCCCCTTTAAGCAAGTGACTTAACTACAAGAGCTATAAGAATGCTCTCAATGATATTTTGTGACTACATCTAACAAATTGTGTGTATACACACACACACACACACACACACACACACACACACACACATGTATTAAGTGATAAAAGCTAGGAGTAAAAATCTTCACATAAATCTCTGTGCGCTTGTATGTGTCTGTGTGTGTCTGTGTATATGTGTATGTTCAGGCCTCAGTTCCTGTGTGTGAAGAGGAGGCCAGAGGAGATTATTGGGTGCTGTGTTCTCTGATCTCTGTCTTACTCCCTTGAGATAAGGCTTTCTCACTGTATTTCCCTTAGGGTTTTTATTGCTGTGAAGACACATCATGATCATGACAGCCCTTATCAAGAACAAAACAAAACAAAAACAAAAAACAATTTCAATGAAACGTTTACAATTTCAGCTCTTGTCCATCATCTTGGTGAGAAGCACAGCAGTGCACAGGAAGACGTAGTGGTAGAGAAGGATCTGAGATTCTGTCTCTAGATTGGCAGGCAACAGGAAGACTGAGACATATTTGGCCTGGCTTGAACATGGCACCCCAAAGCCTGCCCCTAGTGGTATACTTCATCCAACTAAGCCATACCTACCCCAAAAGTCATATTACCTAATAGTGCCATTTCTATGGACCTATTATTATTTTAACCAGTAATCAACAGATCTGGAATTAGGCTGGTGACAAGCCCAATGACCGACTTGTCTCTTGCTCCTTTACCCCAAAGCACTGGACTTATAGAAATGTGTGCCAATGACTTATTTTTAAAAATGTGTTGGGAATTTGAACTCATGTCCTCCTACTGGTCTAGCCAGTATCCCCACACACTTAGCCAATCTCCTCGGGTGAATTTTGAAGACAATAACAAAAATGTTTAGATTTTCTAAATCACGGAATCATTATTAGACATTAGGATACAAGATTTCTTTTATAAATATTTCTTTTTTTACTTTCTCTCCTTCCTTTTTCCTTTTTCTCCTTCATTTCTTCCTTTCTTCCTTCCTTCCTTCCTTCCTTTCTCTCTCTCTCTCTCTCTCTCTCTCTCTCTTTCTTTCCTTTTTGATGTTGTTGTTATTGCTTTTTTCAGACATTATTTCTCTGTGTAATAGCCCTGGCTTTCCATTAGACTAGACAGGCCTCAAATTCACAGAGATCTACCTGCCTCTAGCTATCAAGTACTGTGACCAAAGGCATGGGCCACAATGCCCATCTCAGAAAGAATCTGATCCCTTTAACTGTTGTACTGATATTTCAAAGAATTTTTTCTATTGCCTAGCATATTTAATAAGAATTGAAGGAAAACATACAGCATGAGAACTCCTTAACTATGATAATACAAACAACATATAAAAGTTTGTTTTTATCTGCTTAAAATAAATTGTTCCAAGATAATAAGTACCTAAATGTGTACACTACAATAGTAAAAAAGTAACTAATTATTTTTTAAAATATGTTATATATTTATAGGTATAAACATTAAAATACTTTACTGACTTACAATTTTCTAAATACTTAAAATGTATCTAATTATATGTCTAAGTATATGAACATATTCAGCTAATATTGGTTGATAAAGCCATCATTTTCAATTATTTGAGGAAATCAATACTCTAAGAAAAATATTCATAACATCAATTTCTCATGACATTCTTTAATACCAAATTTAAAGTGAATATAATTTTTTAATGAACATAATAATGCTGACTTTGCTTTTTACTCTGTGAATATAAATGAAATTGTAAATATAATTCTAAAGAAGATTTTATACTTGTTTAGAATTACATTGAAAAATTTATACTTGTAAAGATCTTTTGTTAATGAAAAGGTATTTTGAAAGATTAAAAAAGGTGAGAAGTTTTTTCAGAGGAATAATTATTTTATAATCTATTGTTTCATGTCACACTCTTTGTCATTAGTATTATGCTTAATTGAATTATAACATAGTTCAGGAATATCAAATAAATGTACATATATATTTATATCTATATATACTAATATATATTTAGCACTTGACTTAATTACTGTCATAAATTAAGCTTGATGATAAAGCATCCCATGGCTCCATTGTTTTGTCATTTAACCAAACAAATGATGAACTACAGATTAATGGAAAGGACAATTTTTTTTTTGGTGATTTTTGTGGGTTTTTTGTTTGTTTGTTTGTTTTCTGAGACAGGGTTTCTCTGAGTGGATCACACTTGCTCTGTACTCAGAGACCTACCTGCCTCTAAGTCTGGAGTTCTGGAGTTAAAGATGTGCACAATTTGTTTAAAAATCTACTGTAAAACTCATGGGCTTCTATTATGAGAACCTGGCAAAATGTTTTTTATGTGTTCGTTTTTTTGTTTTTCAAAAAAAACTTGTTAATAATCTGAGAGAAGTTACCCAAACTATTAATATTATAATAATGCATATTTTGGTAGTTGAACTCAAATCTGATTTATTTATCTTAAATAAGGAGTAAGTTTGCTGGTGTTTGATCTACTGGTCTCATTAATTGCTCAATTCGTTAAACAACCATTGTCATTAACAAAAAACAAAACTCATGTGGGAAGCCCTTTTTTGAAGTATTATACCTCTGACAGCAATTAAACTCTCATGATTTTAAATAAATAAAAGCATAGAAACTTTGAAAGAAGCTAAATTAAATAAGCCACTGAGAAAAATAAACAGTACTTTTTATTATTCATATTCATACTAAAACATATGTCATAAGTACATATGTGGAATATCAGAAGTTTATCTTACTGAGTAATGTCCATAAAAGTTTATTATATAAAGACTTTCAATACATGTTTGTGATGGCATTGTCACACAACAGTGAGAAATTTAAAGTTTTCATTTTAAAATCTTTCATTTTCATAGCTCTTGTTTTTGTTATTTTTCTTAAAATTTATTTATTAAAGAAGAATTTTATTGAATATACAAATAAGTATGCAACTGTATGCATGTTAAATATTTATTACTTGCTAAATAAAGTAATTGCATATTTTCAACTGATATGAAAATATATATTTATATCAAAGGTCTTTGAATATAAGTGGTTTTGTGAAGAAGTTATGTAATGATATGTTTCATATTATCATAAACAAACATCCTAAACAGATTATGCTAGGAAATTTTGGTGAAATTTCTGAATCACAGGGATCAAAAATTCACAGTAAAGGCATGAATCCTGTATCTCTTCATCCTGTTCAATAGCTAGTACTTCTGACTCTCAGAACTAGCCTTTTTGAATCAGTTTATATCATTATTTAATGATCCAATCCAGACTAAGTATGAAACACGGATCTTAATATTTCCAATTATATTAATGTTTATTGCCAGAGAACTCTCATTATTAGTTTGAATCTTTCATGTGTACTACATTAATATTATTCTGCAAATGGTGACACAGGAAGCAAACCGTTATTATTTAAAGTTTCAGAAATAATCTGGGTTCTGTATAATTTTCGAATAATGTTATTTTGAATTGTATGATTAAATATAGTGGCATGAAAGAAAGATATATTTTTTGAAAACATATTATCTTTAGAATAAAAAATGATTCATAAAATACTACATTTAAGTTGTAAAATTTGCAGGGCATTTATGATGAATATATTTCTTATTAAAAAGAAAATCTCATAAGCAAAAAGTGAAGAAATGCAGGCATAGTTAACATAAACTGTTCTTCATAAAATTATTTTTAAAATATAATTACACTGGGAATATGTAAAAAATATTTGTAGACTTTTTATAATTAAGATTAAATCTCTGGGCTCTACTTCAATTTTTGATATATTTTAGCTTTACTAGGAATAATTTTTGGCATATTTCTCTTCCAAAGAAATTTTAATTTAAAAAGAAGCCTGATTTTAATGTTATCATCTACTTCGTTAAATTGTGTTGTCATGTTACACAAAAACACCATTTAATCCTCAATATTAAGCTGTTTTCTACATTGAAAGGAACTTCACCATATGTTACACTTCAGCTTCACATAGTGTGGGTTTTGTAAGTTTCATTTTCATTACGACTTACATGGAAAAAAAAAGAAAGAGACTTTTGGAATCCTGTGATTTTTCTTTGTGAAGTATCTGATGACCTCATTTAAAACATCATCTTACAACTCGTTGTTTCAACTGAAATAATGAATAATTTGCCTGTTGTGGTAAACAGTATAGGATCCAAACAACTATTACATTAGAAAGTATGTTTAATAATTTAGAAAGAGTATTTGATGTAAAGGAAAGCCATTCTTCTTTTATAGATTTTTGAGAACATCTAATATATAACTAATTATTGTTATGTGTAGTTTTCACTAAAATGGAAAATAATAGTTTGTAGCGATTTTGTTTATTTTATTGGTTTCCTTATTTTTTTAAGAGAAAGATTGGTTTTCTGATGTTTTATAGCATTACTATAATATTAATTACCTACAAAATGTATTTATTTAAGCATTAAATATAAATTATTTTAAAATATAAAATATTTACACATTATTTGTGAATACCATATCTGTTTGAATATTGGTTTAAAAACACAAAAATATGTTCCGGTCTCCATCTGCTCCCATAGCTAAGGCCATTCTTACACAAATCCTGCCCTGAGAGACCTGGTTTCCCAGGAATGTTCTCAATCTTAAGCCCACAGGTGAGACCACCACATCCACACCAATAACTTTGTCCAAAGAGCAACAACCCACCAGGAGCATACAGGTCACAGGAACCTTGAAGCAGCCTGAGACAGGATCCTTCAGGTCTCCATTTGCACCCAGAGCTGAGGCTGTCCCACAACTCTTCGAACCCAAATCCCACCCAGTCAGAGCCAGTCTCCCAGAAGTGCTCTCACTTCTAAGATAACAGGCTTAAAAGTGCACAGGAGGGATAAGCTCCACTCAGAGATGCAAGACCAACTAACATCAGAGATAACCAGATGGCACGAGGCAAATCCAAGAATCTAAGCATCAGAAACCAAGACGACTTGGCATCATAAGAATCGAGTTCACCCACCACAGCAAGCCCTGGATATCCGAACACACCAGAGAAGCAAGACTTGGATTTCAATCACATCTCATGATGATGAGAGGGGGTTTAAAGAAAGACATAAATAACTCCATTAAAGAAATGCAGGATAAAACAGGTAAAAAAAAGTAGAAGCCCTTAACGAGGAAACACAAACATCCCTTAAAGATTTACAGGAAAACACAACCAACCAGGAGAAGAAATTGAGCAAAACCATCCAAGATCTAAAAATGGAAATAGAAACAATAAAGAAATCACAAAAAGAGACAATACTGGAGATAGAAAACTAAGAAAGATATCAGGAGTCACAGGTGTAAGTATCACCAATAGAATACAAGATATAGGAGAGAAACTGAGGGGCAGAAGATATCATAGAAAATATTGATACAATTTGTAGTCAAAGAAAATGCAAAATGCAAAAAGCATTTAACCCACAACATCCAGGAAATCCAGGACACAATGAGAAAAAACCAAAGGATAATAGGTATATAAAAGAGTGAAGATTTCCAACTCAAAGGGCCAGTAAATATCTTCAACAAAATTATACACAACAGCTTCACTAACCTAAAGAAAAAGATGCCTATGAACATATAAGAAACCTACAGAACTCCCAATGGATTGGACCAGAAAAGAAATTCCTCCTGTCACATGATAGTTAAAACACCAAATGCACAAAACAGAGAAAGAATATTAAGAGCAGTAAGGGGGAAAGGTCAATTAACATAGAAAGACAGATTTATCAGAATTACAACAGACTTCTCAACAGAGACTAAGGAAGCAAGAAGATCCTTGCCAGATGTCATATAAGACCCTAAGAGATCACTAATGCCAGCCCAGGCTACTATACCCATCAAAACTCTCAATTAACATAGATGGAGAAACTAAGATATTCCATGACAAAACCAAATTTGCAAAATATCTTTCTACAAATCCAGCCCTACAAAGCATAATAGATGGAAAAGTCCAAAACTAGGAGGGAAACCACCCTTTAGAACAAGGAAAGAAATAATCTTCTTTCAACAATCCCAAAAGAACATAGTCATACAAACATAATTCCACTTCTAACAACAAAAATATCAGGAAGCAACAATCATGATTCCTTAATATACCTTCAAATCAATGGACTATTTCCCCAATTTAAAAACAAAACAAAGACTAACAGACTCAGACTGGATATGAAAAAAGGATGCAGCATTCTGAGTCTGAGGTATCATTTTTGAGTCATGCATCTTTACATTTACATTTAGGAGTGCTTGTTCAGGATTCGCTGGGGACACCCTGACCCAAATAATAGAATCCAGATTCAAATAGTGGAGTCCAGTAAGTCCAGGTGCCTGGATGTCTTTTGTCTTGCCCATCTCTGTGTTTCAGTTTTGGATTTAATCTGTTTCTCTGTAGATTGCTGTCTGTAGCAGATGAGGGTAGGTGAAAAACAAGGCTAGAACCTGTTTGGACAATAGAAAAGGAGAGTGGGTGGAGAGTGTTTGAGAGACCTGAGAGATAGGAGGGGAGAGGAAAGAAGATGGAGGAAGGGAAAGATGATCCAGATGCAGTATGGGTTTAAATAGCCACGGGTAGCTATGAATATCTTATAAGGGATGGATAATTACAGAACAATTTGTCTTATCTAGCTGGGTAGTTTATATCAATATCACTTGGCTCTGAGTTTATTGTGTGGGCATTTTGTAGGGTGACAATTTACTGATATAAATCTGATCAATAGATTGCAAGCCTCTCGGGTTTTGATTTTACTGGGTTACTAGGATTTGTGAATGCTAAGCAGAGAGTGGCGGGACGGGAATATGAGGCAGATTTGCTCAACAGAACTGAAAAATGAGCAGTCTGTGCATGGGCCAGTCTGTGCATGGGCCAGTCTGTGCATGGGCCTAGCCGGGAAGCAGCCAGGCCAGAGAACAGCCAGCATTCATGTGGTATGGTAGATGTTTTAGTATCTCCTGCACCTGTCTCTGTTTCAGCTTTAATCTGGAGGCAGAAAGGGACAAAGCAGACACATATTTTGTCACCCAGTCAGAGGAAATGGAGGACACTCCCAACTCCCTACCAGAAGCAGGAGAGCATGTTATTTCTCATCCAAGTTCCGTGTGTGTGGGCTTCCGTGCAGGGTGTAAGACCATCTGAGACAGTCTTTTGGGTTTGTTTTAGTTTTCCCTGGGAATGTCCTTCTGTGTCAGTTTGTGTGTGTTCCGTTTGTGCTTTTTGTCCTCTTGTACAATATTGCTCTGATACCTAGGACAGGGCAGGCACAACATGCCCTTTTGGGCTTGGTCCTGAACCATTTTAAGGATATTTGCAGAATTGCAGAAGACTCTGGTCTGATTGTTCTTTTGCAGGAATGAATGGCTTATCTATAAAGTAGGATGTCATGAGGAGGGAACTTTCCATCTCTCCATCATTCACAGGGTAAGAGTTTATTTTATGAGACCTAGGGCTACTGTCACCAACTGCCATAGGTCACCATGTGGCAATGCCTGGTGGAAAAGCAACCAGTTTGTATGAGACCTTTTTGTTATGGGCCTTGCCTCTCCCAATCCTTCTTCTTCTAAATCAGTGTCAGCCTCAGCCCCCTGCCTTCTTCCCCTGTCTCCTCCCAAGCAGGATCTCTGTCCTCCTTCCTTATACTCCTGGTCATGCCACTGCTGCCCCTGCTGGTCAGCACAGGCAAAAGGGAGGAGCAGCCCCTGACTCTGCTGACTCCTCTGACTCTCCTGACCCCACTTTGAGTCCAACTCACACTGAAGCCTGTACTGCCCACATGCCAAGTCTATGACAGCCTTACCCCTCTAGGCTACAGTTCCCCCAGGTGCTCAGGGGAGATGGTTTATGACATATTTGCCATTTTCCAGTAATGATCTTTACAATTGAGACGTTTGCTTTTTGGAAAGACCATCAGCCCTCACAGGTCTTCTAGATTCAATCATGTTGACTCACTTGCCCATCTGGTTGTCAGCAGCAATGGCTTCAGGTCCTCTTCACAACAAAGGAAAGGGAGAGAGAGAGAGAGAGAGAGAGAGAGAGAGAGAGAGAGAGAGAGAGAGAGAGAGAGAGAGAGAGAGAGAGAGAGAGAAGATCCTAGAAGCCATTGGAAATTGGTTTCAGGAACAAATGGGCTGCCCACACAAGTCCATCTCCGACATGGATGTAGCCTTTCCTTTGACTGGACCTGACTGGGATTATATGTTCACACAGGTAAATGTAAGGAGAGACTTTAGATCTACCAACAAATTCTGATGGGAGGCCTCCAAGAGGTACCAAATGCCCACAAATTTATCTAAAGTGAGTCACATGATGCAGATAAAGAATGAGAGCCCCAGAGAATATATAGAAAGACTTTTTGAAGCCTATAGGACATACATTCCTTTTGACGTAGATGCCAGAGAGCACCAGTCAGCTGTGAACGTGGCTTTTGTCAACCAAGCTGCTCCTAACATCCATTGCATCTATTATCATTCACAAAGCCTTGTAATTTTTATCACGGAATATTAGGGCTGAGGACCCTATAGCAGCTCCTGCCAGCACTATGCCAAGGAGAGAACCTATTAAGACAGCAGAAATGGCCACCCTTTTAACCCAAAGTTTGAAAGTGCTAGTTGGTTTCCTCCACAGAGAAATAATTCACTCTAGGTACAAGCTGTACCAAAACCTAAAAATCTTCAGTAGTATCTACAACTAGGCCAAATATGCATGAGTAACCCCAAGGTACAATTCCACCAAGCATTTTCTGGGATCAGCATGTATCCCACACCAGGAGGGGTTATAGTGTGGTTTCAGAGGTTGGAATAGGTTGGGGATATCTTATTTCCAATGCAGAGTCCCTGTCCAGTAACCAACACTTCTGTATTAAGTACGGAGTGAGAGGAGTTTAGAACTGGAAGTCCAATTGGCCTTCTTGCCAGTAACTGTGGACTTGATGGCAAGGTTATTGCATCACTCCCTGAGGGTACCCAGATAGTAAGGGGGCTACTGGCTGGTGTAGGAAAGTGTGAGAAGCAAGCAAGCAGGATCAGAAGCACCTGAGTCACAGTTTCAGTGGATTGACAGTGTGTGAGGTGACATTGTGCTTGTGTTTAGCCTGGAAGTATCCTCTGCTGGGACTTCAACTACTGGATCATTTCTTTCCTGGCAGACTTAATGTGGGCATGGTATATCCATGACCTGATCTCTTTCACCTTAACAGCCATAAGCATGATCAAGACCATGGGGTGAGGTCCTGTCCAGTGAATTTACATAGTCTTTTGGTTATGTCTCTTAATCTAGTCTTCCTCACCTGGTTTAAAGTAATGCAGGATAGGGGGGAGGAACACACTCATAAACCTTGCAGATGGCAGGCAGGAATTGCTTCTGTACCTTATGGAGGGCTTCCAAGGACATTAAAAACTTATTCTGGTCATATTCACCTAAGATATCAGATTGGCAGTTAGGCAGAATGTGAAAAAACCTCATTTGAAAGGGAATGAGACCTAAAGTATAGGAGGTGTTCCTAGCCTTCTGTAAGGTATAAGGTAGGAAGTATACCCAGTCACTGCTGGTTTTAAGGGATAATTTGGTCAAGCCCTCCTAGAGGGGTTAATTCATCCCCTCTACTTGCCCCCAACTCTTGGGTCTTTATGCCCAATGGGTCCCCAGAACCTATACTACAGATTGAGTTACCTGAGAGATGAATGCTGGTTCAATGTCAGATTGAAGTAGAGTAGACAAACCATAATAGGGTATGATGTCTTCCAGAAGCTTCTTTACCACAACATTGGCAGTCTCCTTCTTTGAAGTGTAGGATCCTAACTCTAGGTCCTTGAAAGGTGGCATGGTCCCTAGTTAGAAGCCCTGGAGACTCTGAAGGGATGCCTGGGCATCAGGTCCTTGTCACCAGCCAAAGCCCCTCATAAATTTGTGACCATCAGCCACGTAAGGGCAATACCCCAAGCCCCTCCACATGTAAAGGATGTGACCTGTGGCCATGTAGGCTCAAGACAGATCCCCATTTTAATGATGTACCTAAAGGCCTGGAGGGCTTAGTTGATAAGATTTCCTTCCCAGACATTTCTTCCTGCAAAAGGTATTTAATCTTAGGTCCACTCTGAGAAATAGGGTATGGTTTAACACATCTTGTTTCCCCAATGACAATAAATGCCTTAAAACCATGGACTTATTCTTTTCAATGGGATCTCCCATGGGGAGCTATGGAGAAGACCTTCACTTATAGAGTCACTGTCAGGTCTCCTGTAGAAGTTCTCTCTGTGCTCCCATCTATGTCCACCACCAAGCCAAGTCAGTCAACTTCAAGCCAAGGACCCTTTCCAAGAAACCAGCCTCAATGCCTCCTTTTTCGCTAGCCTAGCCCTGGGCTAGATTGAGCCAGCAGGCCTCCATGCCATTCTAAGCTCTTCAGTGGCTCCCAGAGGCACTTGGATGTCCACAATCCTGAAAATCAGATGGCCCCAGCCTCGTCACAGGCCCCAGGACCTCCAAGCCAGCTCCAGCTGTCCTGAGGCCCAGAGTGTGCTTTCCCACCCAGGATTGCTAAGTGTAGTCAACTCCTGCATTCCACTTCTCTGAGCTGCTGTACCCTGTGATATAGCTGACATGGGACCCCATAACCCTACATCTATCCATTCTGAAAATGTATCTATAAAAACTAGCAAATACTTATATCCATATGTTCCTGGTTTTATTGTCTATAATTATTTCCTCATTAGCCCCTGGCCACTGACCCCTGATTCTGGTTCCTGGAGTAGCTTACCTGATTGGGGACTGAGGTGTTCACAGCCTAGCAGGTGGCATAGTCTGAAATTACTTGATCAGCTAAGTGTCCTAAGTAATATATTCTGTACCTTGCCCCACACAATAATTCCTTCAGTTTGCAGTGACCCAGGTATGAGACTTGATTAAGCTGATGAATGAGTTGCTTAACAAACTCATTATGTAGGATGGTGAAGCCTTCAGAGGTCATCAACCATTCATCTCTTCTGTAAACACCTTGGCATTTCAACTGATATCATGGAACTGTACTGCTTACATTTGGGTAGATTTTTCTACCTCAGTTAATATTGATTATTCATCACAGATGTATGGAGAATTGTGAGTCTGAGGTGATTCCAAATCTTACCAAGTTTTCACTCAAGATTAATTATCACTAGATCTTCCTGTATTACCTGCACTGACCCGAGCTTATAGAGATGCGTATAGAAGAATATGAACTACTGGTGCATTTAGTTGTGACAATCTAAACTACTTTTTATTTTCCTTTTCAAAATTGAGATTATAGTATAATTATAATATTTAACTCTTTCCTTTATCCCAACTCTCCCATAAACTCCGTTTTTTTCTTTCAAATTCATCGATCCTTTATTAATTGATTCTTATTGCATATAATATACTGTATTATATATTATTAATAATTTATTAATGATTATTATTAATATAATCATTATATATTATATATTGCATATATTATGTATATGATTCTCTAAAATATTGCTTTTATGTATCTTTTCTGGGCTGAAATTTAATACAACTCTGTTAAATTGTAAATATTTTAAAATGTTGCATTAATGTGTTGGGTCATGTGACATCCTATGTATTTTTTCTTAATTTATTATTCTCTGTAAATTAAATTTAAGATTACTTTGTCAGTACTATGATGCATGTGAAAGCATAGACTAAAATATAAAGAAGAGTTTCTAATTTCCAAATACCAGTCAGAAGACAAAGCTACAAAATAAGCCTTGGCAGTTTTAAAGCATAGTGGTTAAAATAACGGCCACTGTCTGACAAACTCACAGTGAATCCTTAAGTATCTGACATACAAGTCTCTTACTGCTAGAGTGTATACTATGAAAGCCTGCAATCTTAACTGTATGTTGTCTTCTCATAGACCACTCTACTAACAGGAACATTTCATTTCTTCAAATCAAACTTTCATTGGGATGTACATTTTTTTGACAATTGATTTGCATGGAATCAATTTGAAAAAGCAAATCAACCTAAAGCTTCTAAAAGTACATGCAATTTGCTCTTTGATTTTTTGCTAGCAATTACATAATCAGTTACATTGATCACTATGGCATCAAATTCCTCATGTATTGTACTCATGCAAAAGTGGTTCACATTTCTGTAATTTAAGAGTCATAATTCATGATAAAAATTTCATGAAGGCATTTTACTGTTCAAAGACATTTGATCATGTGTTAGCTTTTCAAAAGTGATATTCTTCATTGTCATTAATGAAGTACTTGATACTGTCTCCTCAGAATATCATAAGTATACTAAAAAATATTGACACTTTTTTCTCAGAATATTTCAGGTAGTTGCAAAAGGAATCAGGTGATAGGTTAGGTAATTGTTCTCTGGCCTACTGAGATGCATGTGCGTGACTATAGCCTAAACCACTCTTTTCAGAAGCAAGGAGATAAATTAAGAGCAATATTAATAAGTATTCACTTTCTCTTCCATTATATAATCAGTTATTTATACTAGTAGATTCAATTTGTGGATTAGGAACACTTAATATTTAATAGAAAATAATTTTACCGTCTTTTCACAAGTAAAAGTATTCTAAGATTATTTTCCCTTTTGAAATGGAATATTTAATGTTATATTGTTTGAGTCTCTTTTCCTCTCCGTAATATAACACACTCGTTTTCTTGAAAACCAGTACTAAACAAAATATTGCAGCACATATAAATTAATCTCACACACAACTCCTTAGACAATAATCATTCTCAAATCTTATTCACTTATACTGATGTTTTAAAGTTTATTTGTATTTATTCTTTGAAAATTTCATATCAAATCCTTACTTCCCAATACCTTGTCCTCCCATGATCCCCATCATCTTTCTCTCTTTACTGAAATGTTCTCTTTTCATAAATTTTATGTTTACTCATTTAAAGCAAATGAGTCCAATTAGTATGTGAAGTGGGAATGGCTTCTCAGCTTTCACAGCAGGTGGGAATTACAATGAACTAAGCTTTCCTTAGCATCACAGAGGTTCTACTGCTGCTGTTGTACAAGTGTGCAGAAAGTTACCAAAGGTTCCATTTCATCAGGGGAAAACAGATATTATGTTATTTAGATAGTAATTGTTATTGACAAATATATCTGTCTTCCTCATTAATTAATTGTTTTAATACACACACGCACACACACACACAAATTTTATTTTACACTGACTTATTTAGGAATTATCATGGACAAGAGAAAACAAAAATATTCAAGATCATTTATGTAATTTATAAAGAATAACATAAAACCAAGAGTTGACAAATGAGAGTAATTTTGTTCAAGTTCATACTCTATGAACCTCATGGAGCACAAAAGTGTAAAGCCAATAGTAAAATTAATAGTAATAGTAATATTTCTGCCTCTTATTGGGAATCTGCTCAAGAATTTGAGAGGGACTTGAAGGGACCTAGGAAAAACTCTAGGCCCTTTGCTTCAGGCCCTCGCTCACTGACGAAGGGCAAACTTGCAATGCTCAAATGGCAATTTTCCGAAAAGACTCTATTCTGGCTTTAGGGACACTGTTAGTCACCACTGTTTTTTATAGAAATACTAGTAACTTATTTTTTATAATCTCACTGAGATTTCCTGCCTGGGTCATCAGCTTTGCATGAGCTCACCTAACTCCCCACATACTATTGGAGTTTGAATGAAAATTGCTCATGGGAGTGACATTATTTAAAAGGGTTGGGATAGGTGGTCTTGTTGGAGTAGGTATGCCCTTGTTGGAGGAATTGTGTCATTTACATGAGCTTTGAGGCTTCAGAAAATTAAGTGGGTCACAATGGCTTACTGCTGTCTGCCAATCTGTATATAGAACTCCTGGCTCCTTCTCTAGCACCATATCTGCACCTGGGCCATCATGCTTGTCACCATGATGAAAATGGACTATATTACTAAATCAGCAAGCCAGCTTCATTTAATGATTTCCTTTTATCAGTTTTTACAGTCATAGTGTTCCCTCACAGCAATAGAAATTCTAAGACAGCCCTCTTTGTCTCTTAAAAAAGGTGTTAATTCCTTGTTCCTTATTAAACACTGATGGACTGGATCCCTGGAAAACAAGATATGTGAGAGCAAGAGTAGACCAGAAGCTGAGGTCCTTGCCTGCAAGACAAGGCAATTCTTGTTTTAAAAGAATGGCTTATATCAGACATCTTTCCTATTATTATGTGTTACAGATCTCTTTATGTTCCACTTCATTAAAATAGGTAAGTTAATTTTAGAAGAGCAGAAAATTGGGTTAGCTCATGTTACTGGCATCATAGTTAAACTTAAAAAAATCATTTTGCTGTCTAAAATAGCAAGACTAATAATAAATGAAATGGCATGGAGCTATTGAAATTCCATCTGGTATGTTTTTGTTTTGAAGTTGAGAAACAGCACTGACAACAATAGCACTATATATAGTATAGGCTGCCATTCTCATACCTAAATCAGGTTCTAATTCAGTCTCTAATTGAAGTTAATTATTTTCAATTTTTCTCTCAGGGCAAACATATTTGTGCAACCATTATTCATTCATAAATATGCATAAATACCAAAAGCCATGTAGGATTATTTATCATCAAACAATCATGATATTAATTTGTACCTTATAAATAACTAACAATAAAATCTATTGTCTTTCAAGGATTACTACTATTAATAGTGATGTCAGTTGGCCAGACTCCTACTAGTACTATTAAAAAAAAAACTTGATTAAAAACAACACAACTTTTAAAAATGAAAACAGCACAAGCTACAATATCCCACACCCCTTCCCCCTACTTCTATGAGAGTGTTCCCCCTCTCTAACCACAAAACCTTCCCACCTCCCCACACTGACATTGCCTTACACTGGGGAGTCCAGCCCTGGCAGAACCAAGTGAGTCTCCCATTTGTGCCCAACAAGGCCATCCTCTGCTACATGTGCAGCTAGAGCCATGGGTCTCTCCATGTGTACACTTTTAGTCCCTGGGAACTCTGATTGGTTGGTATTGGTTTTCTTATGGGGTTGCAAACAACTTATCTCCTTCAATCCTTTCTCTAAGTCCTCCAACTGGGACCCTGTTCTCAGTTCAGTGGTTTGCTGCTAGCACTCATGGCTGTATTTGTCATGCTATTGCTGAGACTCTAGGAGACAGCTATATCAGGCAACTGTCAACATGCACTTTTTGGCTTCATGAATATTATCTAGGTTTGGGGGCAGTATATATATAGGCTGGTTACCCAAGTGAGGCAGGCTCTCAATGGCTATTCAGTCTCTGCTCCAACCTTTGTCTCCATATCTCCTCCTATGAATATTTTTATTTCCCATTCTAAGAATGACTGAAGCATCCACACTTTGATTGTCTTTCGTCTTGAGCTTCATGTGGTTTGTGGATTGTATTTTGGGTAACTTGAGCTTATGGGCTAATATCCACTGGTCAGTGAGTACATACCATGTGCATTTTTTGTGTGTGTGATTGAGTTACCTCATTCAGGATGATATTTTCTAGTTCCATTCATTTGCCTATGAATTTCAAGAAGTTATTGTTTTTAGTACCTCAGTAGTACTCCATTGTGTAGATCAACCACAATTTTTGTATCCATTCTTCTGTTTTACAGCTTCTGGCTTCTCTCCAACTTCTGACTATTATAAATAAGACTGCTATGAACATACTGGAGCATGTTTCCTTGTTATATGTTGGAGCATTATTTGGGTATATGCCAAGCAGTGGTAGAGTTGGGTGCTCAGGTCCTCAGGTCCTCCTATATCCAATTTCTGAGGAAACTTCAGACTGATTTCCAGAGTGATTGCAATCCCACCAACAATAGAGGAGTGTTCCTCTTTCTCCACATCCTCACCAACATCACCTGAGGTTTTGATCTTAGCCATCCTGACTGGTGTGAGGTGAAATCTCCTTGTTATTTTGATTTATATTTCCCTGATGACTAAGGATGTTGAACATTTCTTTAGGTAATTCTTAGCCACTTGATATACCTCAGCTGAGAATTCTTTGTTTAGCTCTGTACCCCATTTTAACCTGGTTATTTGATTTCTGGAGTCTATCTTCTTGAGTTCTATGTATATATTGGATAGTAGGCCTCTATTGGATTCAGGACTGGTAACAATCTTTTTCCTAATCTGTTGGTTGCTATTTTGTCCTAATGACAGTGTCCTCTGCCTTACAGTATCTTTGCAATTTTATGAATTCCCATTTGTCTATTCTTGATTTTAAACATAAGCATTGGTGTTTTGTTCAGGAAATTTTCTCCAGTGCTCATGTGTTTGAGGCTCTTCCCCACTTTTTCTTTTATTAGTTTGAGTGTATCTGGTTTGATGCAGAAGTCCTTGATCCACTTGGACTTAAGCTTTGTATAGGGTGATAAAAATAGATTGATTTGCATTCTACTACATGTAGACATTCAGTTTAACCAGCACCATTTGTTGAAAATGCTATCTTTTTTCCGTTGGATGGTTTTAGCTCCTTTGTCAAAGATCAAGTGACCATAAATGTGTGGGTTCATTTCTGAGTCTTCAATTCTATTTCATTGATCTATGTACCTGTCTCTGTACCATAAAGTTTTTTAGCACTATTGTTCTATAATACAGCTTGAGGTCAGGGATGGTGATTTCCCCAGCATTTCTTTTATTTTTCATGATATTTTTGATATCTGGGGTTTTTGTATTCCAAATCAATTTGTGAATTTCTCTTTCTAACTCTATGAAGAATTGAGTTGATGGGGATTCCAATGAATCTGTAGATTGTTTTTGGCAAAATGACCATTTTTACTATATTAATCCTGCCAATCCTTAAGTATGGGAGGTCTTTCCATCTTCTGAGATCTTCATAAATTTGTTTCTTCAGAGACTTGAAGTTCTTGTCTTACAGATTCTTTATCTACTTGGTTAGAGTCACATTGTGGTATTTTTTGTTATTTGTGACTATTGTCTAGGGTGTCCTCTCCCTAATTTCTTTCTTAGCCTGTTTATCCTTTGAGTAGAGAAAGGCTACTTATTTGTTTGAGTTACTTTTTTACCCAGCTACTTTGCTGAAGTTGTTTATCAGGTTTAGTAGTTATCTGGTAGAAATTTTGGGTATACTATCATATCATCTGCAGATTGTGATATTTTGACTTATTCCTTTCCAATTTGTATCCCTTTGACATACTTTTGTTGTCTAATTGCTCTGGCTAGGACTTTGAGTACTACTTTGAATAAGTAAGAAAAGAGTGAGCAGCCGTGTCAGGTCCCTGATTTTAGTGGGATTTCTTCAAGTTTCTCTCCATTTTGTTTGCTGTAGGCTATGGTTTGCAGTACTTTGCTTTTACTATGTTTAGGTATGGGCCTTGAATTCCTGATCTTTCTAAGACTTTTCCCACTAAGGGGTGTTCAATTTTGTCAAATACTTTCTCAGCATCTAATGAGATGATCATGTCATTTTTTTCTTTTACTTTGTTTACATAGTGGATTATATTGATGGATTTTCACATATTGAACCATTCATGCATCCCTGGGATGAATTCTACTTGATCATGAAGGATGATCATTTTGATGTGTTATTGGATTCAGTCTGTGAGAATTTTATTGAGTGTTTTTGCATTGATATTCATAAGCAGAATTGGTTTGAAGTTCTTTTTCTTTGTTGAGTTTTTGTGTCATTTAGGTATAAGTGTAATTGTTGCTTTGTAGAAGAATTGGGCGGCATTTCTTCAGTTTCTATTTTATGGAATATTTTGGACAGTATTGGTATTAGGTCTTCTATGAAGTCCTGAAAGAATTCTGTACTAAACCAATCTGGTCCTGGGCTTTGTTTGGTTGGAAGCCTTTAAAAGCTGCTTCTATTACTGTAGGAGTTATGGGACTCTTTAGATGGTTTATCTGAACCTGATTTAATTTTGGTACCTGATATCTGTTTAGAAAATTGTCCATTTCATCCAGATTTTCCAGTTTTGTTGAATATAGCCTTTTATAGTAGGATCTGATAATTTTTGAATTTCCTCTCTTTTTATGTGTCCCTTTTAATTTCTGATATTTTTTAATTTGGATATAATCTTTGTGCCCTCTGGTTAGTCTGGCTAAGGGTTTATCTATCTCATTGATTTTCTCAAGAACTAGCTCCCAATGTTGTTGATTCTTTATATAGTCCTTTTTGTTTTTACTTGGTTGATTTCAACCCTGAGTTTGATTATTTTCTCAGCCTACTCTCTTAAGTGTATTTGTTTCTTTTTTTTTTTTTTTTTTTTTTTGGTTCTTTTTTTTTTTTGAGCTGGGGACCGAACCTAGGGCCTTTTGCGCTTCCTAGGCAAGCGCTCTACCACTGAGCTAAATCCCCAACCCTTGTTTTCTTTTCTACAGCTTTTAGATGTGCTGTCAAGCTGCTAATGTATTCTCTTTCCAGTTTCTTTGTGGAAGCATACAGAGAAAAGAGTTTTCCTCTTAGTACTGCTATCATTGTGTCCCATAAGTTTGGCTATGTTGTGCCTTCATTTTCACTACGTTCTAAAAAGTCTTTAATTTCTGTATTTTTTCCTTTACCATGTTATCCTTGAGTAGAACACTGTTCATCTGCCATATGTGGTTCTTTCTGTCCTATTTTTTATTTTATTTTATTTTATTTTATTTTATTTTGTTATTTAAGACCAGCCTTAGTCCGTGGTGATCTGATAGGATGCATGGGATTATTTCTATCTTTTTGTATCTATTGAGGCCTGTTTTATAACTGAATATATAGTCAGTTTTGGGGAAGGAACCATGAGGTTCTGAGGTTCTTTTGTTTTAGGAAGATATATTCTATAAATATTTATTAAATCCATGACTTCTCTTAGTTTCTTTTTGTCTCTGTTTAGTTTCTGTTTCCATGATCTGTCCATTGATGAGAGTAGGCTTTTGAAGTCTCTCACTATTATTTTATGAGGTTCAATGTGTGCTTTGAACTTTAGTAAGGTTTCTTTTATTAATGAAGTTGCCCTGCATTTGTAACATAGATATTCAGGGTATCAGGATTAAGAGTTCATCTTGGTGGATTTCTTTTTATAAATATAAAGTGTTCTTCCTTATCTGTTTTGATAACTTTTGCTTGAAAGTCAACTTTATTTGATATAAAATGGCTACTCCGTTTTGTTTCTTGGGACCATTTGCTTGGAAAATTGTCTTCCAGCCTTTTACTCTGAGGTAGGTCCGTCTTTGTCATTGAGGTGTGTTTCCTGTATGCAGAGAAATGATGAGTACTCTATACGTATCCAGTCTGTTAGTCTGTTTCTTTTTATTGGGGAAATGAGTCCATTGAGGTTAAGAGATATTAAGGAATAGTGATTATTTATTACTGTTATTTTTGTTGTTAGAGGTGGAATTATGTCTGTGTGGCTCTCTTATTTTGGGTTTGTTGCAAAGAGATTACTTTCTTGCTTTTTCTAGGGTGTAGTTCCCCTCCTTGTTTTGGAGTTTTCCATCTAATATTCTTTGTAGAGTTGGATTGTAGAAAGGTATTATGTAAATTTGATTTTATCATGGAATATCTTGATTTCTCCATTTATGTTAATTGAGAACTTGCTGGATATAATAGCCTGAGCTGGCATTTATGTTCTCTTTGGGTCTGTATGACATCTGCCCAGGATTTTCTAGCTTTCATAGTCTTCGGTGAGAAGTCTGGTGTAATTCTAATAGTTCTGCCTTTATATGTTACTTGACCTTTTTCTCCTACTGCTTTTCATATTCTTTCTTTGTTCTTTGCATTTGATGTTTTGACTATTATGTGATACGAGGAATTTCTTTTCTGGTCCAATCTATTTGGAGTCCTGTAGGCCTCTTCTATAATCATAGAAGATAGGTATCTCTTTCTTTAGGGTAAGGAAGTTTTTTCTATAAGTTTGTTGAAGATATTTACTGGCCTTTTAAGTTTGGAGTCTTTGCTCTCTTCTATACCTATTATGCTTAGGTTTGATCTTCTCGTTGTGTTCTGGATTTCCTGGGTGATTTGTGTTAGAAGCTTTTTGTGTTTTCCATTTTCTTTGATGGTTGTGTCAATGTTTTCTATGGTATTTTCTCCTTCTGAAATTCTCTCTCGTATGTCTTGTATTCTGTTGGTTAGGCTTGTGTCTATGACTGCTGATCTCTTTCCTAGATTTTCTATCTCCAGGGTTGTCGCCATTTGTGATTTATTTATTGTTTCTATTTCTATTTTTAAATCCTGGATGGTTTTGTTCAATTTCTGTTGGGTTGTGTTTTCCTATAATTCTTTAAGAGATTTTTGTGTTTCCTCTTTAAGTGCTTCTACTTCTTTACCTGTGTTGTCCTATATTTCTTTAAGTGAGGTATTTTTGTCTTTCCTAAAGTCCTCTATTATCATCATGGGATGTTGTTGTAAAATTATATTAAATGATGTCTTTTTCCCTCACTAGATCTGAAACTGCAGTGCCCCAAGATATCTGGTAGTTATCTTGCCAAAACACACAGCTAAACCCTGTGGTGGCCCAGTGTCTCTGCTGCCATACACTTGCCCAAACTCAATTCTCCACAAGAAAGAACACACAACATAATAACCTCTGATCCAATTGATTAGATATAATTGCCCACCTAAACATACAAAGCCCTATACACATCCATCCCTTAAGAACATTCATAACAACCTGTAAATACACAGAGTGGAATCTTAATGTCAGTCTCCGTATTCTCTCCATGGCTTCTCTCCTGTCTGGTTCAAGTCTCCTCCTTTTCCCTCAAACTTTTTCTTCCACCCATCCTTCCTTCTTGTCCAATGACAGGCCTCATTTTATCTTGTACCTGACTACACCACTACACCTGCATGAGAACGTGATGCCACAATGAGTTGTGGTTTTAAAGCCAAATCTTTCTTCTCCAGTGTGTTTTGATACCCAATGCTTGCTTTGGTGAGAGAACTGGGCTCTAATGAGGCCAAATAGTCTTTATTTCTGTTTCTTAGGATCCTGCACTTACTGCTTGCTATCAGGTTGTCTCTAGTGTTCGCTTCTCTTGCTGTCTCTGACTGTAGCTTGAGCCTCCTGTAAACCTTTGTGTCAGCACTCCTGTAGACCTGTTTTCTTTCAGCTGGATCTGGGTACAGAGAGCTATGGAGACAGTTCAGCTCTGGGTGCAGGCAGAAACTGGAAGGTCCTGCCCCTGACTATGCCTAGGTTCCTGTGCCAAAGGGCACTAGCACTAGTCGGGTTCTTCTCGGCCCAGGAATGTCAGCAGAATTGGTGGTCTCCCCTGAGCTCTCAGGATTGTCTGCCCTTCTGAGAGTCCAGGTCTCTCCCCCACAGTATTAGGGTACTGAGGGCTGTGGAACTGGTTCATATCCGGGAGAAGGCAGAAACCGAATAGGTTCTGTCCCAGAGTAGTTTTGTGTTTGTTGGGTAGCTCGAAGCAGAAGAGTTAACCTTACCTCTACTCTCAGGGGTGTCAGCACTCCTGGTGAATCTAGATTAACATTTCTTAAAATATAAAAATAATTACTCCATACTATACAATATTTTGAGTTTTGTGATAAAATTGCAAAATGTTAGTCTCAGAACTATCTGTAATATATTCAAATGTCAGAAAACGTGCTTTCAAGTTCAGGTTCTATTCCTTCTAGAGTTTCTATCCCAATGAACATCTACGTTTGGGGCCCATTGATATAGAAAATCAGAACCAATTCACTTACACAAAATTGTATGTCATTTAAAAACAGGTTATATATCATTTGGGAAATATCAGAGTTCTTTGGTCAATTTAAGTAATAAAATAACGTGCAGTAAATATTCTGTAGTCATAACAGTTTACATTAAAATACAAAAAGTTTATTGTGACCATTTGCCCATAAAAGCCAGATTAAAAATTTGCAGGATAGAAAATTAAACAGATTAATATAGAAAAGTACTTCAAAATATGTAACAAAAAGGAATGGAGAGATCTCTCAGTGGTGAAGAATGGTGATGATATAGCAAGTAAGGCCAGAGTTCATATCTCAAAATTAAAATAATATTTGAATGTTTCTCAAACACCTGTAACTCCAGCTCTGAGAGCTATATTGCTTGCTACTGGCTGCTATCTGTGTACAGCAGGTATTCTGTACACATGTAATAATAGACTCACATAGATGACCACAAAAGCAGATAGAAAGTAGACAAACAGACAGATATGTACACACACACACACACACACACACACACACACTGACCTCACATATATGAGCATTTGGACAACAATTTCTTAATGAATTTATGAATTATTTTATAATGTAGAGATAAACCTATCACATAATGTTTTCCAATAAACAGACAAATATATTTAGTACATAGCATAAAATATTGTATCTTTTGTAGTCAGCCAGTAAGAAGAGGCCTGCCTTCAGTGCTACAAAATCTGCTTGTTATATTTCTGTAGCATGCCACATTGTTTTTACCATGTTCCTAAACATCTATTCTGCAAGGCCATAAAATAAATAATCCAATTTTCATTAAGCCGAACACACAAACAAAAACAAGCCTGTTAAATGATTATACATTTCAAAGAGCTGTCATCCTCTTAAATTATATTACATGTTGCTAGAGTTAAGGATAGCAGAAGAAGATGGGTATGGTCAACCAAGCAAAATTTACATAAGAAAGCTAATTTAATTTTAATTACTATCTTATACATATTTTATAATATATAATATCTTAATTGCATATCCTATACATTATGTATTGTTATATAATATATTATTATATAATCATATAATTGTGCATCTCATACATAACTTTAATTGATGCATCTTAATTTTGGAAACCATGAGCTAATGGACTAAACTTGTCCAACTTACAGTATTACTTCATTGTGCCTCATTTACAATTGAATTAAAGTTTTACTTTTGTTCACGTTGACCCACTTAGGAATGATCCTGAGTAAATGGTCGAATTAAAATTTCAGCACCATTTGAACATGCTGTTTGCCAGAAATAGTGTAAAGTTGAAACCTAACAAAACGAAATCTATTTCTTTTCAAACTTATTCTCTATTATCCAAAACTAAATAAAGCAAATAAAACATCTAATTCCTCCTTCAATGTCATAACTTTGGTTAGAGATTAATATTTTTGGTCTCTTTAGAAATTGAATCTTATTTTCATGTTCTGGTGGGCAGCCACAGACCATTAAAATAGCCTATGTATAGACAACTGCTATATTCTTTTCATCTCCTTCTACTGGGATTCCTAAAGGACTCTATTACTTCCATATAATTTTTCTTTTTTCCTTTTATGAAAGATAGATTACTTTCTCATACAATATATTCTGATTATAGTTTTTACTTCTACTCCTCCCAGGTCCTACCTTCTTTACCCTCTGGATCTATTCATAATCCTAAATAGAATATTGTTCTACTCCAAATTATCACCATTATTGGCATCATTCCCATTCTGACCTGATGATCCCTTACAAATACCCACAGGCCTTCCAGACACAATAGGACTCCTTTTCCAACCCTATATGGGAACCCCGTTTTCTCTTAGGAGCTTCTCTGTGTACTTCCTGCTTATCCTCTTCCTAGGCAATATCTCAGTTTCATCCAGTAACCAAATCATGATTTTCATCCTTCTAATAATTTAATTTTCAGAAGTTTCTTTAGGAGAGAATTATGGCAATTACACAATCCTCTACAACTCATCAACTTAAAATTCTTCTGTTACATGAAGTCAACAGGACCTATGCCTCCTTAGATTCTGTGACAGATCCTGGCTTCCCACCATTGCCTTCTTCCACAAGAGGCAGCCAATGAGAAAATCCATTCTCCACCTACTTTTAATCTGTCCTCAAGGTTGATGATTAAATGAAAATGACCTAAATACCTCAAGTGGACTGAGAAACTCCAGACAGAAAGTTGACTTGCCTGATAGTACCTTTGGAATCTTCTGATCAATAGAGCCACATGCACTACTATCTATCTACCATTTTGCACAGGAACTCTTCCATGTCTGAAGTTCACCCTTTTACATTCTATAAAACCTCAAGCCCCATATGACATATTCATAATCTCTACTTCTTCAGAGTATTTCAGTTCTGATTAAAAGCAAAGGGGTTGGGGATTTAGCTAAGTGGTAGAGCACTGGCCTAGCAAGCTCAAGGCCCTGGGTTCGGTCCTCAGCTCCGAGAAAAGAAAAAAATAAATAAAATAAAAGCATAAATCTTGCTTTTGAAAAAAAACTTACTCTGCATGAAGACACTATATATAATGTAATAAACGAATAATTTGAATTGATATTTTCGATTAAATGAAAAAGTTGCATACAACAATTTTTTTTTAAAAAAGCAATGTGGATATCATTAAGAGCCTTTATTATATTTAAATTTAAACATAACCTGAAAATAGTTTTAATTTATTGAAAGAGGACATATTCATGAAAAAGAAGGAAGATAATCATATATATTTAGAAAAAAAGATGTACATATTTGACTTAAACTTAGATCTGTTTTGTCTAAATTCAAAAACAAGATGTTATGAGTATTAAAATGTATAATTGATGAGTTTTTATAAAGTCAATGCACTTTGTAGCTATTATTAATAGATGCAAACATTTTGAAGCAGGCAGGAGAAATGTTTCTACTATAAAGAGCTCTTGGTGCTTTTTCCCAGAATCTACTCTGGGCTGTTCCTCCAGAGCTAGGAGATTTAACAGCCCTTTCCTGGCCTCTATGTGTATTTGCATAGTTGAGCACTGTCCCAAATGCAAATAAGCAAATGCACACATAGCTAAAATTTTAAATAAATCTTAAAATAATAATCACCTGACCTACTGAATTGAGTAGATTAATTAGCAAGTATGTGAATTTCCTGATTTTTATCATTAGGACAAATACCTTAGTAGTTCATGATAATTTGTAGAACATTAATGCCAAATTGAAACAAAACAGTTTTAAATCACTGACAAGTTTTCTACACACACACACACACACACACACACACACACACACACACACACAATCATGCCATGCTATTTATTTTAGACCATTGAGTTAAATATACATAATTAAACATTACAAAATATCCAACATATATTTCAGCATCTCTAACTGAACCAGTTAAATGCCATTGATTGCAAGGACACGTCCTTCTTAGAGAGTAAACTACTTTTTATCCACCTTGTACTGATTTATATGTTCCTAATGTCATTCAGAAACTGTAGTCTAAGTAAAGAATGTGAAAACACTTGGGGATCATATAGACAGTTCTGTTCAAGTACTTTTTCACATCATTGACTATTCCCCAATTTTTTATTATAAAAATATCTGTCAGGTATGTATTTTGGAGAAATCATAGCAATTAAGAAAAAACTCAAATTCAAGGTATTTCAAAGTGGCTTTTAATTGATCTTTAGTAAATGTGAAATGAAACAACTTTATGTTGTCTTAGGTATTTTAGAATGCTATTTTTTTTAAACCTTTCCCTAACAGTCAAGCACTGTTATTTTTTATCTAATGCAGACAATTTTATTAAAAATAAAAGAAGCTAATAACCTTCAGACACAATTGAAAGAAAATTCCAAATTCCTATTCATACTGAAAAAAAAGTGTTATTTTTGTTGTTACATGTAATACAAATATTCATTTGCTTTTCTTTTGTATAATTGAGCCTCTTAATTCAAGTGTTCCCCTAGTAGTTAACTTATCTTAGTCAGTATTTTATAGACTTCTTTACAGAGTGAATGGATTTTGTTTGCTTTATATTTTAAATTTTGTGATTTTTAAGAAATAAATAGAAAAAGATTACCACACAATATTCCTGAAATATTATATAATTAGTTTCACTTATTTATATCATCAGTGTGTGTGTGTGTGTGTGTGTGTGTGTGTGTGCGCGCACGCACGTGCACATAGGCAAATGCACGTGAGTACAGAATCACATATGCATAAATGCATGTGTGTGATTCAAGTGGTACATATGGAAGTGAACAGTTAAATTCAGGTGTCTTCTCAACCACTATTTCTTGTTTTCTGACAAATTCTGTTATTGATCTAAACCTATAGTTCACATATTCATCTAGACTGTCTAGAAAGCCAGCTCCAGGGAATCTGCCATACTCTTTTTGTACTGTAGGCTCCATTTTACAGGCACTGATGTGTCTGCTGTAGATTAAACTCAGGTTCAATGCTTGATTGATTCAACCCTCTCTGCACCCCTAGCATTTCCTTTGTCATCATATTGCCCTACTATAAACATAGATATTGAAAAAATAATTTATGTTTTTAGAGTGGTTCTATTCCCCAATTGGTTTTTGAGCTATCAGTAAAGAAAGCCATGGAGCAATTGCTGGGTAGAAAGACTAGCGGGATTGCAGTTGAGGTCTATATGCAGGTGAGGAGAAGCACAAGATAAGGCAAGACCTGTGATTGGGGAGTGAAAAAATGAAGAGAGGACAGAATTTTTGTAAGGCAGGAGAGAGGAAAAAGAAAGAAAAGATCCAAGATGGAAGCCGAGAAGAATGATCCAGATCTATGTGACCTTTCATAAGGGATGGATTTTTATAGAATGATTTGTCTTATCTAGGTGGGCAGTTTGTATCATTATCAGTTGGTTGTAAGTTTATTGTGCAAACATTTTGTGGAGTTTGAATTTACTGGTATAAATATGATTGTTAAATTATAGGCTTCTTGAGTTTTGATTTTAATGAGTTACTGGGAGTTATGACTAAAACCACAGGGTGCAGATGATGGGAATGTTAGCTTAGTCTGCAGCAAGTCAGTTGCAAGGGGGTGACTACTTCTAGGCTCAGAGAATAGCCAGTTGCAGTATAGGGTGAGGCTTGGGAGTTTAGCAGGTGAGATGCTTTGCTGACTGAGATTAAAATAGCCTGCTGATGCCATGAGGTCCAACTGAGCCGGCACTAGCATGGGACAGTAGAATTTCTTTTTAATATTTACCTCTACAAAGGGGGTCTTCTGAGTTCCTTGAGGAAAAAGAGACAGAAGCAAGGGAAGGGAAAGTTCTCCAGGCTTTTGATGCAGTTGACCAGACATGTGAGATCTTGAAACAGAGTGGCCATGCAGGCAGCTCCTACATGTGAGTGGTCAGAGAAGTTTAGCAATTAATGTTGAGTGCTAGAAGGTAAGCAGCTCAGAGTATTGATAAGGTCATGCTTGTCCAGGTAGGAAGTAGTAGTGCCCAGAAATTATGCCGAGAAGGTACATTAAAATTGAACAACTACATGTCTGTGTCTTTTAACCATGGATTGCAGGGAAGCTGGGTGGAAGCTTGTAGCATGGCTGGAACCTGAAGCTTAGGCAAGATATTGAAAACCTACACACAACGTAAGTTTTTAACAATTTCAGAATAATCATCTCACTATAAATTACAAAAACTAGTATGCAGGTATAAAATAGGAATATGTAATGTATTATAAAGGTGTTGTTACCACTGTAAATCTCCAACAGATATCAGCTTCATCAGTGGCTTAGTAATTGAGTTCTTTCCTCCCTTGTTTCCACCTTCTTTCCCACTTGTGTTAAACCTCCAAGTCTGTCTTCTCTTTCTATCTTGAACAAATTGAGAGCTAGGTAAAGGCTCTGTAATTAAAAGATGCAATTGTTGTTTGCTTTTAATGTTTTGCTGGATTTTTAAATATCATGTTGCTTAGAATAGCCAAACTAGAGAATCCCCTCCCTCAGTTTCATAGGGATAGCTGAAATTATAATATCAATGAAGCTAACCCGAGCTAGAAGATGACACTTGCTGAAATTTACATGTAAACCTCATCTACAAATGAAAAAAATATCATCATTCATTCTGATTGTCAATTTATATAAAACTAGATAGCTCCTGTTATAGGAGCAAGGTTTGGGTTATCTGAACTCTCTATATAACTGTCTTTGCATCATTCTTTAATTACCACCAGTGTTGTTCATATCATTGATGTCTACATTAATGACAGAAACAGAATTGACAGAAAAAAATCTTTTCCATTTATGACTAAAGTGCCAATTATAAGCAAAAAATGATGTTACAATGACATGCTGTTTTTTTGAGCATCAATAAATATAGAAATATAAGTCTATAGTTTTTTGAACCTATAATTCATATATACTGAGATGCAACCGAATATATAGAATGGTATCGCAAACTTGGTTGGTTGGTGGCAATATTTAATGTATAAAATAATGTCCAATTATCTCTCTTATAAATAAAATTTGAGTTATATGAATGAGTGAATTTATCACAATTGTGTCTCACATAAATGATATCCTTTTATGAAACACAATCAAAATCCTTTTCCATTTGAAATATACTCTTTCATGGATGTCAAAGAAAAAAAATCACGAAAGCACAAACAAAATAAATTTATTTCAATGGGGAGTTTCAGTTTATTCCTGTGATGTATTAGTTGAAATAAAAGCTTTTAGAGGACTTTCCTAAGAAAGATTAAAAAAAAATGACATAATACCAGAATAAGAAAACATGAAGGTTTTTTTCTCATAAATTGTGATAGTGCTGTACATCTCTTTGGAAGATTGCATTCCATGATGTCACTAATATATGCTGCCTTCAACCATTTCTTGACACTGGACATGCAGCCTGGCTTGATTTTCTGCTTGTATTCAGGTTATAGAGAAGGAAGAGAAGGCCACGGCATGCCTTCTCCACATTGCCTTAAGACACATTGTCTTTCTCTTTGTGGATAATAGTCATATTTTTCCTTATACATTTTCAGAGTTTTAAAAATATATGATTACTGAATGATAGGGAAGCCCCTGTAGTGAGTTGGCCTAATGTTGTTTGTATTTTAAGCTAATTTGGGGCACCCAAGTCTGGTTATTCCAGAGACACAAGAGTCTGAGTTTATGACATGTAGTCTGCCCCCAGTTAACTGTGATTGATAAATAAAGATGCCAACAGGCAATGGCTAGGCAGCAGAGTAGACTTGAAGTTTCCTGGGCTTCCCTGAGGAGGGAAGGAAAAGAAGTCACCATGGGGAAAGGAAAAACATGCAGGAGAAGGGAGAAGACAGTGTTCATGGGCTAGTTGAGCCATAAAAGTGGGACTCTAAGGGCTGCCCTATTTGAGGTAGGAGCACGGGTCTTTCATCTGAGAACATAAATTGGTTAAGGCAGAAGTAGGCCCAGGCTGGAATTTTTAATAATTTTTTTTGTTTTTTTTTAATAATTTCTACTCCATGTGGCACCCAACATCTGACAAAAGTTCACTTTGAAAAAAAACAATTAATGTCTTCCGAATGGAAAACTCTGCTGTCCCTTTAAGATTTGAAGACGGGGAGAATTTTTTTTTTTTTAAACCGGAGTTGCATGGTTTTCCCCCAAGCCAGGTGGGAATTGGGACTAGGATAAAACGTGTACTAAGTTGGTACACATAATACTGGGATTCATGGCATAAAATAGGACACAACTCTATCCCTGACACCCAATCCCCCAGCCCAACCTGAGGAGCATGATGGTTAGGTGCTGGCTCAGGATTCAGTCAGAGGTTGTTCCAAAAGATTCTAGACTGCTGCAGAGAGCTTCAGCTGCAGATGATGGGAGCCCATACTGACAAATGAGAAAGGCTGCTCAGAGAGCAGAATACAAGGGTACTTGTCTCCCCAAATCAAATAAAGTGTAAAAATTAATAGAAATTTAAGAAGTCAATACTGTCATAAGCAAGTGGGTTCTTTAAATATGGGCTCCATACAAATTCTGGGCATGTCTAATTTGACATTGTTGGCCTGATAATAGGCTCATACAGTGAAAAAAAGGAATTTTATTGAAGTTATATATAAGAAAAATGTTACTTAAATTTATATAAAGAGAAAGGAATACAATTTTATATATCAATATATATATTAATATCCATAGAAGGGAAGAATAAATAAAAATTATTTTCATTGTTTTTAAGGATAAAAGGGAGAGATAATGCTGATTATTTTAAATGTTGCTAAGTATGATTGGACACAATTACAGTTAAGTTTCTTGTGAGGCTAAAGCCAACCTAATTTATAAACAAATCCAGGTCAACTTGGACTACACAGAGAAACCCTATCTCAATAAGTAATAATACTTGTTTTAATTGTCAAAATGAATGTGATGGTTATAATTTTGGTGGTTATAACAGAATTACTAATCCTCTGTGAGGGAGGTCAAAGGAGAAGAGGCCTAAAGGAAAAAAAAGGTTGCTGAACCAGTCTATATTTTGATGACTTTGGGTTGCAGAACCAAGGACATACAATTTTGGGATAGAGGCTCTATATTTGTGTTAACAGGAAAGAAATAAAAGACTTTGGATCCCTTCCAAAGTAATCTAGATCAGACATGATAGAGGAAGATTTCCTATAGATGTTGGCTACTGATAGGAAAGAAAAAATTTAAGACGATTAAACCTGACCAATAACATGATTTACAGATGCCTCTACATGGGCACAGCCATAAAACTGGCTGAGACATAAAAATATCTCTAGCCAATACTTAATGATTAGATTACTAGTCAATAAATCCTTTCTGATTGTGAAATCCTGAAGATCCTTCATATCATCCTTTCATATGACATTAAGATTTATTACAATTTTGTTATTGATCAAACTAACACAAAAAGACATCTTTTACCTGTTCGAAGAACAAAAATGAATACTTAACTGATCTCTACACCTTACATAACTCATACAAATATCTTTATAGAACTAAATATTGTTTTTAAGGTCATGTATTACATAATAAAACACCAAGAAAACAGTTCTGACTAGTTTCACCATCAGAGATGCTGAAATGACCTGCTGTCCCAGCTCCCTGCTTTAACCTTCCTTCCTCATTGGGTACTATTTCCAAAGAATTGCTTCCAGAGCAGCTTCAATAATGTTTGCTCATACCCAATGACCTTGGCTCATCCAGCCTTTTCAGATCGTTCCAGTCAGGATTTCAGTTAAGCCCTGAACTTACTTTCTTAACATATAGAGTCTAGGCAACAAATACTACAGCTAGCTTTCTCAAGACTATCCATTTTTTTCTAATGTTCTATCCCACCACCACACAAAATAAAATGAATTCTTCACTGGGTGAGGTATGCCCTACCTTCATCTATAGACAAAATGCTGTCCAAAATGAGCAAACAGACACAAGATAGATGTGTGCTAAACTTTGCCAAAACAAGATAATCTAGTCCTTCATAATCCCTGTTTCACTTAAGGTCTGTCAGATATTCTGGGCACAAAGCCTAATGATTACTCAAACATTATAAAAACTATTGGAGACTGTACAGGCAGTCAATAATCCCTAACAATCATTTACATTTTGTTTAAGTTTCCAAAATACTCAAGAAATATTTAATTCCTTCTCAAACTTCCGATGGGGTTAAAGATTATTATATATATATATATATATATATATATATATATATATATATATATATATATATATATATATATTGCATATTAAAGCTTTAGATCCGCATCAGTGTGCCCAAGATACCTGGTAGATATCTTCATCTCAGTCAGCAAAGCTCCTCATCCTCTTTGCTCTACCCCATATCACACTGCTGATGGCTTTCTCTGAGCCTGGCAACAATCTCTCTACCCATCTAGTTCCCAGGGCAGATTGCCACCATGCCAGACATACACATCCCAATTCTGTGGTGGCCTAGTGTCTTTAGCTACCACATACTCTCTTGAACTGAAATCGCTACATGAAAGAACACACAACACAAAAACCTCTGTTCCAATTAAAAAGATGTAATTGTTCACCTAAACACACACATCCATCCCTTAAGAATATTCAAAATAACCTGTGAACATGCAGAGAGGAATCTTAGCATCAGCCTCCATGTTCTCTCCACTGCTTCTTTCTCTCACTACAGTCTCCTCCTCTCTCTAAGAGTTTTCTCCCACCCATCCTTCCTTCTCATCCAATGACAGGCCTTGTTCTATCTTTTACCTGCCTTCAGCTGTATGACATCATCCTACATTACACTCTTTTTGTCTATTTAAAAAAACTTTTCTCTCAAATATAAGCTGAACACAACTATTACCATTTTGTAATTAGAGGCCCAAAATATATCTCACACCCAATCCAACACTTTATCAGTTAAACAGAACATTTAGCTAACCATTCCAGCTTAAGAAAGGCTTAAAAATCTATGTTATATTCTGGATGGCTTGTACACTATCTCATAACTATATAATAAAATATGTATTTTCAGAGTTAAACAGCCTGATAGGCTATGAGACTATCATCAGTCTTCAACCCCGACAGAAATCTGAGAATGACCAATTATCTATAAACATAGGAATCCTAACACAGCTTCCAGAACTGAGAGGTTGTAGAGACAAATCTCTACTAGCACAGTCCTCTTTTAACAACATGTGAGCACAAGTCTTCAGCCTTCTAGCCCAAAATCAACAGACAGACTCTTGAAATGCAGAAACCTTGAAGGGCTGATAATTCTGGTCCAGTAGAGATTATCAGTCAACATCTATTCTGCATAAAGTGTCCCTTTTCGGACAGTATTAGTCTGTAGATGAAATGGACAGTTTCTGCCCAGTGGCTGCCTAGCCACTAAGTATTCCCTCACCTGAAGGTAAAGATGCTCAATTTCTTAATTAAATCTGCCAAAGGGGAACTTTTAGGAGCAAACATGTCTCAACGAAAGATAAATAACTTTATATCTCATATTCTGTGGATTTCTGACATTTTTGAAAACCATCTATTTATATAAGGTAATCTGGACTGCTGTCTGTTAACTTATTATATTATCTTGAAAGCACTCTAACAAACTCAGAGCTATAAATTTACTATTTGGCCCTTAACTCACATGTGTAATCAACTCAGAAGTTTGTAATGGCATCAATGGAAGGAATGGCTCTAAACCTTGTACCTTTAATCTTTTTTAACAAGAATTCTATACCAAAGCAAAGATATGATTTTAGCTTAGTTGCCAAATGAGATTATGGCTATACAACTCAATCTAGCTAATTCCTCCCTGTTAAATTATGACCAATTCTAAATTCCTCATAAAACAACCTTAGAAGAACCAGTTTCAGCACCCCCAAAAGTCCAGGGATTTGGGGCGATGACTCTTCAATAACTTCTTCAAGCTATATGTGGGCATTGAGATATCTTTGGGGGCTGGAGGGGTAGGGAAAATTGGAGAAAATGTAGCCTCCTGTGACTGTCTTGACTGGTCCCAGCTGAAAGTCCTTGAGATCAGGTGTTACAGACTCAAAAATAATTTTTTTTCAGATTATAATACAAGTTAAAATCTAACATGATTGAATTCTAAACTCATTAAGTTAGGTTTGATAATAATATACTTTATCTAAATTGCCAAATATAATAGACTAGATGTTATAAGTGTATATGATACCTTATAATTTACATAATTGTCATAATTGTGTTCAACTTCTAAGAAAAAAGGTGTCTTTTTAATTGAACAGAAATGGGGAAATGTAGTGGATTGTCCTAGTACTGCTTGTATTTTAATGCTAATTGGGGTCACCAAGACATGTTATCTGAGAGATAAGAGTCCACATGTAAGAGATTGAGTGAACCTTCCCCAAGTTCATTGTGATTGGTAAATCATAATGCCAACACCCAATATAATCAATAGTTGCAATACAATTTAGAAACCCACATTCCTTAATGTGATTTTTTTCCTTATTTTATATATTACAAAATCTTAATAGAGATAAATAACTGCTTTGTAACTGAAAATTTAAAGCTAACAAGCATACCATGAATGATTCAAAATTTCATATAGCATAGCACATGATTATTTTAACAAACAGACTGGCAATACTAATAATAAAATTTATTGATTCTTTAAAAAGGCAAAGTAATGGGCAAAAAACTAACATGAGAAATGGGTCTAAGAGTCAATGTAATATTTAGTTAATTTTTCCTGATATTCTTTGTTTTTCTTACTTCTCACATTCAGTTACTGTTTTTGCACAAGAAAACAAAATAATTACAGTTGCAAATATACTGCACTAAACATATATAAGCATTTATCATAGTAAGAATATTTTTTCATTTCAGATAAATTGCTATGTTTATTGCTCTGAAATGTTAATTTTTAATATCTTACAAAACAGATTTACAAAAACAGATACTGATTAATTAAATGATTCTATTGCCAAATAAATTAATATCTACTCTAGTTTTACACATATAATAATATGTCATTTTTTATGCAGAGTAAAATATGCCTATTATTTTAATATATTTTACTATGATATAAATAAAATATAAAACCACTGGTCATGATATTAATTAAAAGTATAAAACTATAATCACAAAACCTAAATGGCATAAAATTTTGAAGTGTCCAAAATAGCACGTATTTAATTCTCCCCTGTAAGATGTCAAAAACATAGTCAAAAAAATTAGAAAGCACATTTTGAAAATTAGAAGGAAATTCTTTTCTTCTGTTCACTATTCAACTAAATATGTAATTTTTGAAATTCAAAGCATACTTATTCTTTATATGTGAAAATAGGCACAGTATTAATATTATTACAAACCTGATATTTTTAAAATTTTTATTGATAATTTTATTTATTTATATTTTAAAAGTTATCCCCATTCCTGATTTTCCCTCAATAAAATCCCTCTACAAGCCCTTTCCCTCTGCATCTATGAGGGTGCTCCCAACCCATCCATCCACTTCCTCCTCACTGCTCCAACATTCTCCTACTCTGGGGTATCAAGTCTTCACAGGACCAAGGCTTCCCCTCCCACTGATACCAGCTAAGTTCATCCTCTGCTACATAGGCAGATAGAGCTATGGGTTCCTCTGTGTGTACTCTTTGGTTGGTAGTTTAGTTCCTGGAAGTTCTGGGGGCTCTGGTTGGTTGATATTGTTGTTCTTCCTATGGGGATGTAAATCTTTTCAGTTTCTTAGGCCTTTCCATTAACTCCTCATTGGGGTCCCCTTGTTCAATCCAATGGTTAGCTGCTAACATCTTAATCTGTATCAGTAAGGCTCTGGCAGAGCCTCTCAGGAGACATCCTTATCAGGCTCCTGTCAGCAAGTACATCTTGGCATCAGCAGTAGTGCCTGGGTTTGGGAGCTGCATATGAAATGGATACCCAGGTGGGACAGTCTGTGAATGGACTTTCCTTCAGTCTCTGCTCTACTCTTAGTCCCTATATTTCCTGTATACAGTAACAATTTGGAGTTAAAATTTTGAGAAGAGCTGAGGCCTCATCTTTCAACCAAGTGCTTTGCCTAACCTCTGGATATGGTCTCTAAAGATTTTCTCTCCCTTTCGTTAGGTATTTAAATTAATGTCATCCCCTTTGAATCCTGGATGCCTGTTGTTTTCTGGGTGTCTGGGACTTTCTGTTGGCAACCCCCAGATCCCCATCCCCCATTGCTACATACCTCTGTTCAATTTCCAGATCCTCTGTACATTTCTCCCAACTCATCCGACACCTAAACCTGCCCCCCAAGTTTTCCTCTCCTCCTTTATTCTTCCCAATTCCCTCCCACCTTCAATCTCCCATGATTATTTTGTTCCCTATTTTAAGTAGGACTGAAGCATCTACATTTTGGTCTTCCTTCTTCATGGGCTTCATATTGTCTGTAAGTTGTATCATTGGTATTCTGAGACTTTTTCCTAATATCCACTTCTCAGTGAGTACATACCATGTGTGTTCATTTATGACTAGATTATTTCACTTAGGATGATATTTTCTAGTTCTATCCATTTGCTCCGCAAATTTCATAAAGTCATTGTTTTTAATAGCTGAGTAGTACTCCATTTTAGAAATGTACAACATTTTCTGTATCCATTCCCAGATGTTGAAGGACATTTGGGAATTTTCAGCTTCTGGGTCTTATAAATAAGCCTGCTATGAACATAGTGGAACATGTGTCCTTGTAATATGCTGAAGCATCTTTTGTTTATATGCCCAGGAGTGGTATAACTGGGTCCTCACATAGTACTATATCCAATTTTAAGAGTAATTGCCACACTGATTTCAGAGTGTTTGTACCAGCTTACAATCCCACCAAGAGTAAAAGAGTGTTCCCATTTCTCCACATCCTTGCCAGCATGTGTTGTCACAAGAGTTATTGATCTCAGCCATTCTGATTGGTGTAAGGTGGAATCTGAGGGTTGTTTTGATTGGCATACAGAAAAGCAGTAGCCAACATCAAACTTAATACAGAGAACATTGAAGCAATCCCACTAAAACCAGGGACTAGACAAAGCTGCCCACACTCTCTCTACCTTTTCAATATAGTCCTTGAAACCCTACCCAGAGCAATTAGGCAACAGAAAGAGGAAAAAGGGATACAAATTGGAAAGGGAAATAGAGTAGATTTTGCAGGAGGACTGGGGGCAGGTGGGATGGGAAAAGGAGACATCATGTTGGGGAAGGAAAGGAGGGAGAAAGTAATGAGAGGGAGGACTGGAATTAGGGCTCAGCTGGGGGACAATGGTAGAAACATTGTGCAATGGAAACTCCCTGGAATCTATGAGGGTGGCTAGTGAAGACTCTTATTAATGGGGAATATGGAACTTGAACCAGTCTTTTATTGTAACTAGGCACAGGTTCCAGTGGTGGGACTGGAATATCAACTCAGTCACCAAAAACTTAGACATACAATTGGTCCTGCCTGGAAGATGTACTACAGTTAAAGTGGCAATGAACTTGTGACAGTGGCTGATGAATAACTGGTCAATCTTGAGGTCTATGCTAAGAGAAGGAAATCAATATTGATAGTTCCTGGATGGCCAGGAATCAGGGGCTGGATAGCCAAGAGACATAGGATAGACTGGCCAAAAAAAAAGGAATGAAATTATTCTTAAAGACATTATGCTATTCTCCTAGAAGGGTGTAGGCTTAGATTTTCCACAATCTACTTTAATAAGGGTTCTCAAACACTCTGATCCCTGCTTTCTAGACCACCATTGAAAGTTAGGAAAGAAAAATGGTAAATAGGACAAAGGGTTGAGGCTCTGTTATAATTTTTTCTTTGGGACAATTCCTATCACAATTGTCAGGATAGCAGCAGTTCAGTTCAATAGTTTCAGGATATCAACATTCCAGTTCAAAGAGTGTCACCAAACATGAATCAGCAGCTATGGCAAAATCCAGCAGAAACAACCATGCCTCAGTCGAATTGGCAGGAGTCAGCAAGAGTGACCAGAACAAGCTGGAAAGCCAAGAGTTCTCTTCTGTGCCTCTCTCAATGAAGTGAAGACCAATAAAGCATTGGTCTCAGAATAAAGTCTCAAGACCAATAAAGCATTGGTCTTTGGCTAGCTATGCAAGTGCCTTGCCACTGTATTTTGGAAACTACCTTTATACCCCAACATCATGTGTCCTTTCACGGGTCTCGCTTTAACATAACATCACATGAGTCTTCATCACAGGACACATCCTGAAACTTCTCCTTCAGAATGGAGCCTATCCCAAAGCTTATCACAGATGCTCCATATAGCAACTGATAGGAGCAGCTGCAGACACACACTACCAAACATTGGGAAGAGCTTCAGAGCCCTGCAAAAAAGAAAGATTGTGGGAGCCAGAGGGGTGGAGGCCACCACAAGAAGTGGAAATATTTATGCTCAAAATAAATGTAGACAAATAATTATACCGTCCTTTTGTAACTATTGTGACAAGTACATGGAAAAATTCCATGCACACATTCCATGACAGCCAGTCAAGCTCTAGACTAGACAAAGCAGAGCATATGCTTATTAATTTTATAATATGCTAGTGTGTATATGAATATAGCTGTTTGTGTGCATGCATTCTGTGCTCATCTGAGCACATGAGCACAGATGAGACAACACGATGTTTCATTTTCCAGTGAGTTTCCCTGTCACTCTTCACTGTATATTTTTAAAGTAGAGTCTTCTGATTCTGGAGCTCAGTGATTTAGATAGATTGAATGTATGGAAGGACCAATACTCTTCCTTCCTCTGTCTCTTGCACATAAATCATAGGGTTTGTTTTGCCACTGTAGATTTTATTGTGGGTAGTAGGGATTTAGTGAAATAAAATATGATGAACAGAAAGAAAATTAGGGAGGAATGGTTCATTTATGTCCTTAATGAAAAGGAAGTCAGAGAAGGTGCTTAAGCAGGAATCTAAAGGCAGGAACAGGAGCAGAAACCAGAGAAGAAAGATGTATACTGGCTTCCTGTTTGGGTACACTCAGTTTGCTTTCTTCTCTGACTTGGAACAACAGACTCAGGTTTGGCGATGCCGACAGTGAGCTGGTTCCTCCCACATAAAACATCAATCAAGATATGCTCCAGAGGTTTGCTTGCAGGCAGGATACTCTGGTGAGGAAAAATATGTGAGTTTCACTCTTCCTTGATGAATCAGGCTTCTGTCAAGTTCACATAAACCTGGGCAAGACATCAAAAAATTTGTCTACTGAGCCGTCTCTGAGACTCAATATTTTCTTAACAAAAGTTAAAAGACTACAGTGGAATTTATTGATATCATACTGAAGAACTTGAGGATCCTGAGTTGGAATATGACTTGTATAGATAATAATATATATTTTCAAATATACATTATTAGACATTCATATCTATAAATATATAAATACATATATATGTATACATATTTAGTAATGTAATGTTATCACACATATAACAGACACATTTCTATTATATAAGCTCATTATTTGATGAAAGAATGGTCTTGACTGAAGAAATAATTCTGCTCTTTTTTTCTCATCCATGTTAGCTTCAAAATATACTATTGCATCTACTGACCCTAAATATAGCTAAGCCTCATAGGACTAATAAGTTGGCTTGTCCCTCTTCAGTGCCATTTGTCAAAAAGTAGGGGCTCTCAGTTCCAGAGACCAGCTGATTTCTGGCTTGTTACCTGACTTTCAGTAGAAGCTATAAATAGTGATTTTCTGTCCTCAGTGGCCTGTGGTGTTGCCATATGTTGGTGTTCTAACAGAGGCCAAAATGCCTGCAGCTCCACCATTGTTTATTAACACCCAAATGGTATAAGACTGAAGAAAGTGTAACCTGTAGTCACACAATAGATGTTTCAGGATAATTTATTTGCCTATGTAGCTATTTTTTCTACCTACAAATGTCATTTCATTAATGAAACTATTTCAGAGTTTGAACAGCATATATACACACGACGCTAGTTGACTAATTAATTACCTGCTTTCTACTTATATTAGTGAAATACAAAAGTTTAGAGGTAATTATCCATGAATGACTCAGATTCTACTGCAGAGATAAATTCTTATTGCAGAAGTCTATCCTGGCAGTTGATTCCTGTCATCAATGATTGTTTTAGCCATTGCAGAGTAACAAGATCCCATGAATGCAATCAAAGAGGTGACCTGACAGGTGCTTCTGAAAGGTTTCCAGACACATAAAAAGATACACACACACACGCGCGCGCACACACACACACACACACACACACACACACACACACACACACACTGGAAGACATAGTTTAGTTTCAAGAAATGAGTACTATAGATTTATAGTGCCTGCAAATCATGTTTAAAGGAGTGATAGGATTTTAGTACTTTAGAGAAAAGTTGGGGATGGAATGAAAGGTTTATATTTAAGATAAAATAGATCAGATATCAACTCAATCTCTTTGGATTGGCATGTACCTCATGTATAACACTGACTGAGCATTTGTGGAGACTCAGATATGATAGTCCTCAGGAACAAACAGTAAAATTAAAGAGAAAGAGGGAAAAGAAGAGGAGGAGCAAGAAGGACGTAGCAGGAGAGGAAGTTATAATCCAGAGGAAGAGAGGGAAAAAGGCTAATCTGTTTACTTCAAGATTTCTTTGAAGGAAGATAAATTTTCCTTGCTTGAGAGAGTGAATGAAGGAAGATAAATTTTCCTTGCATGTTGTATCTATTTTGTCTTCTTTTCCTTATCATTAGTCCCTATTAGTAAATAAAATAACATTGTTACACGGACACTTTGGTACAAGTATTATTTTATGATGATAATGTGGGAGAGTAAATTCTTGCATTCAATGTTTAAATCCTTTATAATCCATGGACTATATAGAACATTAAAAAGTATATGTTATTGGTACAGAGACAGGCAGGTAGATCAATGGAATAGAATTGAAGACTCATAAATGAATGCACACACCTATGGTCACTTGATGTTTGGCTAAGTAGCTAAAACCATACAATGGAAAAAAGACAGCATTTTCAACAAATGGTGCTGGTTCAACTGGTGGTCAGCATGCAGAAGAATGCAAATTGATCCATTCTTATTGCCTTGTCCAAAGATCAAGTCCAAGTGGATCTTGGACCTCCACATAAAATCAGTTACACTAAAACTAATAGAAGGGAATGTGTGGAAGATAAAAGCTCAGGTGACAGTAGATGCTGGCTAGGATGTGAAGAAAGAGGAACACTCCTCCATTGTTGGTGGGATTGCAAGATGTACAAACACTCTGGAAATCAGTCTGGTGGTTTTTCACAAAATTCCACATAATACTACCTGAGGACCTAGCTATACCATTCCTGGGCATACTTGAAAGATGCTCCAACATATAAGAAGGACATATGTTTCAATATATTCATAGCAGCCTTAGTCATAATAGCCAGAAGCTGGAAAGAACTCAGATGTCCTTCAACAGAGGAACGGATACAGAAAATGTGGTACATCTACACAGTGGAATATTACTCAGCTATTATGACTTCATGAAATTTTTAGTCAAATGGATGGAACTTGAAAACATCTTGCTGAGTGAGGTAACCCAATCACAAAAAGCACACATGGTGTGCACTCACTGAGAAGTGGATATTAGCCCAAAAGCTCGGAGATACAAGTCACAAACCACATGAAGCTCAAGAAGAGGGAAGATCAAAGTGTGAATGCTTCAGACTTAAGAAGGGGAACAAAGTATTCATAGGAGGAAATATAGAGACAATGTGTGGAGCAGAGACTGAAGGACAGGTCATCCAGAGACTGCCCCACATGGGGGATCCATTTCATATACAGACACCAAACCCAGAAAATATTATGGATGCTGAGAACTGCATTCTGACAGGGGTCTGATATAGCTGTCTCCTATATAACAGGAGTTAGAAAAAGGACTGAAGGAGCCGAAGCTGTTTGCAACCTGATAGGACAAACAACATTATCAACCAACTAGACCACCCAGAGCTCCCAGGGACCAAACAACCATCCCAAGAGAACATAGTTGATAGACCTTGAGCTTTATCCACAGATGTAGCAGAGGATGGCCTTGTTGGGCATCAATAGGAGGAGAGGTCCTTGGTCCTGTGAAGGTTCAATGCCCCATTGTAAAGGAATGTCAAGGAGGGGAGTTGGGAGAGAAAGGGTGGGTGGATGAGGGAGCACCCTCATAGAAGCATGGGGTAGATGAGATAGCAAGTTTTTTGAGGGGAAACCAGGAAAGGGGATAACATTTAAAATGTAAATAAAAAGTCCAATAAAAAGAATTTTAATATATTTCCCATCAAATATAAATGTTGAGTTAAAGCAAGTAGTATGAAAATACTAATATTACTTGCATGTATGTTTTTCAGGGCTAATCACTTGGTATAAATAACCAACTGATTTATTCTACACCAGAGAAGATTATGTTTCCCACAGTCAGCATTCCTTAGTTGCCTGTGGTTCTTTGTTGAGAGTTGAGGCCTTGTGAACTTTCTCCTATCTGTCTTCTTGTGTATTGTCTCCATTGATGTTTCATATATACATATGTGTATATTTGTGTGTAATGTACATATATACATATATACATGTACATGAATACACACATATATGCATATGTATATATTACTTTATATATAATACTTATATGTAAGTATATATGTACAGTCTTCACAAAAAATTAAAATACATTTAGAAACCACTTCCTAAATGATCAAGGATCTTCGCTAGTTTCTTTCATATTACATAGGACCATGTAATCTCTGAAATTTTTTCTTCACTCACAGAAGTTCAGGCTCGAGTATCATTTGCCTTTGCTCCTCCTCTCTTTTTCAGTGCTAAGTGAGTATGTCCTACTTCACTTGCTGAGTTCTCTGTACTAATCAGTCCACTGTTTAGTGTTTCAATCAAGGACTTGCATTTACTAATCATGGTTTTCATTTACATGCAATTACTCTTTATCTTCAACTGATTTTTCTCTATAAGTGCTTTTTCTATTTTTATGGATGCAAATCTTATATCGTTGGGAGAAAGACAAAATAGGAATTTTCTAAAAAAAGTATTTTGTTTTCCTCTATGTGTATTTCTGAAGAAAGAGATGAGAGACAGCAGCAGGCAAGGCGATCAACTTCTCAGAAGTTTCTGGGACACACAATATTCTTAGAATCTGTGATGGATCCTCCGCATTTTGCTTGTTTGCTCAACTTAGAAGTAGACCAAATTCTTGTTATGTGTAGGTTTTTAACCTAGCAACCTAACCTGTGAATACAATTGATAATATTTGCTACCTGTCTAGAGCTGTTTTGTGCTCATGATGTATGTAACAATGAAAATGTGCCAAACTCCTTAACCATTGATATTTAAATATCAGAGAAAAACTAACTAGACAGAACTATTTGGAAACACAGAGATAGCTTTTTTGTTTTGTTTTTATTTATTATTTTTATTCAATATTTTATGTATTTACATTTTAAATGTTATACCCTTTCCCCCTTCCCTATTCCCCCTGCTTCTACCTAACCACTCCCATCTCAACACCCCAGCATTCCCCTACACTGGGGAAATGAGCCTTCACAGGACCTAGGGCTTCTCCTCCTATTGATGTCAGACAATGCCCTTCCTCTGCTACATATGTGGCTGGAGCCATGTGTACTCTTTCATTGGTGGTTTAGGCCCTGGAAGCTCTGGGGGATCTATTGGTTGATATTGTTGTTCTCCCTATGGGGTTGCAAACACTTTCAGCTCCCTTAGTCCTTTCTCTAACTCCTCCACTGGGGCCCAGGTGCTCAATCCAAAGAACACCAATGAATGCAAGCATTCTCATTTGTATCAGTAGGAGTCTGACAATTCCTCTCAGGAGACACCCATATCTGGTTCCTGTCAGCAAGCACTTCTTGGCATCAACAATAGTGACTGGGTTTGGTGTCTGCTTATGGGATGGATCCCCATGTGTGGCAGTCTCTGGGGACTTTTCTTCAGTCCCTCTTCCACTCCTTGTCCCTGTATTTCCTCCAATGAGTCTTTTGTTCCCCCTTCTTGTTCATTAAGTCACATGCTTTAAATTTTATATAATATTGTTAATGAAACCAAGCCCTTATATTTTCAGTTTTATTTAAATTTAAATGTCATGTACTAAGTAGTTTATAAGTATACATACTGAGGGACAGATATAATGAGTTTCTTTTTAAAGGCAAAGATGTTTGAAAGGGAGACATCCGAGAGGAAAAGTGGGTAATGAAAGTTAATATATAATGAAAGAGATGGATGGGCACCCTTAGGTTAATAAGTAAAGTCTCTCTGAAGGGATAAAATATAAAATGAATGTTATCAAAGAAAAGCATATGAACATTGTGTGGCCAACAATGGTTATGAAGTGGACACAGGCTAGGAAATAAATAATGAAAAATAAATAATGAAAGAAACTGTATTAACTAGTAGTGGCAAAGAAAGAGAATGCAACAGTCTGGAAAGGCCAGAGTATAAATGGTCTGGCAGATAGTCTTACACTACAGAAATTCTTTTACACAGATCAATGTTGATGTCTAAAAAAAAGAAAGAAAGAATGAAAGAAACAAAACACAACATACTTGAAAGCACAGAGATAGGTTTTGCAATAGTCTAAGAAAACCACTTGTGAGGAAATTTTTGATAGACATGTTCTAAGCAATGATATAAAAATAAAATCTCTGAGATGTGAACGTAATATGAAAAAAAGAGAACTGGGGGAACTAAATTACAGTAAAGATATAGTATCTTTTAGCTACACAATATCGGCTCATAATAGTTGAAACAGCAATGGTATGACTTAGGGAAATCCAACCTAGATAGAATTCCAGTGTAAAATCCCATTCCTTTCAATTGACTTATTAGAAACTTTTAGCTGACGGGAGATGGAGAGTAAGTTTTCTCTGAGTGGTATCCTTGAGACATTGAAGTAGCAAACCATTGAGCCTTGAATCTTTGAACAACAGAAATTATTCTTGTTAAAAACGTAAAGAATCGAAAGTTGGGTGGGTAGAATCTGGACAGATTTGAGGAAGAGGGAGTGAATATGATTATAACACATAAAACATTCTCAAAGAACTAAATTAGGACAAAAACTAAACTGTTTGCCAGGTTGACTAGGATATATGTGAATAAATAACCAATGTTCTCACCATAATATTGTAGGAAATTACTTTATAGTTTAGACATTATTTTCTCTTACATTCTTCACCATATACATGAAGGACTATTAGGCAGAAAAGTCATGAATTCTAGTATGTGACCATGAATACGCATTGGTCACAGTTATTTTTCTAAAAGGTAGTAAACAATTTTACTTAATATTATTTTATTTATAAAACAGTTAATGTGTAAAATTATTTAATATAATTGATAAAAGCCGAGATGAAACTCACTTAATTATCTGTATATTCAATATAGACCTTCCTAAATCAATACTGTACCAATATCCTTTCATATAATTTCTTAGTATAGAAGAAGTATTTTATGAATGCTTATGGATGATTTGGTTAGTTTAATTACAAATACAGTTTCTTGACTTGAGAGAAGGTTAATGTCATATTTTTTCTTACTTTTTTTGTGACTGTTCATATGTTTATTAACAACTACCCACATCCATTCCAAGTATAGTGAGGAACCTTAGCATTGATAATATCGACTCTTCCCTGTCGAACTAATAATTAATAAATAAGTCTGGGTGGAAGGTTTGCTATCTGCCTCGATGGTTTGGGTTCCCAGATGGAAGGCACACACAGCCTTTTACATTTTGATATGCCTTAAGTATGCAACAACAGCTGGGCTACTGCCTGACCTTTACTACTGATGTCAAATAATCCCGAGCTACAATTTACTAAATTCTGTGTTCTATCTTGGCTGCTCTGAACCCAGAGGGCTGCCCAACTGTGCTGCACACTGGGCTGGGTTCTTCTGTCTCCTTCGCATGCCAACCATGCCCCTCTGTCCTGTATTCATCTAAGGCATTTCAAGCCTTCTCTCCTCACTCTCCAAACATGGTGGATCTCCTCCAGCCATGAATGCGAAAGTCCTGCCTCTGCCTGCCCTGCCCAACCATTAGTTATAGGCAGCTTTATTTACCAATCAGAACCAACTGGGGGAGTGTCCCTCCGTGTCTGACATAAGAAATGCTGGCTTTTCTCATGTAAACAATTTTGGAGACCTAAAATTAGATAAAAGATGATAGAAGAATAAGCAAGATCTTGAAACAACCATAAAAATCTTATAAATATCCAAATACATAAGGAAAGGTAATTTCATTTGAAGAAAAGAGAAATTGAACATGTACAAAATATCTAATTGTGTTCCTACAGGCCAAGTAGTAAGGTAATATTTTCAATGAAATAATACATCATAGGACACACAGAAAAAACACTAGAGAACTTTGAGTTTACACTCACACAAAACACCACAAAAACAAGATTTTTTTTTTACTTAATTTTTGTGGATTCCTTGCTCAATGAAAGATGGAAACCCTCTTTTACTTGAATATGAGAGCATCCTGCTTGCTTCAGCAAAAATAAATAAATAAATAAATAAATAAATAAATAAGGATAATGTTAAGAACTTTCCATTTCCTGATATTTTGCTCTGAGAAGTATATTTCAGTGAATTCTGATGTCTTTTACCTCAAGTCATGAGACACTGTGAGGTGATTTTTCAACACCCCTAATTTTGCTTTGGCTCTGAGATTTCTAGCATGTGGTCAATTGTGCTACTTACTTAATGTTTCGTTTCTCACTCTTTACATGCTCACAGTATCTTTTCTTTAAAATTTGTCTTATTTTATATATTTCCTGTGGCTGTTTGCACTGGGTAACTAATTGCTTTAGCAGTTAATTATAAACTGGTGAAAATAAAAATTATAAGTTCATAATCTTCTTAGAAGTAAATATTTAGAAATCAAGAACAAAGATTAGTTGTAAATTTGTATTCCAGACAAAATCAGTAAGACTACGTACAAACTCTGTAAAAAGTACATAAATAAAATTAAACAATGTTTCATACTACAGCAGAGTGTTTTACTAAAGTTATTTGTATTAAGTAAATATTTTAATTAACACTGTTCGACTATATTTGCTTAAAGCTAAACATAAAAAAAAATGAGTAACCAAGCACGCCTATGTAGTTTTCTTAGTACATTGATTGCTTATAATCTCTCAAAAATGATCTTTTCATTAATGCTTTTATATAAGATCTCTAAATATTTTGGGAGAAACATCGCAATGAAAAAATTTTGCTATGTTTTTTTAACTTTCTCTGCATGATACACTGCTATGGCATCAGAATTAAAGACAAAGTGAATCCAGGAATTTGAAAGTACTTTACTCTGTTCATATCCTCCAAGGAGAATGCAACAGGATTGATGTGCCTCTTAGTTTCTGATGAAAGTTCTATGCCATGCTTCCCAGATTAGAGATGGCATGCACAAGATGTAATGTACAACTTCTGCTAGTACCCTCCAGGACAGAATTCTCCTTAACAGCTGTGTGTGTGTGTGTGTGTGTGTGTGTGTGTTTGTGTGTGTGTGTGTGTGTGTCTGTATGTGTGTGTAGTAGGGCAGGCAGCTCCCCCTGCATCGTCCCAGATTGTTGTGATTATGGCCTGTTTTAACGCTCCATGTTCCATGTTCCATGTTCCTGGCAGTAATGAAAGAATGAAAGTAGAATGCACTGCAGTACTAGATTCCAGATAACTCTCTCACTAAGTTTTAAGAAAAATAAAACAAAACAAATCAATACATGCAAACACTCTACCCCCAACCCCCGACACCAACCAAATAACCTAAGCTATATCACATTTTAGTTCATATTGGTAATGGCAAAATAGGTTCACAATGTCATGTTGGATAGCAATGAAATCCCTTATAAATTTAAATATGGTTCTAAAAATTCTGGGACAAAAGCCCATTGATATAAAGTTATGGTTTTGGCGGGGGGGGGTGCAGGGAGTGGGATCAAAGAAACAAAGCAAAACAAAAATCACAGTTACAGTCTCTTGGATGAAGGTTGGTAAGCAGTCTCTGCAGTAAACAAATTAGGCCTCGCAGAGGTTTTCCTGCAAACAAAGATTAAGACAAATGCACCTTTTATTGATATCAGAAATAAGATTCACTGCTGAATTTTTCAAAACATTTATAATGTATTTCTGGATAAAATATGATTAATATAATGCAAAGTAATCATAAATAATAATTTTACATATTAGTGACCAAAAACATTTGGTGTGTAATGGTCACTCTATTCAATATTTTTCAAATAGACCTAGGCTTGCAGGGTAAACTAGGACAAGACATAATTTTGTTTTTTATAGCTACTTTGAAATAAAACCCATAAACTCTATGAAATGAAATGCAAGTGCTGAACTCAAAAGTAAATTTTTGTATACTAAGAAAGGACGTTTAATTTGCCAAGAATAAACATGCATTGAGATAAATCTGGAACTTTTCTGGAGAGACTAGTCGAATTTGAGTGTGACTTTTAGTTACCTATTATATATACAAGGGACACCATGGAATCAGTTTCTAAACACGGAACACAATGCCATGGTATCATGAAACTTATTTTCTAGTCTCCCTCTCCCTCTCCCTCTCCCTCTCCCTCTCCCTCTCCCTTTCTCATCACAAAATATAAAATCCTGTAGAGAAAAGAGAAGTCCTTGCAAGCTCAGTTGACAGTAATGCATCACACAGATGTTTGCACTTTAAAGTGGAATATTATGATGGCGCTAAAACGTCCTTTCACTATTGCTGTAATTTGCATACCATTGCTGTAATTTGCATACCATCCCTGGTGATGTTTACATTTTGAAAGCTGGAATGTTCTTGAGCTCATTATAGCCTAGTCCTAATGTTTCTCAGTACATCTGTGGAAAACCAATATTGTGGCAGTTTCCCTCAGCTCAATCATCTCTGATGAGTTTATACTGTCTTTCGAAATGTTCAGCAAGGATTTTCTACATACCCTACTTAAACATTCTTCTTTGTGGATATTCCACTTGAATCTTAAAAGGAAAGTAACAAACCAAAATTATGTGACAACATACAAATGGACTTCCATTCTTCCACGTGCTTCAATAGAAGCATTTTGTAGGATTTACAGTGTATCTTGCAGATAGCCAAATTATTTTAATTCTGGATTCAAAGGGAACCAATGCTTTGTTTGCCAACAATGAAGTCAATTAGACTTGATTCAGCCTCTGAAGCTTAAGAACGCCCACACACTGCAGGTGCCAATAAAGGAAGGTTTCAAGGAATATAATTCAAAATGTAAAATATTTCAGGAAATAAATCTCTGGTAGAATTTATGTGGAAATTAAAGAGTGAAAGAGTGCTAACAAACAGCAGATGGAAGCTCTTTATTTTCTTTTATTTTTCTTTTTGAAAAATAGTTTCAACATAAAAACCTGAGTTTTCGTAAAAACTTGATTAGGAAGACTTCCTTCCTTGTTCATTATCTTGAAAATAGTGATTTTTAAATGCATGTGAACTGTTCTACGTGTATCTTTTATTATTTCCTCTTAATCCTGAGATCTCCTCATGATTAAGCAGAATGCTAAAACCATGTGTTACCTTAAGCACACAGCATTTCTTGTACAATTAAAAGTACAGTTGAACCAATTTTCTATTTCAATTTGTCTTTACTTAAAAAATGAAAAAAAGGTAAATGCCACTAGTTTCCCCTGTAAAAGATATTCAGAGGAGACCAATATAGATATTTTATGTCACCTTCTCAATGACACCAGGGACAAAAGTTCAGAGAAATTTGAAATTATCTACATAATAATCTTACTTTTGTTCCTGTTGTAGTAGTTGCTATTATCATTCACTTTATAATTTAGAATGGACACATCACTTAGTACTAATTATAACCTCCTAATGCATATTTAAGAGAACAATATACTCATTTTTTTGTATTTAATATTTCTCATATATTGCAGACTGGCCTCAGTTTCTCCTTCCTCTCTCCTCCCAGTCCCTTTCTACCACCCTCCTTTCTTAGTTTCACTTCTCCTCCCTTTTTCTCCAGAAAAGAACAGGCCTCCCAAGGATACTAGCCAAACATAGCATAACAAGTTGCAGTAAGACTAGGCACATAGCTTCATATCAAGGCTGGACATAGCACCCCATAGGAAGAAAATGGTCCCAAAAAGTAGGCCAAAGAGTCAGAGATGACTGCTACTACCACCGTTAGGAGTCCCATAAGAACACAAGACACACAACCATAAAACTTATGAAGAGGACCCATCTCAGGTCTTTACAGCCTCCATGATTGTCAGTTCAGTCTCTATGAGCCTCTATGAGCCCTGGTTAATAGATTCTGGATGACATGTTCTTGTAGTATCCTTGAACCTGCTGGCTCCTACAATTTTTCCACCCTTTCTTCCACAGACTTCCAGGAATTCTGCCTAATGTGTGGCTGAAGGGCTCTGCATCTGTTTCTGTCAGTTGTTGGATGAGGCTTCTCTGGTGATAAGTATGCTAGGCTTCAGTCTATGGGTCTATGAGTATAGCATAGTATTATTAGGAGTCATTTCATTAACTCTCTCTCTCTCTCTCTCTCTCTCTCTCTCTCTCTGTCTTTCTCCCTTCCCCTCTTCCTTCCTTCCTTCCTTCCTTCCTTCCTTCCTTCCTTCCTTCCTTCCTTCCTTTCTCTGTTATTTTTGCCATTGATATTTGGTTCTATCCTAGTTCTCTGGACTATCCAGCCTGTTTCGTGGCAATGGAGAAAGTGTCAGGCATGGGCTCCCTCACAAGGAATGGCTCTCAAGTTGGGCCAATCATTATTTGGCTACTTCACAAGTTCTGTTCAACCTTTAAACCAGCACATCTTGTAGGCAACAAAACTGTAAGTAAAGGTTTTGTGGCTGGGTGTCCCAAGGCCTCCACTGGAAGACTTGCCTCATTATAGAAGATAGCTAGTTCGGGCTCTGTAAATCTCTTTACTAGGAGTATTTGCTAGGGCCACTCCTGGAGATTCCAGGAAGTTTTCATTGCACTAGGTTTCTACCTTGTCCCAGAACACACCTCCCCCCATCCATCCACCTCCAATTGCAATTGTCTCACCAAGTAATTTCTTCATCCCCCCACCCCCACCGTGATACGTTCAGTTCTCATCCAGGGAGATCCCTCTGTTCCCCTTAAGCCGTTTGTGTTACTTTCTGAGTTTGTGGCTCGCAGTTTGATTATCCTTTACTTAACAGCTAACATTCACTTATAAGTGAGTACATACGATGTTTGCCTTTTAAATACTTTCAACTGAAATAGAATTACATAATTTCTTCTCATTTCCTTTCATCTAGCCCCTCCTAGCTACCATTCCCTCTAACTTCTCCTATGTCAATTTCCCCACTCTCAAGTTCACAACTTTCGTTCACTGATTATTATTGTTACATATATATTTATCTCTGCATGTAATTAGTATGTTTATATATGTAAACATATTTGCATCAAAATGTGTACACACACACACACACACACACACACACACACACACACACCCCTAGCTACCTCTATTGAGACATTTTTGTTTGCTTATGTGAGTGGTTCCAGAACTGACCACTCTGAATTGTAAGTCGTTTCATTTTATGGGTGGGTAAGAGTATCTACCAGTCTTTATCAGGGAATCTTCTCTCTACAACAAATGGAGGTCATCAAGAAAAACACAACTGGAAACAATGAAGAGATCAACGAATCATTCCCAACAGCATTCTGATGTGAAACATTCCTCCCTAGAAACAGCTGCATGAACAAGACTGAAAGAAACTACAATGCATCTCACAGCTCTTGGGTTAACAGGATCAAAGCTATAAAGTGTTGAAGAATCCTTGTCTTGTTTCTGGTATTAGAAAGACAACACAGCTCTTTAGGCTTGAGTCCATGTTATTGTAGGAAGATTACAGCTATCATTGATTTTGTTGACATATTCATTTTGTACCTAATACACTCAACTCTTTTTGGTAATGAAATCATTTTTTATTTTGTCAATCTTTCTCTGTACCTACTGTGAATTTTTATGTTCTTTGTTCATTTTGAATGAGTTACTACCGTGGCGTATCAAAATAATAGACTTGTTTCTGTTTAACCTTTATGGCTTTCAAAAGTAATTCTACCTTGGTTGTTCAGTATAATCCTTTTATTGTAATATTGGGTAAAATTGCTGGGGTCAATGTAGCTCTAAAACCAACTTGCCATTAGTATTTTAAATGAACTTTAGGTTATGCCAATACTTTTTATTACTTAATTTATTAGCTTAAAATGATTGGTGAACGTCCTTAAATATTCTTGAAACTCAGAGCTATGAAGGGAGTTTGCTTCTCTGGTACTCATTTGTCAGAAGTTTTTGATTATCTAATAAATTTTATTTATATTTATGGTGGTGTTAGGATTTCCTATTCTTTCTCATTGTGATTGGCTAAGTTACATATTTATTTAATTCTCTGTTAATTTCTAGGTAATATACAGTGAATCTGTTAAGAGGGATTTTACTTTTGTTGTATCATATATGCCTCATCTTACTTTGGACTTTGCACTGGGGTTCTCTATTTCTCTTTCAAAAATCTTAGAGAAAAGGACTTATTTATTTTGCTAAGTTTTCTACTATGTTTTTTTCTCTGTGCTGCTTGTTTCTGGTCTACTGTTTACTTCCCTTGTATTGATACTTTGGATTTCATTTGTTTTGTTTTTGTTTCTTCCAGATACAAAGGTAGCAGTTTGTTATTTGAGATTGCTTTTGCTGTAGGACTTTATGATTTGTAAGTGATATTTTACCACTTACTTCTTTTCCTAATGTGCCATAAGTTTTAGTGTGCTGCTATATTCTGCTTTGTTTTATTTTAAATATTATAGATTATTCTAGAGATTTATAGACCCAATGGTTTTTGAAGGTTCATTGTTTGGTATTTGTAGGGAGCCATTCTGAGCTATACAGTCACAAAGGATGTGGGGAGCGGGTGTGGCGGAAGTCCCAAGATGGTGCCCAGGACTGCAGCTAAGTCTCATGACCAGCACCTGACTTCCTCACACACCTGAAACTAGCCACGTCCATTGTGAGAGCTGCGCAGGCGCACCATGACGCAAGATCAGGCCATGTGACGTGGACCTATGAACTGAGACTACGCAGTCTGGACTGAGGAGGCGGAGTTGAGGGAGGATATAAGGGAGTGTGCTGGGGGCTGAGGGGAGAGAGGGAAGAAAAGAGAGATTCCTGTTTGAATTGTAAGGTTCCTGAATAAACTGAGAAGAACGTTGTGGTGTCACTCCTTTCCTGCTGGTCGGGGTTGGTCGCCACAGGTAATGTCAAATTATATTTGAAAAAAATCACCAATCCTACTTTAAATAAACTTATGTGGAAAAAAATTGAGGCACAGAATTCATATTTTCTTCTTTTTGTTAAGATTATCAAAGTGTAGGTAAGCATATTCCTTTATGTTTTATGGTAATAATGTGCCACATAACAACAAGCTATATAAACTTACTGAACTAATGACAAAAGTTAAAATTGGAATTCTGATGCCAAAGCTTAGTGGGAAATAACATAGGCTGTACACATAAGTGTTTCTTCTATATATAGATCCTAACTTATTCCTCCTACCTTGACCTCAGTTCTGATATTACAGGTAGACACACTGAATTTACAGAGTATTGTGTATACTATATAAATATTCTGCTACTTGAATTGCATTTCAACCTTCCATTATTTTATGAAGAACCAAAATTCTGAGTCTGAAATATTGGTGATGTCACAGTCTGTCAAGTTGAACAAATCAAAATCTAGGTTTTAATATATTAGCTCTAGATTTAACTGTCAAACACATTTTGATAACTGTTATTATTTCCCTCAGACAGACATGAGAAATAAAATGATAGCCACAAATAATTAATCCATTTGACATTTCATTTTTTGGTAATATTACGACTAAATTTTCATAATACACCAATTTACTAGAAACTAGCTATATAGACTTTCTCAGATACCCATACCAGAATTCTTGAATCAATTACAACAGTGTTTTGTGGATTGTTACTCAACTTTTCCCTTCATTAAGGTTCTCTTTTCCCTTGAGCAGCCAATTTTCCACTGGCTTATCATTCCCTATATTTTGATGACTCAACTTATGTATTTTTTAACTTATAGGAGCCTATTCAACAGTGCTTAAGGAATCACTGTTGAATATTAGATCTTAATTCAAGCTTGTCTTTGTCTTGCATCCATTATGATTTCTTATGTAAGAATATCACACTTCTTTTTTATGACCTGTCCAGTGAAATGCTGTTTTTCAATGGAATGCTGTCACAAAATCTCGTAAAAATAATGTGTATAAATAATTGTCAGGGTTATGATATTTATTGTGATGTTTTCTTCTAATTCGGTCTGGAAAGCTGTAGTGTGAGAGCTTATAAATTCAACACATGCTTTCCAAAACCTTATGGATTTTGGTGTTAGGTGTTTATACTATCCCTTTCAAAGGGTGATGTTTTATTTTAGAAGATTGTCTAAAATCTACCCTATGGCCAGGGGATCCTTTTAAATCAACCTGTCAGGTATCATTGTTTCTGTGAAATATGTCCAGTTTATTCCAATCAAAAAAAAGTTACTCTCTAGCTAAAATACTTAGTTAGGAAAGATGAAAAGTTCAGATGGGATGGGGAGAAAGGAAATTTAATAGAGACACAGTAAGTGAAGAAGGAAATCAAAATGTATGACACAAAAAAGCACTAAAAGATAGGTTAGAGATATGTAAAATAACTGAGGTAGGATCCTCAATAGTTGATATAGAAGGGAAAAAACTCTAAAGAATATGCCTTTATTGGTGTTCACAGGCCTTTTCAGGAGTTGTTCATTAAAGGAAAATTAGTGAACTAAGAACTGATTCATCTGCTTGAACATTGATCACCAACTTTCATCATAAAAGCTGTCATGTATATCAGATTTTATATGAATAAGAAGGGGAATAAAGAGTATATAATATCCACCTTGGGAGTGGAAACTCTAAAAGGTCAATTTTGTTACCTATTACCAGCTTTAAACAATGTGTGTCAGGATGAAGACAACAAGGCAGACTTGTAAAATAACTATGGGAATGTGTAGAAATGTAGTTTAATAGAACCTTTCCTTCAAACTAGTTTTTCCCCTTACCACCTTGGTGAACATCTTGATATAGTGTGTAATAGAAATTGAATGAGTGACCCAGAAAGAAATTGTATTTATTTTCAGTTAAAAAAGGAGCTTTCTTGCTTTCCTTCATTTAATTTCACATATACTTCTCTTGAGGAAGACACCCATTACAAAATAGAACTTCTTTTCTATATATATACAAAGATTGTTACTATTATTCTCTGGAAATCTTGTATAACACAAGAAGGATAGGCATTCAATATCAGTTTTATATGCCACTTCCTACACATTATAATGAAGGAAAGCATGCTGAAATGTTAAAAACCTGACTAGAAGAAATAAGTCATTTACTCAAGAGAAATGTTAATTCGGGGAAATATTGCATTTAGTTACTACTCAGTTTTTCTGTCTTTAAGTAAATAACTTTGCTTCAGTCTTATGTTTGTTCATCGAGACCTGACCCTATATGTCACTATATGATTTTTTGAGAGCACCTCATAAAAATATTGAGTGGATTTTGTTGATACTCCATGTCTGCCTGCCAGGTGAATTCAAATAATTTAGATTGGATCTCTTGCAATTTCCTAGCCATTGTTGGGTGCAATTTTCAAACAAGATTGTATTGATGAAATATTTTTTCCAGCCTAGATTGTGTAGCCTTTGGGGTTCACTAAACAGCCTTTCTACTCAATCATCAAGCACATGCTAATATTTGATATCAATAGCTACAGTTTGCATTCCCTTTTGAATGACATCTGTCTTGATCTACAATAACATTAGTTATATAACCAGAGGATGTATTAATGTCAGGCACTACACCTCTTTTGAGCATGTAGTTCATTTACCCAGACCTGCATCCAGGGTACTATGTATTATTTTTCATGATTATGTATGACAGGTTCTTTTTCAGATATAGGCGTCATCCATCACATGCAAGTCATTCATTCAGCTTTAGTAGTGATTCTCACTGGTGTTAGATATTGACATGATCGTGTCCTACTTCATGTAAGAGGTCAGAGTCACGAGGGATTGTAGCAATGACATGAAACTAGGGACTGCAAGTAGAATGTGCAGTAGAGACTCTAGTTCTCCAGAGTAATAATGACCAGGGATCAAGCAGATAGGTTTTGACATTTGGTGACTATGATCAGGAGATCATAATTCACTAGGTAGTAATTGTATGCTAGACATTGATTTCTAAAAGAAAGTGTATGGCAATTGAATCTGAGAATATATAAATACAGTAAAAATATTCAATATCTTCGTAAACAGTCTTGTATTTAACCCAATGATTCTCAAACAGTAGGTCACAACTTTTTGGGGAGATATCTAAAAGTGTTTTCACGAGGATCACCTAAGAACTTTAAACAGTCTTGTATTTAATTCAATGATTCTTAACCAGTAGGTCACAACGTTTTTGGGGAGATATCTAAAAATGCTTTTACAGGGATCACCTAAGAACTTTGGAAAGCACAGATATTCACATTACGATCATAACTGTATAAAATTACAGTTATAAAGTAGCAGAGAAATAATTTTTAGGCTGAGGATTAGAACAACATGAGGACAAGTATTAAAGGGTCACAGCATTAGCATGGTTGAAAACCACTGACTTAAAACTGAAGATGACACTCAAGACAACAGTGGAGGCCAGACCTCATGGCCACAATATTTGTGAAACCTGGGAGGCAGTGAGTTAAGTGGAGGTATACTAGTATAATATTCCAGTTTGGAGGTCATATCCCCCTTGACAATTTAATAATTGATATTTAACAGGCAGTTGATTTGTTATTTCACGTTTTTATCTTGAAAGATGCTATATAGACTACTTGGTTCAAAGTTTCACTTTTGGACTGCCTAAACCATAAAGTAGATCTTCTGATTGGAATCAAATTCTAAAGAGAATGAGACAGATTTTTGAGACTCTTATTCTTCATATCTTTGGCACATGCCACTGTGGATATCTACAAAGAATCCTGGGGAACGTCTGTCATAGCAATCTGCCTTAGGTATTTCTTTTTGATGCCAATAGATGTCATTAACTTGGCAACTCTCATAAAGAAAACATTTAATTAGGGCTGCCTTACAGTTAACAGAGTTTTAGTACATTACTGTCATTCTAGAATGTCTGCAGTCAGACATGATGCTGGAAACGTACCTGAGAGTTCTCCATTTGTATTATCTAGAAGACAGAAGAACATGTGACAGTGAGACTGGCTTGAGCTTCTGAAACCTCAAAGGCCACACAGTGTGACACACTTCTTCTAACAACCTCACACCTACCACAACAGGGCTAAACCGCCAATAATTCTAGTCCCTATAAGCCTATGGGGGCCATTTGTATTTAAAGCACCACATAAACAAACTTCTGGTATTTCCACAGGCAACTGCAGCATTAAACTTGATGAGTATGCCTACATAAATGAAGAGGATCTCTTGGGACACTCTTTTTTATTAGCAAGGAAATATTTTTATTACAGAAAAGTTTTCACTTTCAATACTGAAAATTATTTTAGTTAAGAAAAGAGCCAAAAATTGTCCCATCTGATAGTCCTATGGTTAGGTTAAATTCTTTGGTGTATGTTTATGTGTGCAGAATCTTCTCACTAAGGATGGTAGAACAAATTTTCATTTTGGCTTTATTTTTTCCCATAGATCTACTTGTCAGTACCTTTGTAACATTGTATAAGTATAATTAAAAGTTTATGTGCACTAATGTGGCTTTAAATTAGGAAGTGTACGTGTGGCCAGTTCTTCCAAATGTGGATGGCTGAGAGTTGACTATTTGAATATTTGAAAGATATTTGATTTACTTACCCGTAAGTTAACATCTAAGAATCAGACAGAATTTTTGATTCATGAATGTCATATGTTAGGATGTGTTACAAATTTCCAGTATCCTAGTTCACTAACTAAAAGCTGTCAATTTATGAAGAAGAGAGGGCTCCAAGCATTCCCACTGTTCCCATTATGCAGAGCTTTAGAGCCATTATTCCAAAATGACTCCTTACCTAGTGAATGGACAGTAATAAGAGTGACATCAGCTGTTCTGTTTGTGTGGTTTGTAAAAGATTGAGCATACTGGAAGGCATACTTATTTGTAATTTGGAAAGGCATTTTAAATCAGATTGAGCCTTTCATAAATATACTACTTCAGTTTAAGAGAAAGATACACATAAATTTGATTACCCTTTACTGAGAAACAGTTCAAACGTACAGCACTGCATAGTTCTCTATACATAGAATCACCATATGGGGGCAGTAGGAACTTCCCCAACTCACATAATACAAATGGAATAGGAAGAGTGGAGGGTAGCATAGAAGAGATACCTTTCCAAGATAGGGAAACATTCTACAGTAACATCATCAGGAGGCAGGGGTGAAACAGGGAGAGACAGAGAGAGCAGTGGTTGCAGGAGAGACAGAGAGACAGAGAGAGAGAGAGAGAGAGAGAGAGAGAGAGAGAGAGAGAGAGAGAGCGAGAGAGACAGACAGACAGACAAAGACAGAATTAACTTGGAGCTACATCATAAGAAGGCAACGATGCTGCTACTAGACTCAAGAGGCTAACGAATAAAAGGGCAAATGTCAGTAATGGGCTATTTCTTTTGGATTTGATGGCCATTAAGATTTCATGGATACCCAGACATTACAAGTTTTTGCCATTGTTCTGACTCTCCAGAATATAATGGAAAAATCCATGTTATTGAACTGAGACCTAGAACATGACATAACTCAGTGAGTATGGACCAGGAAGCTTCATCTCTACTGCCTAGTTTTCATAGAGCTTGATGGTGCTATCCAAGGATGGTATCAATCATATCCAGCCTTCAATAGGAAATTTTCTATGAACTGGCCCACAACTGGCCAATGTGCAGAAAATATGACTCCATAACGTTCAGTCCCAATAGGAATATACATACTTTATCTCCCTTACAAATAGTCTCAGGAATCATTGTAGTAATAGGAGAATGAGCTTAAAAATGGAGGCAGGGGATAAACACAAGGAAACATCTCTGGATAAAGCAAGGCAGCTGAACATTTAAATTCACATCAGTTTTGACAGCATGTATGAAAACTATGTGAGCCCAAGCCAGACCAAATTCCAACATGGAGACTGGAATATGGCACACCATTACACCCTTAGCCATGTAGTTATTAGCAATTGCTAAGTACTCGGAAAATGAAGGGTCAATTTTCTCTGGGATCATAATCACTATCAAGCCAACCATTACAAGCCGAATACTAAACATCTAGCATATTAGGACAGAGAATTAGTCTTGCTGGGTGCTAAGGACAAGTAATCAAAATTGGGTTTGTCAGAAAGAGGTGATGGATCTGGGAAGAATTGAGAGCATGATTAATATGATTAAAAATTCTATGTGACTCTCTCATAGAACTAATTTTCAAAAAGCCTTAATGTTCTTAAAATTGGTATTTTTCTGAAATATATTTTGTGGGTGTGGAAATAGCCAGGACTTCAATCTACTGGGTTACCAAATCTCGTAACAACTTTTAGAAGATACCTTCCATCTTGTCAGGAATTTCAAGGAGTAGAGACACTGGCTAGGAGATACGAAATGTTGAATTAATTTCAGTGCCACATTTTGAGCTTTATTTGAATTTTCATTGTTCAAACTCTTATTAGCAAACATTATGGTTCACGAGGCTTTTGGGTATTTTTCAGGGAGTAGTCTATAAACTGGTCACTTTAAAGATGGAGGCAGATAAGCTTTGGGAATCTGATAAAAGTGCAACAAAGAAAAGCACCACAGGCCAGATCTAGGCTGCAAGATGAGGACCACATGTTTTTAAATATTTTTTAGTTGATTCATCAACTTGAGAATTGGGAACTTTAATGTGTATGAGCAGGGCCTTTCAATTGTGGTGATCATGGCCATATTCCTTTCAACTGTAGCTATAGTACAGCCCTAGTGATTAGTGATCATGCTCTAATTCCTTGCAATTGTATAGTATGGTGCCATGGTCTGTTGAAGCTTCAAATATTGAAGATAGTTATCTCTCCTAGTAAAATACCATCATTCTCAATGGATTCTCCTTCTGTTTTCTTGTTTTCACATTCATGAGTAACATTTTCCTGAAATTTATCTTTACCCAATGCCACATGCCAAAAATATGTGCATGCCATTATTTCATCTTCTCATGAAGAAAACAAACGTTATCACTATCCACTTTCCTTATGACCAAGAAAAGCAAGGAAGGAAGGAAGGAAGGAAGGAAGGAAGGAAGGAAGGAAGGAAGGAAGGAAGATCAGCAATGACTTCCAGTCATTTTTAAATTGACAGATAGTAGTCATCAGAACTGTCCTATTTGACATTGCCTGAGCTGCATGTTCATAAAATAGACCATACCATTTGATCCTAAATGATAAAGGAATAATCTTACCAAATGTTTATCAAGAACTCATTAAAATTCACTGAAAATATTATGGCATTGGAATTTGATTTAATAAATAATTAAATAAATGTGTATTTGTATCATACTTTCAACTACAGTGTACATATTTCTACTCTCAGTCAAATGGCTTCCATATCAGTGAATCTGATAAGAAAGCATTTTGAAAAACAAAAATTGGTTAACAAGAAATTTGTAAACATAAAACTGATACCAGAGCTGGATAACAAGGTTAATAATAAGATTCTTCCAGTCTTATTATTTATTTCTTTATTAGTTTGTTTGATTGTTTGTTTATTTTTATTAATTTGCAGTGCTTCCAGAGTTAGAAGGTAGACCTCAAGATTTTAGTCTCTGGACTATTTTTTTTCTTTTTCTTTTTTCTTTCCCTCTTTCTTTTTCTCTCTTTCTTTCTTTCTTTCTCTCTTTCTTTCTTTCTTTCTTTCTTTCTTTCTTTCTTCCTTCCTTCCTTCCTTCCTTTCTTTCTTTCTTTCTTTCTTTCTTTCTTTCTTTCTTTCTTTTTCTTTTGGAGTGATAATAGAATAAAATTGTAAGCTTAAGTCACAAAGTAGTTTGATTCTGTTAGTCTTAGAAATATCTTAATTTTGTGACACAATATCAGAAATGAGTAGAAAAGAAGAGGAGGACTCCAAGACAACAAAACATGTGGGTAAAGGAGAAAACAGCTGTCATGCTACCTGATGTTCTGGATAGAATAATTTATTTGCTCTATTTCTTTCCTTCTTTCTTTCCTTTTTTCTTTCTTTCCTTCCTCTTTCTTTCTTTCCTTTCTTCCCTCCCTCCCTCCTTTCCTCCTTTCTTTCTTTCTTTCTTTCTTTCTTTCTTTCTTTTTTTCTTTCTTTCTTTCTTTGAGACAGAGAGTCTCTGTGTATCCCCAGTTGTCCTGGAACTTGCTTTGTTCTCCAGGCTGGCATTGAATTCACAGAGATCAACTGCCTCTGCCTCCCAGTGCTGGAAATAAATATATGCACCACCACCACATATTTTCTGATTTACTAGGCAAGGCACACATTTTAGAGTTTAGGCTTTGGGTCTAAAAACTATTTTAGAAGGCACATAGATATAATGTTAGGCAAGTTTCATTTGTTTTAAACAGATTGCTAAAGTCACGTAATAGTAGGTAGTTCATGTGGAGAAGCTTAGGAGAAATACCTAGCACAAATGAATCAAGCTATTCAAATAACAAACAGAAATCAACTTTTTTTGGCAAAGACTTAATGTATGATTTTACTGTTGTATTTAAAAAAATGATAGAAAAACATTTCAGTGCTTATGTTTGCTTCTTTTTATGTTTAACAGAATCAGGATTTATTTTCTTTCATATGGCATTTAGGTTTGCTATTGCTAAAGAAGTGGAATTTATTTGAATACAAATACCTCTGTCCTTCCAATGTCCTAAGCAGTAAGCTCTAGACAGCCAAAGCTGGGGTCCAGAGCCAACTTTGACTTTGCTTGGCTGTGGCTTTAATCACAGTCAATCTACCTAGAAATTATTTAAGCACTGAAGGGAATTTATATTGGCTCCAGTTTGGCTTCAATTTAGATGCTAAATATTCTTATCTTTGAGAACTTATTTGCCTCCATTATCACTGTTGTCTTAATGTTATTGACATGTCTACATAATGGCAAATCTTCTGCTTTGTTGCTCATAAATAATATCTATAATAGAGTATAGGCAATATAGTCATCAATCAAGCATGTCATTCCTGGAAAACCAAAAAAAAAAAAGGCAGGAAATATAAATATTGCCAGTATTATTATTTCAAGATCCTCAAATTCTTTGATTTTTTTTATAAAAATTTATTAAATAATTATTAACAAATAAGCATTTTATATCTCAAAGATGCTAAGTATACAATATGCTTTTTAAAACACACATGAAACCCAGCATCAGGTTCTGAAAAAGAATTTATAATGAGGAATTTCAGTTTGCCATAAGACACTGATATTAAGGATTCTGCTACACACAGTGACACTAAATCCTAGGGAATAGAAAGGATTTGAAAATATATGTAGCCAGAAGAAGAATATAGTAATGTCATTACTTGGATACTAAGAATTTCTCGATATATTTCATATTTTATAATAGCTAACATTGTAGATTTTAAGCTTTTTCATCTCACAAAAAATGACTTAAAGTAAAGATAGTTGAATTTATGGGATATAAATAGACAACAGTGAAGGTATGAATCACACATCCCACTGCATTTTGTAAGTGTCAAACTATGATAAAATCTTTAAAAAGCTAAAACTATTAGAAATATTTGATATATAACTAAAATGTTAGCTTTCTCAGAAGTTGAGCTGAAAGATGTCTCTTTTATTCTATCAATTAGAGAATGATTTTCTTTTTTAATTTCACTTTTCTTATTTGTGTTCTTTTATGTTTCACAGATGTAACTGCAAAGGTGAGGTTAAATGAGGAGACCTTTAGATCCGTTGCATCCTGACAACAAATGTGTGCATGCATTTCTTGGAGAGGGAGGCTCTTGAGCTCACACCCTCTATTCCTGCTCTGGAATGTTCTGTGATTTTAATTGTTGGGCAGGTCCTTCTCTTCCAGGTTTCTCTGTTCATGCAATAGGGTCCTTTTACCCTGGCCCTTCACAGCAGAAGATGGAATCAGCATTCCTTTGTCTCCATGTAGAGAATTCTGGCCCTGCCTTATCTCTTTAATAAAATTCACAGCTCTATAAATGGACACTTCAGCTAAGCTCTCAATTCAGCCCATTAACTGCCCTTGGTATAATCAATACTGTGTCTGTCTGAGTCAGTTTCACTAATCTCTTTCAAGTAATTGTTAAAGTAACATATTTTTTGGCAGTCTATGAAATAATTGTGTATTTGCTTTGTAAAGAAAGGCACAGAGCACAGAAAAAAAATAAAAAATTATATTGGAAGAGAAGAAAAATACTACACTGTTTTGCCAAGAATAGTTATCAAATGATTTTCCTAGTATGCTATATTTATCAATACAACTACTTTACAGGAAACAAATTGGTAATTCCTGTAGATGAGTAGAACTGGGGATTTGGTAGTGTATGATGTGTACTTCAGGAGCTTATGTAAATGTGATATTTGTGAATATGTGTGAGTGGAATAAACTTTAAAGACCTGTTACCAACAATTTAATGAACTATGTTAGAAATTCCACTTTCATCCAAGTCTCACTTGGTCTGATTCTGAAAAGAGCAATGAAACTTTAATATAATGCATTATTGATGGATTGGGCAATTTAATCTACTGAAATTCTTTTCATTCTAAGATGAAGTATGCATCTGGTTTTCAAACTAAATTATAAAAATGAGTAAAATGGATTTTTGTCTTTATTTAATCCCAGAGCAGTTATTAACCAGTACTTTGGTTTATAGGGTGACAAATTTCTTCTAACACATTTATAATATTCCCAAAAGTCATTTTTTCAAGCCAAAAGACCCTTAGCATTGAAAATATATTAAACTAGAAAATTATGAATTTAGGAGCTAGGGATATGGCTTAGCAGTGGGTTGATCTTCTAGAGGACTGGAGTTCAGTTCCCAGGGCCCAATTTAGGTGTCTTGCAAGTGTCTGTAACTCAAGGCCCACGAATCCAACATTATTTCTACCGTTTGAGGGTGTCGTTACACAGAAATGTACATACCTGCATATACACCTACATATGCAAACACACACACACACACACACACACACACACACACACACACACAAATAAAAAAAAATTTTTAAAGGAAAGTGTTATTTTATAATATAAGCATGTGGGTTTTATATGTAATATCTTATGTTTTATTGATTACATCCTTATCAGTTTAGTCATATATAAATGGTATTCAGTGGTACATAACTCCTCTTTTGTACAAAAGATTTACATATTTTTTCTTTAAAAACATTTTATATCAACAAATATAGGAATACATTTTGGGTTTATTTTATTACATTTTTCCACATATCAGTTCCTGATAGCTTATGCCACTGGCAAATATGTTCTCATAAGCATGAGGCTGATAAAACAGGAATTTTATGTGTACCCTGTACCTGCATATAAAGTATTGGTGCTTATTGTTTTTTAAAAAAAAACATTCATATTGAGCTATTAAAGTTCCACATTTATCATATTTAGGAAATATTTAATAAGTTTTACATTGACCATTAGTATATTTACCTAGAGTATATAAAACTAAGTCCTCAAGAAAGTCTCTCTTGAGAGTTTTTTCATTTTTTTATTGGTTATTTTATTTATCTACATTTCTAATATTATCCCCCTCCACAGTTTCCACTCAACAAACCCTATCCCCTCCTCCCTCCCCCTGCCTCTATGAGGGTACTCTCCTATCCATCTACCCACTACTGCCTTAGCACCCTTGCATTTCCCTATCTTGGGTCATCGAACCTACACAGCACTAAGGGGCTCCCCTTCGAGTGATGCCAGATAAGGCCATCCTGTGTTACATATATAGTTGGAGCCTTGGTCCCCCCCCATGTGTACTCTTTGGTTGGTGGTTTAGTCCCTGGAAATTTTGGGTGGTCTGGTTCGTTGATATTATTTTTCTTCCTATGGGGTTGAAAACCCCTTCAGCTCTTTCTTTGCCCTATGTTCCCCATTGGGGTTTCTGCACTCAGTCCAGTGTCTGGCTGTGTACCCGCATCTGTATTGGGCAGGTTCTGGCAGAGCCTATCAGGTGACAGCTATACCAGTCTCCTGTGAATAAGCAGTTCTAGGTATCAGCAATAGTGTCTGGTTTTGGTGTCTCCAGATGGAATGGGCTCCTAGGTGGGGCAGTATCTGGATGGCCTTTCTTTCAGTCTCTGCTCCACTTTTTATCCTTGCATTTCCTTTTGACAGAAGGAATTCTGGATTAATATTATTGAGATGGGTAGGTGGCCCCATCCCCCAATGGGGGGCTGTCCCTATCCACTGCATATGGTCTCTAAAGGTTTTAAGATGCAGAAGTCAAGAATTTTTAAGCCCTTAAATGGGGATGCTGATGTCAAACAATTTGACTATCCTACCTAGCTTTGGTGAATTAATTGACATGGGATGGAGCAGAGAGCACTTTTTGCTGGAAAGATGAAGAAACCAATACGTGGATTTCAGAGTTAGTGCTGTGAGGGTTCATTATCCCCAGTGCCTGGTGCTTCACAGTGGAGCTTCCAAGATCTACTGCTCTCTCCCTCCTGGAGGCATCAACTCTCAGATCCATATCAGGAAAGTAATATATACTGCATGCAATGTGTGTCTCGACATGCCTACTGTGACTGTGTGCAGATTGGAACATAGACCTCAAATTTGAACGTGTGAAAACATATGAAATCATGACAACACTATATGTACTGACCATGACTTGAGTAGTTAAGTACAAAACTCTGTAAAAAGAACAACCCTATAACCAGTGGTTATATTCTTCCTGTGGAAAAGCATTTCACTTACTGTGTTCTTTCTTAGCTACTTTTCCTTCTCTATAGAGGGTTGACAACTTCTGGGCTTTTCCCCATTCACAAAGGTTTGTCTGTTGTCTTTGTTCTTTTCAGTTCAGGTTTCACCAAGCATGTTGGTTGCATTTTATAGAGGGAGATACTGATATTAATAGGAGAAACAGTCTCTGAGAAAACTGACTGATCCCCTGGCTCTTAGCGTCCTTTTCCAATTACCATAAATACAAGTAGCATTATACAGATGGGAAAGATTTTATTCATCTATGCAGAATATGCATATATATACATGTATACATTCATATTTGTGTGAGTATATATGCGTCTACAGCAATGAATACAAAAAGAGGCCAAGAATTTGAAAGAAAATAAAGAATTTGTATAAAGGGAGGTTTTGGTGTAGGGAAAGGGAAGGGCAAAATGCTATAATCATAATCTCAAAAAATACTTAAATGCTTTAAAAATTAATTTCTACAAAAGAAAAGAAAAGGAAAGACTTTAAAGTTGTAGGCCTGAGTTAGCACTTAAAATTCACATGGAGAAAAATGTCTCATGGGCTAGGGAAATACTGTTTTAACTGTCATGTTTCTAGACCTACTTTTATCTCTCTGTCCGTTATTTGAAATTAAGTCTTCAGTATTTCTGAATAAAATGTAAGGATCTTGGTCAATTTTCACTGAATTTCAAATGAACTAATAATAAAAGTACTTTAAATTTACCAGAAAAAATATAAATTCTATCAATAACATAATCTGCATACATTTAACAGAAAGCAGGCAATCTTTACTTGTAACCCACACAATGTGAAGTTCCTGAGACTCTCATTTATGGTTCCCTGCAAGGTTAAAACACAAAATCTTAAAGGTTGCTACTTATTACCTAAAAATGTTACTAAAATAAATTTCCGTTTCTATGACATAAAGGCGCTATTTTTATTTCTCCTGGCATATCATATATATCTTAGGTATTCTAAGCTTTTGGGCTAATATCCACTTATCAATGAGTGCATACCATCTGTGTTTTTCTGTGGTTGGGTTACCTCACTCAGGAGGATATTATCCAGTTCCATCCATTTGCCTATGAATTTCATAAGTCATTGTTTTTGATAGCTGAGTAGTACTCCATTGTGTAGATGTACCACATTTTCTGTATCCATTCCTCTGTTGAAGGGGATCTGGGTTCTTTCCAGCTTCTGGCTATTATAAATAAGGCTGCTATGAACATAGTGGAGCATATGTCCTTGTTATATGTTAGAGCATCTTTTGGGTGTATGCCCAGGAGTGGTAAATATGGGTCCTCAGGTAGTAATATGTCCAATTTTCTAAGGAATTGCCAGACTGACTTCCAGAGTGGTTGTACTAAATTGCAATCTCACCAACAATAGAGGAGTGTTCCTATTTCTGCACATCCTTGCCAGCATCTGCTGTCACCTGAGTTTTTAATCTTAGCCATTCTGACTGGCGTAGTTGAAATTTCAGGGTTGATTTGATTTACATTTCCCTGATGACATTTCTTTAGGTGTTTCTCAGCCATTCAGTATTCTTTAGTTGAGAAATCTTTGTTTAGCTCTGTAACAGATTTTTAAATAGGATTATTTGATTCTCAGAAGTTTAACTTCTTGAGTTCTTTGTATATATTAGATATCAGCTCTCTATCAGATGCCGATTAGTAGAGATTTTTTCCCAATCTCTTGATTGCCATTTTATCCTATTGACAGTGTTCTTTGCCTTACAGAAGCTTTACAATTTTATGTGGTTCCATTTGTAGATGCTTGATCTTAAAGCATAAACCATTGGTGTTCTATTCAGGACTTTTCCCCCGAATGCTCTTGAATGTCTTCCCCATTTTCTCTTCTATTAGCTTCAGTATATCTGATTTTATGTGGGGGTCTTTGATCTACTTGGAGGTGATCTTTGTACAAGGAAATAAGAATTGGTCAATTTGCATTCTTCTTTATGCTGACATGTAATTGAATCAGCACTATTTGTTGAAAATGCTACCTTTTTTTCCCCATTGGATAGGTTTAGCTCCTTTTTCAAAGATCAAGTAACTTTAGGTTTGTCAATTCATTTCTGTGTCTTTAATTCTATTCCGTTGATTTACCTGCCTGTCTCTGTACCATGCAGGTTTTATCACGATTGCTCCATAATAAAGTTTGTGATAATAAAGTCTGGGATGTTGATTCCCCTGAAGTTGTTTTATTGTTGAGAATACTTTTTGCTACCCTGAGTTTTTTTGTTATTCCAAATGAATTTGCAAATTGCTCTTTTTAACTCTATGAAGAATTGACTTCTAAATTTGATGAGGATTGCATTGAGTCTGTAGATCATTTTTGGCAAGATGACCAATTCTACTATTCTAATCTTGCTAATCCATGAACATGGGAGATCTTTCCATCTTCTGAGATCTTCTTCAGCTTTTTTTTCTTCAGAGACTTGAAGGTGTTGCCCTACAGAACTTTCACTTTCTTGGTGAGAGTCACACCAAGCTATTTTATATTATTTGTGACTATTGTGAAGTGACTTTTTCCTAATTTCTTTATCAGCCTGTTTATCCTTTAAGTAGAGGAAGGCTACTGACTTATTTGAGTTAATTTTATATCCAGTCACATTCCTGATGTTGTTTATCAGCTGTAGGAGTTCTCTGGTGGAATTTCTGGGGTCACTTAAGTGTACTATCATATCATTTACAAATGGTGTTATTTTGACTTATTCCTTTTCAATTTGTATCCCTTTGACCTCTTTTTGTTGTCTAAGTGCTCTGGCTAGGACTTCAAGTACTATAATGAATATGCACGGAAAGAGTGAGCAGCCTTGCCTATTCCCTCATTTTAGTGGAATTGCTTCAAGTTTCTCTCCATTTATTTTGATGTTGGCTACTAGTTTGCTGTATATTGCTGTTACTATGTTTGTATATGTGCCTTGAATTCCTGACCTTTCCAAGGCTTTTTTCTTAAAGTGGTATTGGATTTTGTCAAATGCTTTCTCTACATCTAATGAGTTTTTTCTTTGAGTTTGTTTATATATTGGATTATGTTGATGGATTTCTATATATTGAACCATCCTTGCATCCTTGGGATGAAGCCTCCTTGATCATGTTGAATGATCATTTTGATGTGCTCTTGGAATCAGTTTGAGAGAATTTTATTAAGTTTTTGTTTTTTGTATAGATATTCATGAGGAAAATTGGTCTGAAATTCTTTTATTTTGTTGGGTCCTTGTGTGGTTTAGGTATAAGTCTAATTGTGTCTTCAAAGAACAAATTGGGTAGTGTTCCTTCTGTTTCAATTCTGTGGAAGAGTTTGAAGAGAATTGATGATAGGTCTTCTTTGAATGTCTGATAGAATTCTGCACTAAACCCATCTGTTACTGGGCTTTGTTGTTGTTGTTGTTTTTGTTGATGATGTTGTTGTTGGGAGACATTTAATGTATCCTTCTATTTCTTCAGGGTATGGTACTGTTTAGATGGTTTATCTGATCCTGATTTAACTTTTGTAACTGCTTTCTGTCTAGAAAATTGTACATTTAATCCAGATAGTCCAGTTTTGTTGAGTATAGGCTTTTGTAATGGGATCTGATAATTCTTTTTTAATTTCCTGTTTCTCTTGTTATATCTTACTTTTCATTTCTGATTTTGGAGTCTCTCTCTCTAACCTCTGGTTAATCTGGCTAAGGGTTTATCTATGTGGTTGATTTTCTCAAAGAACTAGCTCCTGGTTTTATTGATTCTTTATACAGATCTTTTTGTTTCAACTTGGTTGATTTCAGCCCTGAGTTTATTTCCTGAATTCTTCTCTTCTTGGGTGAATTTTCATCCTTTTGCAATAGAGCTTTCAAGTGTGCTGTAAAACTCTTAGTATATGCTCTCTACAATTTCTTTTTGGAAGCACTCAGAGCTATGAGTTTTCCTATTAACAGTACTTTCAATGTGTCCCATAAGTTTGGATATGTAATGCCTTCATTTTCATCAAATTCTAAACATCTTTAATTTCTTTCTTTATTTCTTCCTTGGTCAAAATATCATTGAGTAGAGCATTTTTCAGCTTCCATGTGTATGTGGGCTTTCTGCTGTTTTTGTTTCTATTGTAGACCAACCTTAATCCATGGTTGTCTGAGAGAATGCATGGCCTTATTTCAATCTCTTTCTTTCTATTAGGCCTGTTTTGTGGCCAATTATATGTTCAGGTTTGGAGAAGGTATCATGAGGTGCTGAGAAGAAGGTATATTCTTTGTTTCCACATGAAATGTTCTATAGATATCTGTTAAGTCCATTTGGTTCATAATTTTGGTAAGTTTCACTGTGTCTCTGTACAGTTTCTGTTTCCACAATCTGTCCATTGATGAGAGTAATGTGTTGAAGCCTCCTACTATTATTGTGTATGATGTAATATATGCTTTTAGCTTTAGTAAAATTTCTTTTATGAATGTATGTGCCCTTGCATTTGGAGCATAGATGTTGAGAATTGAGAGTTCACCCCAGTAGATTTTTCCTTTGATGAATATTAAGTGTCCTTCCTTATCTTTTTTGATAACTTTTAGTTGGTCAATTTTGGAGAAAGTGCCATGAGGAGCTGAGAAGAAGGTATATCCTTTTACTTTAGGATAGAATGTTCTATAAATATCCGTTAAGTCCATTTGGCTCATGACTTCTCTTAGTCTGTCTACATCTCTGTTTATTTTCTGTTTCCATGATCTGTCCATTGATGAGAGTGGGGTGTTGAAATCTCCCACTATTATTGTGTGAGGTGCAATGTGTGTTTTGAGCTTTAGTAAGGTTTCTTTTCAATAAAGGTGAACTTCTCACCAGCATATACTCATAGACAAGTCCTGCATGTCCCAAACAATCAGGAGTCAGGTCAGCAAAGGAGTTCAGAGCTATCCCACCACAGCTAGTGTTAGCCTTCCATGTTTCCCCTTTTGGCTCTGCACAGAGCTACAATATCTTCTTTCTCAAGGGCATCTAAAGAAAAGGGGTCAATAATGATTAATAATGACAATTTTTTTATCTGAATCACCACTGACTTTCTTCGTCAGGTCTATAACATTTTTAACTGTATCATCAATGAATTTTCTTTCAGCCTTTACTAGTTTCTCTTTCTCTTCTTCACTCTCGGAAAAAAAAAAAAAACTCAGAATTCAGTTCTCTCTCCTCATACTCTAAGGACAGATTGCACATGAGGATGTAGGCATTTTCTACTCTTTTCTTCATATCAGGATATCCTGCCCTATGATCCAAATCGAGCCCTTTGATTAAGCTTGTATCAGTTTCAGATTTATGATTCATCTCCATGATCTCAACTATGAAGAGGTAAGTGGGCTCATCTCTTTTCCTAATAGTCAAAACGAGTCCACCACAGCCTCTGTCAAGACATCTGCAAGTTCAACATGAATTTTACTCTGCAGAGACGTCTCGGCTACATCGATAAGTGTTTCTCTGTTCATCTCTTTGCTCGCTTTTACTTGTTCCAAAAACTGGAGTGACCTTTGCTTTGCAGTTTCAAAACCTTCAGTTATTATTCTGGACTCTATGAGTTCAGTCTGCCCACTGAACATTTTATCTAAGGTTCTCACTTTGAGTCCTGAGAGTCTCACTTCCCTGGTCTCTTTCTGGAGGTTCCTTGGAAATAGATCTACCTGAAGACCCACCTATACCACTCGGGCATATACCCAAAAGATGCCCGACCATAACACAGGGATATGTGCTCCACTATGTTTATAGCAGCCTGATCTGTGGTAGCCAGAAGCTGGAAAAACCCAGATGCCTCACAGCAAAAGAATGGATAGAGAAAATTTGGTTCATTTACACAACGGGATACTATTCAGCTATTAAGAATGAGGACATCATGACTTTTGCAGGCAAATGGATGCAGCTAGGAAATATTAGCCTGAGTGATATAGCTCATACTCAGAGGGACACACATGGTATGAACTCACTAATAAATCGATATTAACCAAAATATACAGAATACCTAGGATACAATCCACAGACCTCAAGAAGGTTAACTAGCAGAAGGACCCAAGTGAGGATGCTTCAGTCTCACGTAAGAGGGAGCAGAGAACAATCAAGAGAGGTAAAGGTAGGGAGAGATATGGATGGGAGAGAGGAGGAGATTGGAAGAGGAGAACTGATCAGGTATTGTAGTGGGCAGAGAGAAGAGAGAAGCACTGAGGGACAGCAGAATGATTGGAAACTGCAACCTTTGGAAGTTGGGAGGTAGGGAGACCCTCAAGTAATGTGCTCATATTTTGTTCCAATTATATAAAAATAATTAATTTTATCAGGGGAAAAGCTTAAAAATAAAATACTCATATGAATTTATAAAAGACTTAACAGCAGTTGATTCTAATAAAGTTTGACCTATCTGATTCTACCTTCATTATTGGCAAAAAGACCAATCAGGGATTTCTTATGAATGCAGGTCTGAAAGCCTTTTAAAGGCATCCCTTGTATCCAGATATAGTATTAATAATTAAAAATGGAATGTGATAGATATTTATAGAAGAATTTTCTGAACTACACATAAATATTTTAATAACATTATAAGAGACAGGTACATTTTCTGCATCTTGTTTCACCATTAGTCACTTATTTGATCTTATCTTTATTAAGCAATATAGGTGTGAAAATCTTTATTTCCTCAGCAGCACAGATATGTGCAAAAGTTTGTTAGTTGCTACTTTTTTTTAAAGATTTATTATATATGAGTACACTATAGCTGTATTCAGATATACCAGAAGAGGGTATCAGAGCCCATTACAGATGGTTGTGAGCCACCATGTGGTTGCTGGGATTTGAACTCAGGACCTCTGGCAGAGCAGTCAGTGCTCTTGACCTCTGAGCCATCTCTCCAGCCTCCTAGTTACTACTTTTTAAGTACAGTAAAATATGTCAAGCCAAAATTAGTGAGCTAAATATTTTAAGATTGGTAAATATTTTCAAACTCAATTTTATTTTATCAACATAGGTTACAAATAAAGACAAAAATAAACACTATATTTTGTCACAAATATGTGATTTAATATACAAATCTATACAATAAACCCGAAGAATCAAATTGTAAAATATAGATATTACTGAAATTGTCTTAGTTGCCTTGGTATTTATATTTTCCTCACAAGGAACTTAACAAGCAAATGCTAAATTGAGCAGCTGTAATCGTTGGGCACATGCTGATGCTGATCATTGTCTAGAACTGAGTCAATTTCCTAAATCTTAATAAAAATAAGGGAATATAAATAAAACACTGGGATGGGTGAATGGAATGCTGTATTAGGTGTTTCCCATACACGAGCTACATTCCCTACATACTTCCAAATTCGTATCCACTCCTGACTACGTTACCAATTTTCTTTCAACTACTACAAACTCAGCAATTAAAACCTTCATATAACTAGTTCTAGAATCCAGCTTTTCTTCTTATTTGTTGTTTTCAATTTTCTTTAAAATACACAAATTATCAACATTTTATATTTGTCAGTTATCTCATATATTTCTAATAGAAATAAAATATTTTAATCATCATTAGTTTCATATTTTTCATCTATTTTATATATGTCAAGTAAAAAGAACTATATTATTCCCAGCATCTCTAGTTTAAGACTCGTTTATGTATACACACTCCAATGTCTGTAATCACTATTCTGCACTTTTGTAAGGATTTTATGTAACCCCTAACATTCTTAAATGTATTTGTGTTACTCATTTGCATCGCTTTCCTCTTCTCCTACAGCATGGTGTGAAACAGCTACCTCAGTGACCGAATTCTGCCACTCTGAATTAAAGACACACATGAGTATGCCCATGATCTGTCTTTATCAAGACTGCCAAATAACAGTCTACATACAAAATTATTGCACTTGTCTGCATATTACAACAAACCAAAACATTTTAATAGAAGCCAGTTAAGAAAGAGTCTAATCATTTAGACGCTCAGGTCCCATGGGCTGATATACTGAAGTTGGACACCTGTAGTTTTCAAGCTGCTATAACGTCCATGGAGCTGTGGGGCTCCAGTTTCCTTATGCATAAGAGGAAAAAGGTATAGCAGCATTCAAGAACTGCATTGAAAATGAGGCCGTATAGACAGCAGGCAGGGCAGGAGAGATTAGGCTCATGGAAGGAGCCAAACAAAAATTATATATTAAATATATATGGACTTCAGCTTTCACCAAAACTCTATTGGTTTCTGTTCTAATCACTATAACCAAATGCATGACAAGATTCAAGTTAAGAGAAGAGGGCAGGGTTGTTTTAACTAATGGTACAAGCAATTACCATTGCTTGGTACAGTCATGGTACAGTCATGGCAGGAAAGAAATGGCTATTAAAAATAAAATCAAAAGGGAATATAGGTTCTCCCTTTTCTTTCTAAACACCCAATATTTAGTCTACACCTATAGTCAATGATACATCATCACCCACCAGTAAGTATTACATGCTCCCATCCCATGATACACACACTCCATTTAATCTACCCTGAAACCATTTTCATATACAAACTCAAAACTCTTCTGTGCTGACCCTCTAGATGGATATGAATTCAATCACAAGGATGAGCAAAATTAAACATTACATAAGCATGGCTCACTTTTCTTTATTAGTGGTTGGTTGTTTTATTGACAACAAAGTTAAAGTTTGACAGCACCACCCCAATGCCAATCATCTGCTTTCAGGCTGCAAATACAATCAGACCAGGAATGTCCAGACTCCTGACTTTTAGGCTTTGTTCTACTTTCCCAAAGGTGCTGTATTTGAGTTATCTGGTTATAGCAAGGAGAAAAGTAACTCATGTGCAAGCAAAGCACGTCTGTGCAAGTTTGTAAGCCTAGAGTAAAGAAATTGGAGCAGGTAGCCCGCCAGTTCAAGGTCACACTGGCTACTACCCTGTTTCAAAAACTGAAGGAAAAAGCAAAGGAAAAAGCAAAGGAAAAAGCAAAGAAAATGTCAGTAAATTTTTACATGTTATATTTACCCAATTTGCTTGAGTTTCTTCTGTCACTGAAACAGGACTATAATAATGCCAGAGGGGAAGGAAATATTTACATTTTATAGACTTATATATACCTACCGGGAAAGACAGATGTGCAACCAGTATAGGGGACAAGAGGGAAGAACTGGCCCTGAAGTCATGAAAGAGGGAGGATCAGCCCTCCCCCCTCATTGGTCTGGGCAGCACAGAGGAGCTGGCCATGATCAGGAAGGTGTGAGAGAGTCAGTCCTGAGGGTGATAGAGCTGGAGATCTGACCCTGCCTCTTGAGGACAGGGATATTAGGTAGCCTGGCAGTTTGGGATGCATTAAAAGGGGAGTCCTGGTAAGCCAAAGCTGCAAGATTTCCATGATACAGAACAAAAATAAGATAACTGGGAGGAGTACCAATCAGGATCCAATGTAGGTGATGTCACAGAATCCAGAGACCTCAAATCAGACCAATGACTCATTGCAATAACCATTTGCAAGTGAAGATGTATATAGAGAGGGAATCACTGTGGAACACACTGTGACATACTACAGTTTCCTTGATGAGATATTTTTCTATGCTTTGCTCTGTGTGTGTGTGTGTGTGTGTGTGTGTGTGTGTGTGTGTGTGTGTGTGTGTGTGTTCGTGTGGACAAAGGGGTGAGGAAATGAGTAGGTTGATATGTTTGATATGAATCAAAGAGGACACTTAAATATCGGACAGAATAAATCAATGCTATTGAGATCAATACCTAACTCTACATCAAAAATTAGCTGCTTTCTCAATCATTCTAGTGCATGCAGTAAAACAATATTCATACTTCACATGTGTTTATAACTGATAGTGATATTCTACATGTGGGTCACAACTCCTTTAGCAAATTTCTATCTCTAAAAATATTTACATTAGAATTAATAACAGTAGCAAAATCACACTTACAGCAACAAAAATAATTTTATGGTTAGGGATCAACACATTAAGAAAGTTGAGAACTATTGATGACCATATTTGAATTACAGTGAGAGTCAAGATGGAGAAGGTTTTTTTTAGACATGTTTGTAGAAGGTAGCACACTTGGTTTTAGAACTGAACTCACTGTCTCAAATGTTCTTCATGAAACTATCGATAACTGTAGTTGTACATGTTGTAATAGTTTTGCAATGGTCTTTATCTGTATTTGATGTTTTTATGTTAATGTTAGATGGATATATGCATAACAACAGTATTATTTTTTCTTTTCTATTTGTATACCAAAAATAAAATAAGCACACATGTGCTTTGCATGCAAGTTTATAGTTACACTCTGATATAAGGATAGATGACAAGATAAGGTAGAAATTACTAATTTACTTTCCTAAGGTATCAAACAGATTAGAATATTTGAAATATGGGAAAATGATCGAATAGAGTTGTTTCTATGGAGTTTTGTTGTAAAACAATGAAGAAAGAGGGAGTTTAAAAATAAATGTTATGCTTTTTTTTCTATTAACAACACTCATAAATGTAACTAAACCATTATCAAATAGAATTAATTAAAAATATCTAATTTTCCAACATGCTAGTTTGCTAAAATTCTATCACTTCAGAGGAATTGTTGACTGTAATCTAGCAACTTGTTTAATATTTAGTATGCATATGACATCTTTGTGAAAACTTAGCTACCTGAATAATGTATTTAATCAAGAAACTTAAAGGCAGTGTGATTTTCAATGAGACCTGATTAGCAAAAACATGATGAGCTCCGTAAAATTTAAACTTTAGAGCTAACAGTTTGCATAATGTTCATTTAGTGTTTGGTCTTAAATCTTGGAATGAAAGATGACTATAAAAACCTCCAGTATGGTATTAGTTTTACTTTATAATGCTTTCCTCCAACTTTGTAAACAACAATGAATAATGAAGAAAGAACAATCATCATCTTAAAATTAATTAACATGAATTTTCATCATAATTCCTGAACAAAATCCTCTGCTACATGTTTTTTTTTCTTAACAAATGAATGAGGCACGAATAAATATAAAACTTCAAATGTGAACATTTGAGGAAGTTTCAACACGCTAGCACATTTTTTGCAGTGGAAGGAGTGTAGATTTCTTGATCCCTAATTCATCATTTTTCTCATTCTTAAGAAATTCTCCTTTAAGCAGCACTTGAAAGCCTTCCTGAAAACACCGCCGTGCAGAGTTCACAGGCACCACAGGATGCACACAGGCTCCTGCATGATGATCTGTTGCCCATGTTTACTATAAAGGATCCTAATGTACCTCTCCCTCTGGTTAGGCTGTTCTTTCTTAATACATCTTCTTTCAGCGGGATAGCAATCCCTTTTTGTGTGTGTGTGTGTGTGTGCTCTGTAGGAAATCTTAGACAAAGATGCTTTCCAATAAATAACACTGTAGAAGAGCCAGGTCTTTCTTATATCCCCTGAAGTATGGCATCTTTTTGAGTCTGAGACACTGCATCCATTTATTTAGAGAGATCCAGTCAGAAGTGCATACACATGCAAACACGTTCCAGGTGTGCTGCCTTTCCCATAAGTATTTATAATTAACTTGTTGAAAACAAATTTTCCGGTATGCCTAATTGTGTTCTCTAGTATCAGGATTTAGATAGCCGATATAAAGAGGAACATAGTCAACTATTCAAATGACAGGTCTCAGTGTTTATCAGGCCCACAACTACTTCCCTTTCAGACAAAAACCATAAACAGGACGTTTAAAAAGATTTGTCTAAATCAATATTTCTGGTACTTTATTCCTTGGGAGATGATGGGTAACAGTCCAAATCATGGTATCCTTCTTCCAATCTTATTGTTCAAACTGTAGTTACTTCAACATATCTCAAAAATCTAGCTGAGGCTTTGCAAATGTTAACCTCTTGTGAAGTGCATATAGACTTCAACATTACAGCCAACTCGAGCCATTAGTACACTTTCAGTTCCTTCCCTTCTTTTCTGATCCAGTTACTTTTTACTAAACACCATACACAAAAGCTTCTGCATACATAGGAATTATGACAAAGTTTTCCTTCAGAATATATAAGTACGTCTTCTAGAATGTTTTAGGAATATTTAGTAAAATAATCTTTTCATTCATATGATACAAAGATTTCTACTTTCCAAAAAGTATCAAAGACAAAATTTAATAACTATGTACTAAATAGCTAAAATATCCAACTGATACTACTATTCTTTGAAATAAAAAGGTATATTTTAATATCCTTTTCACTAATACTGCTAAAGTTAAGACCCCTTTATTTTCTCACTTAAAAATACTTTGAATATATGATCTACGTGATACCTTAGGGCCATACAATTGTGCTTTTGTACAAATATCTACTGGATATTAATCATCAGATAGTAAAACAATTGAGCAATAATTCTAGGATCATATTACTAGGAGTAACTTTCACAGAGAATAAATGAATAGAAATATATTTTTGAAAGCACACTGTACTAATGACTTTGAAATACCTAAATTTAGCAGATATTTATCAAGGCCTTATGCTTAAAAATACTGATTGCACTCTTGTTATAGAACCTAAGAATTCGTCTTCCTAAATTTGAGCTGTCTTATACTTTTTTGCATTCACTTCTTAGAGAATCAATGGATATGTTGTGGTATATCTTAGAGTAACTGTGGTAAAAATTATGAAATCTGATTTGATTCTGGATTTTTACTGGTCTTTCTCTCAAGAGTCATTGAACCATAACCCCCGAGCTTCCTTTCCAAGTGTACGATTAGGTGTTAGTCTACACAGATAGATACATCTTAAGGGCTCACAAACACATAAATACCACGAAAGGGATAGCTATAATAAAATTGTCATTTTTGTCATCAACATTATAAAATTTTTCAACAAAAAGGATAGAATTTTAATCCATGTTTGGATTAGAGATACAGTGTAGATGTATTATGTGGTTTGGGGACTAGAAAGTAATACAAACTCACTCAGTGTGCACCTTGCAGAAGTGACAACCAAGCAAGTTATAATAAGTGTGACTCCAATAAAGAAATAATATACTATATAAGTGAGAGGCATGGAAATGTTTAGATAATAAAGAAATATAGGAGTTGTGTTACCTAGTTGCTAGTGCGGAGGGGGGAGTTTATAAAATGTCTTGAACTGCAGCATGTAGAGGTTGGTATTGGGTACAAGTGTTGGGAAAAACATTATTGAAAGGAAATAGCATCAAGACAAGGGTTGACAGTGAGACTATTTCTTCACAATTCCTGATGTTTCCTCCCCCATGGAGTTATCCCATCTCCATCTCTTTCCATTGTCCCAAGAGGAGTTCTAGAGTTTATCCAATTGCTACATTAAAAAGAACATTTCACTTGAGTTTGTTTTTCTACATTTCTTTCCCAGTAGGTATTCTGCCTTAATCTTCCCTCAGGGGTCCTCTTGGATGAAGCTCCTTCATCAAAGCCATGCTCCTGTAGCACTTCCTTGTATCCTCCGTAGCTCTGTCAAGTGCTTGGCTTCATATACCCTCCATATTTGACTGCAATGGGAAATGGACTGTCCAATGTTACTTTTATTGGAAAGTTTCTATATCTACCATATATTTCTTTATGTTTGTGTCTTATGTTCAAATCTCTTGAGAAGATGAAGAGGAGAGATTTTATTTGGTCAGAGACTGAACCATCAGAGAATGATAAGCATAATAATTTTGATAAGTTGATAAACTGAGAAACACAGTGAATGGAATGTAGAAGAGCTGCCCAGGAGTTAATTACTAAGGCATTCAGTGATCAGTCACATGTGAAATTGGACATGGCACTGGCTTTGAAAATAAACTCCAGAAGCTATTTGTTTAAAGAACAAAAGAAAATTCAGCTTGAAAAAAATATGGAATTTTTTTAGTTTAATAGCAGCTATCTGTTTGTGACTTGTGTAAACACTGCTATTTAATAGTAGATTCTCACCTGATAAATTGTAGTCGTAATTAATCTGCTGCTAAAGAGTAGATTTTCACCAGTTAGCAAATATGTCTTCCCTTCATTTAAGCAAACATCTTGGTTAGTACTTGTAATTTTTAGTAAGGCAATAAAACATTACCCTGTCCACCTTAATGAAATGTTTCCAAAACAAGTTAATCACATTTGCATTCCACCATTTGCTTACTTCTTAACTGTGCATCTAATCAAATACAAATGAACTTTACCAAAGAAAATTTACAGTCCTCCCGTAGACTGCTCTACTTAAAATATCTAGAGAAGTCTGTTAATTAGGTTATCAAAATTAGGCTTGAGTTTAAAATTCTGTTCCAGAAGATAGATGCAGACAAAAAAGGAGGGGCAGGGAGGCATGAAGAAGAAAAATTAATGCACAGAATCAAATACAGCTACAGTGTACTTCTTAATTCTATTTGGAAAAATATCTTGGGACAAAAGGGTAACATTGAGTTTCTCCTCACTTGAACTATATGAAGCTGGCAATAATATCCACTACAGTATCTAAGACCATAGCCTAAAACAAGGCTTGGGAGTTTCCTTGTCAGGAAGGAGGTTTGTACTCCTTTACCTTGGTTTAAATGATCATTATGTTATGGGAAAATGGCTATGAAGTTGGCATTGAAGAGATGAGATAAGAGCAACCCAGACATCTCTGCAGTATCAACTTTCATAATTGTAGCTAAAATAAATTAAATAATAATTTTCATGTTAGCAGAATGACTGCTATAATAAAAGATGACATTAATGTTTATAATAATGCTATTTAGTTGTGTAGTAGTGCATGCCAAATGTTTTTTCTAAGAAAACTTGATTAAAGTTTAGTCAGTTTTTTTCCTTGTGTTTACATGCATTCAGGGATATCCTAAGAAAGATATTTAAGTTGTATTCTGCAAATAAAGCAATTGCAGAAAAGTTTGAACTTAAATCATTTACCAGCAGCATTATATCTGAAGCGGAACACTGTCATATGAAGGTATTAATATGCAACTAGTCCTTTATTTTTCTAAAGCTTCTAATGCATTCTGAAGAAATGGAGGGTCTGCCTTTTTAAAGTCACAACTACAAGCTGAGTCTGTAGAAAATTTCATGATTGTAGTATCCTTAAAATAAGAAGAATCCATATGGGAATTTGTGAAGATTTTCAGAAGTCAGGCTGAGACTAGGTATATTAAGTTACATATCACAGAGAAAAGAGTAGCAATCCATCGGTCTCATCTCCAGTGCTGCAACAGAACATCAGCGTGGTCTCCCGTCCCTCGTGTATACTCCTTCAGTGGATCCCACATACCATTCTCTTCTGACTTCCCCTTCCCAACTCTTGATCTATTCCATCTTCTAACACCAATGGGCATCCCTGGGAACATATCAGCTAAAGAGGTCAGTAAAACAGGCAGCATACAGCCATAACACCTTATGAAATCCAGAGAAGAAAAATAGAAATCAAGGATCAAAACACCCACCAACAAGAACAAATGCAGGGATCAGTACCTAAAATTGTAATTACATCAAACCCAAAGGCCTAGATGCCAACATAAGAAAACAATCAGTAATAGTCAGGACAATGTTTCCACTAGAGTTCTTCTACACTACCACAGAAGGCCCCGAATATTCAAATATAACAGAAGGACAAGAAAAACAATGGTATGAAGATGATAGAGTCCTTAAAGAGAAGATGAACAAATCTCTTAAAGAAATCTAAGAAAACACAAACAATTGGAGGAAATAAGTACCACCTCCCCTTGCAGAAAGGAGAGAGAGAGAGAGAGAGAGAGAGAGAGAGAGAGAGAGAGAGAGAGAGAGAGAGAGAGAGAAAGTGGTGGAAGGAAATTAATAACATTGTTCAGGATCTAAAAATGGAAATGGAAGCAATAAAAAATACAAACTAAGGAAATTCTGGGGATGAAATATCTAGGAATTTGAACAGGAACCTATAACGGCAAGTTTCAGTAAAAAAAAAAAATACAAGAATTTGAAGAGAGATTCTCAGGCATTGACAACAAAATAGAAGAAATGGTTACATGGGTCAAATAAAATGTTAATCTAACACATTACTACAAAAAATATACAGGGAAACTAGGTCACTATTAAAAAAGAAGAAAGGAAATCTAACAAGAGTAGGAATAGAGGAAGGAGAAGAATCCCAGATCAAAGGACCAGAAAATACAAAATCATAGAAGAAAATTTTCCTAACCTAAGAAAGGAAATGCCTATAATTTTACTATAAGCATATAGAACACCAAACATATTTTACCAGAAAAGAAATTCCCCTGAAAACATTAGGAAAATAATAAATATTACAGAGCAAGGAAAGAATATTAACAGCTGCTAGAGAAAAATACTAAGCAACCCACAAAGGCAGACCTATTTGAATGACAGCTGACTTCACAATGAAGACAGCCCAGGACAGATGTGCTAAAGATTGTACCAAACCACAGACGGCAACCCAGCATACTATAACCAGCAAAAATTTCAATCACCAAAGATGGAAAAAATAATATATTCTACAAGAAAGTAAAATTTAAACAATACTTATCTACATATTCATCACTTCAGAAGGTGCTAGAATAAAAAAGCCAGCCTAAGGAGGTGAACTGCATCCATGAAAACACTAACAAAACTAAAACAGAAAGAGAAAAAGCACACACACACACACACACACACACACACACACACACACACACACACACACACCATATCATCACTACTACTGCCAAGACCATCAAAAATAATGGAAATTAACAATTATTGGCCATTGATATCTCTCAATGTCAATTGTTCTTCATTCCCCAATAAGAAAATACAAAACTACAGAAGGAATATTAAAAACAGTAGTCTCCCTTCTGGTGAATCCAAGAAACACAGATCAACATTAAATATAGACGCTACCTTTCGCCAAAGTATGGAAAAAGATATTTTAAGAAAATGGACTTAAAAAAAAGCTAATGCAACCATTTTAATATCTAACAAAATAGACTTAAATTTAAAACTAATACAAACAGCTGGAGAAGGACAGTTTGTACTCATCAAACCAACAAACAAAAAAAAAATCCATGAGACGTAGGATTAATAAAGATTTTTCTCCAACCTATAAGTTGCTGAATTATCCTATTGATGGTGGCATTTTTGTCACCAATTTGTATTTTAGTTTCATAAGGTTCCATTTGTCAATTGTTGATCTTAAAGCCTGAGGAATTGGTGTTCTGTACAGGAAATTTCCCCCTGTGCCAATGAGTTTGAAGATCTTTCCCACTTTCTCTTCTATTAGTTTCAACATATCTGGTTTTATATTGAGGTCCTTTTTGTAATATACACTGAGGATTTTTTAATTTTCTCACTTTTCATTGACATGGTTCACTTTTTCATTACTGATTTTGCTAATTTAGATAGTGACTCTGTGCCCATTGGTTAGTTTGGCTAAGGTTTATCTATCTTTTTGATTTCCTTAAGAACCAGCTCTTGGTTTTGTTGATAATTTGTATCTTTTCTTCCTTTCTTACTGGCTGAATTCAACTCTGAGTTTGACTATTTCCTGCTTTCTACTTTTCTTAGATGTGATTTCATCTTTTTGTTCTAGAGCTTTCAGGTGTGAAGTTGCTCGTATGGAATTTCTCTAATTTCCTTATGAAGCCACTCAATGATATGAATTTTCCTCAACATAAAATCAGATACTCTGAAATTGATAGGAAATAAAGTAGGTAATAGATTGGGACATACTGGCATAAAAAACAACTTTCTTAATAAAACAGTAGTGCATATGCTAAGATCAACAATTCATAAATGGCACCTAATGTAACTCAAAGGCATCTGTAGGACAGAGGACACTGTTAATAGAATAAAACAGAAGCCTACAGAATTGGAGATGAATTTTACCAGCTCCATATCCAATAACAGGATAATATTCAAAATATGTAAAGATCTCAAGAAACCAGGTATCAAAAATTAGACATTCCAAATTAAAAATAAGGAACAGATCTAAACAAAGAATTCTCAATTGAGAGAAATTAAATGGTCAAGAAACACTTAGGGAAATTTTTAGGATCCTTTGCCATCTGGAAAATGCAAATCAAAAGTACTCTGATATTCCATTTTTCATCTGTCAGAATGGCTAAGATCGATCTTGTAACAGGTCATGCTGGTAAAAATATAGAACAAGGAGAACAATCCACTGTTCACATTTGTACAGCCACTGTGGAAATCAATATGTCAATTCCCTATAAAACTGAGAATTGATCTATCTCAAAACTCAGCTATGTCACTCTTGGGCATATAGTCAAAGACTCCCATCCCACCACAATGACACTCACTAAACTATGTTCATTGCGGCTGTATTAATAAAAGCAAGAATCTGGAAGCAATATAGATGGCTTATAACCAAAGACTTGATAAAGAAAATGTGTGTATACAATGTAATATTACTCAGTTGTTAAAAATACACCATAAAATTTACATGCAAATTGATGCAACACACACAAAAAATTGCTGAATGGTAATTTTGATGTGGTAACCCAGACCCAGAAAGACACATATGGTATATATTCACTTATAAGTAAATATTAGCTTTAAAGTAAATGATAACCATCTATACTCCATAGACTCAGACAATGTAGTTAATGAGGAGGGCTTAAGGGGTTTACATGGATCTCCATGGCAAGGAGAAATGGAACAGGTATTGTGGGTAGACATGGGGCAGTGGTTTACAGGAGGAGAGAAGAGTAGTGGGAAGAGAAGAGATGCAATGGAGAGAGAGTGAAGGGACAGGGAGACTTGTCTGCAGTTGGTGTGTGTGTGTGTGTGTGTGTGTGTGTGTGTGTGTGTGTGTGTGTGTGTGTGTGTGTGTGTGGTTGGGAGTAGTATGGAAACCAAGCACAGGGGAATCGTCCTGGAATCTAATAGTGTGATCATAATGAGAACTCCAAGTAACAGAGGATATAGAGTTTGAACTGGACTGGCATCTCTTGTATCCAGGCAAATTGCCAAGTGTTGGGATTGGATTGCATTCTGTTGAATTGTTGGCCAAGTGGGACCAATGGAGATCCCAAAGTGACCTAGGCTGATGGCAGATTGCTCCCCAGAAATTGAGAGTAGGGCCCTAGTACCAAGCACTACATCCACACAGCTCACTGAGAGTGGGGAGGTCAAGCTGGTTCTGCAGGGAGGCTTCACTCTTACATTTCACATATGTCTGTGCCAGAAGGTATTCTGCAGACTACCACAATAAGCAATTACGCACCTACCCAGCAATAAATCCTCTGACCAACAGTGTATCCTGCTTGGAAGTTGTGCTGGGGCAATGGTGGCTCAGAACTTACCCAATTTTTTTAATTATCTTGAGACATACTCACAACAGGCACCCCATACCCAACAATGATTGTTTCTTGCATGTCCAGGAACCAGAAAATTGTTAGAACAGACAGCTAGGGTAAAAAAAAAAAAACAAGCTGATCTTAAAATAATTCAAAGACGTGTCTCCTAATTACATTTTGCTGCACTCATAGATCCAGTGCCTTATCCAATTGCCGTCAAAGAGGTTATCTTTGGCACCAAACAGTAGTAGATGCAGAGATACACAGCCAGACACTGTGCAGAGAAAGTCTAAATATGAGGTATCCATCAGATCTCTCTACTTGAAGCTCAGAGACTCCCATGAATGAGGGCGTAGAAAGATTATAGGAATAAGAGGGCATGGAGAATACTAGAATCAACTAAGCAGGGTCCACATGGGCTCACAATGACTGAGGTGGTAAGCACAGGGCCTGCATACCAGATCCTCTGAATATGTTGTGGCTATTATCTTTGTGCTTTCATGGGACTCCTCACTGAGGGAACAGTTGTGTCTTTAACTCTTTTGCCTTCTCTTGGAATTCCTTTCCTCTTGTTAGGTTGCCTTTTCCAGCTTAGAGTGAATACTTTTGGCCTTGTCTATTGTTTTGGGCTGTTGTCCCTTGGAGGCCTATTCAGAAGGGGAGTAGATACTGGGGAGGTAACCGTAGAGGGGTGGAGTTCAGATGAGTGGAGAATTTTAACATGGATGTCTGGATATATTATATGAGAGACAAATCTACTTTCAATTTAAGAAACTATGCATAATTTATTCTATAATCTTCAATATGAAGATGTGTTGCTTTAACACGTTTCCCATAGGCGAGAGAATAACAAACTAAAACAATGAGAGCAAAATTATGAAATTGCAAGTAAAAGCCTACACAGCTGTGTAAGCCCCATATATTCCTAATGATACTCCTATGAGATTCATAGCTCTGAGCTTCCAGGCTGAATTTGACAAGTTGCTTAATTTCTCTGTTATTCATCTCTTCACTGAGAACATAGCAAAAATAACTGCGCTTACTCTTTAGCTCTATAAGAGTCTGACCCAAAAGACCATCCAATAAAAATATGATATTTATAAATGGTACGACTTGATACCTTTATAAGTCAAAGAAAGCATTTTTGTTTATCACTTTATAATGCCTAATAAATAACCAAATCTGATTTATAGCAATCTAATTATAGAGAACATTTTTATATTAAATAGAGACACAAATATATACATGATAATATAAAGATTTTAAAAATTAGTATTGTTTGTTATAAACATAGGTCAATTTTTATAACTTTGATTTTCTTTGGTTATTTATACATATGTGTTCTAGTACTATAAACCCAAATCCTGTCTAATCACCCTCTGATTCCTATTAACGCTTCCCTTCAAAATCTTATACCACAGTCTTTGGGTTTTTCTCATTGTCTTTAAGGTTCACTAAGATTCATCAGGATCATTTGTAGGACAAGGAGTTTGGGATATCTTGAGTAGCCTGGTGGGTTCCTCGAAATATTCACAACCGAAGACAGTAGCTGCTCCTCCCCAGAATCTATCAGTATCTAATAATTATCAGGGAAAGGTAGAATTTTGGGCGTCCTTCCCTAGTCTATACTGCTGACAGGCCTAGTCGTGCTGAGAATAACTGCAGGTGTCTGTGTTCCATAGTTCCTGTGAATGACAAGAAGACTGTGTTTTCCACTCCTTCTCCTTATATTCAGGCTCTTAGTACAGCAGTCCACCCCATGAACATTGAGCTTTAGGCCGGAGAATCAATGTTTTGTCAAGGGCTGGGTTCCTATTCTCAGTATATTTTGCAGTCATGGCTCTCTGCATCCATGGGCATGTATTACAAAAGAAGCTTCTAATTGAAGGTGAGAGTAGTAAGTGTAATGCTTTAAACATTAATATTTAGAAGGCAGATTAGATCCAAAATATGGGTCTTTTTTTATAGCTAAAGGAATCCAGTCCAGACCTTTCTCATGCTGATTCCGAAAATATTACCGTTTTGTGATTTTTAGGCTATTCTTGTGAATATAAAGGTACAGTGCTTTTGGGTTAAAGGGGGCTGTCAGGGCTGAAAGGTCATGGCATGCATACAGAACCCTACTACTAAAGACTATTATACGAAACTCTCACAAAACTTAAAATCTGGGTATAGTATTAAGATAAGAGAAAATAAATGTAATTGTAGTACTATTGGAAACACCACAATTTGCTTCTCGCTTTCTGATTACTCCATTTCCCTTTCCATGAGACTTCATTAGAATTTTTAGTTTAATATTTTCCCATCTGATACTGTACCACATGTAGGCAATGGTGAATCAGAAAATAAAGTCATAGAAACAAAATTAGTCAACAATACTAAGAAACACAAATACTACATGTTCTCTCTCCTATGAGAAGCTTTGAATCTAATTGATGTTTGTGTGTGTGTGTGTGTGTGTGTGTGAGAGAGAGAGAGAGAGAGAGAGAGAGGAGAGAGACAGAGTGAGAGACAGAGAGAGAGACAGAGAGAGAGACAGAGACAAAGACAGAGAGAGAGACAGAAGGACAGAGGCAGAGAGACAGAGACAGAATCCTAGAGTGTGTGTAGAGCCATGAAACTATATATATATATGTGTGTGTGTGTGTGTGTGTGTGTGTGTGTGTGTGTGTGTGTGTGTGTGTAAATAAACATCTCAATCAGGACAGGGATAGCTAAATGAATTATGTAAAGAGTGTAATAGAATAAACATAATTTAACGCAGTCACAGGGACTAGTATAAAGAAGGCTGGATGTGAAGAAGAGGGCAAAGAGACTGGGAAGAGAACTCTGATAAGAAAACTGGCTATAAAAATAGACAAGAATGCTGTAATGAAACTCGTTACTTTGAATGCTAATTAAAATACAACTAAATAAAACTGTTCACTTGTTTTAGAAAGCAGGCCAATTATGAACATTACTGAGGAAGTAAATTATAAGATCACTTCAAGTGGATGAAGTAATAAATGAACGTATGTGGAGCAGTTTCCTTATTCTTTGAGTTGTAGGAGTGGGGCTGTTTAGAACAACTGTCAATGCAGAGGTTCCTGATTTAGTGTGTAGGTTCTGCATCTCAGAAGAAATAAAAATAAGTTGGGATCAGATTAATAACCCCAAGGTCTTAGTTCTGTCTGTTACTCAAAGAACAAACAAAAGTTTATGTTTAAATCATGTGAAATATTAAACAATATTGTTGTGTTGTATTCACACTGTAAAAGTATGTAATTAAATTTCACACTTATTCATTGGCCTGTTTTGTAAATACAAAATTGATGGTTTTTTTTTCAGTATCATGAACAAAAGGTAGATAAGCCTAACACAGAGATTGAAAAACCAACCAACAAACAAACAAACAAAGAAAAACAATCTAAACCCGCTGATTTATCAGACAAAATGAATCAATGATAGCAAGGTAATAAATTATGTATCTTCATGTCTTTTCTCTTCAAACTCAAGTCTCATCTCAAGCACAACTATATGGTCTGGTTAGCATATACCTCTCCAAATGTTACTGTGTGAAAGCACCATGTCTTTTCTGCCTCACACAGTGGGAGTTTCAAAAAGAGAGCAGACTTTTACTGTGAGTTCTATAATAACTGACAGATAAATAGAAAAGGCACTGCATTGATTATTCAAAAATCAACTTCTATCTCTTGTAAGAGTAAATACATATATTTTTGCTGGGATTTAAGCAATAACCAGGAGGAAAAATGTCCATTCTTTTCTATTATTTTTTTCCTGTGTCTTTGGTAGTACTTTTTACTATAATTTTCACAATTTGCATAAGCTGTATCTTTTTCTCCATCTCCTGTTTTTTGATACTATTTTCTCTGATTGAAGACTTGCTATGACAGAAGATAATGGAGCTTTCGACACTCAGTGGGGTGTCTGTCACTGCTGACTTCAGCTGCTGCTTTTGTTTTTCCTTTTCTTGTTCTACTTTGGCACTATGAAAAACAATTATAAAATCCATGAGCCATTAGAAAATACTATGTGACCAAATGGTTATTTTTAAGCATCTTTCAATCTTGGAGTCTCATTGTTTATTCTTAGCGGTGGTAAATTACATCGTTATTTCCCATTCTCTCTACAGCAGAAGGTGGCTAGATTACTTTCTGCTTTGGGGGAAGCAATCTAACTTGTACACACTTTATATGATTTCTCATATTGACCCTCATCACATCAATCAAAATCTTCACATATCTTGTCCCTCCTTCCTGAAGCCTTCTCTCACTGACCTCTGTAAATTTCCATGTCTATACTACAGACTTTTGAAAATAATTTTCTTGTAGACAAAATTGATCTTCTTTAATTTCAAGGTTTGTTTCATTTTTTAAACTTCCCTTAATAAGACCAGTACTTTTCAGCCTATTTGTATATAAACGTATTACCAAAAACTAGTTACACTGATAAACATAAAGCCTAATATTTGTCACTCTTTATTATGAAAATACTAATGTATGTTCCCTGATGATGTTGGAGTTCCTACTGTGGGAACTGAAGAGCTTGGATAAAGAAGGTAGACACTTGATCAGTCACTTCAAGCTGACACATCTTCTCTTCAACTTCCTCCCACATACACCTATCATATTGTAGCACAGGAAATGTAAAAATGAGCTCTAGTCTTGTGTTTCTTAAACCACTTCATTTTTTCTTCAGAATCCTATCAAATACAGGAATGCATGCCATGCAGCTATGACAAAATTAGTGGTCCTTGTAGGACGATGTCATTATGCAGCACGGCAGGTCCAGAATAAAGCAAAGCCTATCATTGGATGAGAAGGAAGGATAGGCAGGGGAAAAAGTCTAAGAAGGAGAGTGGAGGAGGAGAAATAGGAGAAATCCAGATGGAGACAATGGAGCAGGATGATCCAGATCCTGGACTGGGTCAATTTTATCTTGTCTAGGTAGGCAGTTTCTAACTTTATTAATTGACAGTGAATTTATTTTGTGGATGTATTGTAGATTGAGAATTTAACACATAAATCTAATTGTTAAACTACAAGTTTCTAGAGCTTTCATTCTACTGGACTACAGGGGATGTGAGCGAAGTTCCAGGCAGGCAGAGAAACGACCTATCTCAGTTCTGGAAACCGTGCGAGGCTATAGAATGCCTGGGGTTAGTGTGGCATGGTGCCACTCTAGAACGGCCCACAGAATGGGATGTGTGTGTCAGGCATGGTAACAATCTGCCAAGAGGACAGTGTGTGAAAGTGGCCGGCAGAGAAACAGCCAGAGCATGCGGTCCTCGGGGATCCACAGAAGGGGAACACTCCGGTACTAGCCGCGGATCCGTTTTTTATTTTTACCGAAACATGGTCCCTCTCTTTGTTGCTATGTGTGTTTCAGAATAAAGTTTCTGAACTGAGGTGGTTAGGCTATGAGGTTTAGTTAGCATTGTGATTTATATTAAAAGACAGTGGAACAATCGAGAAGAGACTTTACTGACTTAATACTAGTTCCGCTGAGCAAGTTTTTTTAAATATATGTTGTTCATTATGATCCGGTTTAAAATGAAGGACATATTATTGACATTTCCAGATCGAAGTGAAGAGTAAATGATGAATCAGAAATTATGGAGGCACAGTGCCTACTCGAAGGTTGAATTAATTTTTTTGAAAAATTGTTGAGGTTTGAACCACTACTGATCAGTGCAGATTTTCACTCCCTGTAAAATTTATCAAGTTTGGGCCACATCTTGATTACTGTTACTTTATTTAAATATTGAATGGATATGTAGCTGTGTTCTGGGTTTATGTCAGTGTTTGTATTGATAAACAATACAAACAGTGGTATTTCACCAGTAGGATGTCAGTCCTGTTTTGAAATGAATGATATATTTAAATTTTTTCTACTGAACTTCATAAGTTATAATTTTCCCATCTGTGAAATGGAAGGTTTGACTGAATCTGAAAGAAAACAAAAAACAAACAAACCAAAAAACAAAACAGAAAGTAAATAAACAAACCAAAAAGCACATCTCACTGAATTTTAATACTTCAAGGGCATAATGACTGTGATGTCAAATGCAAAGTATTGATAAACTATTAGAAAGTCTAAATGTCAGGCATGCTTGCTACACGAATAGCTCTAGGAGTTGGTTAAAATATTTGGTCGTTATGGAAAATAATAATACATCAAAACTTTCACAATCTCCCTGTAATATAGCATTTCCTTTCACTGAATTCAGATTTATTTGAGCTTGAATTTGAGTACTTAACAGGTTTGCTGTTTGCTTTATTGCACTAGGGAGATTGTTCTGCGGGTAGAGATCCTTGGCCTGAAATGAAAAGGATGGACGTTCTTATCTCAGCAGCGGTGTAACAAACCAGGTGTTCCCACAAATCCTTCTGACCTCAGCTCCAAGGAAGCCAGAGATAGCAGAGTCACTGGGACCTAGCCTAAATAAATAAATAAGTAACTAATTAACTAAATAAATAAATAAATAAATAAATAAATAAATAAATAAATAAATAAATAAATAAATGAAAGATAAAAAATACAACCACAGATACAGAATGAGAAACTGACTTAAAGAAATTGGTAGAGATTGATATCTATTTTAGCACTTACAGTAACATGTGTTACACACACACACACACACACACACACACACATAATATTAAGTGGTTAAATAAATAAATAAAATAAAAAAGAATTCAGCCAGGATATTGATTTTAAGAAAAGATGAGTTCTTAGGGTCGTAATGAAACTCTCTAGTACGCTGTGAGCTAAAGAAGCACTAAGGACTCCACTGCAGCTTGTGGTGCTAGGCTTGTCACTGTCTCGGAACACCCTCCAATTTGTGCTGAGTGTGGAGGAAGGGAGCAAAGGAGAAAATTGCCACGATAGCAACAATGAAACCAGAAGACATAAAAAACCATTAGATATACCTTGAGGATGAAGACCATTCATTATTAATCTTTGTCCCCTAGCTTATAACATTGCTTACACAGTATGATAAAGAATAAAAATAGCATAAATAACTGCAAATTCCATACATCATTTATATTGCTATGATTAAGCATTTTTTAAAAAGCACTTTGTAGTTTATTTTATAATTTCTCAAAAATTCAATCAAAGTGCATTAATTTCTATAAACTTCACTTGAGTTTATTTCAGATAATCACATACATGCATATATATGTTGATATACAAACGTGTGTGGGAGGGGCAGGTAAACATGATACCCAGATTTTATATAATATTTATGATTTATATGTTAAGAATTCTATAGATTTTCACTGTTCTATTCATTTTCCTTAAAATTGAGCTTCATTTTCTAAGTCAAGACCCTTGTGAAAAGATTATAATTACTTCCCCCATGAAAAAAGAATATGTCAGCCAAACAAAATATACACAATATGTTATCATATATATTTTAAAAGAAGCAATATTTTGGGTAACATTTTAATAAGTAATAATTATTTGAAAAAACAAAAGGCAAAACTGTAAATATTTAAAGGCTCTGTACTCTTTGATGTAACTTAGTAGCAAGTACCAGTTATGACTCAGTCACATCACAGAACACAGACACATCAATGGTTCAAAACTGTAGCCACCAAATATCTCCTTGCGTTCCCTTGGAAATGTCAATGAAAATAATTTTACATGAAAATGTCAAATTCACCACAACCTCACATAAAAAGTCACATTCATTGCCCTTATTTTGACAGTTTTGAACAAATTGATTGACAATACCAAAGTGCACCTTTCCCTCTCAGCATAGCTCTATTTGTGTTTGAAACACTATAGAAAAGCAGACCTCAAGTTAACAATTGCCTTACACAAGGCAGATGTTTTTTTCAACCCTAATGAGATTAACTCCTTTCTCTCTTATAGTTCAAGTGGTATAAAAGACTTAACATATTGAGTCAAACAGTTTTCATAGCTAAGAAAACAAATATAAATTTCTGATGAGTTATTCTATCTCTCAATTTTTTTCTAACATTGTATTTTCAAAATTTTACCTTAAAATCTTGTATTGGTAACAACACTTATTTCATTTCAAAGGACTACTATATCAAAGAAGTTTTAAAAATAAATCAATTGAAAGGGAAGTTGTGAGAGGAGGGAAGTAAATCAAGGGAAAGAGGCAAGCAAGGATGTAGACTCTATTGGTTGGTTTTAAATCCCTTGAATTTTCTTGAGCCTACTGGCAATTATTTCATTATATTCTATATGTGAAGATTCATAAATATTATTTGGGTACTAATCCATTTTCTAAATCTACATAATACTATACACATGGACTTTAGAAATGTCGTGTGCCTTATATATATTCATATCATATCTTTTCTCTTAAAATGCACTATGTACGTATGCATTTCTCTGCTAATATTTCCTTCTTTGATATTTCTTCATCATGAAGGTAGTGATTAAAATATTTTATTCAGTATAGAATAAGAGATTAGGGGAAAGGGAAGAATCTCCTGAGGGGCAGAGTCAGAATGGTTAGAAGAGTTGGGGCTTGTGAGTGGAGTTAAGTAAGAGCATATAAGGAGGACACCTAAGACTAAAGGTCATCTGAGGGATTGCATGGAAACCTATTACAAAAGAATCTATATATAAAATCTAAGTGAAATTACCAAATTACCCAACTAGTTTTTTCTTCCCACTAAATAAAACTTCCTGTTCCAGAAATAGGTTACATGTATTTGGGTGGTTGGCTAAAGGGGACATTGGAAACTTCCAAACAGTTCAGGCTATTGCCAAGGCTATTGCTGTCTTTTCACAAATTCTGAAAAAAAATCTACTGTGGGAGACACTATCTTCATAACTCACTGGACATAGAATAGTAGAGCTGATATCTAGCTAAATCCTTCTCTACTACTTGTTATAGTTCATGCTACTGAAAGTATTCTGCACACAACCAGAGGAAAAAGTTAAACATAAACCCAACTACAAACCCTTTGACTTACATTGGCGACCTGCCCGTTGGATATACAGGTAGAAGTAACCAACCAGAACCTGACGTATTTATGGTCTACTCCATGAGTTGAAAGCCATGGTCAAAACTGTCTGGGTGACCAAGAGCCAGAGATTAAACAGGCCATTGATTTATGGGAAAACCAAATACAGTTCTACTAATGGAACAAAGCAGTAAATTAACTGTAATGACCTCCTGTACTTATAGATGGTCTTGCTCAGCCATTATCAGAGAAGCTTCCTTCTGCTGCAAATGGAACCAAGTATAAAGACTTACAGTCAGACCAAGTGTAGAAATTGACAGACCTGGGATCACTTAGTCCTAAGTGAGATGTCTGAATCAATTCCTTCCTCTTATGGCTTAGAGAACTCTGCTAAAGAGGAGACAAAAAGATTGTAAGGGCCAACTGGATGGAGGACACCAGTAAAATAAGGCTTTCTAGACATAAGAGGACTGAAGCAAACACAAGCTCACAGAGACTGAGTCAGCAGGCACAGGGATTCACAGGTCTAAACCACAGTGGGGAGTGAAGTGAGGACAAGCTCCAATCCTTAACCCAGAACTTATCTTCAACTGATAAATGCTTACAAAGAAAAAAAAATTAACTTTATCCAAAGTAGTCTCACTGAGTACAAAAACCTCATTCAAGCGCAGGCTCCATGACCAGCTGAAGGAGGCAAACACAAAATGAACTCATAGATATTTTTGGAGGTTCTTTTGGAGAGCCTCAGTCCGATATGTTTCTTCTTTATCTCTCCTTTTCTGCTTTTGTTTTGTTCCATTTTAGTTTTTATTTATTTTTTAGATACCTGCGTTCTAATGAGAGAGAGAAAAATAAAGCATGTGGATTTGGATGTGTCACCATATACAAATGGGAAGAAATTTTAGAAAATAAAATTATGATAAGAATACATTAAAATTGCTGGTGGGATTGCAAATTGGCACAGCTACTCTGGAAATTAAGGTTCCTCAGAAAATAGATCTACCTGAAGACCCAGCTATACCACTCTTGGTCATATGCTCAAAAGATGCCCCACCATGCCACAGGAGCGTATGTTCCACTATGTTCATAGCAGCCTTGTTTGTGATAGCCAGAACCTGGAAATAACCCAGATGTCCCACAGCATAAGAATAATCTGGAAAATGTCACACAATGGAATATTACGCATCTACTAAAAATAAGGACATCATGAGTTTTGCAGGCAAATAGATGGAACTAGAAAATATGATCCTAGTGAGGTAACTCAGACCCAAAAGGTAATGCATGGTGTACACTCATTAATAAGTGGATATTAGCCAAAACAGTACAGAATACCCATGATACAACCACAGAACTCAAGAAGGCTAACAAGTGGAAAGACCCAAATAAGGATGCCTCAACCCCACTTGGGAGGGAGAAGAAGGCAATCACAGGAGGGGGGATGGAGGGAGGGACTTGGGTAGGGAAGGGGCCAGGGCAGGGGTTGGGGGGAGAGGGGAACATGTTTAAGTAGGAGGAAAAGGACTGAAGCCCTGAGGGCCATCAGAAAGAATAGAAACAGTCAACCTTGGAGGTAGGAGGTGTGGGGTCCCTCTAGATTTTACCAGGGTCCTGGGAGGTGAGAGACTCTCAGTACTCAAAGACAGGGACCTTAGACAAAATGTTCAACAGTGGCCGAAGGGACTCACAGAGTTCATCTCCAATAAAAAGACAGGGTATCAAGTGGAGAAATGGGGTTGTCATCGCACAGTCAAAAACTCTGACACAGAATTGTTCCTTTCTAAAAGAACTGTAGATATCAAAATGGAAAAACACTGAGGGAAGGGAATGCAGTGACTGACCCTACTTGGAATCCAGCTCAGTGGGAGGTTTCAAGGTCTGACACTATTACTAATGCTATGGTATGCTTGCACACAGGACTATCATGACTGTGCTCCAAAAGGCCCAACAAGCAGGTGAAAGAGTCAGATGCAGATATTTACACCCAACCAATGGACAGAAGCTGGTGACCCCTCTGGTTGAGAGAAAAGCTGGAAGAAGCTGAGGAGGAGTGCCACCCTAGAGGAAGACCAACAGTTTCAAGTAATCTGGAGCTCTGGAATCTCTCAGACACTGAGCCACCAACCAGGGAGCATACACCAGCTGATATATGGTCCCCAACACATATATAGCAGAGGACTGCTAGGTTTGGACTCAGTCATAGAGAATCTTCAAGAGACTTGGAGACCCAGTCAGTGGAGAGGTCTGGTGGAGTTGGTGATGGGGGTGGGCACATCATCTTGGAGATGGAGAGGGGAGGTGTGGGATGTGGAACAGTTGGAGGATGGACCAGGAAGGGATAAAGTCTTGAGTGTAAAAAGAAGATTAAATAATAAATTTTAAAACGTAAATAAAAGAAAATATCTATTTTCTATAAAAGAAAAAAATACATTCATTCCCAAAACTAAGTTTTGCTTAAATTGTATTGCAAACAAAATAAATTTAAAATGTTTACTTTTGTATTTTTGTATCAGTTGCTTAAGCTCTAATGATTCACATATATAGCATTTTAATAATATTTAAATAATTAGTTATTAATAATAATTTAATAGTAATAATAATTTAATAATAATTAAATTAATAATCATTGACTAAAGACTTTTTATGCAAACTATATCTTACTATAAATAAAAATTTTTACACAATTCTTAGTACTTAGAGAGAATGCCTCAATTCTAAAAATACAACAACTATATACTCTCATACTGTTCAATAGTATTGTCCAGAATCTATAGTATATATGTGTTAATTAAAATTATACTTTGGAGTATTTTGATTTGTCAATCTAACATTTACATTCTGAAAGTCATATATTGTTTTTTAAAATTCTGTGATTGAAAAATAAATGTAGTCCTTAATAATATATTTTGGCTAACAAACTCTTTATGTAGTTATATTATAATATATATGTGTGTATATTACATTGTAAGCATTATTTTATAATATATATTATATATACATATGTTAAATTGTTTGTCTTTATTAAACTTTCTGAAATTAAATTTTCAATATTATGAACTTAAAATTATTATTTTACTATATAGATATCATTATACCAATATTTAGTTTCTTCTGTTCTTAATAGTTTTTATTTAATATTTGTACATACATAAATTTTATGTAATCTGAGATGTTGTTGTTTTCTACCAATTTTTACCTAGATTCCTATTTCTTTTTTTTATCTTTATTAACTTGAGTATTTTATTTACATTTCCATTGTTATTCCCCTTCCCAGTTTCCTGGCCAACATCACCCTAACCCCTCTCACTCCCCTTCTATATGGGTGTTCCTTTCCCTATCCTCCCCCCATTACCACTCTCCCCCCAACAATCACGTTCACTAGGTGTTCAGTCTTGGCAGGATCAAGGGCTTCCCCTTCCACTGGTGCTCTTACTAGGCTATTCATTGCTACCTATGAGGTCAGAGTCCAGGGTCAGTCCATGTATAGTCTTTAGGTAGTGGCTTAGTCCCTGGAAGCTCTGGTTGGTTGACATTGTTGTTCATATGGGGTCTCGAGCCCCTTCAATCTCTTTCAGTCCTTTCTCTGATTCCTTCAACGGGGGTCCCATTCTCATTTCAGTGATTTGCTGCTGGCATTCACCTATGTATTTGCTGTATTCTGGCTGTGTCTCTCAGGAGAGATCTGCATCCGGTTCCTGTCAGCCTGCACTTCTTTGTTTCATCCATCTTATCTAATTGGGTGGCTGTATATGTATGGGCCACATGTGGGGCAGGTTCTGAATGGGTGTTCCTTCTGCCTCTGTTCTAAACTTTGCCTCCCTATTCCCTGCCAAGGGTATTCTTGTTCCCCTTTTAAAGAAGGAGTGAAGCATTCTCATTTTGGTCATCCTTCTTGAGTTTCATGTGTTCTGTGCATCTAGGGTAATTCAAGCATTCGGGCTAATAGCCACTTATCAATGTGTTTTTCTGTGATTGTAGATTTCTATTTCTCATCTCTATTTTTTGATAAACAAATCAATAGCTATATTATTGGGAAATTCAACCAGTTTAACAAATGTATTGCCTTTCAAAGTTACCATTTGTGCATATGTGTGAAATTCTTTTGATAAGGTTAATTTTCATTAAATGCAGCTCTGGTTGTATTAATCCTACCATCCTGGGAAGAAAAAAAAAACTTTAATCCAAATCATTTCCAAAGCAAAGAGAGCTTTATTCAGTGCCCTCTAAAGCTGTACAGACTGGCAGGTGTCTCTCCTAAAATGGGAAAACAAAGATTAGCTCTGAGCCAATCCCTTAAATTTGTTTAATAGGACAAAACCACTGGAAGTGTGTATGTGTGTGTATGGAGGGGGGAATGGGGGGTTACAAGAAAGCATAGTCACAGAAGGAAGAATAGCAGTTAAGGAAATATTTCTGGAACACCTGTTAGAGAATAGTTTATGATTTTAGGGTGGGGTAAAGTTCAATTCTGACATACGGAAACAAATTTTACAATAAACTGAATCCTTAACAGAATTAGAATATTAAAGTGGCTCTTCATTACAAAATGGAGTCTGGTTTCTCCATTGACAGTCTCTATAATTATTTATTTTAGTTAGTCACAAATGCACAGATAAGTAAGGTTCCTGAAACTGGTCAATTCCAGGGGTAGAAAGATTTGCTAGGGGAAAGGGGTGGGGTCTAAACTGTCAAGGCTCTCTCTATATGAGTATGTGAGGGGAGAAAATATGGGAAAAGCAAGCAGTTTTATGTCAGTTGAAAGCTGGTGAGGAGTGGGGGAGGTTAAGGGATGAAGGGGTGAGGGAGTGACTCATTAGGAATTACATGCCTTTGTCTGAGGTGGTTGATATTTGAGGGCAATTGTGGAAGGTTTTAAGTAAATTGGGGATGATTTCTGGTAAAGAGAAACCAAGCTTTAGGTCTTTGTTTACACAATAAAATTCCTTCTGTTTACCTAACCAAAGTCTTTCCTGATAGAATATAGTCACCATCACTGCTTTGAGGGTCTGCTTTGGACCTAATAATTGAGTCACTGATATACTTTCCCTCCTCTCCTCTCTTCACAGTATCAGTAAGCAGCAACTGTGGTTTTATTTCTTGTTCTTATTGTGGGGGTTGAGGAAGCAGTCATCATGTAATTTAATATGTCTAACAATCTATATTTCTAAACTAATACATAATGAATACTTTATATATTATAATAAAATATCCTGACTTATAAGCCAAAATAAACCATTTAAATATAAGATCCTTCATCATTTGTATGTTAAAACGTCCAGGAAGGAATAGAATTTTTCCTATCTTTACCACCATCAATTCAACAGAGAATAGTATTCACCACAGTTCTACCTATGCTTAGATAATCTGTGTCAAGTTTCAGAGCAGGGCAGTGAGGAAAGTGCTTTTGTAATACATCTGTCACTTTAAAATTTGTGCAAGAGAAGTTACAGAATGTTTGTATGATATTTTGGGTGTTAAGAGGTGGAGCTGATATCTGAGCTCAGATCTAGGCTATCACCAAGTCCAAAGTCTGTTCTTCCATACTGGAACAGATATATCAATTTAATGGTATACTCCAAACTCCTTTCTGGGCTACTGGCAAACCAATATACTGGCTGAAGTCAAGTCATTATCTAGAAATTTGGAACTCTAATTTTTCAAACTTTGTGGCTGATCACATATCCATAACAATATGGGAAAATTTATAAATTATGATGAGTATATCTCTTGACATTTACAGCTAAAATGTCCATCTTTGTCATCTAACATTAATGAAATTTAAAATTTAAATTTAGTTTAGATAACTATTCAGACTATTTTGAGCCATACAATAAAAAATTTTGGATACAAATATGATTGAGTGATTGACTTGTATGAATGAATGACAAAAATGCATAAATGAATTAATGAATCAGTAATGTGGAAGGACTCAAAGTGTTCCTTGAAGGATGATACAGAAAGGGACATGATGCATACAAGTTCACATGCATTAAATTTTAACATAATTCCTTATGATACTATGCTTAAATTTTAATGAATAAATATTTGTTACTACATTAATGTATTAGAGATAATCCTATGAATGGAAAACTTTTTTTATAATTTTGAAAGGGTACAGCCTTCTTTGTCTCCCAGGAGGACTGCTTCAATAGACACACATCACTGCCTGCCTCCCAGGAGGCCTGCTCAAACTCAGGATACACAGTTCCATTTGCCCCCGGGGAGTCCTGTTCTAATTTGTGACACACAGGCCTATTAACACCTGATACCACTAATGGTGAAAGTCAAGCTCAAGAACAGAAAAGAAACCAATGCAATTTGGCACCATCAGAATCCAGTTCTCCTACTATTAGCAAGCCCTGGATATCCTCACATTCCTGAAGGCCAAGATTCTGACTTTAAATCCCATCTCATGAGATGATAGAAACCTTTAAAGATGCTCTAAATAATTCCCTTAAAGAAGTACAGAAAAACATATTCAAACATTTAGAATCCCTTAAAGGGGAAATGAATTCCTTGAAGAAATACAGGAAAATACAATTGAACAGGTGAAGAAAATGAACAAAGCAGTCCAAGACCTAAAAATTAAAATAGAAACAATAAAGAAAACACAAATGGAGACAAACCTAGAGATGGAAAAGCTAAGAAAGAGAACAAGAATTGCAGATTCAAGCGCCACCAACAGAATACAAGAGATGGTAGAGAGAATCTCAGAAATAAATCCTATCATAGAAGATATGTATCTATCAGTGAAAGAAAATGGCAAATGTACAATGTGCCTAATCTAAAACATCTAGAAAACTTGGCACACAAAGAAAATATCAAAACCAAGAATAGTAGGAATAAAAGAGTGTGAAGATTCCAGTTCAAAGGGCCAGAAAACATTTTAAAAATGATAGAAGAAAACTTCCCAATCTAAGGAAAGAGTCGGCTTTAAATGAAAAAAAAAAAAAAGCCTAGGGTACTCCAAATAGATTGAATCAGAAAAGAAAATCCTCCTGCCACAAATAATCAAAACACTAAATGTACAGAACAAAGAAAGAGTATTAAAGCTGCAAGAGAGAAAAGCTAAATAACATATAAAGTCATATCTATCAGATTTACACCTCACTTCTTTTTTTTTTCCTTTTTCTTTTTTTCGGAGCTGGGGACCAAACCCAGGGCCTTGCGTTTGCTAGGCAAGCGCTCTACCACTGAGCTAAATCCCCAACCTACGCCTCACTTCTTAACAGAGACTCTAAAGCCAGAAAATTCTTCACTGATGTCTTGCAGACTCTGAGAGGCCACAAATGCCAGTCCTAACTACTATCCCCAGCAAACCTCTAAATCAACAGAGATAGATAAACCAGATACTCCATGACAAAACCAAATTTAAACAAATTATTTCTATTAATTGAGCCCTATAGAAGATATAAAAAGAAAAATCAAACATAAATACCGTAAGTCCATCTAAGAAAACAGAAGAAATTAATCATTTCCCAACAAACTCAAAAGGAAGAGAATCACACATAAACATAGTCCCACCTTTAATAGCAAAGTAACGAGAACTAATAATTGGTCATTAATATTTCTCCACATCAATGGACCCCAATATCTAAAACACACAAAGTTGCAACTAAGAGAAAGAACTTCATATCAGTTTCACTTGTGAACAACGCTAAAATGATCTATAAAATTTTCTGAATTAAAAGAAGAACACATCAGATAAATCATTTAACACGATCAAGTAGGTTTCATCTCAGGGATGCATGGATGGTTTAATCCATCAAAGTCATCCACTGTATAGAAAGCTCAAAGAAAGAACTACATGATCATCTCATTAGAAGCCTTGAAAAATATCCAAAACCCCTTCATGTTAAAAGTCTTGGAGAAAGCAGGGATTCAAGGGACATACCTAAACATAGTAAAAGCAATACACGGTATGCCACTAGGCAACATCATATTAAAATGAGAGTAACTTGAAGCAATTCCACTAAAATCAGGGACAAGCAAGGCTGCCCAATCTCTTCCTACATATTCAATATAGCATTTGAAGTCCTAGTCACAAAAATTAGACAACAAAATGTCAAAGTGATACAAATTGGAAAGGAAGAAGTAAAACATCACTATTTGCAGATGATATGATAGTATACTTAGGTGATACTAAAAATTTCAACGAAGAACTCTGTTTCAGAGAAATACTTCAGCAATTGGCTGGATATCAAATTAACTCAAACAAATAAGTAGTCTGTCTCTATACAAATGATAAATTGGCCAAGAAAGAGATTAGAGAAGTAACACCCTAGACAATAGCCACAAATAATATAAGATACCCTGGTGTAACTCTAACCAAACAAGGGAAAGATCTGTGACAAGAACTTCTGATTCCTAAACACAGAAATTGAAGAAGACCTCACAAGATTGAAAGATCAGCCAAGCTCATGGGTAGTTAGGATTACCATAGTGAAAAATGGCCATTTTACTAAAAGAAATCTACAGATTCAATGCAATCCCCATAAAATTTCCAACACATATTTTCACAGACATGGGAAGAAAAATTCTCAACATCATGTGGAAAAACAAAAGTCCCAGCATACCCAAACAATCCTGAACAATAAAAGAGCATCTGTAGGAATCACCATCCCTGATGTCAAGGTGTACTAAAGGCAATAGTGATAAAAGCAACAATGTATTGGTATAGAATCAGGCAGGAGGATCAATGGAATAGCATCCAAAACCCAGGAATAAACCCACACACCTGATTCAAACCATACAGTGGAAAAAGAAAGCATCTTCAACAAATGATGCTGGTCTAATTGCCATTCTGCTTATGGAAGGATGTAAATTGATCCACATTCATCACGCTGCACAAAGCTCAATTCTATGTTGATCAAGGACCTCAACATAAAACCAGATACACAGAACCTAATGGGACAGAAAGTGGGAAATACCTTGAATGCATTGGCACAGGAGAAAATTTCCTGAACAGAACACCATAGCCCTGGTTCTACGATCCACAATTGATAAATGGGACCACTTGAAACTGGAAACTTTCTTTAAGGCAAAGGAAACTGTCAATAGGACAAAAGTGTAGCCTACAGATTGGGAAAAGATCTTCACTAACCCTACAACAGACAGAGGAGCAATATAAAAAATATATGAAGAACTCAAAAGATAGATTCCAAAAAAGTAAACAAATAAATAACACAATCAAAATATGAGGTACAGCGTGAAACAGAAAATTCTCAACAGAGGAATCTTTTGTGTCTTTTAATGACCGAGAAGCACTTAAAGAAATGTTCAACAACCTTAGACAGAAATGTAAATCTAAACAACCCTGAGATTCTACCTTATATCGATCAGTATGGCTAAGATCAGAAACTCAAGCGACAGAACATGGGTGAGGATGTGGCAAAAGGAGAACACTCCTTCATTGCATGTACGATTGCAAACTTGTACACCCACTCTGGAAATCAATCTCACAGTTCCTCAGAAAATGGAAAGCAGTTCTACCTAAAGACTTATCTATGCTGCTCCTAGGGATGTACCCAAAAGATGCTCCATCATCCCACAAAGGCAGTTTGCTCAACTATAGCAGCTCTATTCATAATAGCCAGAGACTGGAAGACACCCTGATTTTCCTCAACCAAAGAATGATGCAGAAAATGTGATTAATTTACACAATGGAATATTATCCACCTATTAAAAACAAGGAAATAATGAACTAGAATACACATAATATACTACACAGACACATAGAAGGCAAACACGAAGGAAGTTCCAAGTGAGGATGCTTAAACCTCAGTAGAAGGGGGAATAAAATAGTTATGGGAAGCAGAGGGAAGGAGGAACCTGGTTTGGAGAGGGAATGGGAAACAGAATAGTGGGGCAGGACCAGGTAATGGGAGAGACAGCAGACGGCCCTAGAGAGCCTGGAGAATGAATGGAGAAATTCAGATGCTGAGGTGGGTCATGGGTTAAACTCTAGGAAGTCCCAGAGACCATGGATAGGGGAGGCTCACGGGATTCAATGTGGGTGACCTTAGCCAAACTGCACCACAGTGGGGATAGAGAACTGGAAGAGACCATCTCCAGTAGTCAGATAGGACCCCCAGTGGAGAGACAGTGGCACCAACCACCTATAAAACTTTTTTTTTTTTTTTTTTTTATTAACTTGAGTATTTCTTATATACATTTCGAGGTGTTATTCCTTTCCCTGTTTCCGGGCAAACATCCCTCCCCCTCCCCCTTCCTTATGGGTGTTCCCTCCCAACCCTCCCCCATTGCCGCCCCCCCCAACAGTCTAGTTCACTGGGGTTCAGTCTTAGCAGGACCCAGGGCTTCCCCTTCCACTGGTGCTCCATTTAGGATATTCATTGCTACCTATGAGGTCAGAGTCCAGGGTCAGTCCATGTATAGTCTTTTAGGTAGTGGCTTAGTCCCTGGAAGCTCTGGTTGCTTGGCATTGTTGTACATATGGGGTCTCGAGTCCCTTCAAGCTCTTCCAGTTCTTTCTCTGATTCCTTCAACAGGGGTCCTATTCTCAGTTCAGTGGTTTGCTGCTGGCATTCGCCTCTGTATTTGCTGTATTCTGGCTGTGTCTCTCAGGAGAGATCTACATCCGGCTCCTGTCGGTCTGCACTTCTTTGCTTCATCCATCTTGTCTAATTGGGTGGCTGTATATGTATGGGCCACATGTGGGGCAGGCTCTGAATGGGTGTTCCTTCAGTCTCTGTTTTAATCTTTGCCTCTCTCTTCCCTGCCAAGGGTATTCTTTTTCCTCATTTAAAGAAGGAGTGAAGCATTCACATTTTGATCATCCGTCTTGAGTTTCGTTTGTTCTAGGGATCTAGGGTAAGTCAAGCATTTGGGCTAATAGCCACTTATCAATGAGTGCATACCATGTATGTCTTTCTGTGATTGGGTTAGCTCACTCAGGAGGATATTTTCCAGTTCCAACCATTTGCCTACGAATTTCATAAAGTCGTTGTTTTTTATAGCTGAGTAATATTCCATTGTGTAGATGTACCACATTTTCTGTATCCATTCCTCTGTTGAAGGACATCTGGGTTCTTTCCAGCTTCTGGCTATTATAAATAAGGCTGCGATGAACATAGTGGAGCACGTGTCTTTTTTATATGTTGGGGCATCTTTTGGGTATATGCCCAAGAGAGGTATAGCTGGATCCTCAGGCAGTTCAATGTCCAATTTTCTGAGGAACCTCCCCGAATTGTTACTGTCTAAAAGAAGTGCAGGGACAAAAATGGAACAGAGACTGGAGAACTGGCTGATCAGTGACTGACCCAACTGGAATCTATCCCATGGATAAATGTTTTTATCTTAAGGATAATTTTTTTACTTAAATTCAAATTAATTCAGTTTAATATCTATTCACTTTTAATAATTATACTGAATTGATGACTTTTTACAATGTTTGTTTTTAAAGTCCTGTTTCATGTTTGAATTAACCGTTGGAATGAGCTCCTTTAGAATACAATAATGCACTATGACATTACAAGTCTCTTTCCAAACACATTTCCTACTTAATCATATAAGCACATGTTCCTCATAATGACAGCCATCATGTTAATGGAGATATGGAATTCATTTTGAAAATTAGCTACAGCCCTTTTTTCTGCATGGAAGCCCAGAAGATGTATTCATTAGGCTATGTAGAGTGATAATTAGAATTGATATCCCTTTATGCTAAATCATAAAAATAAATTCGGTGAATAAAACAAGTGATGTTGCAGTTTTGCATGAATACACTGTTGAAATTAGCTCTGTGCATGTCCTTGACTGTTGGTTTTTATTTTGTTTTATATATGTTTTTGTTTTTACTGTGATATATATATATATATATCACTATGACATAACTATTTTCAGTTAGATTTTCTGAAACAAAGGTCTAGTATAATTCTGTTATAAGTTATATTAATCTTTAAAATTTTATAAGATATTATCAAGAATTTCAACAGATTAGAACATTTTTACAATACTGTTAATAATTATAGGTATAATAGTTGTATATCTGTAAAATTCCATACCTTCCATCATTGAATCTTTACTCTAGTTCTTCTGCAATGCTAAAATTCCGTGATAATTTCCAAAGATGCCAAAAGCAGTCTCCAGAAACCTTTGTGGGGAAAAAAATAAACAAACTTGCAAATCCATGCTTAAATGGCCTTTTCAGATAATTCTACACTAATGTAAAAAAAAAAACAAAAACAAACAAACAAAAAAAAACAAAAAACCTCCAGTTCAAATAACCACATTTTCAACTTTAGAAACTGTCAAAACCTTTCGGGAAAAACATTTCACACAAATATGAAACAGAATGCAAAATTATATCAGAAGGAATCGAATCACCTTGGTGATTCTCTTCTGCCTTTATTTGATATATTTCTATTCCTTATTTTCATTCAGTTGCTATGGTTGTTGGACAAGGTTTATAGCTTCTGGAAGAAGAAAATCAGTGACAATGACTTAGGGGAAACTTAATCCCGTGAAAGAAATAAATGCTTGTCAATCAAGAAATTTTAACCTTTACCATGTTTTGACCTTTATATTTTCAAGGTGAGCCTATTATTTGGAAGAGAGCAACAGAATACTCCACAGGATGTGCCATGATCGATACAATCAACAGACCTTCACACTGTATGTTTAAAGGTATTAGGAAGATAAACAAACACATCAGAATTTTACCAGTTGGAACAATCCTGTATTGGATGCTTGCCTCATTTGGGAATTTAAAATTGATCTCTATCCGGAACTCCGCAGTAATGCACTCTTGGTTCTGCAAAAAGCACAGGGCAATGTTAGTTAAATGTTCTCAAATATTTACAAATAAAACTTTGGTGTCAACTTCACATAATCATCAGTTCTAAGTGAAACAAAGAATACAAATTTAATTTTGTTACAAAATTAAATTTACATTGCTTTTATTTTGTCATCTTTTAAAATATTTTTGACTACCTGCTATGTGCAAGGGGTGGTTCTAATATTTGATAGTGAAAAGTGAAGCAGATGTTTCTTTTCCATAATAAATTACACTTAATAATATAAGGCATCTTAGTGCATTGCAATATTTAATCACAGTGTGATGATAATTTGAAAAGGGAAGATAAGTCAAGAACATAATAAAATGTACAGACCTCAACCTGAAAAAAAAATAAAGTGGAATTTGAGATTTCTTAATTAATGGAAGGAACTATGTTAGAAACACATAACACCGAGCTATAACTGGGATTGAGGTAGGAGTTAGGAGTGGACTCAAGAAAATAACTTGAAAGTTCTGTATTTCATTCGCAAGAAGAACCACTTAACATCAGAAATAGTTTCTTTTTTTTTTTTCATCTTTTCAGTGTGTTTGTGATATATGGCAAATGCTACAGGCTTTATGACACTGTTATCTTTATTATAAACACACAATGGTTTCAAACATTCAAACCAAAAATATATTTACTCTTTCCAATTCACTTACTCAGTTCAACACTCTATGGCTTTCTCAAATCAAGTTTTTCTGCTGAAAACCCTTGGTTTTCATTTGAAGAGTACTTGTCAGCCATGCTTTCTAAGAATGTGAACTCACAATGTCCCCATCCCCAATAAAACTGTGAATCTCTAATGTTTTTACCAACCTTCTTTTGTTGCCTATATTTTGTTGCCCAATGACAATGTATGTTACTTGTAGAATAATAACAGTTTTTCAAATATTTAAAAGTAGTTTTGACACAGAGATTAACTGACAGCAAAACTTGCTCTCAGATCTGTTTGATTATCCAGTTTTTAAGCTATGTAGTAGGATGGGGCTATTGGTCTGCAACCATAGTTTATGATTAATTATTATGAATAACTTCTCTAGAATCTCTAATGTTCACTACATAGTTATAGTAATGAGGCTGAGTTCAATTCATAATCCTGTAAATTCCATGCTTTAGAGACTATTCTGTATATAATTTCTGAACAATTAATTTCTATTATTATAAAGTACAATCTGGGTTTCCTATAGTGAAAGATTTGTAATGAATATTTTGCATAATACACATTCATAAAAATACTTAGAAAATTCTCTAAGAATATGTGAATTGACCTCTGAATAATTTGCTATTTCCCTGTGGAAACTTCTCTGCAGTGCTCTTTATCATTTGTTTTTGTGACCATTCCCTTTGTCTTTGTAACTTTGAGTGAGCCTCCTTCTCTGGAATGTTTCACATTCCTTCCCACTTTCTCTAATTTTTTGATCAAAATTTACAAAAACTGCTAGAATTATCGAAGTTGTTTTCCTTTCACGATGTGAAGTTCTGAATTGCTTATTGTTTTAATGGCTAAAATTGTATTGTCCAATGTTTGAGGCAGTATACCAAATTCTATGCTATCTACCGTTTGATATACACTTAATAATTTCATATTCTCAATGTTAATTCTGCTAGAGAAAAATAGATCAGAATCTTCTGCTTCAGGTAGTTCTTAACAAATGGCTACAAATAAAAATACTTAAAAACTGAATTATGATCCAAGTCGCCAAAGCTGTAAGGGAGTTTCATGTCATTAACATAGAAACTGGAAAAAAATAGTCTATGACTAGCCACAGCCATATTTTTATTAGTTAATTATAGTCATCTAAAATTAAGTGATTTTTTTTCTAGAACAAAAAATTTAAAGAAGATATTTAGGTTATTCTAATGAACAGCTTGAGAAATAGGGAATAAACAATCTTTTTATATATTTAAATTATGTATATTATATACTCTATATACAATATGTAACATGATATATCATCGCATTTTTTAAATATAAATAAATTATAACATTAAAGCATTGGGGTGTGTGTGACTGATAAGTATCTGTTATCCTACCTCTATCAATGGCACCTAAGATTTTTATGGATAATATTTAGAAAAATACATTTTTTCCCACAATCCAGAAAGATTTCATGCGGTCATAATCAAAAAAATACAATTTCAGTAGAAGCCTTGTGCTTTTCTTACAAGCAGTTTGCATGTCAAAAGCTTAATCTAACGCAATTTCATTACTTCATGTGTTAAGAACAGTAAAGGAAAAATACATCTGGTATAACTATTGAGATGAGAAACTTGGGAATTAGTGTTGTTTTAAAAGTTAAATTTTTGTCAGTTAATGTCTGTTGTGGGACAGTGAACCGTGCCAGGAAACTTAGGTTTAGTGTGTCCAGGCACTCACCTGAGATAGTGGCATCTCCCTACTCCCCTACTTGATTCCTGGCCAGGAACACATGACCACACTCCACAAATCGGTCATGAAGCTCAGAACAGAGCTCCCCTTGCTAATGAGGTACCTAGAGACCCTGAAGGTTTAGCCAATAAACTTTCTTGCCTGGACATTCCTTCCCGGAAAAGGTGTTTAATCTCTGGTCCATCCTGAGAATGTGGTAGGCACACATTTCCCATAATGAAAAATCAATAAACAGTTTGGAATCAAGAACTGTCTGTTCCATCAAGAGCCGCCATGGGGAACATGAAGAAAGCCTTCACCTACCAAGCTGTGCTGTCTTCCCCAGAAGGCCATCTGTGCTCCCAGACAATCACAATGAGCTGGCACAGCGTAAATGCAGTCGAGCGAGTGCTCTGTTCCTCCTACCCAAGTAGCAAGTCCCACGCCCCAGCAGTGGGCAAAATGCAGACTCACAGTCTGTGGGTGCTATTGTGCTTACTGATATTTTCCCTGTAAATGTATCATAAAAATGTGTCTCTGCTGTTTAACAGCAGGACTGATAAATGAAATTATATTTTAAAAAGCTGAATATAATTTTAACATGAATCGAATTAAGGAGTGCCAAAGTAAAGATGTAGGATGAAACACACAGTCTGCTACATGTAACTAATTTCCAAATCTTAAGTATAATGTATTGCAATATGCAAAAAGCAGTAAAATAAAGAAATACATAAATAGTAAAATTAAAGAATATATAAATATGGTCCTTGATGCTCTCATAGCTCCTCACTCCACCATTTATATCTTTTCAATTAGCTTTCAACATTTCACAGCTGTGTAGGTAAGTTCACAAAAAATATGTATCAACACCTAGCGTGTGTTACAACTGTGCTCGCTGCTGGAAATATACCAAAAAGCAATCCTGAATTCCATCCAGTCTGTGAAATGACATGGTTGTGCTGCTTTTTTTTTTTTTTTTGCCACATGGCTGTTTAGTGGCTCTAGGAGGGCCTTCCTTGCCAAGTTCACACTGGGAGCTTCGCATGTGTCTCCATGTTCCACTCATGCAAATTCTCATTCCACAACAATCAGCTTCGGCATAGCAGTCCTCTTCAGTTATTGAGAGTATTTTAAATTGTATTTAGAATTCTAACAAAGGGATGTAGTTAACTTGCGCCTTGAACTTAACGTATGAATACCTTGAAGGAGATTGGAACCGTTTTAATAAAAAGAAATGCATGCCCTAGAAAAATATTCAAAATGCAATGTGAACTTGAGACTTATGGGAAGACAATATTCTGCTCAAGAGATTTCCAATGGAGTAAGAAAGCATTAAAAATGAGTAATGCGATCTGGAGAGATAGCTCAGTGGTTAAGAGCACTGACTGCTTTTCCAGAGGTCCTGAGTTCAAATCCCAGCAACCACATGGTGGCTCACAACCATCTGTAATGGGATCTTGTCCCCTTTCCTGGTGTGTCTGAAGACAGCTACAGTGTACTTATACATAATAAATAAATAAATCTTTAAAATAAAAACTATCCAATAAAAATGGGTAATTTGATAACATTTCTAAATAAGGCTTCTAGAATTCGGTATTTATCATTCATCTTAAGAAATAATACCAGAGCTCTAATTTTAAAGAAATAATTTAAGCTATTTTTTGCTGTACAAAATCTGAGACTTGTAGTCAAATTTATTTGGGACCTTGGTGAACCTAGAAAATTGGGAATGGCAACTCTGTTAGATTTCATAAACAAGAGATTCACTAAAAAAAGCAAGATTTAGGGAAAATTAGTCCCAGTGCACAGACGCTTAGTGCAGAGGGGCACTAGCAGAGACAAGTACTGCTGCTAGTAAATTGGGGGTTTGTTCCTTAGACAGTGACCTACAGAGCACATTGCTTATGTGTAAGAAAACAGCATCCTTCAGAGGCATAACAGGGACAAGTTCCTTGATCAGTTCCACTCTTTTCTTCTTCCTCACTGTTACTGTCCTTAGATTTTTATTATAACTGTGACAGATGATCCTATTCAGAAGTTCCCCATGTAGATCCAATCTGTGACACAATCATATAACCAATAATGGTAAAAATATTTTGAGTATTCTTTAAAAGATACATCTTTAAATATGTTGCTTAAAATATGACATTGCTTTAGTAATTATAACTATAGAAATTACTTAAAATCACTTTTATTTTTATGATCATAATCAGAGAACTAGTTTTATTCCTAGCTTTTTTGTGAGACAGCCTACTGATTTCCTTTTATATTTATAGTCATTTTGTAGTTAATAACTTGATACATTTATTTAAAAACTGTGACCCCAATGATTTTTCAGTTTCTGAAAATATGAACACATTTCTCATCATTGCCAAAACAAATGCCAATATAGCTCCTGATCCTTCAAAAAACCTTTCAAAATACTATGAGTATTCAAATACTTCCCAGTATTTATTATTTCTGGTGTATTGCATAAGAAGTCTAATCTTATCCCATGTCTGCACAACATTTGTTAACCATATTTTTCATTGCCTTTGACATGATTTCTTTTAATCTACACAAATGTTTTGTCCTATCTTCTGCCTGGGGACACTGACATCACACGACTTAGGAGGCCACATGGCTCCATAGAAAAACTGCACTAGGCTATGACTTCATAAAGGTATAGATACATGAAAAATATATGAGTAAGTGGGGAGGTTCATAATTATATTTTAATTAGATTTTTAAACCATTAATAACATAAAATAAGAATATATTATATAATTGTAAATAAAATATAATTCCATCCCTCTCTGCTTACTCATAGTTTTCACAAATCTATACATTCATGAAGTCATAGGCTTTCATTCTTTAGCACTTGAAGTAACATATACAACAAATAAACCTGCTTGATCTTTTCACTTTTCCATGCATGGATGTAGACAGGGCTGACCTGGTATTGGGCACATAGTCGGGGCCTTAATTCCCAGAAACACCCAATTCTCTCCAGTAGTTATTAATTGATGGTAGCTTTTCATCTAGGAAAGAGACTGTGAGAGTTCACTCACTTACATTGGGAATAGTTCAGTACTGGTTTAGACAGCCATGTTTTTGAAATGTCATTGGTGCATCTTCCTAGTCATAACAGAAAAGCCACAATCTTACGGGAGATTTTATGGTTTTCTCATTCTTAGAGTCTTTTTGTCATCTCTTGCATGATGTTCCCTGATCCTTAGGCCTAGGTCTTGTGTTGTTGATGTATTAGTACTCATGGCTCATCATGCCATGGTTAGTTACTCACTACATTTTTATTAATTATAGCTTTCTGTCATAGTCTTATCTGCATAACGAAGCTTCTCCAATGAGGGTGAGATCTATAGTTCTCCATGATCAAAAGACATGATATTTAGAGTACAGTTAGGGATTATCCAATAAAAACATTCCATTTTAAGGCCACAGACTTTAATGAAAATAATATTTCATATTCTTTTCTGAAAAGTATACAATAATACAATTTGGTTATGTAAATTCACCACTGAGTCTTCTAACTTCCCTATTATCTCCATATTATTTCCTACCACCTTCAAAAATCCCTTTTATTAATTGTTGTCATTAACCCTGGAGTTCAGCTAGTGTCCCCAAAATGTGCATAGGTGTAGGTCCATGCACAAGGGCATGAGCAACCTACAAGATGCCCTGTCCCTATAGGAGAGTGATTCTCTTTCAACAGCACCTCTGCTGGGAACTCCTCCTGCTTCTCTTTCTCCTCCTCATCTTCCTTTTTTTATTTTGAATCATAAAGCAGGCTTTAATTTTAAAAGTATTATCCTCTCCCATTCAGAAGCTACTTATTAATGTCAGAGTTCAAACACAGGTTCCAGTACAAATTAACTAAGAACTCTGCTGCAGGCCCACACCTGCAGCTCAATGTCTGCTAACTTCTAAGTAAAAGCTCCCACCTGAATTTTGACTGACTAAATGCTGTGCAGGGATCTCTTGAGCACCACAGTATCTACCACAGAAGCTCTCCCACTGCTAGACACTGCACACACTAAGGGAGCCTGTCAATTTGCCAACAGTGAAGAAGCACACTGAATGTGACAGTGTTGTAATTTACACTTGTTAGTCTCTTGATAAAGCCACTGCCACCTTCACAGGATGAGAGCCAGCAGGATAGATGGAAAGTTAGCCATTGATTTCATTCTTAGTTTGGACTTCTTTGATAATTACTTATATTTTCTACTCATGATTTGATCATCCTTTCATTTGATTGTTCTGAAATTTGCATAGAAAATTTTGTTTAACACATAATATTAAAATTTCACTGACCATATTGTATGAGTAAAAAAAAAAACAAACAAATCTGTAGGCATGTATTAGTGATTGCTATGTTAGCTGTTCTATTAATACCAATTATTTCATTAAAAATGGTAATGTATGAGTAAGCATTTAAATTTAGTGAAGTATAAGTATTGGATCACTTAAAATTCATGAAAAAAGATTTGAAGTAACATGCTTTCTTCAACTTGATTTCTATCACTCATCTACTATATGTTATTTTCATTAGGTTCTGACTCATTTCCTGATATAATTTTTATTTTATTGGTCCCAGTTATTTTTTGTATATTTGGAGTAAAATCCAACTAGAATGTGTCTCCACAATAGGGATAATGATAAGTATGATTTTATTATCAGTTCACAATGTATAACTTTCTATTAGATTTTTTTCATATATTTGCAGTTCACATGTTTTCCCCTTTCCTGGTCTTCTGTCCATAAAGCCCCTATCCCATTCCCCACACCCCCTTTTTACATGAGGGTGTTACAGCACTTACCCACCCACCCCTTCCTGCCTCTCCTCCCTGTCATTCCCCTATACTGGCGAGTCCAGCCATGGTAGGACCAAGGGCTTCTCCTCCCATGGATGCCCAACAATGCTACATATGAAGCTGGAGCCATGGGTCAGTCTATGTGTACTCTGTGGATGGTGGTTTAGTCCCTGGGAAATTTGAGTGGATTGTGTTGTTCTTAAGGGGCTGCAAATCCCTTCAGCTTCTTCAATCCTTTCTCTGCTCCAATGGGGAACCTGTTCTCAGTTCAAGGGTTGGCTGTGAGCAGCCCTCTATATTTGTCATGCTCTGAGCCTCTCAGGAGACAGCTCCTGTCAGGATGCATGTCTTGGCATCAGCAATATTGCCTGGGTTTGGTGGGTGTACATATATGAGCTAGATCCCCAGGTGAGGCTGTCTCTGGATAGCCTTTCCTTCAGTCTCTGCTCCAAACTTTGTCTCCTATTTGCCTCATATGAGTATTTTTGTTCCCCCTTCAAAGAGGGACTGAAATATCTGCACTTTGGTCATCCTTCTTCTTGAGCTTCATGTGGTCTGTGGATTGTATCATTGGGCAATCCGAGCTTTTGGGCTAATATACAGTAATCAGTGAGCACATACCATGTGTGTTTTTTTGTGATCGGGTTACCTCATTCAAGATAATATTTAATAATTCCATCCATTTGCCTATGAGTTTCATGAACTCATTGTTTATAATAGCTGAGTAGTACTCCATTGTGTAAACGTACCACATTTGCTGTGTTCATTCCTCTGTTGAAGGGCATCTGGGTTCTTTCCAACTCCTGGCTATTATAAACAAGGCTGCTATGAACATATGAGCATGTATCCTTGTTACATGTTGGAGCAACCTTTGGGTATATGACCAGGAGTGGTATAGCTGCCTACTATGTCCAAATTTCTAAGGAACCTTCACACTGATTTCCAGAGTTGTACCAGCTTGCAGTCCCACCAACAGTGGAGGAGTGTTCCTCTTTCTCCACATCCTGGCCAGCATCTGTTGTCACCTGAATTTTTGATTTTAGTCATTCTCACTGGTATGAGGTGGTAACTCAAGGTTGTTTTGATTTGTATTTTCCTGATGACTAAGGATGTTGAAAATTTCTTTAGGTGCTTCTCAGACATTTAATAAGTTGAGAATTCTTTCTTTAGCTCATTTTTAATAGGGTTATTTGATTCTCTGGAGTCTAATTTCTTGTGTTCTTTTATATTGGATATTAGCCCTCTATTGGATATACAATGGAAAAAGATCTTTTCCCAAACTGTTGGTTGCTGTATTGTCCTAATGACAGTGTCCTTTGCTTTCCAGAAGTTTTGGAATTTTATGAAGTTACATTGGACTATTCCTGATGTTAAAGCATGAGGTATTAGGGTTCTGTTCAGGAAATATTTCCCAGTGCATATGTGTTCCAGGCTTTTCTCCACTTTTTTTCTATTAGTTTGAGTGAATTTTTTTTTGGGAGGGGGGAATGTTGATCCACTTCGACTAAAGTCTTTAGTTCCTTTCTTTCCTTCTTCCTTGACCAAGTTATCATTTAGTAGAGAATTGTTCAATTTCCATGTGTATGTGGGATTTCTGTTGTTTTTGTTGTTATTGAAGATCAGCCTTACCATTGTGACCTGATAGGATGCATGGGATTAATTCTATCTTCTTGTGTCTGTTGAGAACTATTTTGTGACTTGTTTTATGGTCAATTTTGGAGAAGGTACTATGAGGTGTTAAGAAATACATTCCTTTGTTTTAGAATGAAATGTTCTATAATTATCTGTTAAATCCATTTGATTCATAACTTCTGTTAGTTTCTCTGTGTGTCTGTTTAGTTTTTGTTTCCATGATCTGTTCTTTGATGAGCATGGTGTGCTGAAGTCTCCCATAATTATTGTTTGAGGTGCAATGTGTGCTTTGAGCTTTAGTAAAGTTTCTTTTATGAATGTAGGTGCCCTTGCATTTGGAGCATAGATATTCAGAATTGAGAGTTCATCTTGGTTGATTTTTACTTTGATGAGTATAAGGTGACCTTCCTTTTTTTTGATAACTTTTGGTGAAAATCGATTTTATTTGATATTAGAATGACTTTCTAGGGACCATTTGCTTGGAAAATTGTTTTCCAGGATTTTACTCTTAGGTATTGTCTGTCCTTACCGCTGAGGTGGGTTTCCCGTAAGCAGCAAAATGCTGGGTCCTTTTTATGTTTCTAGTCTTTTAGTCTATGTCTTTTTAATGGTGCATTGAGTCTATTGATATCAAGAGAAATTAGGGATCAATAATTGTTGTTTCCTGTTATTTTTGTTGTTAGAAGTGGTTCTTTTGGTTTTGTTGGAAGGAGATTACTTTCTTGCCCTTTCTAGGGTGTTGTTTCCCTCTGTGTTGGAGTTTTCCATCTATTATCCTTTGTAGGGCTGGATTTCTTGAAAGGAATTGTGTAAATTTGGTTTTGTCATGGAATGTGTTATTTTCTCCATATAAGTTAATTGAGAGTTTTGCTGGATATAGTAGCCTGGGCTGGCATTTGTGTTCTCTTAGGGTCTGTATGACATTTGCCCAGGATCTTCTTGCTATTATAGTTTCTGGTAAGACTTCTGGTGCAATTCTGATAGTTCTGACTTATATGTCACTTGACCTTTTTCTCTTAGTGCTTTTAATATTCTTTCTTTGTTTTGTGCATGATGTGTTTTAACTATTATATGAGGGGAGGAATTTTTTTTTGACTCAATGTATTTGGAGTTCTGTAGGCTTCTTGTATGTTTATGGGCATCACTTTAGATTAGGGAAGTTTTGTTCTATAATTTTGTTGAAGATATTTATAGGCTCTTTAAGTTGGGAATCCTTGCTGTCTCCTATACCTTTTGTCCTTAGGTTTGATCTTCTCATCGTATCCCGGATATCCTGGATGCTTTAGGTTAGGAGCTTTTTGTGTTTTTACATGTTCTTTGTCAATTGTGTCAATGGTTTCTAAGGTATCTTCTTCCCCTGAGAGTCTCTCTTCTATCTCTTGTATTTTGTTGGTGATGCTTGTGTCTATGACTCCTGATCTCTTTCCTAGGTTTTCTATTTCCAGGGTTGACTGCCTTTGTGTTTTCTTTATTGTTTCTATTTCCATTTTTAGATCCTGGATGGTTTTACTCAATTCCATCACCTGTTTAGTTGTCTTTTCCAATAATTTTTATGGGATTTTTGTGTTTCCTCTTTAAGGGCTTCTACCCGTTTACTTACGTTGTCCTGTATTTCTTTAAAAGAATTATTTATGTCCTTCACAAAGTCCTCTAACATCATCATGAGTTATGATTTTAAATGAAAGCCTTGCTTTTCCAGTGTGTTGGGGTATCCAGGACTTGTTGTGAGGGTACTGGGTTCTGATGATGTCAAATGGCCTAGGTTTCTGTTGCTTAGCTTCTTGCCCTTGTCTCTTGCCATCTGCTTGTCTCTTGGTCTTTCTTACAGTGGCTTGACCATCCTGTAAGTCTGGGTGTCAGCACTCTTGAAGACAGGTTTTTCTCACAGCAGGATCTGGATACAGAGAGCTGTGTCCCAGGGTCAGCTCCGGGTTTAAGGGGAATGCAGAAGGATCCTCTTCCAGACTGCTCCTTGGTTCCTGTGTACAGGGGGCTCCATGAAGCTTTGTCTTGGGCCAGGAAAGTGAGCAGAAGAGATGGTGTCACCTGTACTCTCAGGATTGTCTACACTTCTGAGAATCCAGCTCTCTTTCCACAGGATATGTGTACAGAACTAATTTTTTAAAATATTCATTTGTATCATTTCTAAAAAACTTTTGAATACATTAATCAATAGGGTATTGCTTTATTCTTTGTTTTTGTCTCTTTCTAAGTGTGTAATTAATCCAATTATGTATCCATGCTAGAACAAGAGCAAAAACAAAACCACTGTGATCTAACACCTATTTTATCAATAACCAGCATGGTTCACAGTTTGAATTGAGTGAGTTTTTCTCCAGCATAGCCTATATTGAGGTTTGTTTTCTAAAACAATGACCTTGAAAACCAGCAAGCTTTTCTTATCTTTTACACATTATTTATCATCGCTTGTCCTACTTTCTTCAGTTTTCATCATGCATTGTTTTCTACTATGCATGTGTTGAAATTGACTGTTAAGAAAGCCTTTAATACACACTCAAAACACTAAATGTATTTATGTGTCATTTAAATAATCCATTAATTAAGGGAGGTTCTAATTATGTAATTTTGGATTAACTACAACTTGAATTTTGAAATTCTTGTAATACTATAATACAAGAAGAAAATTCATGAAATACTTATTGGCAAAAATGTCACTAATACTACAGTAACACTTATCTATTACCTGTGCTTGCTATAAGACAGTAGTTCTCAACCTACCTAATTCCATGAACCTTTAGTACAGTTTCTCATGTTGTGGTGGCCCCAACCATAAAATCATTTTCATTCTTACTTCATATCTGTAATTTTGATACTGTTATGAATCATACTGTATGCATTTGATATGAAAGACATATGATAAATGCCATGAATGTTAACTCATATACATGAAATTTTCTCTAATTTCATATAAAAAGTTGTGGATTATAATAATTTTGATAATATACTTTCCTAATATAAAGTTAAATATGAATACGAAATATTAAATTTATAAAAGCTATACTTTAAACCTGATATTAAGAGTTTATGAGAAATATTAAAGGAAATACTTGACATGTATTATTACAGATTTTAAGGTTTAGAGGTTTGATAATATCAAAGTGTGAGGTTAGTAAGATCAACAATCGTATTTCAATTGCCATTTATTTTTTATTTTAATGAGTTTAGTAAATGAAGTTTCTTTTAGGAAGAAAAGGAACATATGTCATAACTATGCAGATATCAGATCATATTAGTTATTTTCATATGAATGAAATTTGGTACTGTCAGCTCTTCTTTTATTGAAATGACTTTAATGGATGCAAACTTTAGCAAACCACTGAAGGACCAAGGAACTGAAAAGTGCTAGATACACACAGCACAGAAAAGGCTGAAATATTGATAATAGATTATTTTAATTTAGCTATGAAACATTTTCAATTAGTCTTTCATTTTACAGAGTAAGAAATGTTTTCAGGAGGAAGTTATAATATCCAGGTTCTTCTTTTTACTTTTAAGCAGTACATGTACACACTCCATTCCTCAGACTGCCGAATTTTAACCATACTTTTTAAATTATACAAAATTTTGTGTAATTTGTGTTTGAATTAAAGGGAGATTTAAGCCTACTGCAGGAGTTCCTAACCTGAATACCGAAGATTTACACAGGTTGGCCCTTTCATTCAAACAGAGTGAAGACAACCCTTTAATTTAAAATCTGGTGGGCTCAATATATAAAAGAAAACATGTTTAGGTGGATGCATGATATCATTTAAGATTATTTAAGCTAAATATATATTGCATATAATTTGGATAGACATAGTTTTATCTAGAAATTAAATTATACATATATACAAATTATATAAAGTTAAAAATGTTTACAAACATAATCATTATTAATTGTTTAAGCAGATGGTCTTTTTAAATTTTATTTTTCTTAGAGAATTTATGTATTTATATTTCAAATGTTATCCCTTTTCCTCCCTCTCCCATTACCCCTCTTCCCCTGCTTCTATGAGAATGCTCCCCCTCCCACCCACCCACTGCCACCCACCCACTCCCTCCCACCCACTCCCCCCCCACTCCCACATCAACCCCCTGGTGTCTCGCCCCAATGTCCCGCCAGCAAGAACGATCTTGGCGCAACAACAGGATTCTTCTGCAACAAGCCTTTACTGTGTTACAGCTCTTCTTAGTGTTATAGCTCTTCTTAGTGTTACAGCTCTCTTGAACAGGGACCCCGAGCAGCAAAGTCGCTCGACTTATATACACAACAGTATGCTAATTATCTCTCAGGGATTGGTGGGGCATGGATCACCCCACTACTTGTCCTCCAGGGATTGGTGGAGAATAAATCACCTCATTAGCATATTAACGGTCAACTGACACCTGGTGCATAAACTGCACATGTGCAGTACCGCTGTTCACCACTAGAGGGAGCCCTACATCTCATTATCGTATGGCCGCCCTCTGGTTGCTTGGCATTGTTGTTCATAAGGGGTCTTGAGCCCCTTCAAGCTCTTACAGTCCTTTCTCTGATTCCCTCAACGGGAGTCCCGTTCTCAGTTCAGTGGTTTGCTGCTGGCATTCGCCTCTGTATTTGTTGTATTCTGACTGTGTCTCTCAGGAGAGATCTACATCCAGTTTTGTCCTATTGACAGTGTCCTTTTCCTTACAGACACTATTCAAATTTTTGAGGTCCCATTTGTCAATTCTTTACCTTAAAGCATAAGCCATTGGTGTTCTGTTCAGGGAAATTTCCTCAGTGCCTGTGTATTGTCTGTTCTTCCCCACTTTCTCTTCTATTAGTTTTAGTGTCTGGTTTTATGTGGTGGTCTTTGATTGATGTGGACTTGAGCTTTGTACAAGGAGATGAGAATGGATTAATTTGTGTTCTTCTACATGATGACCTCCAGTTGAACCAGTAAAATTTGTTGAAAATATTGCTTTTTTTCCATTGGATAGTTTTAGCTTCTTTGTCAAAGATCAAGTGACCACAGGTGGGTTCATTTCTGGGTCTTCAATTCTATTCCATTGACCTACCTGCCTGTCTCTGAACCAATACCATGCAGTTTTTATCAGGATTACTCTGCAATACAGCTTTAAGACAGGGATAGTGAATCCCCTAGAAGTTCTTATATAGTTGAGAATAGTTTCTGCTATCCTTGTTTTTAGGCTTTTCCAAATGAATTTGAAAATTGCTCTTTCTAACTCTATGAAAATTGAGTTATAATTTGATGGGAGTTGTGTTGAATCTGTGGATTGCTTTCAGCGAAACATTCATTTTTACTATATTATCCCTGCCAATCCATGAGTTTGGGAGATCTTTCCTTCTTCAGATAGATTTTTTTATTTCCTTCTTCAGTGACTTGAAGTTCTTGTCTTACAGAATTTTCTTTTGCTTGGTTGAGTCACACGAAAGTATTTTACATTATTTATGGCTATTATGAAGGTCGTCATTTCCTTAATTTCTTTCTCAGCCTGTTTATCCTTTGAGTAGAGGAAAGCTACTGATCTGTTTGAGTTATTTTTATACCCAGCCACTTTGCTATAGGTGTTTATCAGCTGAGGAAGTTCTCTGGTGATATTTTTGGGATCATTTAAGTATACTATCATATCATCTGCAAATAGTGATATTTTGACTTCTTCCTTTCCCATTTGCATCCCTTTGATGTCCCTTTGTTTTCTCATTGCTCCTGCTAGGAGTTCAAGTACTATATTGAATAGGTAGGAAGAGAGTGGGCAGCCTTGTCTAGTCCCTGATTTTAGTGGGATTGCTTCAAGCTTCTCTCCATTTCTTTTGATGCTGGCTATTGTTTCCTGTATATTGGTTTTTATGCTGTATAGCTATAGGCTTGAATTCCTCACATTTCTAAGAACTTTATCATGAAAGGGTGATAAATTGTGTCAAATGGTTTCTCAGGATCTAATGAAAGAATAATGTGGTGTTTTTTCTTTTCTTTTGAGCTTGTTTATATAGTGGATTACCTTGATGGATTTCTATATATTGAATCATCCTTGCATCCCTGGGATAAAGCCTACTTGGTTATGGTAAATGGCTCTTTTGATGTGTTCTTGGATTCAGTTTGCCAGAATTTTATTGATTATTTTTGCAAAGATATTCATGAGAAAATATTTTCTGAAGTTCCGTTTCTTTGTAGAGTCTTTGTGTTGTTTAGGAATAAGCATAACTGTGGCTTCAAAGAACAAATTATGTAGTGTTCCTTCTGTTTCAATTTTGTGGCATAGTTTGATGAATATTGGTATTAAGTCTTCAATGAAGCTTTGATAGAATTCTGCACTAAACCCATCTGGTCCTGGAATTTTTATAGTTGTGAGATTTTTCAATGACTGCTTCTAGTACTTTAGGGGTTATGGGACTATTTAGATGGTATATCTGATCCTGATTTAAATTCGTAAACTAGTATCTCTCAAGAAACTTCTCCATTTCCTCCAAATTTTCCAGTTTTGATGAGTATAGGTTTTTATAATAAGATCTGATAGTTTTTTTTTTTAAATTTCTTCAGTTTCTGTTGTTATGTCTCTCTTTTCATTTCTGATTTTATTAATTTGGATACTCTCTTTGTGCCCTCTGGCTAGTCTTACTAAGGTTATATCTATCTGATTGATTTTCTCAAAGACCCAACTCCTTGTTTGGTGGATTCTTTGTATACTTCTTTTTGTTTCGACTTGGTTGATTTAATCTCTGAGTTTGATTATTTCATTCCATCTACTCCTCTTGGCTGAATTTGCTTCATCTGTTTTAGAGCTTTCAGGTGTTCTGTCAAGCTGTTAGTGTATGTTCTCTCCAATTTTTCTTTGATGGCACTCAGAGACATGAGTTTTCCTCTTAGCAGTGCCTTTATTGTCTCCCATAAGTTTGGGAATGGTGTGCCTTCATTTTCATTAAATTCTAAAAGGTCTTTCATGTCTTTCTTTATTTCTTCCTTGACCAATTTGTCATTGAGTAGAAAATTGTTGAATTTTCTTGTTTATGTGGGCTTTCTCTTGTTTTGCTATTATTGAAGACCAGCCTTGTCCATGTTGATCTGATAGAATGCATGGGCTTATTTAAATCTCTTTTTATCTATTGAGGCCTGTTTTGGTCATTTTTGAGAACATACCATGCGGTACTGAGAAGAAGGTTTAGTGTTTTTAGGGTGGAATGTTATGTAGATATGTTAAATCAATTTGGTTCACAACCTGTTTTAGTTTTACTGGTTCTCTGATTAGTTGCTCTTTCCATGATTTGTCCATTGATGAGCATGGTACGTTGAAGTTTCCTACTGTTATTGTGTATGGTGCAATGTATGCTTTGAGCTTTAGTAAAGTTTCATTTATGAATGTGGCTGATTTTGCTTTTGGAGCATAGTTGTTTAGAATTGAGAGTTCATTTTGATAGATTTTTTTCCTTTGATGAATATAAAGTGTCCTTCCTTATCTTTTTTGATAACTTTTGGTTGAAAGTTGATTTTATTTGAAATTACAATGACTACTCTTCCTTGTTTCTTGGGACCAAGTGCTTGGAAATGAATTTCTAAGCCTTTTATTCTTAGTAATGTAGATAGTGTCTGTTTTTGTCACTGAGGTTCATTTCCTATATTCAGCAAAATGGTGGGTCCTGTGTACATAGTCTGTTAGTCTATGTCTTTTTATTGGGAAATTGAATCCATTGATCTTAAGAGATAGTCAGGAATAGTGATTTTTTCATCTTATTTTTGCTGTTTGATGTGGAATTACATTTTTGTGGCTATCTTCTTTTGGGTATATTGCAAGAAGATTACTTTCTTACTTTTTCTTGGGTGTAGTTTTTCTCCTTGTGTTGTGGTTTTCCATCTGTTATCCTTTGTGGGTCTAGATTTGTGAAAAGATGTTGGTTTCTCATGGAATATCTGGTTTCTCCATCTATAGTAATTGAGAGTTTTGCTTGAAATAATAGCCTGGTTTGACGGTTATTTTCTCTTATGGTCTGCAAAGCATCTGTCTAGGATCTTCAAGCTTTCATGTTCTCTGTTGAGAACTCTGGGGTAATTCCCATTAGTCTGCCTTTGCATGTTATTTGAAATTTTTCCCTTTTGGCTTTTAATATTCTTTCTCTGGTTTGTGTAGTTGGTCTTTTGACTCTTAGGTGATGGGGGAATTTCTTTTCTGGTCAAATCAATTTGAATCTCTTTCTTTAGGTTAGGGAAGTTTTCCTCTATAATTTCGTTGAAAATATTTACTGTTTCTTTAAGTTGGGAATTTTGCTCTCTTCTATACCTATTATTCTTAGGTTTGGTCTTCTCATTGTGTCCTGGATTTCCTGGATGTTATGGGTTAGGAGTTTTTTGCATTTTGCATTTTCTTTGATGGTTGTGTCAATGTTTTCTATGGTATCTTCCTTCCCTGAGAGTCTCTCTTCATTCTCTTGGATTCCATTGGTGATGCTTGTATCTATGACTCCTGACCTCTTTCCTAAGTTTTCTATGTCCAGAGGTGTCTCCGCTTGTGATTTCTTTTTTTTTTTCCTATGTCCATGTCGAATTTTAGATCCTGGATGGCTTTATTCAATTCCTTCACCCTTTTGATTGTGTTTTCCTGTAATTTCTTTAAGGGATTTTTGTATTTCTTCTTTAAGGGCTTCTACTTGTTTACTTGTGTCTTATTTTATTTCTTTAAGGGAGTTATTTATGTCCTTCTTAAAGTCCTCTATCATCATCATGGGATGTAATTTAAAATTCATATCTTGCTTTTCATGTGTGTTTGGATATCCAGTATTTGCTGTGGTGGGAGAACTAGGTTCTGATGTTTGCCTCTTTCTACTTGGTTATCTCTGTAGTTGGTCTTTCTGTCTCTGACAGGAGTTTGTTCCTCTTGTGGGCCTGTGAGGCTGTAAGTCTGTGACCCTGTGATCTCTGGAGTGAGAGTGCTCCTGGCAGACAAGCTCTCTGCAGGCAGGTTTTGTTTCCAAGGACTGTGGGACAGCCCGAGCTCTGGGTGCAGATTGAGACTGAAACAGTCCAGTCCCAGGCCGCCCTATGGCTCCAGAACTCTGTGCAAATGGTACTTTAAATTGTGGCTTTATTCCACTGAATCAGAAGAAAAAGAGTCACCAAGAGTTTGCCAAAGCCCATAATGACAGAAGTAATCGTGACTCACTTTACACAGTCATTATTCTAATAACCAAGGACAACTAAAGCCCAGGCTGTAGAGCAGTCAGTGATATAACTGGAGTACTTCTTTGGTATAGAGGATGCTGTTTTTCTGTCGACAACTGCAAGCTCTGTAATTGTCTGCATAACTGGCTAATTGCAGATTCGGTGAGCCTTGCTTGGTTTAAAATGATGGGCAGGTGTCTAATGTTTGTTTAAAATTATTTCCGTGTACAATAAAATGTGTGGATTTACAATAGAGGCTATAAAGTGGAAAGTCAGTCATGTTAAAATTTGCCTTTAAACATTTGACACAGGTTGATGAACTCATTTCAATAGTATCATAACCATTAAAACCTGGAAAAGTTCATCTACTGAAAGAAAATTACAACAAAATATTGTTTTTATAAAAGCATTGCAGAGAAGGGAAGGCACTGAGAAGCAATCTTCCTGAGTAAGTAATTTTCCAGATTTCTGGAATTGAGAAATTTGTCTGTGTTTGTACCAATCAGACTAAAGCAACAATGACTTCATGAAATACTTAGGCAAATAGATGGAACTAGAAAATATCATACTGTGTGAGGTAACCCAGTCACAAAGGAACACACATGTTATGCACTCATTGATATTAGGCCAAAAGCTTGGAACACCCGAGATACCACCCACAGATCAAGTGAAGCTCAAAAAGAAAGACCAAAGTGTGAATGCATCAATCCCTCTTAGAAGGAGAGAACAAAACACTCAAAGGAAGAAATACGGAGACAAAGTGTGGAGCAGATACTGAAGGAAAGGCCATACAGAGACTGCCCCACATAGGGATGCATCCCATATACAATCACCAAACCCAGACACTATTGCTGATACCAAGAAGTGCTTGCTGGCAAGAGTCTCATACAGTTGTCTCCTGAGAGGCTTTGTCGGAGCCTGACAAATACAGGGGCAGATGCTCACAGCCAACCATTGGACTGAGAATGGAGGAGTTAGAGAAAGGACTAAAGGAACTGAAGGGGTTTGCAATCCATATGAAGAACAACAATAATAACAATATCAACCAACCAGACCCTACCCCCCAAATCCCCAGGGATTAAACCACGAGCCAAAGAGTACACATGGAGAGACCTTTGGCTGCATATGTAGCAGAAGATGGTCTTGTCAGACATCAGTGGGTCCTGTGAAGGCTTGATGCCTCACTGTAAGGGAATGCCAGGGCAGGGAGTTCGAAGGAAGTGGGTCTGTGGGTGGGGGGAGCACCCTCACTGAAGCAGGGAGAGGGGAATGGGATAGGTGGTTTCTGCTGGGGAAACCAGGAAAGGGAATAACATTTCAAATGTAAATTAAAATAATATCCAATTTTAAAAATGTAAAAAAAAATCAAGAATGTATCAAATCCTCAGGAAATATGGCTTTGCAGACATTTTATTTTAATTAACAAGCAAACAGAGATGAAGGGATTTGGGATTCTACATGAGAAACAGTCTCGGTTTCCAAAAACATTTAATAAGAGAGAACTGACAACATGGCATCAAATTAGACATCAGCAACTGCATGCTGAAGAGAAGGGGAAGTTCAAAGAACCTTCTAAAGGAAATTCAAATCCACTTTCTAAACAAGTGGATGTCTTAATTCTCTCTCTCTCTCTCTCTCTTTCTAATACTTTCTCTTTGTTTGTATTTTTCTTTGTTTTGTTTTGTTTTATAATTCTGGTTTGTTACATCATTGGCCTGTGTTTTCTGGAGTGCAAGAGAAAGAAGGGATATAGAGTGAGATGGGGAATATCTGGGAGTAGTTGGGAGAGGCAAACAATGATCCGTATATATAAGATAATTATTTCGATTATAGAGGTCCTCTATTCAATTCACAGCAATGCGTGGTGGCTTCCAACCATCTAGACTGGGATCTGACATGGAGATGTCAGATAGACCACTCACATACATAAAATAAGTAGATAAATCTTTATAAAACTCAAATGAAAATAACTTTCTTCAGATAATCATTTATGAAATGAAACTAAATTTCCCATCTCCAGACATAGTTCACCAAGGCTTATTTAAACATCATTTGTTAAACTATTTGTATTGCCTAAGTAATATTGGTAGCCTTCTTTAATTTCAATTAATTTATATTAAAAACTTATAGCATTGCAAGTAAATTGTCATCATATTTATGTAAAAATCTATGCTAATCCCATTTCTGCAAGAAACTACCTCTACTGCTACATTCCAGAATGATGCAGCATCTGTTTTTAATTTACATTTCTTATGATTCCTTTCACCAATATATCAGTTATTAATTTACAATTTTTGGTTATTGTCAAGAACAAAAGAAAATTGTATTGAAAAAGGAACAAAATTTAATGATATTTTTGTTGAATTTGCAGTCTAAAGTTTTAAGCTCTGTAATTTTAGACCCATTGTTAACAAATTAAGGAATTGTATTTTCTCAAACCATCCAAGTCAACAGAAATTATTGTATCAACCAAGATGCCAAATTATTTTGTCAAAATAACAAATATAAAGCCAAAGGAGCTCATATCCTCTGGCAATGGCATCTTCTTCTCAAAGAAAAGCATTTGCCAGAGTCACTGTGATAATATGAAGGCACTGTGATGCTTGTAAAATCAGAGCACACAACGCTGGTTGTATCATTACAAGTATGGGCATTTGTCAAAGTGTACAGCCTCTGGCAACACTTCTCACAGTGTGGATGCACTTGACACTGATCTAATGAGTTTAGCCATGGGGGTATTTGAGTCTATTTTTGAATGAAATAAAAACATCATGCTCTTAAGCCTGCTCTTTCCTACCCTAAGAATGTCATTCTGTTCACCATGCATATATAAATATGTATAAATCATGCAAGCTATCATATGTTATTTATGATTTTGCTTATTTAGATTAAGGGCAATAAAAATCAAGAAACTCTTACCAAAAAGCAGAATATAATGGCCCAGTCTTTATAAGCACTATGACATCTAGAATGTATCACCCTAAAGACAGCACAAAGTACCAATCCAAAAATAAAAAATAGTTAAATCTAAGACATTATAAAGATACTTAAGAGTTACTAACAAATAGATTTTAAAAAGTAAGCTGCATATATACATTACCACTTTATATAAAAGAGGACATATTTTAAAGAAATAATGTAACCCAATACAAGTTACATGAATCCACCTATCAAATGTGTCCAAAGAATATCAAATTCACTGAATCAGAGCACACAATGGGAGCTATGGAGACCTAGAGCGAATGAAAGAAATGAGAAAGTATTAATTTGTATAAATAAAGTATTTATACTACCTAAGCAAACTCCAGAGCTCTGTCATTCTGCAGTGTAGGATCTAGCCCAGGCTGTTTTGCCTCACTAGGGAGTTCCAGATAGCCTCAAATTTAACTTCTCCTGAGTTAGCTTTCTAAGAAACAGATTACTGGCATGATCCATCATACCTTACTTAATATAAAAGATTAATATGAGACTGGGAGAGTGCTTTTGTATTGTCTTTGTTGTGCTATCATGGGTGTATGCATTGGGATCTGCAATATTCATGTAAAAGCAGAGGGCAGTGGCTAGTCATTATTATGGGGTACAAGACACAGAGAGAGAGGCAGCATTTCCTTCCAGAGAAGCAACTTTCCATTCCCCAAACTCACACGATGGTATATAATATCTGTAAATCAAGGTCCAGGAAATCTAACACCATCTTTCAGACTCTGAGAACACCAGGTACAGAGTGGGGCAGAAAACACATGTAGACAAAACAATCATATATGATAATAAAATTTAACAAAAAAGACTCATGTTCTTTCTAGTATGAAACAACTGTAGTTAAAACAATTACGTGGAGGGTATTAGGAAAAGATATTCAGGTTGACTTCTGGCTTTCTTACATACACATACACATGAGCATGCTAAACTGTAGGTCTCTATCTTTCTATCTCTTTCTCAGACACACACACCAACATACACACATTAATGCAAAATTCATCTTAAGTACTTTTCTCACAATAAAATAAAATACTAAAAGTTCTCCAAAAACTCTACAAAATAGAAATCTATTTTATGAATAAACAGAATGCCTTGGAGACTACCATCCTTTAAAAACTGCACGAGACATCAGAGATGACAAGAAGATAACTGCAACTACTACCAAAATAATGTAAATATTAAACATTTACAAACAATGTAATTAGCATTTAAAATTACTGTGTTGAATAATGTTTGAAAATACCTATGACATCTCCTATATTAGTCTCCTATAGGAAACTCATTTTTATCCTGCGCAACAGCACCCATTATGAAATTCTGAAATGGTGAGTTAAACAGTGCGTTCAAGAATGTTCCCCTTAGGATGTTTGCCTGGAAACCAGGAAAGGGAATAACATTCGAAATGTAAATAAGAAATACTCAAGTTAATAATAATAATAAAAAAGAGTGTTCCCCTTAGAACCAGAACAGAGAGGAAATGAAACAGAACCAAGGTGCGGGGTGGAGCATGGAAAAATCTCAACAACTGTACTAAGACCGGAGGCCCAAACACAAAATCTGTGTGGGTGCAGTTTCCAATAGGAGCATCAGTTGCTTCAAAAGCAACAAGAACCTTCATAAAATAGTGCCATCATAGCTTAAATTAAAAAAATAAATAAATAAATTAAAACCCTGAATGACAGAGACCAAGAAAAACATTTCTGAGCACTTGAGGTGAATTTGAAAATTCAACCATTGACGTGAAGTAATTCAAAATAAAGATAATGAAACTACTTTGGATGTTTTACTAGAATTCTACGGAAATTGTGTATTATTTCTGGTCCAGCACCTTACAAACATCAACATAAGCAACAGTTTCAAAGGGCTGGGAAGTAAATGCACAAATATTTTCCAAATAATTGTCTACTAAGTGAAAGTAAACATTTGCTTTCATACACAGGCAAAAGCCCAACATAAATTTAATAAGTAATTCTTTTTACAGAATATAAAATTTGAGAACTAAACATAAATAGTAAGACAAATGACAGCATAAACTACTCAAAATTTTACCTGAAAGAATAGCCAACTGCAATCCACACAGCAGGAGTTCAAATGGGATTGTTGTCAAATAGTCACAAAGAAGGCAAAATCTAATAAAAATTCCACATTAGAGTACTGTGCTGCAGTATTTCTGGTGGCTACATCATTTCAGACCTATCTGAACATGAGGAAAAGTTACCATTTATTCACAGCTAACAACTAAACAGATTAGCTGGTTTATATATCATTTTAGCCTCTATGTTTAAAACATTACTTCCTTTTAGGAGCTGTTTTCCCACATAATTTTCATAAAATACAATGTTCCTAAGAATTTTAACTATAACTTTACAATAGAGATGCAATAGATTAACAGAGTTTTCCAACTGGGTATTGGATATTTAGATACATTATATTTGTCTTGAACACTAAACACTGAAAGTTTGGAAAACCTTTCTCTTGTTTTGCAACTAACACCAGTCTCTAAGAGAGCTTATATAACTCTGTTTTTTCTGGCTCTAGCATTGATAACCTGTTTCAACTGTTCCTCAATTTTCTATTTATAAAGTTGGCTCCTTTTACTCTTAGCATGTTGAGTCAGTGTAAGCAAATTAGTTTTCAACACCTGGCCTAGAAAATTTAGCTCCTGAGCAATCCTGTCCCCAAATTAAAATTATTTAGAGTTTTATCGCAGAGCTGTGGTATAAAAATAAAGCCATCTGGGAGTGTTTTCTTGAAAGTTGGTACACCAACTAAGAAAAAGTTTATTGATTGCATAAATATATGTAACTCTCCAGTGAACAGTACCATTTCTGTTTGAGGATACAAGTCAGCAAAAAGATTTGAAATGTAAATTGTTGCCAAAAGCCTTTGAGTTTCAGATCTGCTTTAGAAGGAAGAGCTCTTAAAACAGCACCAAAAAAAAAAAAAAAAAATCCAGCACCTGAAATAGCATCACCTTCCATAGACATCAACAGTTGGATCAACTGTTTAAATATCTAAATACACTTGGGAAATTATCTTATTTGGTAATTTCATTGTTTCCACATTGAAATGCAGTTGCAAATTTATTTCTTATAGCTCAAAACATTGTTTATTTTCAATTTTGCCATTTGTTAATGATAAGATATGTAATTATTTGTTGAAAGTGATGTTTCAAGTTTCTCTAAAATATTCATCATAACTGAAACAAAATTCATCTTATTAAAGACTCCAGACTGTGCTAGTTGTAGCACAAATAGAAGTATAATTTTAAAGGTATTTAATAATAGTCAGAAGAAATGATGATTATCTAGAACTCTGGGAGGATATAAACTAACTTTTCTGTTACCGCAGCAAGAGTTCACAGGTTTTCTTGCTAACAAAATAGTGCATTAGTCATCCGTTAACCTGCTAGGTTTTTTGAGGGAAATGATCTAGTATGCTTAGTCCAAAATGTGGATGATCCCATTTGTGATCAAGCATTTATCTCACTCACCTGGCCTTGAACAAGAAGGCAAGATCAGGTGGCTTAAGTAATTTCTCTAAGGACACAAAATGGAGAAACCTAAAATTTTTAGTATCCCAGCAGGCTCAGATTTATTTTTTCAAACACAGATCTAAAAGATCATTTTCATGATAACATGTTTTATCTGTACATGATAATAAATCCAATCGACTAAAATGGATCAGGAAGGTAAAAGTTCTCACAATTTCTACATATACAGAGCTAAATCCCTTATGTTTTATTAATACCATTAATTCATACAGTTGGATTTAGGTCCATGATCTTATGTTATATGTTTATTTTTTATTTTCCATACTTTTAAGTACATTACGTATTTCTTACTCTCCTTTTTTCTGATGGAACAATCAACATGTGCATCTTGAGTCTTGTAATTCAGTTTCAATGTTATGTTTTTATACCTTTGTATCATTTTATCATTTTGAGCAGTTTATAAAAAAGTAAAAATGTGTCAGTCTTATTACTGTTGATATTCTGTGTAGCTATGGATGCTTTCCTGAGTTCTCAGATTGTTGCTAAAGCATTATCTTTCTGAGTAGTTGTATGAAACTGTTCAGTATCCCTGCCCTTGTAATACTATAGTCTGGTTCTTGGCATGCCCAGTGTTTCTTATATCTAATATGTCTACTGAAGTAATTTCAATATAAATTGTTTTTAATATTGTACAAAATTTACTTAAAACAATATAATTGGGCCAATAAGATGTCTTTTGTGGGCAAGAGTGATTGCTCTACAAGGATAGAGACTTGAGTTTGATCCTCAGAACCCATATAAAGATATAAATAAAAGAACTTAGTCTATAAAATCATTCTGTGAACTTCACACTGGTCCAAGCATTCTATCCCTCATATATATATCACATATACAATAATAATTACATATAATTTAAAAATTAATGAAATACATAAGATTTCACATTCATATGTTTTTGATGTTAAAATAACAAACATATGCTAATACGTTTTTTGTATTTTCAAAGAACAGTAAGATATTTGAAAAGCATAAGTCATAAAATATTTGAAACTTTTATGCTATGATAAAAAATTCTGTATTCATCTTCAGCCTAAAGAATTTTTAAAATATTTCTGATAGTTCAGACTTGCTGAAGACAGTTTTCCTGCTCATGGTTATTTTTAAATGCTGTGAGTTTGAATGTATCTCGGGTAGTATTTCTCTGACTTTAGAATTCTGTGATACCCATTGTTTCTCAATCGTGTCCAATATCACTTTTATTGTTTTGGCTCTGAATATATTAGAAGTTTTTTATTTGTATTTCCTTGTCTATGTACTTAACATTTAATCATCTCTGTTTGGTGTTAGGAGCAAATATGTACATTATCAAAGACACAGCTATACCAGACTCCTTTCAGCAAGTACTTCTTGGCATGAGTAATAGTGTCTGGGTGGGTTTCTATAGATGTGATGAATCCCTATGTGGGCCAGTCTCTGGAGAGCTCCTTTTGTCTCTGCTCCACACTTTGTCCCTTCATTTTCTTTTGACGGGAGGAATTCTAGATTAATATTTTTGATGTGGGTGTGTGGCCCCATCTCTCAACCAGCAGCCATGCCTATCCACTGGATATGGTCTCTACAGGATCTTTCTCCCCTTTGTTGGGTATTTTCAATAATGTCTTCCCTGGTGAGTCCTGGGAAACTCTTGGGTCCCTGGCATCTGGAACTTTCAAGTGGCTACCCCCAGTTTTCCCTAACCCACTGCTACACACCTACTTTCAAATTCCTGACCCTTGGTACTTCTCCCACATCTCCTCCCATATCTGAACTAACCCCCTTTTCCCTCCGCCTCCTCTCTCCCTCCAGATCCCTGTCTCCTTCTATTTCCCTGGGATTATTTTCTTCCCCCTTCTAAGTAATACTGTAGCATCCTCACTTTGGTGTGGTCTTCTTTCTTCTTGGGTTTCATATGGTCTGTGAGTATTGTGGGTACTCTTAGCTTCTTTTTTGGCTAACATCCACTTATCACTGAGCATGTACCATGTGTGTTCTTTTGTGACTGGATTACCTCACTCAGGATATTTTCTAGTTCTATCCATTTGCCTAAGAATTTCATGTAGACATTGTTTTTAATAGCTGAGTAGCACTCTGTTGTGTAAACACACCACACTTTCTGTATTTCTCTACTGAAGGACGTCTGGGTTCTTTCCAGCTTTGGCTACTATAAATGAGTCTGCTATGAACATATTGGAGCATGAGTCCTTGTAGGTTGGAGCATCTTTTGGGTATATGCTCAGGAATGGTATAGCTGGGCCCTCAGGTAGTACTATGTCCACTTTTCTGAGGAACCACCAGATTGATTTCCAGAGAGTACCAGCTTGCAATCTTATCAAAAATGATGGAGTGTTGTTCCTCTTTCTCCACATCCTAGCCAACATCTTCTGTCACCTAAGTTTTTGATCTTAGCCATTCTGACTGGTGTGATGTGGAATCTTAAGGTTTTGATTTGTATTTCCCTGATGATTAAGGATGTCAAACATTTCTTTAAGTACTTCTCATCCATTTGAGATTTCTCTGTTGAGAATTCTAGATATGGTGAATATAATAGGAGATAGTGGGAAAGAACCTTGAATACATAGGGACAGGGAATATTTCCTGAACAGAACACTAATGGCTTATGCTCTAAGATCAAGAAGTGACAAATGGGACCTCATAAAATTGAAAAGCTTCTGTAAAATGAAGGACACTTTCAATAGGACAAAACAGCAATCCACAGACTGAGAAAAGTTCTCTACCAACCCTACATCCCATAGAGGAATAGCATCCAAAATACACAAATGACTCAAGTCGTTAGACTCCAGAGAACTTAGCCATCAAATATATGCAAAACAAACAAACAAACAAAAAAACAAAACAAAACCAAAACAATAACAACAACAACAACAACAACAAAAACAACCCTGAGATTCGATTACACACCAGTCAGAAGGGCTAAGACCAAAAACTCAGGTGACAGTACATGCTGGCAAGGATGTGGACAAATAGGAATACTCCTATATGTCATTCCAAATAAAAATTGCTAAATATAAAATGACCTGTCCAGTATAAAGGAATAAAAATTCTAATTATTCTTTTGAAAAATGGTTTATGCATAATCTCCAAGTGTTAGAAAATGAATTTCTTTTAATATTATTTTATTTATTCACTTTACATCCCACTCATTGCCCCTCACAGTCACCCCCTCCCACAATTTTCCCCCTCCCCCATCCACTCCCCCTCTGAGCAGGTTGGGCTTTTTTGGCACATCAAGTGTCAGTGAGGCAAGATATTAATTTTTAAAATATGTAGGTACATAGAATATTAAATGTTTTATAAATGCAGATAAAAAGAGGAAGGGAGAGATTAGACAGAGACTAGGGGCAAAGGAGGGGGCTAAAAGTGAAAGAAGTAAAGAAAAAACTGGAAGAATCTTACACTCTCTTGCAGAAAACAGCAGTCCACGTGACTCCTAACAACATGTGCATTCATATGGATTTTACTTCAAGGTTCCTCCCTCACACCATCACTGACATCCAGGGTATTTATGAGAGACTCTCATTCTGCTAGCAAGGCCTGAGCTACCCATTTCACTGTGCTGTTAGTTTCTCAGAGGTGAGGAGACTTGATGGGTTGCGTGTGTGTTATTTTTGTTAGTATAGATCACCACAAAATGTGCCATTCCAAGGCAGGACTATGATATGATTATCTTACAAAAACTAAATGGATCTGCCATTTGTATAAATTTATCTAAATATTAAAATAAACCTCTCCTGAGTGTATTCAATTAGAGAAAGACAAAATAAAATTATTAATTTATTTATCATATTTAAAACAAATATTTAGAAAATATTAACTGCCATATTAACCATTTCAGATAATTGCTTCATAAACTCATTCATAAGTTTAAATATTATGTATATTTCTCTGCATAATAGGTAGTAATTTCAAAAAGATTTAGAGTATTTAATATTTTATGTAAAGTGATTCTTTACATAAGTGTCTGAAACAAAGTATGCTGGTACTGCTCACAGAGAGAATATGGTACTTTGCAATATCTCCATTTACCATGGTGTTCCTGTTAATTTCTTTCTGAAGGAAGAGGGTGATGCACCAAAAGAAAGAAAGAAAGAAAGAAAGAAAGAAAGAAAGAAAAGAAAAGAAAAGAAAGACAAAGCATTAATCCAATGAAATTTCATTACAATTCAAATTCTTTCCTCAGCAACCTATCCTACTGAGGTTTAAATCTGACCATTTTGGAAAACATATAGAGCATTGAGGTTTTTTTGTTTTTTTTCCAGACATAACTGAGTGGCATATAAATTTTTTAATTCTAGAAGAATTTTTTCAATCTATTGTAGGCATAATGGTTTGTAGGCTGTATTAAGTTCACTCTTAAATTATTCAAATGCTAATTTCTATGCCCTCATATCTTGCTCAAGTCTGAACATGGCATTGTAATGCTTATAACAAGAATTTCCTGTATGAAATTTGTGTAAACAGTTTATACCACTTATTTTGTGCCTTGTCAATAAATGCTGAACACCCAGTGGCTGGGCAACATACAGAATAGGATAGGAGGTCTACTATCAAGAGGAAAAAGAGAGAAAGCCAAATGCTCAGGGAGTTCAGATGAGTTAGAGTGATTAAGAAGGGGTCCAAAGAACAGAAAATGTGGTACATCTACACAATGGAATATTCCTCTGCTATCAAAAAAAATGACTTTATGAAATTCATAAGCAAATGGATGGAACTGGAAAATATCATCCTGAGTGAGGTAAACCAATCACAGAAAAACACACATGGTATGCACTCATTGATAAGTGGATATTAGCCCAAATGCTCAAATTACCCTAGATGCACAGAACACATGTAACTCAAGAAGGATGACCAAAATGTGAATGCTTCACTCCTTCATTAAAAGGGGGAACAAGAATACCCTTGGGAGGGAATAGGTTTAGAACAGAGGCAGAAGGAACACCCATTCAGAGTCTGCCCCACATGTGACCCATAGATATACAGCCACCAAACTAGATAAGGTAGATGAAGCAAAGAAGTGCAGGCTGACAGGAACCGGACGTAGGTCTTTCCTGAGAGACACAGCCAGAATAGAGCAAATACGTAGGCGAATGCCATCATTAAACGACTGAACTGAGAACGGGACCCCCGTTGAAGGAATCAGAGAAAGGACTAGAAGAGCTTGAAGGGGCTTGAGACCCCATATGAACAACAATGCCAACCAACCAGAGCTTCCAGGGACTAAGCCACTACCCAAAGACTATACATGGACTGACCCTGGGCTCCAACCTCATAGGAAGCAATGAATAGCCTAGTAAGAGCACCAATGGAAGGGGTAGCCCTTGGTCCTGTCAAGACTGAACCCCTAGTTAATGTGATTGTTGGATGGAGGGTGGTTTTGGGGGTGGATGGGGAGGGGAACACCCATGTAGAAGGGGAGGGGGAGAGTTTAGGGGGATGTTTGCCCAGAAACCGGGAAAGGGAATAACAATCAAAATGTAAATAAGAAATACCCAAGTAAATAAAGATGAAAAAAAATGTTAAAAAAAAAACACCTTAAAAAAAGTCCTGTACTAAGTACATGTCTGTATTTCAGCCAAAAATATTAAAGGTGTGTCATTTTCACTGCATTACAAATACATAGAAGGCATTTACTATACTCTCTTGCCAGAACAGCTATATTGCTGTATTAAAATTTGTTTAGAGCCTCTGTTCTTGATTAATATATTTCTGAACTGTACATGACATGAGTTCTCTCTGAAAAGCTACAAAATTCTTAGTGACCTCATAAAATTACTTCCCCCAATAGGAATTTTACATTGTACAGCTATATGGTATTCTATAAGTTATTAAAACATTTATAAATCTGCAGTTTTCTATTATTGGAATGATAATTTTAAGATCAGCATTAAGTTTTTTGATGCACATTAAAAAATAAGATTTCTTTACCAGTTCATAATCAGTTTAATTAATATAGGCCACACATTTTATTGTTAGTCATTACATCAAAGAACTCTATCCCTATATTTGATTCATATCCATGTCCAATTCTGCTTTTTTTTTGAGTACTACTAAACAATTTATTTTACTAATTAATTCAGGTAGACTTTGCCACATTAAATTGACTAAAGACATATGTGATTCCAATGTTTTTTTAAAAAAATAGATAAGAAAACTAAGATTTTGGAAGCTAAGTGACTTTTTACAGGTAACACAATTGATTAGAAAAATCGATTTAGATTAGTCAGTATTTACTTCCACCTGACCTCAAGAATTCCTATGCTTCTTTCAATTTTTTTCAAATCACTCAACAAATAAGAACAATTTGCTTTCACATCTTGAACCATTTTTATTATGTAGAGAACCATTTGTCTAATATTTATAATAGTATTTTTCTCAAGTTTATGTTTTACTGTATTATACTTTACACTTTTTCTTTTTTATGTTTCAAAGTTCTGTATACACCTTAACCATAGCCTTACGTCATTACACTCCTGCCAGTTCCTCCCCATTTCCCCTAGATCCAATCTTCCTCCATTTCAATGTTGAAAACAAAAGGCCTTCCAGGGATATCAACTGAACACAGCAATACAAGATGTAAATAGAGTTGGAGCAACCTCATATCAAGGCTGGATGAGACAATACAGTAGGAAAAAAGTCAAAAGGGTCAGATACACCCCTACTCCCACCATTACAAGTCCCACAAAAGCATTTTCCTAAATAAAGTGTATTTACCTTGATAACATATTTAAATGAGGATGAAATAAAATGTAACAATACAGTCTTTAACTAGAAATATAAAAATAGATGTTTAAAAATTAGGCCTTTAGTGAAATAATGGAAATTCCAATTTGTTTTTACAATGTTCTTTCTCTTTCTCAGCTCTTATTACCTTCATTTTTCTTCCTTGACTTCTGGACACTGTCACATTGGTCTTATGTGAATTATTACATGTTGTCCCCTCAATGGCATCTGTCCCTCCTAAATCTCTGATATTTATAGAAACTTCTGATAGAAATAAGTGAGCACTTTTTTTTCCTTTTTTTTCTTTATTAACTTGAGTATTTCTTATTTACATTTCGAATGTTATTCCCTTTCCTGGTTTCTGGGCCAACATCCCCCTAACCCCTCCCCCCCCCTTTCTATATGAGTGTTCCCCTCCCCATCCTCCCCCAATTACCGCCCTCCCCCTAACGATCACATTCACTGGGGGTTCAGTCTTGGCAGGACCAAGGGCTTCCCCTTCCACTGGTGCTCTTACTAGGCTATTCATTGCTACCTATGAGGTCAGAGTCCAGGGTCAGTCCATGTATAGTCTTTGGGTAGTGGCTTAGTCCCTGGAAGCTCTGGTTGCTTGGCATTGTTGTTCATACGGGGTCTCGAGCCCCTTCAAGTTCTTTCAGTCATTTCACTGATTCCTTCAACGAGGGTCCCGTTCTACTTCCTCTAATAAGCCAGGCCACTGGAGAGAGGCTGATTTTCCTCCTCCAAGTATCCATGTGTCTAAGGATAGATTTTAAGGGTGTAATAATGACATTCATAGCAGGGGGTTAACCAACCACTATCTTCCTGGACTTAAGGCTCAACTATGGAAGGCTAGTCAGTTCTTGGATCTTCAAGTGAAACCCACTGTTTCTACTTTACTAGACCAATAATTATATCTCTAAGCCATTACACTATACACATGCCCTCTGGAAGCCTCATTTTCCATATGTACCTTGCCTCTTATCAAACTATATATGTGTATATATATATATATATATATATATTACACTTTTTCTTTTTTATGTTTCAAAGTTCTCTATACACCTCAATCATAGCCTTATGTCATTATATATATACTATAGTCTATCTGTCTATGTGTATCATATATATATGTGTGTGTTTGTATATATATATTTATAATTTATTCAAACATAGAAACTGTATGTAAGCCATTTCCAATTTTTCTTCTTCTAACTTGTCCTGCCTCCCTTGACACATTCAAGTTCCTTATCTATTTCTTCTACTTATTGTTACCTATAAGATACAAACATACACATAAATACACATACATGTACATGTAAATGGGCCTCCATTTAGCTTTTTGATACATCTATAACCTTTAACCCACTCACTATGTTCCTCCCTCTTTCTTTTTCCCAAGCCCCAGGTAAACCCTCCATCTCCATTCTAGTTCCCCTCCTTTTGTAAAGCACATGTGATAAACTAAAACTTCCAATCATATTTTGAATTGTGTTGAGAGATACTAAGGTTCCAAGTATCCTTTTTTTTCATAACATAATCACTTAAATAGAGATGATATTAAAGTTCACCAAAATATTTAGAACCTTTTAAAATAAAGTTTTGTTTTGTTTTGTTTTGTTTTTTCTTTTTTCTGGAGCTGAGGACCGAACCCAGGGCCTTGTGCTTGTTAGGCAAGCGCTCTACCACTGAGCTAAATCCCCAACCCAAAATAAAGTTTTAATATATTTCTTTGCCATTAAATGTATAGTTTACTGATAATGTCCCAAATATTGTTAAGCTGGTAAGATGGCACAGCATGTGAAAACACACATATACACAGAATAAAAATAAATAAATTACAAATATGTATTATAATTCATTCTAAAAATATCCTACTCATAACATAAAATATAAATTTCAAAATATAAACCATAAAATTTTGGCTTATGCTAAATATAAGCATATAAAATGAAATCTGCAGCTTAGAATGATTTATTTTAAAATATCCGAATATTTTAATTTTAAACTTTCAGAGAATATTTGCAATTAATTGTTTCATATAGGTTTCTTCTAAATAGGTTTTTAATAAATCATGAGATAAAAGCAAGATAGTACAATATATAGGAAAAGAACCTGATAGAAATAATTTCATGAAATATAAAATCTTTATCTATATCACATTTATTTTGTTTATAATTTGCCTTGATGTTATAAAACAAGTAAATATTTATTTTTATTTACTCCATATAGTGCTTTGTTTTATTGATATAGTAGGTAAATCTTCTTTAATTTAATGTTGTATAGATCATAATTTTTATCACTTTTTACATAGAGCTTATGATTTTTATGTAGCACACTTCAGTTTGGTATACACATCAGTTAATATCTGGCCTATGTCTTTATATCTAAAATAAGTTTGAAAATAAATTCAAATTTTAAGAGATGAAGAATAATATTTATGTAGCTAATTTAAATGATGTATAGACATGAGTTTATAAACAGTAATTTCACATATGACTAGATGATGCTTAAGAGAATATATTAAACCATAATTGATTAGCTGTGTTCAAAGTACAGTGATTTGAAGATCAAGCATTATCATAGAATTTCTTATTGTTGCTATGCTTGACTTAAAGTTATCTTGTTTAAAATGTTGCACAAAGACAGCTTTGTCCAGAAACTATTATACAGAAAGCATTCCACAATTCTAAAGAGTGTTTTACTTTTATTTTGTGATTAATACATTTGACTGGTTAATTGATTGATACCTAGATCTTGTACACAGGGCATTATACATGCTATGCAAGGGCTGTACTGAGCCTTTAACAGCACTCTTCAGAAGTGCCTCCATCTATGAAGTTATGAACATAGTTGCTGTAAAGTTTAATTATCTGCTCCATTTTATTGATGGTTCTAACGCTAAGGAATGGTGTTAATGAGCTTACCTAATATTTCACTAACTTCTTATGACATTTAAGCAGGGAAATTCATTTAATTAAATATCATGTCCAGTAAGTAAAAATGCCCAAAACATTTTATTATCACAATTTCAGTTTGAAATTTTCTCACTTTGCTTTTTGTAAGGCAATGCTTTTAATTTGATGGCTATTGGTGTCTGAGAAAATACCACAGGTTTGTCTTTGTATATACATTGATTTCATTGGAAAATGCAATGAAGAAGCTTATAAATTCATTCACATATGTATGATTTGAATGTTTAAAAGGCCATATGTAAGACTTTGGACAGCTTGGAATCTCTAACCCATTATGTGTGTTGAAGACACTCTTTAGAGTGATTAATACAGCACTGTGAACACATTCATTAAATCTTAAGAGGGGAAAACTTTTGAATCCATTGTTCTGCTGCCTCCAGTTTGCTAAGCGCTCAAGGACTTCTTCCCTTAGTGGTAAGTTCACACTATAACAACCATCCTCTCACTAGTTTTATTTTAGAGAATCTGACTCAAGTCTTGTATTTCTTCATTTTCTGTGTCAAACACACACACACACACACACACACACATACACACACACAGACACACACACACAGACACACACACACACACACCCCACACCTCTGAGTACGAATTTTTAATTTCTTTAAAGCATACCATTGTATTTAAATAATTGTGCTCCAAGCACATAGGCTAATATTTATTATATATATTTTATAACATACATGATGTATTTAAAAATCATGACATATTTTCTTATAATTATGGTTTAATTTGGATTAGAATGTGCACTGTTTAATTAGAGAAAATACAGGTAACCTTGTGTTTTTCTTTGCATTTAGTTTTCACTTTAATAAACACAGAATTTATCACTGTGTGTCACCAGAGCCTTTTCTTTACTCCCTGAGTTATAAAATCTCAGCTATGGAATAGACTTTAGAGATAACTAAATCCAATAGTTTTGTATTACAGATAAAAAAAAAACTGATCCAGAGAGGTTAATAAGTTTTCCAAGTTTCCAACCTAACCAACCACTGAAGCTTTTACAATTCACCATTTTCTGATCTATATCCTAAGTGCAAACCCCTTCATTTAAGCCTTGGCCTCCCCTTGATCACCATCACTATTGCCTCATGGCATCATAATCTTCTGATATAATAGCCAGATTAATTACATGTTAAGAGGTTTTCCCACCTTCAGCTCTGGTGGCACACATGCTACTAGACAGGATGAATATATAATCTTTCCTCTTCTTTGTCCCCACAAATTATACCTTTGATTTACCATTTTTTTAGTAGGTGGGACATCCAAAATGCAAATAACAATAAAATTGAAAGGTATGTTTACAGAATATAAAATAGCTTAAGGAACTATTATGAAAATAATAAATGTTTTCAAGAGAAAAATAAATACCACTTGTGTAGTACACAGCTGAACCTTCAACTTAAAAAGCACTACAGATGCAAAATCATAAGAGGTTATAGGAAATGCCAAGAAAATCGTGTGAAATAGATTTGAAAAGATGAAACTAGTAATAGATATTGAACTCTTTCTATTTGCTTTGTCATTTACCCTTCTGTTGAATTCAGTTTATAGTGAAAAAATTCCGTGATTGATATATTATGTAACTGAATTTGTATTTGATGAAAAATAGTGTCAGAGAAACTAAATAATTTTTTCAAGTCATCTTTTAATGACAGGTTGCTGTGTCTAGGTTTATAAGATTACCCATGTTAAATTAAACATCTACATATCATTATATGTGGTTGGTTAGCATGAAATACTTGCTCAAAGCTCACCATCCCATCATGCCTCATTAGCTTGTAGGTTTGCACATAGTGAGAGGGACACACGGACTTCTGGATTCTAGAAGAAGCTATACTGGCTTTCTTATTTTCAAGTACTATAAGATAAAATGTTCCTGGTCTGAAAATAATAAATCATAGAAAGATTTATAGTATGAATAAGATAACAGATAGACCAGTAACAATGAAAGGCAAATAGGTGATTGGAAATTAAATGGACTGATACATGGGCCAATGAATAAGTAAATAAGAGTTCTACTCAAGTAATAGACATATAGAGGTAATTCTAGTGATTTGGTGATGCTGGAAATATTTTTGATAACTACGTGACTACTTCATATGAAAGCCTTGCTTCATTTCTCAAAAGCTAGTCTGAGAATCAGCAATCTGACTTTTAATGGCCCATCAAACTGTGGCTCCTTAAAAAATATTTTATGTCATAAAATTCCTCACAGTGTTTCAAGTTTTCATTTTGAAATGGCAATTATCAAATTCATTTTAAAATGAAGAGATGGAAATTCAGTCATTACAAATGTCTTATAAACTTATATTGTTCTTCAAGACTTGAACAAACATGACATCAATAGACATAGGAACATGGAATGAGTATATCCTGATATATATATATATATATATATATATATATATATATGTATGTAATTGTTGAAATTATGAATGTGAATACAGAGAAAGGATTTGGAGTGAGTTAAATAAAGGTATAAATGTAATTAAATACAATCCACAAAATAAGAAAAAAATTATATGTTTTATGAATATTATTAACTTTTTTCAATATTAAAGGTATTTATTTAACAGTAATTGCCACTGCTGGTAAATATTTTTCCTATTTTCAAGCACCTGGTATTTCAAAAGGACAGTAAGAAAACAAACTGGTCATGGACTCACACAACTCTGTTTTAGGATTACTTATTGACATCAGTCATTCTATAATTGACTGGCATTTTGCTCTGTCTTTTAAAAATCATCATCTGTTATGATAACAGGAGTGTTTTAAAAGAAAGATGATGATCATTCAGCATATTCTAATATATTATATTACATTAAAATTGTTAAAGATTTATATTTCCCCTAAAAGTTATTCGTATGATTCATAAAATTGTTTCCATTCAAGAGTAATTTCTGCATATATCATGACTGTGCAAATCATTTGCCCTCTCTTAAAAATTAAATACCTCCTAAAAACTTACAATAAAAATTTTCAGGAGAAATATTCTCCGATATTATCAGATTATATCTATCATAAACGAATAACTTATTCTGAAATTCTATTACCCTAAAAATGACAAAAAACACAAGGGGATTAATTTTCTCTACCTCACATGGATTTAAGTTTAAACACATTATGAAGTAGGAGTGCCATTTTAACAAACAAGAATTATATTAAAACCCAGTCCTAGATGGGCTAGCAAATAACTTAGTCTCCCCACTGGTTCGCGCATGCAGAGGAAGTTTCATTTTCTCCCTGTGTTCTGCTTGACTCCTTCCCTACTTCCTTGCACACCTGGCGTATTATAATCGTGTAAATGCAAAACTACAATGCACTCAGTCTTCTGTGACTTTCCCACAATCACAGCTAACACAACAGGGAAAGAGTCATCATCTACCGACGCAGCATCCCAACAACAGCTTATCAGCTCACCATGGTGTCATACCATCCAATAATTTCAACGCCAAATATCTTTACAAATGAGTCCTGTCGATTCTTTACACCATGAAATTCATTATCAGGGATAATTAGCTGAGGCTCTGGTGATGAAGAGAGCTGCATTACTGATCAGTGCAATAAAGAACAGACGCCTCTAATTACAGATATAGTGCCTTGAAGGTACTGAGAAATGTAATTTATTGTTGCTGCCCAGATTCCACAAAGTCTAATATAAGTGTACAATTAAAACAGTAAGGTCTTCCCACAGATAATGCTTTTGAACCCAATCCAGGTGTAAGAAATTGTACTATCTTGCAGGAAGTGGCTTGGATCTACCAAATATCATGCCTGAAAAGAAGCATTTTTAAAAGGCAAATGTGCTTTAACATTTTTATAGATGCTCTTATAATAACCCTGGCCTTTTACAACATAGTCTGGCAATTTCTTTTAACAATCAAAAGGCTAAAAGGGCTTTAGGGAAACATGCAACATGGAAACTGCATGAATAATAGTAAAAATATGTTGTAAAAATTAATTGGGGTTTCTCCTTTGCATTTCATGATTCAATTTCCAGGTAAAAACACAATACATGTATATTTATAATAAACCTTAATAGTATTAGAGCTGGTATCACCCCTCTACTTCCATGTCAGTAACCCTGAGATATAACTTGCCAAGTTCCATCTGGGCTTCTCTAACTCCTACTGGTCAACCCTCATGGCCATAGGCTCAAGATCCATCTACCCTATGGCCTCCCCCATCTCCAAGCTCCACCCTCTCCTTGTGGTCTTTGTTCACCCCTCAAGCCCAGGAAGTAAAGCCCCACCAACTTCTCTTCTACCCAAATATAGGCTATAGATATCTTTATTCAATTAATAATTTTTGGGGAGAGGGAAGTTTTAGAGCCCATCTCCGGCAGAAAGACAGGGCATCAAGTGAGAGATGGGGTTACTATCCCACAGAGGAAACTCTGACCCATAATTTTTCCTGTCTGAAAGAAATGCAGGAATGGAAATGGAGAAGAGCCTGAGGAAGAGAGGACCAGTGATAGGCCCAAAGTGGGATCCAGTTCAAGGAGAGGCTCCAAGGCCTGACACTACTAGGGAAACTATGGAGTGCTCACAAAAAGGGACCTATCAAGACTGCCCTTCGAAAGACTCAACACGCAGCAGAGTCATATGCAGATATTTGCACCCAACCAGTGAACAGAAGCTACTGACCCCCGTGGCTGAATTAGGAAACAATTGGAAGAACCTGAGGAGGCGGCCCACCCTGTAGGAGGAATAGCAGTCTAAAGTTAACTGCCCACCCACCCTGGCCCACGATCTCTCAGACACTGGATCACCAACCAGGCAGCGTACACCAGCTGAGATGAGGCCCCAACACATGTACAGCAGAGGACTCCCCGGTCTGGATTCATTCAGAGAAAATGCACCTAACCCTCAAGAGACTCCCGGGACTTTAGAGTTGGGGTTAGGAAGGGGTGGGGACATCCTGGTGGAGACAGGGTGGAGTGACAATAAGGTATGGGATGAGGAACAGTCAGAGGGTGGATCAGGAGGGGAATAAAATATGGAATGAAAAAAATAAGCAAATAAACAAACAAAGAGTAAAGTTACATAGCATCACTTGGTATAATGAGGATCTCCTTGTTCCTAGGGGCAATCAGACCTTTGGGGCCAGTATTTAGCACTATAATACAGAGTGACAAACCAAACCTCAGGGGAAAAAATCCCCTCTGAATCCATGGTCACTTAGCATTATTTGTTTCTTATGCAAAAAGAAGACCTTTGTTCGACTATAGTGAAAATATGTTAAGTTACAAATTTGTTTCCAAAACTAACTCAGTGATATGAATTATGTAAGTCACTTCATAAAATAAAGAGTAACACAGACTACAGGGATCAACAAGAAAATATTCTAAGGGCTGGAATACGATCAGCAGTTAAGAACATGTACTGGTATGACAGCAAACCAGGGTTTGACTTCAAGTACCTATATCAGGGAGTAAAAGACAGCCTCTAACTCTGGCTCCAGGGGATGTGATGCCAATAGCTTAGAGAAGCACCTAAATCAATACATTTAATTAAAGAATTGAAGGAGCTGAAGGGGTTTGTAACCCCAAAAGAACAACAATACCAACCAACCAGAGCTGCCAGGGACTAAACCATCATCCAAAGAGTGCACATGGACAGACCCCTGAGTTCAGCTGCATTTATAGCAGAGGGTGAATTTATTGGGCAATAATAGGAAGAGAACCCTTGGTCCTGCTTAGTCTCAATGCCCTAGTGTAGGAGAATGTCAGGGCATGAAGGTAGGAAGGGGTAGTTAGGTGGGTGAGGAAATAACCTCATAGAAGGGGGAGGATGAATGGGATGGGGGATTATGGACAGGAAACAGAGAAAGGAGATGATAGCACTTTAAATGTAAATAAAACATATTCCAATTAAAAGAATAAAATACACTGCCATAAACCCTCCAGTGACTTAGTGGAGAGGTCTGGCAGGGGTGGGGTGGGGTGGGAGTTTGAGGACATTCTCTTGGAGACAGCAGAGACAGCAGGAGGAGGAATGGGGTGTGGAACAGTGGGAGGGCAGACCAGGAAGGGGATAATGACTGGACTGTTAAAAAATAAAAGTAGAAAATTTTTTTTTCAAACTGGAGAATGGCATAAAGGAAAAAGGTCACCTATTGAATCCCAGCCAAGCCTACATGTGGGGGACTGTTCCTGACAGCTGAGTCTAGTGATGGCTCTAGGTGACTTTTGTTAACCAATAGCTTTCTATAAAATGAAAGGGTTTCTAATGCTGATGTGCTGAATACTGGGTCTGAAATTTTGCTGCTATATGCCCTACTAAGAGTTACTTCTCTGACAGTCAACCTTGTAAGTCTTTGAAATATAGCAACTTTATCAGTAGCACACACTTGAAATGCACGTAAGTTGAAGTTGTTCATATATAATAATATTTTTCTCTGTCTTGCTCACACTGCTGAGCCTTTCCCCTGTGTTTTGCTCTCATATTTTCAATGGCTTGCCTATTCTGGTAGGCTTTGCCTTTATGGCTTCCTCTAGAATATTTAATGTTTCCCATCGAAGATGAAGGAGTTTATCCACTTGGAATGAGTTTTGTAGAGACTTCAGGATATGGATTAAATTTGATTCCTCTGTACACCGATATCCATTTTTCAAAGCACCTTTTCTTAACTAGGTTACATTCCGATATCTGTTAATGACAGCTTTGGCAAATATTAAGTGTCCCTAGTTCTGTGGGTTTATTTCTAGCCATTCTATTCTATTTCACTGTTCAGTATATCTGATTTGTGTCCACGGCACACTTTCTAGCTTGTTCCCTTTAGATGATTTATATGTTGTTCCTTTTAGAAATTTTTTATTGATTCTATGTGAATTTCATATCATATACCAAATTCCACCCATATGCCTTTCTTTCCACATCTGTTTGCTACTCTTGCAACCTTACACCAAAATAAAACAAAACAAAAATAAATAAACAAAACAAAACAAAAATATCTTGCTATGGCAACTACTGAATATTATGGTATGTCATACAGTATACCCTTTCACCCAAACAACGTTACTTCCAAAGGTTCATTGAAGTGAGGCATTGGTCTGGTTCAAGGTCTCTGGCTTTTGCTTCCCTATCAGTACTGAATACTTACCACGACTTCTCTAAGATATCCTGTTACTGCCCTGTGTCATGGAGAGCCAGCAGCTTTTGATCTGTGTGGCCCTTCATGTACTCCCATATTAAATAAATAGAGTAGATGTTGGGATGAGCCAACTCAGAGATGAATGGAGCTGAGTTGGTCAGCCAATCAGCTCTCATGTGCCCATGTCACTAGGGCCAGCTTTCCTGGGCTTACATCCTGCCAGCTTACCCATACCCTTGCCATAGGGCCAGTTCTACTGTGCTGCAGGCATGCTCTCCTGAGTGCTGTAGATGTTTAGGGGTGGGGCCAACTCTCTGCTCTCATGCCCTTGAGGCCAGCTCACCCTCATGGAGGGGTGCAGGAAAATCTCTCCTGTGCCCGTGCCCACAGGACAGATATGAGGCAGGGCCAGCTCTCCCATACTTATACCATACTGGCCAGCTTTCCTACATCCATGACAAAGCCAGCTCTCCCATGCTGCCCAGATAAGGGGGGAAGTCATCTCAGCTCACTTCTAGAATATCAACATAGCTTCAGGCAGCATAGTGGTAGCAAGGGGCCTTGGAAGTCAACACAGACCCTGGATTCAATAAAACACCAGACTCAGCCATGGCCCTCAGTGACAGCTAGAACATCACCATGGTTTCAGTTGCCAGTGCAAGCAACTCAAGTAAGTATGTCACTCTGTAACAACACAAACCTCAGACATACACATGGCATCATGTGGCATCTGCACCATGAACATCCACATGACCTTTGGTATCTCAGGCCATGGATGTTGACACAGGCAAGAACCGAGGTCCAGACATGACCCTCAGAGGCAGCCAGGGCTAGGATGTCACCATGGTCTCAGGTGTGAAGTCAAGATACTCAGTTTGGTCCCCTAAGCCTCAACATGGACACAATCTTCAACTTGGTATCAGGCAGCAGCCCAGACCACTGACCTCCAGAAGGTCTTCAGTGGCAAAACAGGCATAGCCATCTGCCCAGAAGTGAGATGGCAGTCCAGCCATGGACCCAGACATAGTCCTCCGCAACCCAGCCCGATTCCTCTTATTTGCCTGTTCCTCACTGGTGTCATGTCTCCAGTGCCACCTCTCGCCACAGTACACTAATCATTTGGCTTCATTTTTGCTCCCATCTTATCCCTGTGTACTCTTTCTCATCTCTTGTTCGCTCATTGCCAGTACATGAGTCCTGGAGGCAGGCACTTGGGTGTCTTTGTTCCTGCAGCCCTGCTGCTATGAGCTATATGTCATTGCTGTAGTATCTGTTTTATTAATTTCTGTCCTACTCTTCCTAATTTCTGGTAATACACTGTGTTTGTTTTTTCCTTCATTTTCAAAGGTTTGAGAAGCATAGTTAGGCTATTGACAATCTTTGTGACTCTTTAAACTGTGTGGATTTATACCTATACATTTTCTTTTTTGTCCTGAACTGGATTAATTTTATAGTTGTTAATAGACTATCTTATCATTTTTTATTGGCTTTGAAGAATATTTCAATATGATTATTCTTCTTGGTCATGCGTGTTGTTACTTTTTCTCTATTTTTGGTCTGTTTGCTATGTTGGTTGCTTTTTTTGTATCTTTGTCTTGTTGTTGATGTTGTTTCTTTTCCAGAATTTTTGGTTTTTTTTTTTCAGTGTTTTTGAAGTCACTTGCTGCATTTTTAATCCATTTTCCCCCTTTATATTACTAGTCTTCTAGTTTATTTTGGGAACATTTTTGTCTCGTTCCTCAATTCATTTCTTTAGCTCATTAATTTGCATATTTGAGTCATCCATATTTTCATCAATGCTATTTTTATATATGCTTTGAATAGAAATAGAATTGCATGAGTTCCCTCTATTCTTCTGCCCCAGCCTCTACCACATACCCTCTTTGAATCCACTGAATACAATTTTTAATTTCACCACTGTATGTATATAATTCCAAGGCTGACCACTCTGTATTTGACAATAATAAGGGGGCTCACCACACTTAGAGAATTAAGGAGAAATTATTTTTTCCTTTTCTCAGCAGACATTAGTGTCTGTGGCTCTTAGTCAAGTGTTTTTTAACTTTAAAGATAGTTGAGAAAGACCATTGATCCAAATCATCCTGGTCAAATAAATTAAATCAAGTCATTAGTTAAAGCAAGCTTTTTTATTTGTGATCATGGGCTGCCTTCCTTTAACAAAGGGTTTTAAAGATCAGCATTGGAGGTAAGGAAGATTAGGTTTTTATAGGTCACTTGTAGAGAGTTTTCAAGCAGGGAATTTGATAGGCATAACATTCAGGATTACAGGAGCAGAACATAAACATGACAGGTTAGTCCTAAGTGTAGTCCCCACCAAAAATGACATGGTTGCAATGTAGGCATAACAAAGAAGCCCTAATAACAGGGCGCCATAACAAGGTAGTCAAAGACAGTCATATAACCTTTGCAGTAAAGTTAGGGTTTGCAAGGTGGTTATAAAAACTTGAAACAAAGACATGTTTCTTTTCATTCCTAGAACAGGCAGTACAGAACCAGTACTGAAAGTTTATAAGTGGGGTGTAGCCTAATCCTTGAGAACCAGAGGTTTAACTAGGAATGAACCTGTTTGACTTTACCATAAGATGGATCTTTTTTAGGTCTAAGATAAAGTCAAGCTGGTTCATCATTCTCCCCATGTCAAATCTTTCATAGGGTCTTAGCATTCTTTATCTGGGGGTAAAAAATTTGTAATGTATCAAGCTATGTGTAGCTTATTTAGGAATTACACCTGTTTGATTAGAATTAGATAGAGCAGTACTTTAAAGGCATGTGATTGGCTATACCAATAGGTAATCGTTTTGTCCTCTTTGCCAGAGAGTTTCCTTGGACCTAATATCCTAGTCCTTTGTTGGAGACAGGAAGTGGCATATTCTCTGTAACAACTTCCTGCTGAAATTAGAATGTAGCTGTCAGTGGTTGGGAAGGCTGGAATATTAGCCAAAGTCTGGGAGGGGGTTAGGGCAAAGGGAGCCAGCAGAGAATTTGGTTGGCTGAGCCGCTTGCAGAGACAAAGATCAGTTTCATCGCCTGAGCTATTTTTTCAGCTTGCAGCAGGTTCAGCCTTTTCATGCAATACTTCATAGAAGTGCTTATGGGGACACCCATAACCACATTTGCCGAAAAAGTTGATCACGGAGAAACAAATGTTAATTATGGGGTGAGGAGATTAAATAGAAAATGCTAAGGAACGTTCTGAAGTCGACTCGTGTTGGTGCCCATCACCACACAGCCCCTGTATATGTAAAGAAGAGATAGTTCATCTACAGACTGTCATTTTACCTATCAATTGAAGAGAAAAACTTGAATTTCAGTTATCAAATAAAGCCCTCAGCATATATTTAAGCATCAATTACATATTATTTCATGTATTTTATATTTAAGTTGAATACAGAATAAAAACTCCAAAAAAGGGCTGAATAAAAGGGAAAAACTAATAATAGTATGGGGAATTGCACAGGGTTAATATAAGTAATGTCTGCTACACAATTTAGAATGGATGTGGAAACTGAAAACCCTCAATCCTAAACTTTCAATTGTTTCAAGTCATCAGAGGGAAATGAAGATAATTGGTGTCTGTTGGTACTCAGAGGAGTGTAAAAGGTAACCAGCCATTTAAAAGAGATATATTTCTGCTCTGGAAAAGAGCAGGAAGAACTTCTTTTGGGGGCACTGTGAGGAAGAGGTTAATACAGATATTGATTGATGTCTTCAATTACATGGACACAGAAGAAAACTGGCAAAGCATTCATGATCATTCTTCTCCATGTCCAGAGAGAGGCTGGTTGCAACTGTGAAAGCTCACTTTGACAAAGGCATATTTATCTGGGACCAAGACATTGCCTCCCAGTGGTGTGCTCCCTAGGTGTTCAAATCCAAATGGAATCCATTGGGTTCTAAATGGAAATGACTGTCAGGTGTTCAGCAGGACTCTGCACGAAGAAATCAATGTCTTTATCTGCTGTCTAAAAGTGATGGAGTTAAAATTTAAGAACAGACAATTCCTCAAATTAAACTCAAACCAACAAAATGTCACCACTCTGTAAACCATTATATACTCATAGAGTAATGGGATTGAATGATGAAATCTCTAGAGACAAAGTCAAGGATCACTGTGAAAATTTGAAAGGCCATTTTCAAAAGTGAAAATAAGTCTCATTTAAATTTCTTTTTACTCAAAATCAGCATGTAAAAGTGGCAAATTTTTTAATCACAAGGAAATGCTTTTAGACAAACTGTTAACATTTTTAAATTTTGGTAATAAATTAAAAGTAGTGAGAGGAAATATAACATTTTCTAAGAAGACAGTTAAAAAGAAACAATTCTTCAGCAGTTTAGAATTTATTCATCTGCAACATGGTATATTTAATGAAGCCATAAGCAAAATAATTTATATATACATATATATAAATATATATGACTATGTATATGTATATATATTCACAGCAGAGAAAGACCCAAGCTGTAATTTTGAATAATCATTATTTTAAATATTATTGGTAACTTTAAATTGTAATACACAGATTTGGGGTAATGATATGTTTTTATAATAAAATTTCCTTAATAACTAACTTTAATCCTGCCTGCAGGTTTTCCTTCCTCCTCTCTTCCCAGTTCGCTCCCCAGACCCTTCTTCATTCCCATCTACTCCTTCTACCTTTGGTTTAAGAAAAGGGGAGACTTTGTATGGATATCAAACAGGTTAGACCTATCAGTTTGCAGTAAGACATGGCACATCTTCTCCTATTGAGGTTAGACAAGGCAGCCCAGGGTGTCAAAGGCAGGCAACATAGTCAGAAAAAAACCCTGCTCCCACTATTAAGCATCTCATGTGAAGACCATGCTGTACAATATATGTGCAGATGGCCTACGTCAGCACCATGCATGCACCCTATTATGTGGGTCAGTCTCCGAGGGCCCCTATGGTCCAGGTTAGTTGATTCTGTTTGTTTTTCTGTGGTATTCTTGAGCATTCCTATGATCCTTCATCCCCTTCTTGCACAGAATTCCCTGAGCTCTGTCTAATGTTCAGTTGTGCACCTCTACATCTCTTTTTAGTAATAATACATTTGCAAGACAAATTGTGTCCATATGACCGTACATCAGTCTTGTTCATTTCTTCCTGTATGAAGTACTGCTGCTCTGAGATAAAGAAGAGAAAAGAGGCATGAGGATCTTAAAAGTTCTCTAGAGATTTTCCTGGCAACAAAGTTCACAATCATACAGTAAGTGCCAGTCTTCTATTTAGTGACCAATCAATATTCTGTAAGGAGGACCATATGGTGAAAGAAAATGCCAAACTTGATGTTGAACAAAGGAATGGTAAGTTTAATGAAGTTTGTCCTACTATTAGGTTCAAGTGGACTAACACATACCACCCAACGGCTTTTTCAAATTCATATCCCCCACCCCCAAAGCTCAGGAATCGAACCCAGGGCCTTGCACTTGCTAGGCAAGCGCTCTACCACTAAGCTCAATTTCCAACTCCAAATTCACATCTTTTTAAACAATGCTTTTGCATAGATTGTTCCTTCAGCAAATTTCTTTTATAAAGTCATGATCCTTTCTTAATACCCACGGGCAAAAATTCAGATAATTAACATATATGAATTTTCATATTTAATTATATTGAAATAACAAAATCTATTAATTTACTACTATATATGTATATATATCATTAATATACATGTATAATGGCAGAAGACATTGTCTTGTCTTTCATGTGAATTTTAGTACATTTTTCCATACCATGAAGGTATTATCTTAAAATTGTTTCTAAATACTTTCCTGTCATGATTTTAATGTATAATCTGATGTTACTGTAATTTTCCTGTGGCTAAAGATAGCCTTACACTCACATTCAAATTCTAGATTCTTTTCCATGAGTGCAAACATGAAGAGGGTGTGTGTTTTATAAGGAAACACAATATTCATGAACGCTTAACTCAGAATTTAAAGAAGAAAAGTTTTGAAAAGCACCTTTAACGGGAAATTCTGATATATTTTTGTTTTACTATGCAGTCCTTTAAATTCATAAATTTAATTTTTATGACATGGTATCTCAAGTTCCTCAAGAGCTATGTCATATATATATATATATATATATATATATATATATATAAAAAACTTTACTTTGTTGAAACATTACTTTGTTGAAATTTATAAAAATTTGACTGGGATTCACAAGATATAGCAGACATAGGTATAAACATCCTAAGAATGGGTATGTACATAAAGTGGATGATTTTCATATTAAAACAAGTTGTTACACCATTAACTCAATAAATACTGCAGCAATACGTAATTCCTAACCAATAAAATGTTAGTAAAGTATAAGAGACAGCTTTTCTTTATAGGAGAAATGAAATGATATCTCCATAAGCTTATGTTAGATAGATGGCTGGATATTACTTTAATAGGTAGATAGTTGATAAATTTGATACTTACATAAATGGTAAGATAAATGATAAATGTAGACAAAGAGAAGATAGTTATATGATATATAGATGATGATGATAGAGAGATAGATAGATAGATGTTAGATATGATTAGAAAATAGTTAAACACAACTGTTAGCAAATGAATATTTGAAAAGCACAAGAATATTTGCATAATTTCAAGGTATTTTTTTCTCAAAAACAAACACAACATAAAAAGGTAGTAACCTAAAATGCATGATCAAACAAAGAAACTCTGATACTGAGGTAAAGGAGAATTACGCTCATTTTCTCTTACTGAGGCCAAAGAAACAAAAGTATTTCCACAGAATCCTGCTAGGAGTGTATAAATTGAATTTATTCATGAAAACTAGCAGGTAAATCCAGATTGATGGCCACTGTAGGAAATGACTGACCTTTACCATCAGAATAAATCATGATCAGGAGAGTCAAAGAAAGATTGAGGATGAGGAGTCTCTTCATGTGGCAGAAGAAGCACAACAAATAAATCTCAATCCTGATCATGTGATTTTGATAAATATGATCCACAGTAAAATTTCCTATAGTAACAAAAAAAAACAATATTTTTAGAAAATGAAAACTTCTACTTTGGAAGCAGTCTGAATGGGTATGTATATTTTTGGAGATGATATAAGGAAAATTATCCAATAACAGAGGTTTGAGAGTACCCTCTTTATGCTCAAAAAACACCTGTAAACAGTGGAGGCAGGTAAAAACTTGAAATATTATGAAAAACTAGAAACAATTTTAAAAATAAATACATATAATTATATTAAAAGTGATTAAAGTCAACTAGAGTTACTGTAGATACCGAGAAAACAATGAACTATTTTATTATTAAATAAAATATTATTTACATTTTCAACAGAAAAACATTTAAAAATTTTAGGTATGTTTATTGCAGACCTTAAATGTTTACTTACGAGTGGAAGTGTTGAGTGTATTTAAAGGAGAATTTTAAATAAAAGTGCATGTTCCATGAAAAGCAGGCATTTGTGAAGTTCAACAGTAAACAAGTTATACAATTTTCGGAGGTTTTTGTTGCCAAAAATAGCTGAATATAGCTTTATTTGACGAAAGTTTTAAGGACAGTGGAGAAATTTTTTTAAAAAATTACTCTTCTAAGAAAATATTAAGAAAGTAGGATTGATTAGAAGTACAACAGGCCAGATTAAAAACACATATCTCCATAATTATATTGGAACTAATTACAGTTACTTATGAAGACGTATTTGGATCTATTCAACAGAATCACTTTAAAAATGCTTTCTTTAAATATTGAAAGATCTCATTTTTATCTACAACATTGCATCATAGGAAAATAAGAAAAATAGAAATTTGATATACTATTTATGGGTTTAATCCTTATAACATTTTAATAAAATTATGTCAATTGATTCTAGTGGTAGGAACTTTATAGCCTTAAGATTTAGTAAAGTGCCAACTGTGTTTAATAGTAAAATCTACCATGTACATCAATAGAACTGCATTATTTCTCTGTTTATGTCATTATTTATTAAAAATAAATATTGAATTTAATAAATTTAATAAAAAATTATTAAAGTATGCACCACAAGATATTTAGATATTAATAATGCAGTTGTGAGACAAAGATAAAAATTATGGCTTTAAAATCCTACTTGTGTAAAAAAGTTATCTTTAGACAGATCCCAAAGGAAGATTAGGCTTTATCAATCCCAGTTAGAACCCTTTGTCACTTTGTGTCTCTTTCTCTTACAAATAGGTCCATAGTAAACAGTGGCATTTCCTTAATTTTTGCTCATTCCTTCTCATCCACCATATTGTAAGCTCTCATGTAGTCCCAGACCTTGCCTGGATGGATGGAACTACGGAAGAAGAAATAGTAAATCAACTTGAGAGATTTGATTGTTGTCTGGGATGTGGCTGACAATTTTAATTGCCAAGTTAAAGCAGACTATGCCAACTTGACATATAGAGAAAAGAATCATTGGGAGACAAAAATTAAATTATGAGAAGACAAAGCTAAATTTTAAAAAGTGATAATGTGCATGGGTATAAAAGTCAATGTAAAGTATTACAAAAGCATATATGTTACTTATTTTTATGAAGGAAGAATTAAGTAATGAAATAGACAAGAAGTGTTATAATATTATATAAATAATCACAAGCTTCAATTTGAATGTGGCTGCATGAGCCATATGTTGATTTTTTTCTCTTTCAGGCAGAAAGTAGGCAGTCAAAGACATTGAGGCTTTGGCAAACAAAAATTTTTGAGAAAATGATTGTGTTCCTATATGAATACAATCTTAAACAATAAAAAAATCCATAGAGAGTAAGTGAATGAGAATTAAGGTATTAAATGTATTCATCATAGTAAATATGTCTCCTAAGATCTAAACTTCCCAATAAATGATGTTTAAAATTTTTCTTAATTTTTTTCATAGAATTTATTCTATTCATTTCCCTTTCCTTTTAACTATTGCCATATCCTTTCTACTCACCCAACACATTTTTCTCTTTCTTTAGAAAACAAACAAAAAGAACAAATGAATCATAATAAAAAGTTAAAAGGAAAAAAAATCACACATTCCATTAAAATGCAAAATCAGAAGCTACAATATAGTAGCAAAAGTCTAAAAAAAATCTAAAAGTCTTAAAAATATCTAAATAAAGAAATATTAGACAAAATGTCATACCACTGAGTTTCTTTTTGGTTGGCCATCTACTACTGGACTTGGACCTACACCTAATTGTAGTTAACTTACACAGTGAAACTCCACTGGAGAATGCATTGAGTTAACCTGATGTTGTTTCTATTTTAATGTTAATTTGAGCCCCCAAAGATATTTGTCCCAGAGTCTGCATGTAGACTCTAGCTAAGTGAACCTGCCCCTCAGTTAACTGTGATTGCTAAATAAAGATAACTGGGCAGAAGAGACATTGGTGGGGTTGAGGTTTCATGGGCTTGGATTAAAGAAAGGATCATGAGGAGGAGAGGGAGAAAGGAGAAGGTGTGATGGGGTAAAGGGAGCATGTGCAGAAAAGAAGCAAGGAAGGCACCTTAAGTAGGATGGGGCTACCCAATGGGAGGTAAGAGCAACCAAGGTGAAACCTGGTAAGTAATAATTCCGATTATCATTAGGGTAGTAGATTGTAACAGCATGGAGGGTGGGCAGCTGCAGCTGCCCAGCTCTTTAGGGCTTAGTGTAATTACAAAGGCTGTGAGTATGTCTTTCGTCCCGGACTTCAATGATCGAGGTGGGGAAAAAACCCTGGGCTGGGGTTTTAACTATTTAAAACTATAAGAAAAAACTAATTTTTCCTTTGCAAATAGTTGACAATTGGAGATAAATTCTTGACAAGAGATAGAAAGTTGTAGTCAATAATCCTCACTGCTCCAAGACACAATCAGGCACAGATCTGTGCAGGCCCTGTACATGTTGTTTCATTCTCTTAAGTTCATGTGTACATCTGCTCTATTTTTCAGGGAAGCAGTTTCTTTGGGCCATCCATCCACTTGGGCTCTTACAATACTCTGTCCCACTCTTCCATATCTTTGTCTGATCCCAGAGCAGAAAGGTTTGATAAAGATGCCCCATTGAGGATGGAGTTTTACCAAATGTCTCATTCCTTATGCATTGTGCAGTTGTGGAACTTTGCATTGTTTCCCACTTTTGGCAGGAGGAAGCTTCTGTAATGATGGTTGAAGGATATAGCAAAATGTTGATGGAAGTCATTTTGTTATTATTTTCCTTTAGCAGAATAGTGTTTGGTTTTCTTCTAGGTGGTTGGACTATCTAGTCTCTCATTCTTGGATACTCAAGTGTCAGCCATGAGCTTTCTTCAGGAACAGAATCCTTACAAATGATAGGGTGGTGATTGGTTATATTCTCACATCATTTGTGCCACACTTCCACCAACATGTCATATATGTGGTCACTTTCGTAGATGGTAGGCTGGGTTGGTGGTTACCTATCTTGTCTGATAGGATGCAGAATGCATTGTAGTGGCATGGAAATTATTAATCAATAGGACTCTACTTAGACACCAGCTTGACGTCTAAAATGAGAATTGTCAGTCTTTAATAGAAGGCTCTTATCACCATTTCGTGGAGAAAAACCAATAGCCATGACAATAATTTGAGATGTGTGAGGCTCCATTTTCCAACAACTGGGCTAGATGTAATCCTTTCCTGGAGCTGAAGAAATCACTTGGCAGCAAAAGATATCCAGTGTTAATATATTACTTTTAAGAACTCTGTTAATTTAAAGAACTTTGTGAGGTTTAAGTATTAGCAGCCAAGACAGTATAATCACCTTAATCCTAACAGATGTATATATTTTGATTGTCAGTATAAGCCCTCTAAAATGCTTTCATCCTTGTTGCTAAATTTATTGTTCTGACACATTTTTCCCCATGTTGTGTCCATGAACCTGGGAACAGGTACTGACTTCAAAACGTACTTAGAATTTTGCTTGGCCCCGTTTGGCCAATCCACTTATCTTGTTGCTTGTTCAGTGAGCTGGCACGAGTTTTGCACCCCAGGATGTTTACTCTGGCTTATTTCGCTTTGATCTTCTAATGTCTGCTGTTTAGCAATAAAGTCCCAGTTGGGGTTTCCAACCAAGAGCAATTTGCATTTAATGTTAGAGTTTGTGTTTTGCAATCTTAGTACCTTCTCTTCTGCCTACATGAAGGTCTTTGCTCCTAGGCACACCTAAACCTGAAATGAACTGAAAACAGTTTACAGCTTTTCAACATGCCAAGCAGTAGAAGAAAAAAAAATACAATCTCAGTGCTCTGAACAGCTGTTGCTATAAGGTAATATTTCTAAGGAGCTCTAAAATAGAACCAAGCAAATGCCATCGTTATAAGCATTGTACTATATTCTGGAGAGCGCCAGCTGGAAACTTAATTGTAATTTAAACAGAGTATACAGAAACAGCTTTCTCCTTGCTACTTTCTATACTTTTATTGAATTGGATAATTTAATCAATAAGTTACAATACTCTCTGGAGTGAAACTTTAAAATTCTAAGGGCAGATCAATTTGACATCTGCTTCCTAGAGTCTCTACCTTCCTGTACTATCTTCTTTCAGAATTTTGTGTCATGTTCTCTACCATGTCAATCACATCTTGATGTGCTGGCAAATGTCTTCTAAACCTTTGTCCATATCCTACAGCAGAACTCAACAGGAAAGGAATCAAACATATTATTTCATACACACACACACACACACACGCATGCACGCACAGGCGCACATGCACGCATGCATGCATGCATGCACACATGCACACACACATGCAGAAGTCCTGTTTATGCAATGGGAACTATAGAGTGGATTTGGGAAGTATTTTTGTGAAAGTTATGGTAAAATTTAAGTTTAGGTTGAATAAAGTCTTAAGGAAAACGACTTTGTAATGGAAAATCTGCTGTCCTTAGGAGAAAGCAATTCAAAGACTGTTTTGCTAACTTATTTCTCTTTTACACCCTTTACACTCTATGTAGTTGTCTTTATGACATTTTTGTGCACACCTGGCTTTGCTTGAGTTTATTCCACCCTTCCTCTGCCCAATATCCTTATCCCTGCACATACTCAAACACTTTCATCCCAGCCTTCTCATTTGAGATTGTTATCGCGTGTGTTCAAAATCTTATATATGTAGGTAATAGAGCACATTGTGACTATTACTGATATCAATAAGTGATTATCACATACTAGTTAGGAAAATTCTTGCTTAAGATTCTGTTATACCTTATTGGGTGAGGATTTTGTTGTGTCTATGCTCAGACATGAGTAAGAAGTGCTCTAGTTTTGTCTATATTATCCTGGTCACAGAAATTTCTTATCTGATTAGGAGGTAGAGTTTGGCAGGAGGCCTGAAGACCTGTCTGAAAATACATGGACATTCCCTTGATGTTTTAGAAGATTTGTTTCCCTCTCTGCTGTATATCTTTAAAAATGTTAAGGAAGAAATAAATACAGAAATGGTCAGAAATTGTGAAAATTCCCCCATGTAATTAGAAAGACTGCGAAGTATGAGGTGCTTTCTTACTTTTCTTTCTTATTACTTGACAATTTCATAAGCACGTGGGTTTCAGTCTAATCAAGAAGCCATGTCCCACCGCCGGAACCTGAAGGAAACAGACCGGATAAACAGTTCTCTGCACCCAAATCCCGTGGGAGGGAGAGCTAAACCTTCAGAGAGGCAGACACGCCTGCGAAACCAGAAAAGACTGCTCTCTGCACACATTACTGATTCCAGAGGAAAACACCAAAATCCATCTGGAACCCTGGTGCATGGAGGTTCCCGGAAGGGCGGCAAGAGATCTTTCCTGAAGCCGTTATCCCGAGAGCCTGGCAAGGCACCTCATGAGAAAGAATTCCCAGCCACAGGAAAGACCAACTTTCTGCTGTAAAGTGACCTGCCTGGTGAACTCAAGGAACAGGTCCACAGGAACAGCTGAAGACCCAGAGAGGAAAAACTACACCAAAAAGCAGAACACTCTGTCCCATAACTGACTGAAAGAGAGGAAAACAGGTCTACAGCACTCCTGACACAGGGTCTATAGGATGTTTCTAGCCACTGTCAGAAATAGCAGAACAAAGTAAATAGAGATAATTTGATGGCGTAGAGGCACAGGAACCCAAGCAACAGAAACTAAGACTAAAAATCACCGGAGCCCACCTCCTATCAAAACAAAACATGGA